>NC_090922.1:37500000-38125000 GCF_040938575.1 Ambystoma mexicanum | reverse complement strand
TTGTTTATTTATTTTTTTCCACTTTATTTTTATTGCATTTTTCATCAATCAACAAGTCACCAGCCACCCCTGGCATTTCCCAACAATAACAGACTATGAAAAAAAAGAAAAAAACAGAACATGTCCAGTTTCCCCCCCAACCCCTTCCCCGCCCCACCCCGCCTCCCAACAAAGGCATACCAGGATTCCAAACACAGCCAGTACATGAGGCATGAGGATATGGCAGGACGCACATGCCAACCCTACAGAGCGACCCAAAATAGAAAAACCCAAAACAAAGTGAGGTCCCCGGAGCAGTGTTGAACTGTCACAACTTGGTAGACCCCGAGCCACTTCATGCACCTCCCAAAAACAATGCTCCCCAAAGTAGGTCAAAGTTTCAAAGCCTCAGTCTGTATTAAGGATAACCACAGTCCAATCCTCCAGGAAAGATGACATGGTGTCGTTAGCGATGGCTGTCAGCTTCTCATAAGTGAAAATAGCAATCAGTTTATTAAACCACTCTGCCTTAGTGGGGGCAGAGGGACTCTTCCACTTTTGGGCCAAAGCCAGTCTCCCTGCCCTCAACATAGCACCCATCACTTTAGAAAATGGCAAGGAATCACTATCCGGCCCAGGAGTGCTCAATAAAACGTCTAGGGGGTGAAGGGTGATCTCGTTCCCGTAACATCCTTAATCCAATTGAGCAACTCCGCCCAATAGACCTGGATAATCGGACATTCCCACCACATATGGAACCAGGTGCCACGGCCCAAACACAGCCGAGGACACAAAGGCGACACCTTAGCAAACATCCTAGACAGGGTGACGGTGCCAGGAATGGAGAATCTTGAAGTTATGTTCCATGGCAGCCGTATACAACCTACCCGAAAAGATTGACTTAAAGACCAATTCCCACTTATGGTCATCCAGGGCTAGTCCCAGTCTCTCCTCCCAGATCTGCTTGAACGACTGTCTGCCCTAAAGATTAGCGGTGACCAACACCCTGTAAATCTTAGAAAGAATGCCCTGCCTCGATTTCCCCTCCACCATGATTCTCTCGAAGGCAGACAGTGGCCGATTCAGGTGCATCACCCACTTAGCTTGAGTAAGAATCCCCCTGAGCCGCAAATACTCAAAGATAGAAAAAGGTCTGTCCCTCAATACCTCCCGCAACTGATCATACTCAATGAAAGAACCCTGACGAAAGAGTTGGGCCACCCTCTCCAGTCCCTGGTCCGACCACGACTGCATTTCTCTGAACCCTCTAGCACCGATATCAAATGGGGGGGCCCCACAGGGATGATAGGGGAGAAGGCCAAGAGGAGAGAGACTTGTTTTCCTTATCCGGCTTCCAGACTGCCAATAGAGCAGCCAGGACTGGGTGCGTCCTGACTGCCGTAGCAAGGGACCTCGGGGGGGGAGGGGCCCATAGATAGTCCCTGACCTTCTTTGGGTGGACCTGAACATCCTCCACGTATGACCAATACGTCCTGAGATCGTCCCTTAGGTGTTCTAACATCACACGCATCTGAGCAGCCTTGTAGTACAGCCTAAAGTCCGGGAGACCAAAACCTCCAAAGGATTTAGGCAGAGTCAAGGTGGAGTATTTTACTCTCGCCTTCTTACCATTCCAGATTAAGCGAAGAAGGCTAGACTCTTAACGGTCGAAGGTGTCAGGAATTAAGCAAGGTAGGGATGAGAAAAGATAGAGAAGCTGTGGAAGAACGTTCATTTTAATCGTCACCATTCTGCCCAACCAAAAGAGAGTAAGGGGGGCCCATCTCAAGAGATCCCTTTGGATCTTCGCCTGAAGCGGGAGAAAATTAAGCTCAAACACCCTCTCCATGTCTCTGGGGATGCAGGTGCCCAGGTACTTAGAAGCTTCCCGCTCGACCCGCAAGCCCAACACGTCTTCACTATCTCGGACTCCACGGTCCAACGTACCCATAGGCATTAAGCAGGACTTGGTGACGTTAACCTTTACGCCCGAGAAGGAGCCAAAGCGGCCAATTAAGTCCAATAGGCATGGAAGGGATACCTGAAGATTAGTCAGATACACCAGGATATAGTCTGCAAAGAGGGACAGCTTGAACTCACATTCCCCACAAAGCACCGCAGAGATTCCACCATCGGCCCTGACCGCAATGGCAAAGGGCTCCATTGCCAGGGAATACAAGAGAGGGGAAAGAGGGCACCCCTGCCGTGTACCCCTGGAGAGCAAAAGACTTGCCGAAGTACAGCCATTAACCAAAACCCTCGCGGTAAGGCTGTTGTACAAGGCCGAGACCCATCTACAAAATCTGTTCCCCAGACCCATCTTATGAAGCACTCTTCCCATATAAGGCCACTCGACCCGGTCAAAGGCCTTTTCCGAGTCTAAGGACAGGAGATAAGCCTCTATGTCTCGTCTCGCCACCTCATGCATAAGATCTAGGGTCTTCCTCACGTTGTCCGACCCCCATCGCCCGGGAATGAAGCCGACCTGGTCCCCATGAACTAGAGAGGGGAGAAATTTGGACAGTCTATTCGCCAGCAGTTTAGCAAAAATGTTTACATCTACATTAAGAAGGGAGATGGGCCTGTAGGATTGACAACGCGAGGGGTCCTTTCCCTCCTTCGGGAGAACCACAATAAGTGCTGACTTCATGGACTGGGGGAGGGATCCTGTCTCTAGAGCTGAATTAAACAACTTAGCCAGAAAGGGGGCTAACGTGGACCTGAAGGTTTTATAAAAGGTAACCGTGAACCCATCATCACCCGGGGAGGTGCCGCTCCTCAACGATGAAATAGCATCCATTATTTCCTGCGACAAGATTGGGAGCTCCAACAAGTCGGCCTTCTCAGGGGGGAGACGAGGAAGGAATGGGAAGAGAATCCAAGAAACTGTCTACTTCGGCCCCATCTCCTAGATATTCTGACGCATAAAGGGATTCGTAATATTCCTTAAACTGTTCTGCTGTCTGGTTATCGTACAAGAATTTTTCCCCTGTCTGGCTAGAAATATAACTCACCCTTCTACTATTCCGAAGCTCCCTTAGCCTCCACGCAAGGATCTTATCCGCCTTTTCCCCCTTCTCCATATACCGCTGTTTTAAAAAAGCTAGTTTTCTCTCCATCTGCCCCACCAACAAGGCCGTCAGTTTCGCCCTGAGACCCTGGAGTTCCTCCCACTTGCCCGGGCCCATCTGCGATTTTAACTCCCCCCCCCCCCCCAGGCTGGTTGGCTGCTATTTGTTCTCTAAGCTTTCTCTCCTCCCGTCCTCTCCCCCTCTTCCTCCTCGAGCCCATCTCCATCAAAGAGCCCCTAATCGTGGCCTTAAACGCGTCCCAAGTTCCCCTAACATCTAACTCCCTGTATCGTTGAGGGCGAAATATTCCTTGATAACGGTGAGAAGAGATTGCCTCAGCTCCCTATCATGCAACAGGGAGTCATTACAGATCCACCGGGACCTAGCTGGTGCAGGAGGGGGAACCCCTAGGTTAACTCTGACCAAGTCGTGATCAGTCCACGGGATAATTTCAACCCCGGACTCAGAGACGCAGTCCCGAATCGAGGAGTCTACCAAAATATAGTCTATCCTAGAGAACGCTGATGCACTTTGGAAAATAAGTAAAAAATGGCTTGCGATCGCATTCAACGGAATGCGCATTAACCAGGTCTAGCTCATCGTTAACCCTGCGGAACACACCCGCCACCTTCATTTGGGCCCTTAGGTCAGGGCAGGGCTTAGGGGACTTTCTGTCCCTTTTTGGACAAAGAACCATGTTAAAATTTCCACCAACAACAAGAGAGCCCTCTGCGAAATCTCTAATTCTCTCCCCCATCTCCTCCCAAAAGACATCTTGTGCTTCATTCGGGGCATACACTCCCACCAGCGTAAACAACCTGCCTCTCATTACCCCCTTGACCATAAGAAAACACCCCTCCGGGTCAGACCTGTGGGCTCTTGGGGAAATGTGAGCGTCTGAAGAAACCAAGAGGGCAACCCCCCGCTTCTTCCCTGAATAAGAGGACTTAAACACATGCTGGATGGCCCTAAACCGTAGTGTTGGTTCCTTACCCCTGACCCAATGGGATTCCTGCAGAAAAAGAAAGTGAAGCTTTAGCCTGGAAAATTCCCTCACCACTAATGATCTCTTGGTAGGAAAATGTAATCCCCGCACATTTACGGACCCCACCGAAAGGAACTGAAGAGAGTCACTCATTGGCCTAACCAAAACACTCGAAAAAACACCACTCGGGAGTCACCTGTGCCCATCCCAACCCCCCGCCTCTGCCTGCAGGAAAAAACCCACAGATGCCTGGAGCACCCCCTATTGGCCGGAAACCCTGGTAGCCTAAAGAACCCCTTCCCAACAACGAAAAGAGCCCCCTTTCCCCTTTGCCCACCTGCCCAAACCCCCCCAACCAAACGACCCCCCCTTGCCCCACTCCCTCCCTCTCCCCGAGCGCCTGGCCGGGCTGCGACATTGAACCGCTGCACAACCAGGCCACCAAGGATCGCCTCCACCAGGGCGAGTATCTCACACAAATTCTCAAATCATCTGAGCCCCCCACCAACAAAAATAGGTCCAAGATCAACAAATATTTCATCTCCCCCAACTCCAACTCCCCCCGCCTCATTAAAAGCGAAACATCCTAGTCTATCGCCTGCCCCTTGAGGCAGCCCCCCAACCCCTCAACATCCTGAAAAACATGCCACAGACCCCCCACTCAAGGTTGGGCCACAGGCTGCCCCGGGGATGGGGGAGCCACCTTTCTATACTTCCTGTGGCCACGGACGCGATGCCTTCCCACAAACTCTGCAGCTTCCTGAGGGTCACCGCCTCTACCCTGTTCAATATCCTTAGAAGGTTTCAAGGCTGATTCACCCAACAGATCACTGGTCACTCTCTGGATCTCGAACTCAGTCACAAGGGAGTTTTTGTAGCCATCAACCTCAAACGAGAGTGAGAAGGGATGTCCCCACCTATATCTCACATCCTTTGACTGCAACTACTTCATAAGGGGGCACAATCTCCGCCGCGAGAGTGTGAGCGCCGAAAGGTCTTGGTAGATAGTTATTTTAGCATCTTCCCAGTCAATGGGGCCCTTTTTGCGTGCTAGCTCCAGAATTTTAGTCTTTTCAGCATAGTAATGAAATTTAAAAGGACAGATCTCGGTCTACCAACACACCCTTGTTAGGGAGAATTCTCTGTAAGGCTAATTTCCCAAACCTAGTGAGTCCCACAGCAGCTTTGCTGGATTTTGGGGGTTTATTTTTTTCTCTCCTGCTAAGAGTGAGATTCTTTTGCTCCCACTCTTAGACATGATTTGAGGTGTTCCTTTAACTTTCCATGTGTTTTATGGGCTGTGGGGTCTTTTACTCCATAGGGTCTCATGTGTTTTTTTGATGTGGGTTACACAGCACCCTCCGTGCCGTAACCCAGGGGTGTCGTAGCGACCCCCAACATAGACTCCATACCCTGGGACTGACTACTGTCTTCCAGGGCATGTAAAGTCACCATTGGCTTTGCTAGTCCCAAATTATGAACAGAAACCAGTACAAACCATCATATTGTGGACGTACTGGTCGAGGCAGTTCGATTGACCCGGGGTCTGTTGTTCGAGGGGGCACATCTCCGTCCCCCCTGATCGAGTTTTGGCTGGTGGCAGTGGATACTACTTTTTATGTTCGACCGCGAATATATCTCTATGGGATTTTCCCATTGTTCAAGCCTACCAACTTTAATTATTTAATTCTTAAAACCTTGAACATACCGCTGGTTTATTTATTTAATATTAATTCGCCGGTTGGTATTTTTTGCCAGAACTCGATTCTACAATGGCGTTTGTGTTCTCTTCTGAGACTCCAACCCAAGTCGAGCCTTTTGTTCCACTTTTTGGCGGGCTTCTCTACAGAAGCCTCCAAAAGTGGTGCCACTCTGTCTGGGTACCAGAGGGAGTGTGGGAGGGGGTTTAGGCACCCTGGACTGAGTTACCTTGGTAACTCAAGTCGCAATCTTGTGTGATTGGCCCAAGTGGTGAGCCGGCCGGCTCACCACTTAGCATGTTTGATTGACAGCTAGGCTGAGTGAATGGGGGTGTGCTGCATAAAAGCAGGGCTTTGGAGACTGGAACTTCAGACGTCGCCACTGGACCTAAAGAATCCGAGGAGGGAGAAGCTGAGCCGGCCTGCAACGACGACGCCACCGGTGGAGCCCTGCTTGAACCGTCTCACCACTTTTCCCAACGACAGAGGAGATCTCCAGCCCGGAGAGTCTTCTTCCTTCGACTGGTGGGGATAACCAGTCTACCTTCTTTTCGCCTTCCTGGAGCATCTCGTGGCCGCCTTGCCTGTGCCAAGCACCCCGGCAACCGGGATACCACGTTTTCACCATTACCGCGAACCGAAAGGGTAGTACCTTTGTACCGGAGAACTCCGCGGCTGGTTTCTTCCCTGGCATTGCAACGACCTTCATCTTTCCTCCACGACGAGATCTTCTCTTCCTCTGGACGTCACTGTGACTTGCACCCGCTGCCAGGAACAACTGCCCCCGCTGGAGGATCCTCTCCATTTAAGGTACCGTGTTCCGCCTGGCTTCCCTTGCAACCGATTGAACGGGGTGTATTAAATCCTCGTCTCTCGAACCTGGGTTAGCCTGGGACACCTTAGCTAACTTTTCTGAAGTGAACTAAACCTTTTTCGAACTACCTCCACAAACTTCGAAGACTCTGTGTAACTGTCTGATATTGGGCATCTTTCGCCTGGCTCCCTTGAAAGTGGGCCTGGCACCTAAACGTCCTTGCTCACCAGTAGACTGTGCCTTCCTAACTTGCTGTGGTTCTTTAAAAAGTGTTTCGTGTGTGTGCTTCCATAATTCTGCTTTTCCCTCCCTCTTTATTTAACTTGTTGGAGTGCCATCGAACGTTAAGCGCTCACCTCTGTCTGGAAATAAGTGGTGTTAACTAAGACTTGTCCAACAAGTAATCAGGGATGTACATATGATAATAGTGATTGTGTTTTGAACTTATCTTACCAATTTAGTGCTAGTGTGTTTTATACGTGTGTGTTAAATAAATAATTATATACATTTACACCCAAGCTCTGGTCAGTGTTTGCTTGTGCTACTGTATTTGTGTACCTATTTTGTATGCTCTGTATACTGCCTAACTCTTCTTGAGGGAAGTCTGACTGCTCAGCCGCAGCTACCAAGTGAATCTGTGTGGTACAGACTGCTACCAAGTGGGTTTACTGCCAAACACCTGTAGTCTTAAATCTTTTGCAGTGGTCCCTAAGGGAACTGCACAGGTTTCTGCCTAACAGCCCTCCCGCCCTATGGGCTCTGTCAATCGTAGGCTCGCTTGTGTTTCCTCCATCAAACAGCTTGCTTATGATTGCCTTGATCCCTCTCACAATATCCGCCTGGGACTCCCCCTCCCGTTCCGGAATGCCCAGAAACCTCAGGTTGGAGCGCCTTTCCCTATTTTCCAAGTCGTCTAGCTTAAGAGCGACCTTCTCCTCTCGCCTCTCCAACTCTGCTAAACGCAAGTCAAACTGGGTTTCAAAGAGGTCAGCTGAGGTTTGATTGGCCTCCAAGGCCTGGACTCTGTCCTCGACAGCATCCACCTTCTTGTCAAGTGTATCAAGCCTTCTGCCAATGTCCGCCCTAAAACTACGGATCTCCTCCAAAAGGGCTGCCATATTGCGGCTCATTGACAAGGCCTACGCTGAATCTGGCTGACTGGACATCAGCATACTGGCGCTCTCCGGCGAGTGCTCAGGGGTGCGTCGGAACTTCTGTAATGACTGGGCCCAGTCCATCGATAAAAGGGAAGCACAAAAGGCGCAGACCACCCGGAGTGTCGCAGAGTGAATCCACCAGCAGGCCTCCTCCACCAACTCTGCAGCGCCTACCAACTAATGCACAAACTTTCAAGGCAGATTGCTCAGTCCTCGGCCCCTCACTCCAGAGCACCCCAGCGGGGGAGACTTGTGTATTAGCCAACCCAACAGAGTCCAGCGGTCAGAGGCAGGTCCGCTCCCAGGCAGGGGACACTCGGAGGGGCCCTACAGGAGCAACTCCCACGAGGCCACAGGGTACCAGCAAGCAAACTCTATCTCCACCATGTCCCCGAGCCAGATCCTTCCCAGGGACGAAAGGCCCGCCCAGATAGGCACCCTGCAGCCAGGCCAGGGCACCACCAGCCCCCAAGGAATATGTTCCTCCTCACCACACTAGCACACACTGTTTCCAACTCCACCTCCAGCTGTCCAAGTGAGTAGGCCACAGGCGCACACATCGCAGGCGAGTAGTAACCCGGACCCACAGGCTCTTTCTCACAGGCCTTTGCCTCACACGAGTTCCAGAGATCAAAAGTCGCTCACTCCCGATGCTGTGCACGTTACTGGGGCCAGGAGCGGGCACAGGTCTCCCCCACACACGAGATGAAAAGTGCCACAGGTAGACTCCGAGGGGGGGGTGGGGTGGGGAAGAGCACCAACCTCAACGATGCTGATACTCGACCGTTAACGTCCAGAGCTGGCTTCTCCAAATGAATGCGAGCTAACTTCTCCTTCTCCTGCCGCCGTACAGGACCCAATACTGTGGCGCCTGGGGCCTCTGCCCCCTCATGGGTTCCGCTGGGAACCCTCTCCGAGCAAATGGGCCCTTCGCCCAGGGTCCACTCAGTGGCCGAGTCCCGCAGTCCGGATTTCAGGTGCCTACCACTCGTCTTTTTAGGGGGGCGAGCTCGCGGCCCGAGCTCCAGCCCTTCCCCCACCGTCAGGCAGCCGGAGTTTGTGCCGTTTCTGAAGCCGGGTAGGTTCGCCCGCGGCTCCCGCTCACTGACGCCGTTCAGCCGATCTCCGGTCACCTGGCACCTATGAGTGCCGGGACCGCGTGCCGCCGCCGCTCCAGGTCCTCACCTTTCGACTCCCACATGGCTGGGGGGGCTCAGATACGAAATATCACCGCGCAGGGGAGGAGATCAGATGAGACACTTCAACACATCTCGGCGCCCCCTGGTGGCTCCCCAGATTTGATTTTTCACGGTAGCAAAGCTGCAGACTTTGAAGCCAAAAGGGCAGCATATTTCCTAAACACTTCTAATTTTGATGTATAGAGTGTTAAACAACATTCAGGACGCTGCTTGGTAATGACGGATGGGTTTAATGTGTTATCCATTGTACACTTAATTGAATTGCAAGGATGAGCTTCACAAGAGGAACAGGATTTATGGAAGAGACAGGGGTATTCTTTATCCCACACTGAGATTATATGGAGACAGGGTAGCACTGGAAAGCCAGTTATGCCTCTAGCATTATTGAAGATGGCACTGTAGCAGCTTTGCACACAAGTCGTGCTGCCACGATTGTCGAAGACTTGTTCTCACCAAATGTATTAGAACATGTGGCACAGTTTATTGTGGACTGTATTGTATGTCAGAAGTTCACAGCAGGACCTACTTTAAGAACAGTGAGAGGAGTAATCCCAAGGCCTAATGGTCCTTTTCAGCATCTACATAGAGATTATGTGGATGTGTTGCAAGTATGCAACAGATAGAGGTACATTTTAGTGGTAGTTCATCCCTTTTCTAGATGGATCGAAGCAGGTCCATGCACAAACCCTGATGCTACTTGCGCTGTCAAGTTCCTTGTGCGTCAAGTGTTTCCTAGATGGCGTGTGTACAAAGTTCTGCAGTCTAACAATGGGCCGCATTTTATAAAAGTTATTTGAACAGATAGTGCTTATATTAGGTATAAAACACAAGTTTTCGTCTGCTTATCACCAACAGGCCAATGGTATCTGTAAGCGATTAAACAGACTTCTTAGGGAAAGTATAGCGAAATTGAAGATCATTTTGAAACAGGGGTGGCTACATTGTCTGCCCCTTCCCTTGATCGAAATAAGAAACCAGCCTGGTTCAGATCACCACCTGACTCGTCATGAGTTGGTGACTGGACGATACATGAGAAATACCCATTGCTCCTCCCACTAGAACAGAAACTGATGCCACAGTGTAGCAAAGGCTTTAGGTGATGAGATGCATGATTATTTAACAAATATGACCGCTAGTGTTTCTTTTGTTTCTCAACAGATCAAGCAGCAGAGGGAAGGGTCAAAGAAGATTCAGGAAGACATCCAAACCAGTGATCCCAGCAAATTGTTGAAACATCCTAGTTTGTACACAAGGGACCAGGTGCTAGCGCAAAGCTTTGTGCGCACTTGGAATAAACCCAGCTTTGAAGGACCGTACCAAGTAGAGGAGGTCACAGCCACAGCTGTCAAATAAAAAAATGGAAGAGCATGGCTGCATCTGAATGATGTAAAGCTCTACAAAGTAGAAACCCCTACCCCTCTGGCAACAGATGACAGGGAATCAAGAGAAGAAGTTCCACGGATGACAACAAAATTGGCTGCCAAGGGCCAAACCAAAGACTTATCAGAATAAAGAACATTTCTGAACTTTTCAGCTACTCCCAAGTAGGATACCGGCACTTTACGAGCCTGCCGACTATGGGTTGCCGATGGGGTACCTTGGCTTACCTCCAGCTAAAAGCCCGACAAACAAAGCCCTCATTAACGGCACCGGCATTGCCAGTGGCGGTAATGATGGCAAATCTCCTCATGGAGTTCTATGGGACTCCATGAATGGGGATTAACTCCGTCCCTCCGGCACTCGTAATCCTGCGGCAATGCCACCGGACCGAGTGCTGGAAATGGTAACAGACTTTGCAGGTATCCTGGCGGGTGTAAGGTTGTAATGAGATCCAATATGTGGTATGGGGTGTGTGAATCCTAGAGGTATTTTCCCATTAAGACCCCAAGAGTCCTCTATTCAGCTGGCCAGGGAGTGAGGGAGGATCACCTGGGTAGGGGAATCCAGGGTTGCCATTGTGGGAATACCCCAGACGAGATGCAATATTCAGAGAGTATGATCGAAGACGAGGAGGAGGTCTCGGATGCCTTCATGGGATTCCCGTCGCCCTAATCCAGGTCTCATTTTCCCTAATTCCAATCCTGTCATCTATGACTCAAGGGGGATGAAGGAAAGAGTCAATTGTCCAAGATGGGGAAGGAAGAAAAACAAAGTAAAACAAAGACAAAAGTCTGATATTAATATGCATTCATCCTCTACCAATTTAGATCAAAGGGAATACCATCAAGACTCATGTCTGGATGATCAACCATCAGGAAGACGGAAGGCGGCAACTATCCCCTTGAGGTAAAACCAGGCTAGAGGATTTTGCTATGTCCATTGTCGAGTCCCTGATAGAGTAGCAGGAAATAGATCTGTCTTCCAAAACCCTTCCATCACCCCCTCCCCATTTTCAATCAATACTAGGAGCAGTAAAGATTATCCAGAGAAACAACATGGAGAAAGAAAGGGAAGCCTACTTTAGAAAGAATTCGAGTTGTCCCATTAATAGTCACTCACGGTCAGGCATTCAATAATGACCATTCGCACCTGACTCCACTTGACTGTTTTTTCAACTATAAAAGGTGTGGTTTTTCACAAGAGGAGGCCGAGCTGGGGATGCTGTCTGGAGCCTAGAAGCTAAGGAGCAGAGAGCAGCTGGAGTGGCAGCCAGGAGGAGAACGGCATGCCAAGATACTGGCCCGGTGTTTGAAAGGGGCTGCAGTGCAGCTAGGGAGCCGTGCCTTCAAGGTGCCGAAGTAAGACAGCCTGTATCCTGCTGGTGGCGTTAGGCAGAGTGCTTGTTCCCTTGGGACGTGTGCTGGTTCCAAAGGTGTTTGAGGGGCGGGTGGTGAGACCCTG
This sequence comes from Ambystoma mexicanum, assembly GCF_040938575.1. Lineage (NCBI taxonomy): Eukaryota > Metazoa > Chordata > Amphibia > Caudata > Ambystomatidae > Ambystoma > Ambystoma mexicanum. Next base: position 38,113,254 of record NC_090922.1, on the reverse strand, counting down.
ACCTCAGCCCTGTGTATCCAGAGAGGTCTCTAGTCAACGCGATGCTGCCTGGTGAGTGAGAGAGAGAAACTCGGGAGCGTGCGCTTCACTGAAGCAGCGTGGGAGAAAACACAGTTTTAAAGCGGCACGAAGCAGAATGTGAGATAAAGTATACCATTGACAGAAAAGTGTAACAGATAAGCAGAATAAGAGAAATAAAGAGAAGAACATAACACTAGCGGCGCGGAAGAGAGAAGGAAGTTGTGCTAGTGGCGCAGAAGAGAAGTAAAGTGAAAGAAAGGCATTTGAACAGTGGCAAGAAGTAAAAGTAGAATAAAGACTTAAGACTTTTAAAGAGTGCAGTGTGTGCATGGTAAAGAGAGGACAATGTGCCAAGTATTCAGGAAGCACGAGAAAGAAACAGACAAGTGCAAGGGTGCATGTTAAGGTGAAAAGAAAATATGTAAGGCGTGCAAGAGGCATGATAAGAAAGAAAAGGAGGGTGCAAAAGTGCACCGTGGAAATGAGTAACAACAAAGAGAAGGTGCCAGTGTTTACGAGGATGGAGCAAAGGAGAACTAGAAGGGGTGCACGAAGCACCTGAAGGTGAAAGGTTTAAAAGGAGGTGCAAGAAATAAAGTGAGGGGTTACAGATCAGAGCGGTCATCCCTAGGAGTAGCAAAGAACAAGGCAGTTTCGAAAGTTTGTGGTTGTACCTCACAAGTGAAGTGTGTGTGAAAGAACTGTATCTGAAAGGAGAGGTCTATCCTGATGAGCTCAACTTGGGGATTTAAACCAAAAGGGGCCTAAGCTTGGGCAAGGGAACCATGAGAGGCCTAACAAAGCGGAAAGTCAATTGTATCATGATATTAAAGGAGAAGCAAGGTGCATGCTGACAAGACTGAATTTTGTGTTGGAAACTGAAAGCGGCCTGAGTTTGGGGAGCCCTGTGAGGTCTAACAAAGCTGGAGACTTGTTGTTTTGTAGTGTTGAAATGATTGAAGCTTGGCAAAGGGAACCCTGAGAAGTTTCAAAAGGAACTGTTATATTTCATTTGTCTGTTTGGAACTTGAACGAGTTGAGCTTGGGGAAGGGAACCCAGAGGAACTAAAGATGCTGAAAGCATTAGAGAATATTGCAAGGGCTATGTGGAGAAGGTTACAAACAGCCCTTTTTGATTGAGCTCATTTTTGTGACATTGCACGAACGACAACTGGTGAGAAGACCACCTGAAACCATCCTCGGTTTCCTATTTTTATTGAACCACTGTTTCCTTCCTTTTCAAAGACTGCCTATCACATTTTTGTAGAGAGTGAGGGCAAGCATAGGTTTAGACACAGACAGACATTTTTAATCAGGTCTATCAGACGTCCACGGGGCCAGTTAGGCATTACACCAACCCAGGAACCTTAGTAAATAAAGGTTTTGAAACTAATATCTTTGAGTCTGTGTCTCTCTTGATACCATGCCTGTCTCACACAACACATTAAGGAGGTGGGGAGGAGAACGTCGGAGGAAAGCCGCTACGTGTGTTTTCTCATCCCTCACATCAGGAGCACAACCAGAACATGCATTGCAAGAGAAATACCTTTACATGATGCGAAGTGTCTCAGCCATATAACAGCTTGCACAACAAGAGGACAATTCGAGGGAACATGAGCAACCCCAAGATGGGGTTCAAGAAAGACATTCCCATATGAATATGAATATGTAAAGAGACAGAATATGGAAAAGGATCCAGCTTGGAGAAGCCGAATGCTATTGTACGCACACAGTGGCATATCTGGAGATAAGATGAGGATAGTGGAGCAGAAACGATTGAACTGTGCTGACAATTGGGAAACGCCAGGATGTTGGGAAAGACCTCAGATGTTGGTATATGGACGAGTGGCAACCAGGATGGGAAGATGGAATGTTAGCTTGCAGTGCACATTTATTGATGGCCGCACCAGTGCAGATTGTACAAATAATGAATGACAAATGTCTGAAATCATGGGCCAAGTTCTCAAAACTATTGACCTGGATCAAGGATGAAGCAGAACCTGTATCTATATTATCAATAAAGAATGCCACAATGTGCTTTTGAAATCAGGGACTAACTAAAGTTGGAGAAAATAAAGAATGCCATCAGATAATTGATGCATCAGGAATGAATGGAGGAACTTCCGTGCTGATGGACCACTATTGGGCTTGTGAATCCAAAGCTTATATGCAGCGGCCTAATAATTGGGGAGGAATATGTTCCATAGTGATCATGCATGTTCCTGCATTGGTGATTCCACAAAGTGATCTACAGATTGAAAGCATTCCAAAAATGGATGCACACCAACGAAAGAACAGGTTGCTTATCCTTTTTTAGCTGAAAAGAGAGAACTATTTCTCAGAAAAATCGATAAAAGCTTATAACATTCCAGATGAGCATAAACTATTTGGCAAGGCGGCATGATATTTAAATCTATATTTATGACAGGACTCCAAACTGCAGTGAATGCCAAGTGGTTACAGATTACCAGGTGGGAGCTGCTACAAACAATTAACACAACCATAAAAGGATACAATGCGATCCGAGAAGAATTAAGGGCCATTCGATTGATGACCCTCCAGAACAGGTATTTCTTGGACTTGATTACAGCAATGGAAGGAGGTGTTTGCGCCAAGATCGGGCCTTCTTGCCGTACATGCACACCCGCCCATGATGGACAAAATGGAACTCTGACAGAGGCAATAACGACGTTGTCAAATCTACATGCGAAGATGGAAGAAGTAGATGAAACTGAGATGACTAGATAAACAAGTATCTAGCTAATGCACTTGCTTCAAGTATGTTCAGTAAAGCAGTCTTCAAATCTTTGGTAACACAAACAAGTGATACAGGTACTAAAAGTTTGATAAGTATACAGACGCAATTGCTTTATTCCTAAGAGACTGAATTGGACTTCAAGCAGTCTCAAAATTACAGCCAGACTTCAAAACAGGCTGCAATTTCTCAAGACTATTTTGAAGTCTGGTTGTAATTTCGAGATTGTTTGAAGTCCATTTTAGTCTTTTGGGAACAAAGCAATTACACCTCTACACTTATAAAACCTTTACTAGCCGCATCCCTTGTTTGTGTTACTAAACACTTGAATACTGCTTTACTGAACATTCTTGGAGCAAGCGCTTTTGCTAGTTACATGTTTATCTATTTTCAATATGGTAGGCCAAGGGTATTGCTTCTGTATACTTAGCAACACAGCATGCACATCACTTTTTGATAACACAAGCCTAAGCGCACGCCATATCGGTTATACCCCACTTTTGTTTTTCATGAAGGAGATGACTGGTTCTCGCCCTTGTTTTCGTGGATTCCGACCTGGATGGCAAATGCTTTCAAGCTACTAGGAGAAATACTAGTGTTGGTGATGCTAGGCTTCTGCATTGTGAGAATTATTATTGGACAATGGCAAAAGACAGCAAAGAAAGCTATTGGGATGAAGATAATGATCAATATAAATGCTGAAACTGGTGAACACATGCAAAAGGAGAATACCACTCAGGACCATTTAAAAGGATGTCCCCTGGCACCCCGAGGAACAAAGTTCTATTACCCTAAGGATCATAATAAATATATAGGACGCTGGGTATTCTGTTCACCATCCAGGGAGTGCTACTATATGACTTGGAGTGTGGATGAACACATAAACAATGCAGGGCACCTGAGGGGTTGATGAAGATATGGATCCAAAAGAAGCCACAGTGTGAAGAGAAGGTGGAGAAAATTGAGGAGTTGCTCGAGGACTCGACCACAGGGGGGAATGTAGAGGAGCAGATGACGTCATCTCTAGTGCCCGCCCCTCACCTTGGTTGTATTGGTTGCAAAGCAGGAAGATTATGTGCATTGCATTAGGTATCATCCCAATACCGCACTGAAGTTATAAGAGACGTTATGCACTCAGACAACCGTATCGAATGTACCCTCGCACTTATGTGGTTGAAGGATGTTGGCATACACCATTGGACATGCAAGAGATGTAAGTGCAAACCGACGAGAGCCATGACACGCGGTGTAAATCTTGAAAGCAATGTCTGTTCATTAAGCCTCAGACGAAGACAGTGATGTACCCTGACTCCAATAAAAATCACAGGGAAGTAAACCGTAGCAAGGTCAACTACAAAGGAGAAGCCTTGGCTCATGGTCTAACTGATGGGAGATGGTTGGCTATTGGACCAATATGGGCAGTGGTCTGATGTTGTTCGCCGCACCTGGGTTTCATTCTGTTCACATGCTGCTAGCGAGCCAAATGTCCAAGGTTGAGAAAGTATGCCAACCAATCATGAGTGGCTATGTAGCGGCATGCTATACAATGTTGCAGATGCTAATACGCTGTTATTCTTGTTTCATAATCAGTATTAAATATATTTGAAGGTAGTTCGAGGCGTGCCTAACAGATAAGGGTCAGCCAATAATGTACTGACACATATACATAATAAAGGTATATATGTTACCCTAACCAATCCCTCCCCTCTATAGGTTTTACTGTTTGCAAAGTAGGATGACATCATAGCTGACGTATATCGGAGTATTAAGTCTCTGTGTAATCAAAATTTAAGCAAGTGTGTGTGTGAGCTGCATTTTGTATGGTCACCAGATTTCACTACTTTATTTGAATAAAAGTAGTACTTTACCATATTCTTTGAGTCTGTCCGGTTATTTGGGTTCCAGGTCATTTACTATGGTAATTCCATTCTGCACATGAGATACACTCCAAGGTGCTACTGCACACAGGTGATGCTGGTTATCCACTGTAGCCCTATCTAATGACACTCTACAGGTGGCCCTCCACCACGCAACAGGAAAGGTACAATATGGCACACAAGACTGCCAGAGGCATTATTGAGCGGTCCATAGGCCTCCTGAAGTCACCATTCAGATGCTTAGTCCACTCGAAGAGTCGGGGGGGGGAAAGGGGGGTCTCCTCCTGTACAGGCCATGCATTGTGTGCAACGACATACATGCCTGTTGCATAACATTTCAGAGCACAAAGATGTAAATGCAGATTCAGTACCTGACCGAAGGCCACAGCTAAAACCAGGCTACTGACTTGGGGGGGAGGGGGTGGAGGGAGGCTGGGGAGTCCAGTGCTACAGTAGAGTGAGTGAGGGAGAGGCTAGTCAACAGCTTCTTTGCATGAGCATGCATGCTGCCAGGAAGGAACAGTGACTGCACACGCAATGTTGTCCATGATGAGAGGACGACAAGTGCCAGGCACGACCTGCACGCATTCAACTGCCTGAGACATCCAAGGCAACACACATCCGCACATGGCAACACATACCAACCGTGCATGCTCCACACACACAGCCATGCACTGCACGTCACAGAAATGGACACATACATGCAACCATTCCTGCGCTCCAGTAAGGCACATCCCCAGAATCCCATCTAGAAGGACATTTAGTTAACAGGGAACAACAGCAACTCAAGTTCACACAGCAGCATACCAACCACTGTGTAGCCCTCAGCACCACTGGATCCAGGGACTGCGTCCACACGCACACCCACTCACATCCGCCCTACATGATATGACACACATTACCACTCTGCATGCTGCACCCACTCCAATCACCAATTGCACACGAAAGATTGTGACACAACTACAGCACACTCCCACAGAATACATGCACACCCCAGTGCCGTAACCAATAAGACGCATCGGAGGTCCAACATGAAGACATTCGCCAACTTGTCATGACGTGCATAAAGTGCAGTATACGCCATCCCCCAGGGCAATATCTGCCACCCAAAGGTGCACAATGGTTGCATGGAACACCGTGCACCTGGACCCAGTGATGCAGACACGATGAACACGGCCTGGTAGGGTAATACTAAGCACCCTACGAGATGCATTAGTTCCACCAAGTACAAAGTGGGGAGTCAGACACATCCCCGAAAGTGGGGTGGGGAAGGCGGCACACAGGTGAGAGGAGTGTGGATTCCAGAAGCATGTCACCAAGGAACAGCTAAGAGATGCACAGACGACTTGAGGCCCTGTTACTTCAAGTCCGAACAAGCTGAACATCAGTGAGTATCAACTCATGCAAACACATAGTACCCACCCTCATGATCACACTACAACACTGCACTGAAGGGCACTGAAAGTGAGGGCTGTCAGTGAACCACAAATGCTGATGCGCATAGCTGTACCGCCTGGCATGTGGGATCAGGGGCAGAGGGCACCACCTGGAACAACCTTGACACACCAGAAAGGTCCACCCTTCCCATGGCAACAACTTCACCTCACCCACTTAAGAATGTACTGCTTACACACACACCCACCGTAGATGGCACCACTCCATAAGAGTGGACCTCCCACGTCCCTCCACCCAACATGACAACCCACGACAAGACATCAGAAGTGTTACCTACCTCAAGATTCGTATGATACCGCCCCAGACGACCTGTCGTATAGCTCCATGACACATAAAGCAGTACATTTCAACGGGACCCCTTCATGGACCCCATGGAATGACTGTGCTCCCCACACCCCTGCATGTACCTACCACCCCTGCATACCCACCAGGGATGCACGTGAGTGAAGCAGCAGTAGCCATGTGTGCGCAAGAGGAGCAGCATGAGCAGCAAACACCATGAATGACACACAGACGACCCCATGGTGCCATGGGCGACAGTACACTTCATTACAAATGTTAAACAGCCAAAGGGAAAATGTTGCTGTGCGCAAAAAAAGAAGGACCGGGTTAAATGGTTAGGATAACCACTCGACGTCAACGTCTATCTGTCCAGAAAAACAAATTTATGATCCGAAATATAATTTTCATTTGAATTGAGTCCAATCGCATTCAAACCTGTACGACAGACAAAACGAAAACAACACAAAGGCCGAAGTTTGAAGCAATTCTATTTATAGATCAATAAGTGAAACGAATGGACTAGTGTGTTTCAGAACATAATAAAACACAAAAAAACAAGAACCGTTTAAATGCAAATGTAGATAAGTGGTGTGTAAAAAAAATTGTACATAAGGAATGTATGGCTGACATACAGTTGTTTTGAATTGGAAAGGAAAGTGATATAAATTATTTAAAAAACAATGTAGACTTCAGATTTCCGTTGTAAACAAAGAGATTATAGCATGAAGTTATTCAGAAGCAATGCACACATCACTAGAAGCAATGCATACATCACTTAGGATTGTGTCAAATACCAAACTGTTACAAAATAAATGTGGGGAAACTAAGAATCCTATCCTACTGCAAATCTAAGTGCAGGCACTTCGAGTTAAGTCTATCAAGTGTGGCTCATCTGAGTAATTTGACAATTCTTGAGCACATTTTTCGGGCTAGAACCTGTTAGACGAATTGCAATCTGCCAAAGACATCAGAAGTGTTACCTACATCAAGAGTCGTATGATACCGCCCCAGACGACCTGTCGTATAGCTCCATGACACATAAAGCAGTACATTTCAAAAGGACCCCTTCATGGACCGCATGGAAGGACTGCTCTCCCCACACCCCTGCATGTACCTACCACCCCTGCATACCCACCAGGGATGCACGTGAGTGAAGCAGCAGTAGCCATGTGTGCACAAGAGGAGCAGCATGAGCAGCAAACACCATGTATGACACACAGACGACCCCATTGTGCGATGGGCGACAGTACACTTTATTACAAATCTCGCACATCGCATCACAGAGGTAGCACAAGTGTGTTGGTCACCATGCATAGCACAGCATGCGGGCAAATTGGCCTGTTAATGTCACTGTACATGATCAACAGGGAGCCGCAAAACGGCAGGTGAATGGCTGCAACTTCTCAGAATAATCCATATTCGGGGACAAATATACCGCGACAGCGACAGACTGCAACAATGTATCTTGGGACAAGGCGAGGGAAGGTACAGTCAGAAGCCAAAATGGGACATGTGACTCCGTCCCTTCTCACAGCTAGCAGCAAGACACATGCATGGAGCCATGCTAGTAAAGAAGTGTGCTTACATTAGATGTAGAGGTCCCGAAGGATAGACTTGTGATGATATCCCTTCCACATGCACGGATCCGGCGCTGGCCTGTGACACATAGAGGCATATGTTCAAGCAAGGGCTCACAATGCACACGGTTGGTCATCATGGGACACACAAGTACAAGCATACTTGCAACGTACTCACCTGTACTCCGTATGCATCCTGAAGAGGAACAGCCTGATGTCCACTGTACACCCCTTCCAGACCCTCTCGGCCAAACAACTGGCTGGACGGGAACAGTCACACATATTCATAGGCATCTGGTGAAGGACTCATGACCCTCACACATTTTGAGGAGCGTTCGAATGCATGACTCACTCTACCCTAATGAGTTGCGGTAGAATGCAATAAACAGCATGTCCCTCACTGTTGCAGAATAGCCCTACAACCCATGAGCATCAAGGTTGCATTGAACAAGGCCCGTTCAACTAATCGATATAGCAGGCATGTACAAGGTCAGTGTGTTCCCCCAGGATGTAGGCAGGCCATGGCAGATGAGCACAGGAAAGCATGGCACCTAACAACCTTGTGCCCACACACCACTCATCCACCCTCTTGGAATACCATGCACATGACACATCCACTTGGGGGCCCGCCATCGCTGCAGGTACCGTCTCAACCATGTCTGGACGCAACACAAGAAGATGCCGACCCGATATACGTACCCCTCCATGGGCATGACATGTCCATGCCTGCGCATACCACCCCCAGTGACCGTATGGGCACCTAATCGATGGAGTGGACACACTGCGTCTGGCACAGGACCACTCAACTGATAGACTTGCATTCCCATGTGCATCATAACACTGTTGCACAGACGAGCCAAGTGAAGGTGCACACGTTGGGGAATGAACATACATGAATAACTTATGTCGCCATGCCAATGGACAAACCTTCTATTACCATGCACAGGGTCATGTCCCACAAAGTCACACACACCACAAACAACATGGTTACATGGCACACACACACATCACAAACTGGACTTAAGTGGTGGATGATACATGGGAAAATCATTTATTGATATGTACAGCATGGCAAGAAAAACAATTGAGTGAAGTGTGCACAATTACATGGGCAGTGGAGGAATGAATGAAGGGGGAAGTGCAGGTAGATCTGATTTTTTTTTTTAAACTCTCTTTATTGACATTTTGGCAAAACAGTTCTCAAAAACGTCCCAACCCCCGCCCCCACAGCAGTCTCCCCATATCCATTAACAAACTTTAATCAAACTATTCAACTAATTCCCCTTCCCTCCCACCCCTCTTCACCCTCCTCCCCCCTACCCCAATACCCCCTGAGTCCTTCACTCTTCAATAATGACCGCACCCAGTCTTCTGTATTTGTTGTTCTTTGAGATTTGAGTAGGCCCATCTCCAGATCATATCCCCCTATTCTCCCCTTCTCACAACTCCCTCATACTCTCTCTCTAATACCGGCAATTTCATGGCGGGTGTAGGTCATTGACCCTTGACAGATCATTTAGCAGTTGAGACCAGTGAACTGTTACCTCCTCCCCATCAACCTCTGCCTCTACATTCTGCAGCACCATTAATTCCGCTAAGCCCCATCTCCGTACGTCCTTCTGCCATAAATTGATGACCGGGCCCTGCTGCAATTTCCATGCTATCGCCATACGGCGCTTTGCCAATATGAGTAAGAACCGGCCCAGCCTATTTCGCAACTTATTTCATTTTCCAGGTAGATCTGAATTTGATAGTGAAGACGTAGTACACAGGATCTGTGGCATACGTGGTCAAAAGCAAACAACATACAAGGGACACTGTGCAGGACGAGTGAAATGGGATGGACACAATAGGGTAAACGAAATCCAATTCCAGGTCTCAATCACACCCTCATGTTCACTGTACCGCACTACTACCACCTCCTCCTCTTTTACCTCACCATGCAGGGGCCACTGGCTTGATGAGATGAAGGAGAATGAGAAGGAAGGACTCTGTGTGCTCCCGCTGGCCACCCCTGGGTATAGGAGGAGTCAGAGCAGCCGAGTGCACAGGGGACCTGTGAGGAGGGGCTATCTGTGTCATCCAACATCATCTCTCGCAGACACAGACGGCATCCTTGATCGCCCTCATTTTCCCCCTGTCAGCATGCAATTTCGTCCCTCAGCCCTGCAACCGCCTCGCTCAATGCCCTCTTCCTGGGACTGTCGTCACCTGCTTCCCTCACCTACCTTGCCACCACCTGCAAGCCCACCCTGATGCCTTGCAGAACCACTCGCACCTGTCCATTGAAGTCAACTCTGCCACCTCCAGGTGTGTGGACCTGAGCCATGGTGAAATGAAGGTGCTGTGTCAGTGTTTGCTGGGGTGGTAACAGTGTCCTCCGTAGGAGGACAAGCTGCAGTCGGCAATGATGGTCTGGGTTATGCAATGGGCAGTGCAGGCCCCTCACCTGCAGATGTCGCAGGACACAGACGCACCCCATGCATGGTGGCAGGCCGGTTACACTCCCTGCACCCATGTGCATGCCCAAGCACTGGTAGGGGGGTCAGGTGTTCCAGTGGAACAATGGTGGTAGGGGATGTGGAACATGTCCAGGTATGGGATGTGGCCCCATGTAGCTACTTGGGGGGGACATGGATGGTGGTGGATTGACAGGTGGAATAGGAAGAGGCACATAAACCGCAGCAGAAAGAGCTACCGTAGTCCCTGCGCACCCTCCATACTGGCGCTCTTGTGCCTCCTCATGTCACACCTGGGCTTCCAATCCTTGCATCTCCTCCACCTCCATACTCCTCCTCATGTGCATCCTATGGGCGGGCCACTGGCAGACATGGGTGTCGTCTTGGACCACGGCGCCACTGGCAACGGAGGCTGCAAGAGAGGATAAAGGGACAATGAGACAATGCATACACCAAGGGACATAAAGCACAGTCATGTGGCGCACACATGACAACCACACAGGTAACAGACACCAGACGCATTGGCACATGTGGATTGTGAGCCTACGCTATCCGACTTGGAGTGTCATGTAGACTTGCCCATGGCGCACACACCCAGGTAATGGTGATCATGTCACAGTAATCATCATCAGGCCTTAGTGGCTGATAAGGAGGGGGGTACATATACAGGGTATTTGCAGGTGCCTGTCGAAAGAAACACAAGCCTCTGGTGGTCCTCCGGGCTAATTCAACGTAGAACCCAGAGTTCCAGGTGGATGATGCAGGCCCACATCATAGGCCAGGATGTATCACCTGAGCCCGCCTCCAGCAGCTTCTGTGCCTTGTTGGCAGTGATCTGCATGAGGTAGCTCCAGCACCTCTTCACCTCCTTGGCGTTGCGCTGGTAGGCCCCGACCTAGTTGATGCGCATTGTGATCTTGACCCTGGACTTGGCCCATGCTGCCACCTTTATGTGCAGTGATGCCCATACCTGCTGAGCACATCTTTCCCAGGAACTCCACCTCCTGTTTGCTGAAGTCCCTCCTGTGGGTCTGTTGCATCCCTGCCTCTATCGTGTTTCTTCCTCCCTTCCATGTCAGGTTCTGGCAACCAGTACTGGCACGGTAGCCCTTTATGTAACATTGCAGGGCCATGGTTGCTAAGGCATGCTCACTGCTGCCGTAGCACCAGACTGAGCTGGATGTTATGCCATGTGTTGGCAGGCAATCTGTGTGTTTCCATGTGCATTTGCGTACCAAACCCGTTTACTGGGAGTGTTGAATGCAGGGAATCTTAGCTCACTGACACAAGGACTGTAGTGTGAACACTTGCACACTTGCACAAGGGCACACATTGGCATGTCCGTCTGCCAGCTGTAGGTCACGCCTGTACTGGGAGGCGGTGGTTGGTGTAGTATATATTGAACAGGCAGGACAGTGTCACGACCTGCACAACCTATGTGTTAGATACAAGGGCTAAATCAGAAGTGGTGGCTTGACACATCGTGAAGCAATATAGTCTTTCTGACAATATACCCCTCAAGAGCACAAAAGGACTGATTGAGGTGAGTATTGCCCGAAAATGAGTTACCCCCTGGTACACAGCTGGCTGCAAAGGAAAGCAAATGATTAGTATAATGTCAATGAAAAAATGAAAGACTTAAATAGGAATATGACAAAGTACTCACTAGAACGATGTTAGCTTTGTCTAGTGTTTTCAAGCAAGGATGTGAGGGGTAACCCTGGGAAAAAGAACAGACTGTTACACAGTTAATAGGTCTAATCACACAGACATGAACTCTGACGTGCACTCAGCTTACTGATAAGAAAGTTGTCAAAAGTTGAGGAAAGGCCCACGTAGAAACAGCAGCAGCATTGGAAGAAGAACAAGATTCCAGTATGTTCGTAGACCCCCTATTCCCGCCGGCACAAGGATGCCTGTGAAGGAGGTCCAAACACAACAGGATCCCTGACACCCCCGGAACGAGGACGCCTAAACCCAAGTCCTTTATCCTTGCACCGATGTGTCCTCAAAAGTGTCAGTTGAAAATCCCAGCGCAGATGCGTGAAGTCCCAAGCACCACTGAAGTGAAGAGGCGGGTGAGTACCAAAGGGGAATCCGAAAAGGGTAATCCGAGGCAGTCCAGTATTGCGGTCCGAAGTCAGCAACAGATGAGAGCAGAAGCACAAAGGAGAACCGGAGCAGTCCAGGTAACGTTCCGAGTCAAATACCATAAACAAACGTAGAGCCAAACAGGAGACAGGACAGGGAATTCGATATTCAGGCCAAGGAGTCAAGATACCAGGAAATAAGAGTTCAAACGTAGAGCAGCTTACAGAAACAAATTCAGAAGCAGCGCCAGGCAGGATGGGCGGAGCTTAAATCATGAACATCTGATAGCACGCACAGTGCTTCGCTGTAATCCAGGAGGCATACATCTGTGCATTGGTAACCAGCGTTTCCATGACAATCTATAGCGTTCCCTGAAGGGACAAACGCGCGTAGACGAAGCCATAGCATGAGGCATTTGTACGCGCTGTTTAACTCCAAAAGGTCGGGACAGGAAAGCAGACTTAATGGAGGCATGGGGTTGTTTACTTCCGTGCACTGAATGTCCAACACGTGGGAAAGGAGATATGGAGCCACAGTGTATCCCTTGGGACGGAACCCTGACCGTTTCCTCCCCCAAAAACACCTCCCCGGCACAGGATGCAAGAAATCGGGACAAAGGAACTGGGGCATGTATATTTGACTCGGGCTCCCAGGTACGATCCTCTGGCCCGTAACCCTTCCAATCAACAAGGTAATGGTGAACCCCACGCACCATCTTAGTGGCCAAAATCGCCTTGACCTCATACTCCTCAACCCCTTGGACTAGAACAGGAGCTGGATGCGCAGCAAGACGTGTCCCCATAGGGCAAGGTTTCAAAAGAGAAATGTGAAAAGACCGGATGAATCTTCCACTGGGAGGGCAATTCCAAACAAACCACCAGAGGATTGAGTACATCTTTAATAGGAAACGAGGCAACAAACACCTGCAACCTGGAATGCAAAGATTTTTTGATGCCAGCCACACCAGCATCCCAGGTTGATAATCAGGTGCTGAGACACAATGTCGATCTGCGTAGAGCTTGGCTTGCTGTTGAGCCATTTCCAGATGCTCACCAATCTGTTCCCTTAAGGCAATAAACTCACGTAAGCACCGCTGAACTGCAGGACTATCCACTGCAGGCAGCAAATCCAAAGGAAGCGTTCCAGGGTGTTGACCATAAAGAGCAAAGAAAGGAGTGGTGCTCCTGGAGGTGTGGATTGAGTTATTGTAAGCGAATTCCGCCGCTCCTAACACTTCCAACCATGATTCTTGATGTTGAGTGATTAGGCAGTGTAAGTATTGTTCCATAGTAGCATTTGCCCTCTCTATCTGCCTGTCAGTTTCAGCATGGTAAGCAGTGGAATAGCATCCGTCCATACCCAAAGCAGTAACAAGATGGCTCCATAAGTGCGAGTTGAATTGAGAACCTCGATCGGTGATAATGACTTCTGGTAACCCAAAGCGTTGAAATACATTATGCAGAACAGAGCCATTTTAGAAAAGTAATCTATAACAACCCAAATGGTATCAAAACCCCTGACGAGAGGCAATTCCACCACAAAATCCAATGAAATCATTGCACAAGGTTTTTTCGGGATAGGCATGGGTTGCATCAGTCCCATAGGTTTTGAAGTGGAACCCTTACACTGGGCACAAATGGAACATTTGCTGATGTAGTCTGCCACATCCTTACTCATAGAAGGCCAGAAGGTCCGTCGCTTTAATTGCTCAAGGGTTTTGCGCCTGCCATGATGTGCCGCCATTAGGGCATCATAGTTCCACTCAAGGGCGGTTAATCAAGTCTTGGTGGGAGGGAGATAAAGCCGCCTTTGTACGTATGGTAAAGAGTGCACTACATCCATATCATAATCATGAAGTTCAGAAGGATTGGTAGCCACCCATTCTTGGATATTGGTCTTCAAAGACGTATCTAGTGTACAAGAACAGACAACATGAGCGGGTTGTAAAACAGCCCCTTCCCAAGAACATGAGAAACTTCCCCCATTCAGTCTGGACAAAGTGTCCGCCTTAGAATGCAGAACGCCTGTAAGGTAAGTAATCAGAAAATTGTACATGGAAAAGAACTCATGCCAACGTGCATGACGAGCTGTAGTACAGCATACAGACTTGAGAGCAAGAAGATTACGATGGTATATACCTGTACTGGAACTGCAGTTCCCAGAAGATGATGTCTCTAAACCATGAAAGCATCACGTACCGCTAGCAACTCGCGTTCCGTGATGGCATAATTAATTTTGAATTTTGTGAGCTTTCTGGAGTGATAGGCCACCGGATGAAGAAAACCTGTATCCGCACATAACTGGGATAGAACAGCCCCGATTGCTTGATCGGAAGCATCTGCTTGAACATTGAATGGACGTGCCGGATCTGGATGTTGGAGCACCGGAGCTGATGTAAAAGCAGATTTTAGGGTGTCAAAAGCAACTTGGGCCTGGTCAGTCCAGATGAACCAACTCTTAGAGCTTGTAAGAGCCATTAATGGGGCTGCTGTAGCCAAGAAGGAACTGATAAACCTCCTATAAAAGTTTGCAAACCCCAAAAAGGATTGAAGAGACTTCACGGACGTAGGGACAGGCCAGTCCAGAATCACCTTAACCTTAGTGTTGCTCATTTTAACACCATCACTGGTGATGTCGTTACCCAGGAATTCCACTTGAGTAACATGAAACAACGCACTTTTCAAACTTGGCGTAGAGATTATTATCACGCAATCTCTGTAACACTGTGGATACGTGTTGAACGTGTGTTTCATGGGAAGACGAATATATGAGAATGTCGTTGAGATAGACAACCATAAATTGATCCAATAAATCCTTGAAAACATCATTAATGAAGTACTGGAACATGGCAGGAGCAATGCACAGGCCAAATGACATGCCCAAGTACTCAAAAAGACTTATTTGGTCTTAAAGGCTGTCTTCCATTCATCGCCTTTTCTTATTCTAACCAAGTTGTATGCACCTCTCAGGTCCAACTTGGTGAAGTATTTAGAGGAGCCAAGCTGATCCAACAGTACTGAGATCAGGGACATCGGATACTGGTTCCGGATTGTAATTTTGTTCAATTCTCTGTAATCAATACAGGGACAAACGCGCGTAGACGAAGCCATAGCATGAGGCATTTGTACGCGCTGTTTAACTCCAAAAGGTCGGGACAGGAAAGCAGACTTAATGGAGGCATGGGGTTGTTTACTTCCGTGCACTGAATGTCCAACACGTGGGAAAGGAGATATGGAGCCACAGTGTATCCCTTGGGACGGAACCCTGACCGTTTCCTCCCCCAAAAACACCTCCCCGGCACAGGATGCAAGAAATCGGGACAAAGGAACTGGGGCATGTATATTTGACTCGGGCTCCCAGGTACGATCCTCTGGCCCGTAACCCTTCCAATCAACAAGGTAATGGTGAACCCCACGCACCATCTTAGTGGCCAAAATCGCCTTGACCTCATACTCCTCAACCCCTTGGACTAGAACAGGAGCTGGATGCGCAGCAAGACGTGTCCCCATAGGGCAAGGTTTCAAAAGAGAAATGTGAAAAGACCGGATGAATCTTCCACTGGGAGGGCAATTCCAAACAAACCACCAGAGGATTGAGTACATCTTTAATAGGAAACGAGGCAACAAACACCTGCAACCTGGAATGCAAAGATTTTTTGATGCCAGCCACACCAGCATCCCAGGTTGATAATCAGGTGCTGAGACACAATGTCGATCTGCGTAGAGCTTGGCTTGCTGTTGAGCCATTTCCAGATGCTCACCAATCTGTTCCCTTAAGGCAATAAACTCACGTAAGCACCGCTGAACTGCAGGACTATCCACTGCAGGCAGCAAATCCAAAGGAAGCGTTCCAGGGTGTTGACCATAAAGAGCAAAGAAAGGAGTGGTGCTCCTGGAGGTGTGGATTGAGTTATTGTAAGCGAATTCCGCCGCTCCTAACACTTCCAACCATGATTCTTGATGTTGAGTGATTAGGCAGTGTAAGTATTGTTCCATAGTAGCATTTGCCCTCTCTATCTGCCTGTCAGTTTCAGCATGGTAAGCAGTGGAATAGCATCCGTCCATACCCAAAGCAGTAACAAGATGGCGCCATAAGTGCGAGTTGAATTGAGAACCTCGATCGGTGATAATGACTTCTGGTAACCCAAAGCGTTGAAATACATTATGCAGAACAGAGCCATTTTAGAAAAGTAATCTATAACAACCCAAATGGTATCAAAACCCCTGACGAGAGGCAATTCCACCACAAAATCCAATGAAATCATTGCACAAGGTTTTTTCGGGATAGGCATGGGTTGCATCAGTCCCATAGGTTTTGAAGTGGAACCCTTACACTGGGCACAAATGGAACATTTGCTGATGTAGTCTGCCACATCCTTACTCATAGAAGGCCAGAAGGTCCGTCGCTTTAATTGCTCAAGGGTTTTGCGCCTGCCATGATGTGCCGCCATTAGGGCATCATAGTTCCACTCAAGGGCGGTTAATCAAGTCTTGGTGGGAGGGAGATAAAGCCGCCTTTGTACGTATGGTAAAGAGTGCACTACATCCATATCATAATCATGAAGTTCAGAAGGATTGGTAGCCACCCATTCTTGGATATTGGTCTTCAAAGACGTATCTAGTGTACAAGAACAGACAACATGAGCGGGTTGTAAAACAGCCCCTTCCCAAGAACATGAGAAACTTCCCCCATTCAGTCTGGACAAAGTGTCCGCCTTAGAATGCAGAACGCCTGTAAGGTAAGTAATCAGAAAATTGTACATGGAAAAGAACTCATGCCAACGTGCATGACGAGCTGTAGTACAGCATACAGACTTGAGAGCAAGAAGATTACGATGGTATATACCTGTACTGGAACTGCAGTTCCCAGAAGATGATGTCTCTAAACCATGAAAGCATCACGTACCGCTAGCAACTCGCGTTCCGTGATGGCATAATTAATTTTGAATTTTGTGAGCTTTCTGGAGTGATAGGCCACCGGATGAAGAAAACCTGTATCCGCACATAACTGGGATAGAACAGCCCCGATTGCTTGATCGGAAGCATCTGCTTGAACATTGAATGGACGTGCCGGATCTGGATGTTGGAGCACCGGAGCTGATGTAAAAGCAGATTTTAGGGTGTCAAAAGCAACTTGGGCCTGGTCAGTCCAGATGAACCAACTCTTAGAGCTTGTAAGAGCCATTAATGGGGCTGCTGTAGCCAAGAAGGAACTGATAAACCTCCTATAAAAGTTTGCAAACCCCAAAAAGGATTGAAGAGACTTCACGGACGTAGGGACAGGCCAGTCCAGAATCACCTTAACCTTAGTGTTGCTCATTTTAACACCATCACTGGTGATGTCGTTACCCAGGAATTCCACTTGAGTAACATGAAACAACGCACTTTTCAAACTTGGCGTAGAGATTATTATCACGCAATCTCTGTAACACTGTGGATACGTGTTGAACGTGTGTTTCATGGGAAGACGAATATATGAGAATGTCGTTGAGATAGACAACCATAAATTGATCCAATAAATCCTTGAAAACATCATTAATGAAGTACTGGAACATGGCAGGAGCAATGCACAGGCCAAATGACATGCCCAAGTACTCAAAAAGACTTATTTGGTCTTAAAGGCTGTCTTCCATTCATCGCCTTTTCTTATTCTAACCAAGTTGTATGCACCTCTCAGGTCCAACTTGGTGAAGTATTTAGAGGAGCCAAGCTGATCCAACAGTACTGAGATCAGGGACATCGGATACTGGTTCCGGATTGTAATTTTGTTCAATTCTCTGTAATCAATACAGGGACGTAGATCCCCCCTCCTTCTTGGGAACACAAAAAAGTGGGGAAGCCGCAGGGGATCTGGAGGGGCGTATGAAACCTGATCCAGGTAGTCTTTCAGTATTAAGTCCTCCATTTGTGTAAGCAAGTAAATACTACCCAAAGGAATGATAGCATCTGCAATCAAATCAATTGGACAGTCATAGGGACGATGCAGGGGTAGTTCTTCCGCTGACTTTTTATCAAAGACATCCCTGTATGATTCATATTCCTTGAGTAGGGTAACTGTTGTGATGGCCCCGATAACTGAGTCTGAATCCAAGATCATGGAACGGGGACTACCAAGTTTTACTTCAGTGGACAGACAAGGTTTTTTACAATAGACAGAGGCAAAATCCACTGACCCTTTACACCAATCGATTGCGGGATTATGTTTCATTAACCATGGTAGTCGTAGTATTAGCTTGAACTGCAGAGCCGTAATGACATCAAAAGTGATGATCTCAGAATGCGTAGAACCAAAAGTCATAGTGGGATCAACGGTTTGCTCTGTAACTCGACCGGAGAGCAGAGAAGTGCCATCCACAGCATTAACCAGTTATGGTATTTCCTTGGGGATCACGGGTATGGAATGATCTAGAACAAACTGGGCATCCACATAGTTACCCGTAGCTCCCGAATCTAGAATGGCTTCAACCGACCAAGGCTCCCTCGAAGGATAAGACAATGTGGTCGAAACCGAGAAGGGAACCAGACTTCCGGGATCCATAGCAGCATGACTTGACAAAGGGATCCCTTCAATTGTCGAGCTTTGGCGTTTCCCTCCTTCTTGGGTTTCTTTGGACAGAGTCTTAAGAAATGCTCCGATGAACCACAATAGAAACATACATTTTTGTCCTGCGATGTTCACTTTCTGTGGTGTACAGTGGACCTCTCAAGGCTCCAATTTGCATGGGCTCAGCTGTCAAGGCAGGGGTTAGTACCGGAGGAACTGAGGGCTATATCCTTTTCTCCCCTTTTCGTTCTGCCTTGTGAGCGTCTATTTGCAATACGAGGTCAACTAATTCTGGAAAACCTGTAGGTACAACAGGTACCGTAGCCAAAACATCTTTCAAGGTTTCAGAAAGTCCTTTGTAAAACAAGGCTCCCTTCTTTTCATCTGACCAGTCCATTTCCGCAAATAGCTGATTGAACTTCGCAAGGTACCCCAAAAGAGAAGTCTCCCCTTATTGTAAAGAAAGTAATTCCAGATTCGTGGCTTGTGATTTATACCTCGTATCAAAGACGCGTGTCAGTGCTGTGATCAATGCGTCGCTATCGTAGAGCAGATGACTACCTTGTTCCAACAGGGGGTTGGCCCCTACTGCGGCTGTATCTCCCAGATTCGATAGTACAAAAGCCACCTTTGTGGTTGCATCAGGGAATGACATAGGTCTACACAAAAAGTGTAACCTACATTGGTTAATAAATGTCCGAAAGGTCTTAGGATCCCCCTAGGAACCTCTCCGGGGGGGGGGGGGGGCAAAGGAAACTGTGCTGCCATGTAAACAGGGCCCGGATCATGTTTGGACTTGGCCCCGCCGCAGCAGAATCTGAACTTGAGGCAGTTGCCTCTACCCCGGGTTGTAACTCAGTGATACGACGTTGAGTAGCATCATGTGCTACCGTCATGTCAGCCACCAACTGGGTTAAAGCCGCCAAATGAGCAGCAGCTACTTCCATTTTAATAAGGCTTCTGAATATGTTAGACCCAAGGGCTAAATCAGAAGTGGTGGCTTGACACGTTGTGAAGCAATATAGTCTTTCTGACAATATACCCCTCAAGAGTACAAAAGGACAAATTGAGGTGAGTATTGCCCGAAAATGAGTTACACCCTGGTACACAGCTGGCTGCAAAGGAAAGCAAATGATTAGTATAATGTCAGTCAGCAAATGAAAGACTTAAATAGGAATATGACAAAGTACTCACTAGAACGTTGTTAGCTTTGTCTAGTGTTTTCAAGCAAGGATGTGAGGGGTAACTCTGGCAAACAGAACAGACTGTTACACAGTTAATAGGTCTAATCACACAGACATGAACGCTGACGTGCACTCAGCTTACCGATAAGAAAGTTGTCAAGAGTTGAGGAAAGGCCCACGTAGAAACAGCAGAAGTAGAACTAGGTTCCAGGATGTTCTTAGACCCCCTATTCCCACCCGCACTAGGACGCCTGTGAAGGAGGCCCAAACACAACAGGATCCCTGACACCGCCGGAACGAGGACGCCTAAACCCAAGTCCTTTATCCTTGTGCCGATGTGCCAATTTCCTCGAAAGTGTCCGTTGAAAATCCCAACACTGATGCGTGAAGTCCCAAGCACCACTGAAGTGAAGAGGTGGGTGAGTATGAAAGAGGAATCCGAAAAGGGTAATCTGAGGCAGTCCAGTATTACGGTCCGAAGTCAGCAACAGACGAGAGCAGAAGCACAAAGGAGAACCGGAGCAGTCCAGGTAACGTTCCGAGTCAAATACCATAAACAAAAGTAGAGCCAATCAGGCGACAGGACAGGGAATCCGATATTCAGGCCAAGGAGTCAAGATACCAGGAAACAAGAGTTCAAACGTAGAGCAGCTTACAGAAAAAAATTCAGAAGCAGCGTAATCCAGGAGGCATACGTTTGTGCATTGGTAGCCGGCGTTTCCATGACAACCCATCGCGTTCTCTGAAAGAACGAACGCGCGTAGACGAAGCCATAGCATGAGGCATTTGTACGCTCCGTTTAACTCCAAAAGGTAGGGACAGGAAAGCAGACTTACTGGAGGCATGGGGTTGTTTACTTCCGTGCACCGAATGTCCAACATGGGAAAGGAGATCTGAAGGCATGGTGTGTCCCTTGGGACAGAACCTTGACACTATGCACATTCAGGGGATTGCATGATCCTCGCCTGATCTTTCCAGTGAGGTATGCAATGAAGTGTACATGCATGTTTCACCTTTGTGTTGTGCTGTTTTTTTTATGCATCTGCAAGTACCATGTGTACCTCTGACTCGTGCTGTCAAGCGTCACCTGTCCATACTAAGTGTCAAGCAGCAGACGGCGTCCACTTTTGGGTTCGCCTGATGTCATTGGTATCTCATCCATCCAAGGGGCTGACTGGTAGTATTGCTTGTGTGTGCTGACTTGCAATGCGTATGGCATGTACATAATGGCTATGCCACACAGACTGGCAGATGTATTTCAGATACCTGAGCTTTCCATTGAGTGTGATCCGGTGTTGGACTGGCCTGCTGGAGGTCTGTGTTACCGGTTTACATACCTTCTGGCTCTTTGTGTGCGTGCATTACATGTATGTGTGACTTCACCTCTGTGCGTGCATTACACATGTATGTGTGACTTCACGCTATATATTTTGTACTTGTGTGTGTCATACAGGCATGACCGCATATCAATGTCTGCACACTGTAAAGGTGCAGAAGTAAGGATATTGACCCAGGTGGTATGCTGCTTGCCAAAAACATTTAGTTAACGAAAATTGGGCTTGGGAGAAAACGTATTTTTCCCTAAGGCTATGAGGATTTTCGCTACATAGAAATAATAAACTGTGTCTGTCAGGATGTCAATGGAATAGAAATCCACCGTCGTGTCAAAAACCTATTTCCAGGCCTTGCAATAAAAACTCTAACTAAAGTGAGAGGGGAATGTTTCTTCAAAGTTTATAAAAAAGTTCCAAATGGTGCACAAAATACTCTTCAAATTGGTTTTTGCTTGCCTTCCAAGGGTAGTCGGCTTTGCATCAGTTCCAGTATATACATATAATTCACCAGTCTTGGTGTTAGGGAGATGACTCCCTCGCCCTAACCTTTCCAGGTCCAAAATGCCAATCCTCGTCCCATGGTGTTTTCTACCTCACTGTGTTAGGGGGATGACTCCCTCCCCCTTATCTTTCTAGGTCCAAATTGTCAAAAAGGGCAATCCTCTTCCCCTGGTCTTTTTACAGATGTTCACAATCTGTTGGGGTCCCAGACCCTTTTCTTCATTAACAGGTTTGGTGTACTCTCTGCAGCCCGAAGGCGCCACAATGCCTTCGGGCTACTGCACGCTCTACAAATCTGAATAAATAAATAAATATTACATCTCTCTCCAAACACTGTTATTCCAATAACACTGCTTTCTTCCTTTTACAACATGTAGGGGTCCCAGACCCTTCTTACTCATACGTCCCGCCCACTTTACTCCATCCTTGTGGGCCTCCCCCAACATGGGAACGGTGCCGGAACCTTTGACAGCAAAACATTTAGCTTCCCCTTTAAATTTAGTACATCACGTGGGGGCGTGCGAATACCCCGCCGAGGCCCCGCCCTCCAGCGCCTCAACCCCGTCCCTTTTTCTGCACAGACGGTGTTGGACCTGGCAGCCAGCGTGGAGACTTTTTTTTTAGCTTTCTGCTTGCTGCCCTTCTTTCTTTTCAATCTAATTTAACCTCCCTTCGGTGCCGCGCATCCCCCCGGCGCATGTCGGCTGCAGGAGGATTCATGAGATGTGCTTTGTGCGACTGCTCGTTGCCGGCCTCGGACCCACATGCACTTGAGTGCCTGGGGCCCGACCTCCGCTGAGACATGTGCGCGACCTGCAGCGCTCTGTCACATGGCACTGAAGAATCGTTTGTCGCGTTGGAGGAAGATATTCCACACTTCTCCTCCTGCGCACCTTAAGGACTTCGTCTCCGCGACCTCTCGTTAAGACATGATAGGCTCTAGCACGACTACTGGCAAAGCTGCTGAGGTGTCCGTTCAACCGACCAAAGCTCGCTTCAAGGTCATGAGTCAGGGCGTTACGACTACCGGCCATCCGGCCGAGGCCTTCACGCCTACCGGTGCAAGACCCAAGCTGTATCCCCATATGTCTGAGACCTCTCGTGTCTCGGGGCCTTCGTGCCCTCGCGCCCAGTGCATGGTGCAAGGTTCCAAAATGGGAGATAGGCACGTGGCAGAGCCTGCTAGGCCATTGGCCATTTTGGATTTGATGCAGGGCCTGCCTGCTCTTATCGCCATTGAATGGGCCTTGCAGGTTCCAGTCCCCTTCCCTCTGGAATCGGCAGCAGACTGTATGGTACAGGCTTCTGGTCTTCTCAGTGGTACATATGCCTATCGCAGCCTTATGGCTATATTCCTCGGGCGCCTCAGTGCTTTGACCAGGAGCGGATACCCAGCGCCTCAGAAGGCTGTGCTCCTAGGGACCCAGCGACTAGCAAGGACTGCTTCTTTGAGTGCTTCCTACTCCTCATGCATTCCCCTCAGATGGCGGGGCTCCTGAAGGATATAGTGAAGGAGGTGATCCCGCAGGTGGTGCCTCCGCGTTCTCCTCAGAGTCCTCAACTTGTTTCTCCTGCGCTACTGGTTCCAGTGCCAGTCCCTCCTCGGTCCAGGCCCTACTGGTTATTTAGACCCCTCTACCTCCTCCTGTACTACCAACGCCCCCCACTCTACAGCCGTTGTACCTGTCTTCGGCTCTGGACCTAGGGTGGTCCCTGCCAGCACTGTGCCCCTGGGCCCGGACTCCCCTCGGTCTGTAAAAAAGGGGGGAGACGATGGCAATGATGACGCCCAGGACGATGAACCCTCAACATCGGTTAAGGTCTTTCATGACCGCCTTTATGGCCCGGCAGAGCTCTTGTGGGTCGCTCTGCCTGAGGAAATCCCACCAACCACGCAAGAGTTCGGGAGTGCTATCAGAGGTCTTGGGGAAGCGCACCATGATCTGGTCTGGCATCCCTCTGCAGAAGGATGTCCTCCAGGTGGCGAGAAAGGTCTGGGAGAAGCCCAGGGCCAACACCCAGATTAACAAGAATGTTGCACAGCAGGTTCAGGCTGACGGACAGAGAGCCAAACCTCCTGGCCTCCCACCCGAAGCCACATTCTTCAGTGGTGGCTGCAGCATCACTGTATTCTGAACCATCGTCTTTGTCGTCTTCCTACACGGGAGCCACCTCCAGTTGCCTTTCCAAGGATGACAAGGTACGCAAGTCATTGGGCAAACACTGTTATTTCATTTTAGGACTGCATGTGTGGCAAGCCAACGCTTACGCCCTTTTAGCCACAGCTAACTAGAAGCTGTGGCGAGAGCTCGGGGAGGTTCTGTCTGACCTCCCTTTGGAGAGGCAAGTCTCCTTCAAGGCCAGTATGGAAAATACCTGGGCAGTTCTACAGGACCTCATGGAGTTTTCAGTCTCCCACATAGACATAGCCAGCAGAGGGCTGTGTCTGGGTGTCAAGATGAGAAGGACAGCGTGGATGCATGCCACTAAGTTTTCATCTGATGTGCAGGAGTGGATCGTAGACCTTCCCTTTGAGGGCGTGGACCTCTTTCATTCATCAACCGATGGCGAGCCGACAAAGAAGAAAACCTCCCTCAAACCGCCAAATCCTTGACCATCCTGACAAAACGAGGCCAAAAAGCCTTTCCTCAGTCTCGGGCAGGATTGAATTCAAACCCCACGCTTTCACCGGCTTCAAGGAGTTCCGGGACTAAGGTACACGCAGGCCGTATGGGTAGCCCAGGGATAACAGGAGGAAGCAGCAGAGGACTTTGTGCTGGTTTTTCTGCTCCCCCTCCTCTGCCCTCGCCTCCGACGCCAAGCGACAGTGACATCAAGGTCAAGGAACACAACTCTCCAGTGGGGTGCCGGCTGGCTCTTTTTTCAGGACAGCTGGAAACATCTTTTCAAGAACCCTTGGATCCTATCCATAGTCTCCACAGGCTTCAGTCTTTCTCTTCCTTTTCCTCTAACACCCTCTCCTCCTCTTTGTCAGATCGGGTCCCCAACTCTTTTGCGGGAGGTCCTTTCGCTCTTGGAGATGCAGGCGTTAGAACCGGTTCCTCAATCAGACAGGGGTTCTGGTTTCTACTCAAGAATTTTTGCGGTATCCAAGAATAACTAGGCTGGCTTGAGGGTTGTCTTGGACCTGTCATTTCTCAATCAGTCTTTACTGCTAGAATGCTTCAAGATTATTACTCCCGCGCACATAGCAGAGTCTCTATGTGCAGGGGACTGGATGTGTTCCCTAGACCTCAAGGATGCCTTCCTGCAAGTCCCCATCTGTCGGCTTCATCAGACTTTTCTGCGGTTCATGTTTGTCATAACAATTTCAGTGCAAGGTGCTGCCTTTCGGCCTAAACTCAACTCTCATGTCTTCACAAAGTTTATGATCGCAGTGGCGGGTCTCCACCACCTATACCCTTATCTGGACGGCTGTATGGTGAGGCAAGCTCACCCGAGGGGTGTTACACTCCTGCCGAGATTGGCGGATAGTCTCCATCAGCTGGAGTTCTCCCTCAACCAAAGGAAGCCACAATTGTGCCTTTCCCAGGATCTGATTTTTCTAGCGGTGTGTTGAAGCACGTCCGTTCAGCGGGTGTTCAACACGCCCAAGAGGCTCCTCTCCCTTCGCGAGGCGATAGGGCACTTTTTGGCTAAGTCGACCACCTCGGCATGGCGGTTCCAAAACCTTCTGGGGTGGATGGCCTCCCACATGCTCACGGTGCAGCACACCCGCCTCAAGATGAGGCGCCTACAGCTCAACTTAGCGGCCAATTGGGATCAGGAGAAAGGGTCTTAGTCGGACAGGATCCCCATAGCCACGCTCCTCCTACCCAATCTTTGCTGGTGGTTGATGGACGGCAATGTTGCAGTGGGTGCCCCCTTCCTCCGGCCGGAGCCTACCATGGTGGTGACTATAGACTCCTCTCTTTTGGGATAGGGGGTTATTCTGGAGGGCTATGCGATTCATGGCGCATGGTTCAGGACAGAAGCCCCACCCCTCATATTAATCTGTTTGAGCTCAGGATAGTGGGCCTGGCCCTCAAGGCGTTCCTGCCCCTCCAGGTCTGTTCTGGTCAGGATGGACAATTCTACAATGTTTTACCTGAACAAGCAGGGTGGCTTCCTTTCCATGTAGGCGGTATCGTTCTGGACTGGGCCCTGACAGGGGATTTGTATTTCAGCAGTCCACCTCCCAGAAGCAGACCAGCTGAGCCGCTTGGTGTTCAATACCCACACCGACTCCTTGTTGCCCCTCTTCCAGTGATGAGGGTTTGTGGACCTGGACTTGTTTGTATCTCTTCTGAATTCTAAATGCCCCAGTGTGCTTCATGGGCAGTACAGGTTCTCTGGGAGACGCTTTCCATATCTGTTGGCACGGCTGCAGGTGCTATGTGTTCCCGCTCCCTCCTCTGCTCCGGTGGACTATCTTCAAGTTCCGGGCTTTGGTGGCCTGCAGTCTCATCCTGATCGCCCCACACTGGCCTTTGAGAGCCTGGTTTTTGGATCTGCCGCAGTTGTGCTTCTAGGGGCCTGTCCATCTCTGGATCCCCAACAGGGGCTTCCTGCTGCAGCAGGGCGGGGCAGTGGAACATCCGGACCCGGCCAGGCTGGTGCTAGTGGCTTGGATCCTGACCAGCTGAGGCTACAGCATGCTCAAATTTCAGATGACAACTGGGACATCATTCAACAGGCCAGGAGGCCTTCTACTCGGTCCCAGTATAAGAGCAAATGGACCAGGTTCTGCCATTGGGCTCGTGACAAGGGTCTGGATCACCTGTCCTCTGGAGGATGTACTAGCTTTTTCAGCGCACCTGACCCATTCTGGGGTTTAGGTGGATACTTACCGCCCTTATTTGGCGGCCATTGGGGCTTACAAGAATTCCCCTGTGCATGTGTTTATGGGGGGCCAACCTGGTGGTTAAAGCCCACCTCAAGGGGTTGTCTAGGCTTTTCCCTCCGGTGCTTAGATCACATCCGGTCTGGGACCCCAACGTGGTTCTTAGGGCCTTGCAACCCAAACCATTCGAGCCGATGGCCTCTGTGGACATCCGGCTCGTAATGCTAAGAACTGTTCTGCTGGTAGCTCTCACCTCTGCGCGCAGGCAGGGTCAGCGAGCTGCAGACGCTGTCTTCGTGTAAGCCCTTCACACCGTTTCATAATGACAAGGTCATCTTGCGCACTCACCCAAACTTCTTCCCCAAGGTGGTCTCTCTATTTCATCTTAATCAGGAGATCTGCCTGCCAGTGTTCTTCCCGAATCCGCAGTCAGAGGCAGAGATAGCCCTACCTTCTTGGACCTCAAGACAGTCCTTAAGTTTTATCTCTCTCAGGCAGAATCCTTCAGGAAGTCTCAGGCATTGTTTCTCACGTTCAGGGTTGAAGGCCATTTCAAAGGCATATACAGCCATGGGCAAGCAGGTCCCGGAGGGGATTCATGCCCATGTGGTAAGGGCTAAGGCCACGACAGTTGCATTACAGAGAAATGCGATGGTATCAGCAGGGCAGCTACTTGGCCCACTCCATCGGCCTTCTGTAAGCACTATTCCCTGAATACCAGCTCCAGGTGCGAGGCAGAGTTCGGTCAGGGGGTTTTGAAGAACCTTTTTGCTTCATCCTAGATATGTGGCAGGTGGTCACAGCTCCATTCTATGGTCTTGTTCGGTGGAATCACCCACGAGGATGGAGGAAAGGGGGCGGAATGTATGAGTAATTAAAGTTACTGACTCTAGTGACTAGAGTACTCCTAGTCCATAGTCCTCCTTTCCTCCATACGTCCCACCCACCTTCCCCCGCTTGTTGGCAAGTGCTAATATATTCAGTATAGCCAGGTATCTAAGCGTCCAATGTGCTAAATAGGGACTGGGGTGAGGCGCCTGAGGGCGGGGCGTTGGAAGGTCGTTCCCACACTCGAGGCTGCACCCCGCACGCTGTACTAAATTTAAAAGGGAAGCCACATTTTTCACTGCCATAGGTTCCAGTACCGTCCCCATGTTGGGGGGATGCCCACAATGATTGAGGAAAGGGGACAATGGACTATGAGTACTCTAGTCACTACAGTGAGTAGCTTTAATTTCCGCTCCTAAACGGGCTTGGTTCACTAACCTGCCAAACACTGTTATATATTTGCCCCTCACAGTTTTCTTCCTCTTGCCATCGCCCCGTTCCTTGTCCCTTGGTCTGCCCCTTTTACTTCCCTGTCTTTAGGGAACATGTTTGCAGGCTACTCTGACCCCCAGGACTTCTCAGCGAGCTCTGAGCTGCTTCCGCATACCTGTCTTTCGGTTCTCTGGCTCCTTAGCATGTGGCAATTCTCAGCTCCTCTACTTGCAGGGGACAATGCAGTCCTAGACTCTTCTTCACTCGGGGCGTCCTTCTGCCAAGTCCCAGGATACTTAGAACCTTCTTGGCTCTGTGTGGGTCCCAGACCCTTATTTCCCTTCTTATTTCCCTTCTTTGGGAATCCAGCAGAGCTGCTGCACTAACCTTCCAGGTACTGCCACGAGAAAGATCGCTCTGGATTTCACAGGTGGGTCCCAGACCCTTGGTTCCCTTCTTTGGGAATGTGATAGACCTGGTTCACTAACGTCCCAGGTAGTGCCACTCAAGCTCATATGGGGGTCCCAGACCCTTGCTTTCTTATCTCTGGGTCTATTGGGGTCCCCAACCTTCTTCCACTGTTCTCTAGCGGCTGTCCTTGGGGCTCTTCTCCCGTTCTCTGCGTCTCTCACAACTAATAGGGTCTGCAGCAGACCTGCAGTGGTTCCCTCACCTTCTGGTAGGCAAACTAGTCTGCAACCCATTTTTGCTTGCACAGAAAAGCTTCCCTGTTTCTTGTTCCTTCAGGGAAGAGTTTCACCTTGGTTCCATCAGTGAGGAACCCTCCAGCTTCTTCCAGCTCTCTGTACTTTGCTGGCTCACAAAGGTTCCCCCTCTCTCTGGTAGGCCAACCGGTCCATAGCCCCTTCTCATCAGAGCAGTTTTCCTGCTCCTTGCTCCTACAGGGCGAGCTTGGAAACATTTCCTGCATTCCCTCCTCTATTTCTACTCTAGTCGGACCAATCGGAAAGCCAGTAACCACTAGACTGTTCCTTGTGGTTCTCAGGAGTATTTTTCGTCCCTCTGCTCCTTCTCCTCATACCAGTACTTGTTCCAAGTTGTCTGGACTGCTCATGTTGGTTCCGTGGGGCACTCTGTATTGCTCCGTGCATCTTCTTTGTCCCAGTAGTGAGGTTTTCACTCCTCACTAAGTTATCTCTGTTCTTGCTCATCTTTTATCTATGTGACCCTCACTGTTCCTCGCCTCAGTACCTCCTACGGACTGGGTGCTCTCTACCTTATAGAGGCATCAGTGGAAGATGCATCTTGAGTGGGGTAAGTGGATTTTAGAGGGGATGAGGTATGGGGGACATACTGTGTTCTTTACAATTGGTCATCCCATATCTCATAAGAAGTTCCCCGACCTTTGGAGCAGTGACGATGCGTTGCACTTCGTCACAACACACATCATGGTCCTCGTACAGGTACGCGTGGCACATGTGGGATGCGACTGCAATGCTGCACAGTTTACGATGTTACTGGACCGATGCATGTATGTGTTGGGCGGATGCATGCCAACTGCTGGTGATACTGAGGGTGCATGGTTCTTTGCCAATGTGATGGTGGATGTGCATGGTGATGTTGTATATGCAAAGGAGGTGCATGGATGTGTGAACGTATGCACAGTGTCTCATTCCCCTGTCCTCCACTCACAGTCAAGAGTCCTCTCCACACGTGAGCAGCCCATGTCTCTGGCTCATGCAAGTCACAATGGACAAGTTGGTAGTGAACACGTGCTTTATTTAGTGTGGTACATACATTTGTTGCCTGCATGTGTGTGGTGCTGTTCAAGGGGTAGTGGGAGATGTGTTGGGGTGTTTGTGATGGTGCCCTGTTCAGGGGTTTTGGGGCAGTGTTCAGGATTTGGTGGAACGTGTGGCCGAAGGGGATGGGTGGGAAGAGGAGGAGGAGGAGGAGAGGAATGAGGAGAGTCTGAGGTGGGAGTCTGGCTGCTGTGACTCAGCCTGGGATGCCAGGGAGGCCAAGCTGTCCTCATCCCCAATGGCTTGGCTGCCACCAAGCTGAGTGGCACTCGGGCTAGTGGTTGACCTTCGTGCAGTTTGTGGCACACAAGGTAGGGTGTTAGTGGCTTGCACGGCTCTATCCACCATCTCGGTCTCCTGGTGGGTGCGTTGTGCATCATCAGCAGCTCGTTGAATCTCCATGACACTCCCATGTGTGCCTCAGTCGCGGTGTCCAAGGATGTGCCCAGCCAAAACATTTTCTGTTTTATCTTTTTGCATGTGCTATCAATGTTATCCAGGTGCTAGACACACCGGCAAGCTCCTGTGTAATGCTGCTACTGACCTCAGCCACGGTGTAGATCATGAGCCTCTGATGCTGCAGGAACTCACGCTGCCACTCTGGTTGCGCCACCACTGATGGTCCCGCAAGCTGTGGTGGTGGTGTAGCCTGAGAGTGGGCTCTGAGGGATGCAGAGGCTCAGGCCAGGCACTTGGGCATGACGCAGGTGAGGCACCTTGTTGAGAGTTATGGTGGGGGGAGGTGATGTGCGTGAAGTCTCCTCTGCTGGTGTCACCCTTGTATGCCTTCTCCTGCATGAGGGGCATGCTGTCCTCTGCCAGCACCTTTGGCGTTGCCGCCTCTGCAAGCAGAGCGATTAGGAGACCCACGCATCTGTGAGACTCTACACAGTGCACATCACGCGTGGGGGAGATTTGGTCCTCCATCCTCCTCCTGAGTGAGTGCCCTCCAGTCAGCCAGGTGGGTCCTTCACTCCACACTGCTGTCGGAGCGTTCCGCAGGGGCCCCTTCACCCATCGTCAGGACTGCGAAATGAAAGGAATAGGAGACATGTCAGTTTGTTGCATTGATATGATATGTTGTGATATGTGTCATTTGTGATGTGACATGTGTCTCTGTGTTGGCATGCACGTGGCCCTAACGCGTCTTCCCATTGCAACATTGATCCACTGTTGGTGCCCATGTATTAATGACCCCCGTGGACATATTCTTGCGGCCCTTGGTGATTGGTGGTGCGCATATGTACAAGGTGACAATGTGTGAGGTGTACGTGTGTGTTGGTATAGTGACTACGCTATGATTCATTGCATGTCTATGCGTGCAAGTGCTGATGCATTGTATGTGGTAGTTGTGTCCACTGTGTACATGGGGCTTTGTGTCAAACGGTTGTTGGGGGTGTCAATGCACGTGCAGTGGTGTTGTCGAACATGTTGCTTGGTGCCAGTGCACAGGTGGCAGATGTGGCCTGGTGGTATTCTCCTTTCAGTGGTCTTGAGCATTTTAATGTGACTGGGTGGGGGTCTAGTTTCTGTTGAATTTGGGATGCATGCGCCAGTGTTGCGTTTGTGTACCGTGTGGTATGGCGGCATGTGTGATGTGTTTGTGTGTTCTATGGACATGTGCATCTGGGTCCTTTTGGGGCGTTAGAGCTATGGTGTGTCCTTTGTACCCTAAGGACATGGGTCGTGGCCGGTGTGCGTACATGTTGTGTTACCTTTCAGACAGTTTGCATGGCTTGTTCATGCTCTACATGTGTCTGGGACGTGGATATGGGTGGGTGTGCATAGGTGATATGCTTTCCACGGAGGTCCATGCCTGTGCCTCGTAGGGCAGTGCACACCACCTCCGGGATCAGGCCCATGGTCTTCTCCTCCCATGGGAGTCAGGTGCAACCGAGGCATGGTGGTTTTCCTCCGGAAGCGTGGTTCAGGTGGTACTGGGAGTACTTCAGTTTGACCCTCTGCTTCTCATCCAACCACTTTTTTTTTTGTTCCTCCCAGGTGCGTTGCTCGATGCCCAGGTCATTGACCTGCTCATTGAGCCTAAGCCAGTGTGAGTTTCGCTGGCTCTGCGTGGCGCGATGTCCAGGCCCCCAGAGCATGGTGATATGGTGGCTGTGGATAAACTCCACCATCGGAGGTTCATTTTGCGACAGCCCTCCTTAGCAGCTTCCATCTTGCTGGAGACCATGACCTATGCAGCGATTGGGACCACTTGTGTGTTGCTTTATATGTTTGTGAATGGTGTAGGTGTAGTTGTAGGCGTTTGACTCGGATTGGGATGTGTGCATCATCCACTTGTGTGGTACTGGCCATGTGTGCTGCATTGCTTGAATGTACGCACAGGTGTTGGGACGTTCATGTGACCAGTGGTGCGTCTTATTCCCAGTGTGCAGCTTGTTTGCGGATTGTGGCAGCCACGTGTTCTTTGTGTCAGATATGTGGTGTGGTCGGTGTGTGCATTCTGTATGTTTGTGTGTTATTGTGTGTTTGTATGTGGCTGTATTTGTATGTGGCTGTATGAAGTGTGTGTCCTGTGGGTGCTGTGTCTGTCTTGCATTGTGTTGGGTATGTTGACATCAGGGCGGTCATGATTTATATGTGATGTCTGGCATATGGTCCGCAATACTGCAGCGTAATGTCCGGATCGGTTTGTCCAGCATGTAATGAGCTGACATTGGTGGCATACTTACCTCCTGCTTTCTCCCTTCCTTGGGCACAGGGTATGGGCATTTCTGCGTCTGGTGATTTGTAGGTTTTAGGTGGGTGTTTCTCTTTTAGTGAGTGTGTCCGTGGGTGTCTCTGTCCGCTGGGCGGGTGGGAGTGCCGGGTTTGAAGGTATTTATTAAGAGAACGCAGATCTTGGGAGATGTATGTGGAGTGTCATTAGTTAAACCATGAGGTTGGTGGTGTAACTGTGGTGCGTGATGCAGTTAAATGTGTGGCTGGGATGTTTGTCAAAAGTGTGTGGGTGCATGGGAAAAACATTTGCGGGAGGTATGTGCACGTTTGTCATGTTTTACGTTAGTTTTCCTTGACACGTACACTTAGGCTGGCATGTCTTCCGCCGACAGTAATTATTGTGGGTATTTTATGTCGTGCATGCTTTTTTTTAGTAAGTCAGGCTTGACTTGCATCAGATTCTATGCACAGTATGTGATCCGCTGAATTTCTGTGTCTGACTTAGTGAATTTGCAGATTTGGATGTAATTTACACTCCACTTACGACTACATGACTTTCCATGTAACCTACACACAAAAAAGTCATATTTAGTAAATCGGACCCTGTATTTAATAACAATTGGGATTGTTGAAAGTCAGGAAGTAGTAGTGGCACGGGGAGTGGGGACTTTGGACCCAAAGGGGCAAGGAAATGGAGGGGTCCAGAGGGGGGAAATACAAAAGACAGAGGGGGCACTGCGTGATGGAGAGACTCAAAAGGGCGAAGAAGAGATGGGAGACCGAAGCAGAAGATGTCGGCAAGATCTCGTCCCTTTTTCACCTGACCTGCAACTCGGCCAGACCTGGGCCTACCCAGCCAAAGGCGAAGACAGACCACCAGATGAGCAGCGAGGTGTGGGTCCTGTATGTTCAAGGACACTTTGTTTTACCAGGAGGTTCCTGCAGGGCAAAGGCTCTTCAAAACCAGATGGTGATACAACCCAAGGGGTGATTCCTGGAGTGAACTGTGGAGATTTGGACCAAGAGAAATCCAAGAACTCTCATCTTATTTCACGCACCTTTATTATTTTGCTCATAATTTAACAATCCCTAATAAATTACTTTACTTTTACTCTGTGTGTTGATCCCTCACTGCCCATCCTGACAAAAGGTAGAGCACGGGTACAGAGGTTTAAGCCCAGCTGTCAACTCTCTTCCCTTTTTTGGGGTGTTCAATCCACTACACTATCACTCCTGTGGTGGGAAAGCCTATACAAGAGTTTATAACCTTTAACACAGAACTTAATTCACTATGCTTTGGGCTCCATCTTCTGGCTTACATTGAGTGCCTTCACTTTAGGATTGCAGATAATGTGACATGTAGGCTATAGCTAAAATCTTGTCCATAGGAAGTGTGTTTTGCGTCTAATGTCACACCATGGAGACATTAGGGAGGTGCAGTTTCTTAAGGCATATTGGCGGCAGGGAAAAAAAATGGTGTGGTCGGTAGCTCACGAAGATGCGCAATATAATTTTGCTTAAAGGTTACCTCACGTGCTAGCCTATATTATAAATGCCAATGACTAGTATTGGGAGGGAGTCCAGAAAGCTGGGCCTGGACATTGTGAATGGTGTTTTAGCAACATGTGATAATGTTTTTGTTTACTGTAGTTAAGAGCATTTTAGGCCACTGCAGAGGAGGTTTTTTGTGAGTATTATGTTTTGCATGGCTTTCTTTTTTTGAAAACCTCTTTTTATTCAATGTTTTTTCATACACACATAATCACAGATTCACAGAGTATGGTTGATGGCTACGGAGCATGGTACATAATACAAAAAGCCCCAAGAGTCCCTCCAAAGCATGACAGTGTATGTCCGAGATCCTGTTTTCATTATTGTCACGTTTTCTGCATTCGGCTCAGCTTTATGTCCCTTTTCATCATCTCTTATCCCGTAAATGGCATCTCTCTGACTCAGGGGGGTTTCATATCCGCCGAAGATTGTAGTTCATTTAACAATTGGCTCCAATCCACCACCACCACCACCCCCTCTTCCAACATTGGGTCCCGGGTACGTTGCAGGACATCCAACTCTGCCATTCCCCACCTGCGGATATCTCCCAGCCATTGCTGTAAAGACGGGCCGTGGGGTTTCTTCCAAACTATGGCCACTCTTCTTTTGGCTAATATCAACATGAATTGGGCCAGTCGCTTCCACACTTTATGCTGTTTCCCACTGGGCAATAGCTCCCATATACACACCTTCGGGGTGCACTTAAAACTGAAGTCCAATAGCTCATTGATCTTTGATACCACTGATTGCCAGAAACTTGCAATCACCAAGCACTCCCACATCATGTGCCAGATCCCTGCTGGCCCAGTCCCACGTCTCGGACAATCTGCACTCCGAATATTGTTCTTTGCATGTAAATTTCACAGGGGTTACATACACCCTATGCAGGACATTGAACTGTATCAGTTGAAATCTAGCATTTCTTGAGACCTTCTGCTCCCACATTGCCACAATATGCCTCTGAGATCGGTTCCCTCACATCCTTTTCCCACTTGCCCTTAACCGGCAGCTCCTCCAATGGAAACCGCCCCTTCAGTGCCTGATAAACTCGAGAGATCCTAGCCCTCCCATCCCCCCTGTGTCAGCAGCACCTGTATTAATACTTTTGTGGTGGGTTCCTTCGGGATGTCTGCCCATATTTTCTTCTAAGCGTTTAACCATTGCCTCGTAGGCTAAGAATTGTCCTCTAGAGATCCCATATCGTTGTCTCCATTCCTCAAATGGAATCACCCCACCTCCCCCTTTGAACATAGAACCACTGAGTCACACACCTTGACCATCAATGCCAGGGACCCCATTCTTTGTACCACCGACCAAAGCCAAGGATACACGCTAGGTTTGTGCTATAGAGCCCCAACATCTGCCAGTTCCTCAAACGCTTCTTCCAGACCTTTTGCACTACCTGGAATACTATTGTAGTCCCCTTCCACCTGATGGTTCCCCACAGCAACTCCACTCCAATGGATCAGTATGTCCCCAATAATCCCGATAGGTACTCTGCCCTGGTATCCGTTCACCTCGGCACCGCTTGGAGTTGTGCTGCCATAAAGTAACACTCGCAATTCGTGAGATTAAGGACCCCGTCTTGGCGCGGATGTCGCAACGTTGCTAGAAAAACTCTCCTCCTCCCTGAATTCCACAGTATTTCTCCGACCTGTACATTTAGCATCTTAAAGAAGACTTTCTTGATGGTTGTGGCTGTACCCGGAAGCTCCGCGTTGCCAGGGGACCTCAGCAAGCAAGATGGGGAGGACACGGCTGACACACCGCACAAAGGGTGTGCAACGGACATGTCCAGCTGGGACCTCGGCCGTGACGGCGTAGTCTGGCCGATGCAAGGGAGGTATGACGTGGAAGGGGCCAACGGCATGCCTGCCGCCGAGAGGAAGGCGGCTTGGCATGGATGGGTGGATCAGGGAGAGAACAGCCCTTCAGTGGAACCGCCGACCATGCACGTCCCTCTGCTGGCTTCTGCACACAAAGGATTGCTATCCCCCACCCAAATTGACTCACCTCTTGAAGGGACATACCGAATACACTGTTCCCTCGTTCCGGACGGCACAGGGGCTGGGCAGTCTTCCCTGAGGGTGCTTGGTATCAAGGCACTGCGGCAATCTGCCAAACGCGAAAAAGGGGGCGGGCCCTGGGAGGGTCTTTATCGGCAACCAAGCAAAAACCGCTCTAATTTGCTGATGCCTAGTCACCCCGTTTTTAAGGCTAAAAGAGACATGGGACTAGTGTGGAACTTCTCTTGCAAGAAGGACACAGCTTGGAGCAAGAAGCAGCGAGGGAGTAGCGCTGGACCTACGAGGACTAGTGGAAGGGCCTGCAAAACCCATCTGTACTACAGAGGCCCGGAGAAGAAGGAAATCCAAGAGACTGAAGCAAGTTTCTTGCAGCTATCCTCTGTACCTTACTTACAATAAATCAACAATTATTTTGTTCAGGCAACACTGCTTCCTTCATCATTTCACAAAGTGGTGGCAGGGGTGGGATCAAGGAACGCGCCATGGAAGGAGTCATCAAGACCCTTGCAGAGGGTCAGCAACAACTCCAGCAACTACTCCAGGGGCAGAGCCACCAGGCGCAGGCTGACCGTCAGGCCTTCCAACAAGCCATACAGATCCAGGCGGCAACACAGGAAAAAAATTGGGAAACGCTGAAACAAATTACTGAGGTCATGGTGGTGTCCCGAGGACAACCTGTAGCGCCAGGCTGGTGTGGACCTCAGCTTCTTCTTTACCAACTTTGAGAGGATCACTCGTAATGCGCAGTGGCCTGTAGATCGGTGGGGACATTACATCACCCCCCCTTCTGACAGGTGCCATGCAAGGGGCTTATCAGGCCGCTAACCCTTCCGGGGACACACCTACCCAGAAATAAAAAGAACCATCTTGGAAAGTCTGGGGATGGACGAAGAGGCTTACCGGTTGCGCCTCAGAGATAGATGACTCTGCGCTGGAGAAACACAGCGTCAACTGTATTATCGAATACAGGATTTAACGGATAAGTGGTTGAAACCCACGAGCAGTAGCGTAGCTGAACTCATGGAGAAGATCCAAATAGAGCAATTCATTGAGGCTTTACCTGGTTCCATGCAGCGTTGGGTTAGGCAACATCATAGGCCCAACCTGGCTGAAGCCATTGACATCATTTCAGCCTTTCAAAAAGCCAGTACTGCCAAGTCCAATGCAAGAATCCCGAGCACTGACGTCCCAATAACTGGGAGAGTACGTAATCCTCCAGTTACTGAGTCAAAGCCTGCACACCCTGAATGACCGGGTTCTCCGTGACTCAGCTCACCTAGACAGTCTCAATGCTTTGACTGTGCAGAGTGGGGACACATTGCTAGTTTTTGTACCCGAAAACCCAAAATGGAACTAATGGAAATTGGGTTTTTACAAGGGCGTGAGTACCGAAGACGTAGGGGACGTTATCTGGTGGACGTCCTCGTAGATGCAAATCCCAGTCAAGGCCTACTAGACAGCGGGAGCCAACAGACTACCGTCAGACCAGAAGTAAGCGGGGCTGGGAAGGATGGGGCCCCCTTATCCTAATAAAATGTGTGCATGGGGATATTAAGTTGTATCCATCTAAAATGGTAAATGTGAAAGTGAAAAACATCAGTTCCGATGTCAGGGTTGCCATAATGCCTTTGCTACCTTCACCCATGCTCTTGGGGACCGACCTCCTGTCGTTCGAAGAATGCATCAAGGACGTAGAGTGGTTGAGCGATGCTCCCTTTTTTGAGACAGAACTGACCAGTCCCCATCAAAAAGTTCTGAAGAAAAGTCGCTGGGAGGTGAGAAAAGGGAATGGGCAGAATCCAGATATCTATGGCCTCACAGACTGGTTAGCTGACAATAAGAAGGGGACATTTAGAAGTGAGAGCCTCACGGACCCACTCTACAAAGGGCCCGGGAACAAGCGCTACATGGTCGACCCCACGGCTCCACCTCCCCTTGGTTTGAAACAAGAAGAGGACTTCTGTATCGTATAATTTTAGACGAGTCAAACCAAGTAACAGAACAGCTAGCGGTTCCAAGGGGGTTCTGCAACGTAGTACTTCGGTTAGCCCATGATGTGGCCACAGGGGGGCATTTGGGCAGGGAGAAAACGCAAGAAAAACTCCTAAAGAGTTTCTACTGGCCCGGAATATACTGAGATGTTACCAAGTACTGCGAGGAGTGCCCCATTTGTCAGAAGACGAGCCCCAAACTTCTGCCGCATGCACCAATGCAACCTATGCCACTCATCAAGGAGCCTTTTTTCCGGATCAGCATGGATATCATGGAACCTTTAGAACCCACCAGGCATGGTCATCAATACCTCCTGGTTATAGTTGACTACGTGACTCGGTACCCAGAAGCATTTCCTATGCAAGGAACCAGTGCAGCCCAAGTATGCAATCATCTCCTCCCGTATTTTACCAGAGTTGGGAATACCCACTGAGATCATCACTGACCATGGTTGGAACTTTGTCTCAGCCATTATGAAGACCGTTTGTCAGCAGTTGAAGGTTAAAGAGATCAAGACCTCTGTTTACCACCCACACACCGATGGGTTGGTCGCACGATATAACAAAACAATAAACAAATGTTGAAGGTCACTGCACCAACGGGGGCAAACTGGGACCGTGTTCTTCCTTGGGTCATTATGGTGTTACGCGATAACCTTCAGTCTTCAACAGGATTTTTGCCATTTGAGTTGTTGTTCGGCCATAAACCCCGAACCATATTTGACATTGTCCATGAAGAATGAGAAACCCAGGAAGAAGAAATACCTTTGTCCGACTATATCATGGAGCTAAGATGTCATCTAACGAAACTATGGAAGATGGTGCAGGACAACCTAGGGCGGTCCCAATTTACCCAAGAAAAATACTATAACCGGCAAAGTCCCGTACATACCTTCCAGGTTGGAGACAAGGTACCAGTACTGTTACCAACCAGTCAAAACAAGATGTTAGCCCAGTACAGAGGGCCGTAAACTGTTACTGCAGTCTTTGGACCAGTTAACTACCTTATACATCAACCTGAAAAGCGAGACAAAGAAAAGAACTATCACATCAACTTACTCAAGGAGTGGAAGGAGCCAGTCACTGCCCTGTCAATCATGGATATTGATGAAGCAGGCGAGGAAGTGCCAGAAGGGGAACTAACCGGACTACAATCTGTCCAATGGAGCCCAGCCATCAAGGACTCTGAGAAAGAAGAACTAATAGCCTCTCTCAAACCTTGTGCCCATGTCTTCTCTAAATACCTGGGAAGAACCATGCTGATCGAACATTCGATAGACACCATTCCCGACCACACCATACGTGTACGGCC
The DNA here is from genome assembly GCF_040938575.1 of Ambystoma mexicanum. NCBI lineage: Eukaryota > Metazoa > Chordata > Amphibia > Caudata > Ambystomatidae > Ambystoma > Ambystoma mexicanum. Next base: position 38,073,746 of record NC_090922.1, on the reverse strand, counting down.
CTACAGAATACCTGAAGCGAAACGGGCCGCTGTCCAAACAAAATTGAAGAAATGCTACGATTGGGCATCATCAAGCCTTCTGCTAGTCATTAGTCTTCTCGAGCAGTCCTCGTAAAGAAGCCTGGTCCACCAGGTTCTGCATGGACTTCAGACAGTTGAATATGATCTCTACCTACCAGGCTTACCCTATTCCCTGCATTGACGAACTCCTGGAAAGGTTGGGTTCCGCTGTGTACTTAAGCCCTATCGATCTCACAAAGGGATACTAGCAGATCCCTCTGCGCTAAGACAAGCTGAAGACTGCCTTTTCTACGCCTCATGGACTTTACCAATTCACCGTCCTGCCTTTCGGTCTGCATGGGGCCCTGGCCACGTTTCAGTCTCTCATGGACCTCGTCTTGACTCCCTATGCCGCGTACAGCTCCACCTATCTTGATGACATCATCGTTTTCAACAATAGCTGGAGTGAACATTTAGACTACCTCAGAAGGGTGGCGACTGCCATCGAGACCGCTGGACTAAGGATCAGTCTTAGGAAAACTGTCCTGGCGGCTAGTCAAACTCGCTACCTTGGGTACCTTTTTGGAGGTGGAGTGATCAGGCCGCAGGTCAACAAGGTAGAGGCCATCCTACGGTGACGAAGGTCGGAGCATTCCTTAGGTTTGTGGGTTATTACAGGCTCTTTATTACGTTGTTCTCAACTTTGGCCGTTGCGCTTACTGAGGCCCTAAAGTCCTCTTAATCTGGCAGGCTGCTTACAGATGTTGCGGCTATGCACGGACTTCTCGAGACATTTCTTCCTTCAGACCGATGCATCAAGTACCGGGCTGCGGGCGGTGCTGTCCCAGGGCACGGAGGACGATATATGCCCCGTGGCCTTCGTCAGTCGTAAACTCTTTCCTCACGTGTTTCGCTACTCAACGATCGAGAATGAGTGCCTTGCGATCAAGTGGGCAGTAGAGACCCTGCAGTACTATTTACTAGGGTGTCCTTTCACTGTGTTCACCGATCATGCTCCCCTGCAGTGGTTATCTGTCCAGAAGGACTCGAACCAGCGTGTGTTGTGGTGCTTTCTTACACTTGAGCCCTTTCGGTTTTGGACTATTTATAAATCGGCATTGTTCCAGGTTGTGCCTGATTACTTGTTCCGTAGTGCTGATCGGCCAGAACGACTCAATCGTCTGGGGTCGGGGGGGGTGGGTGTGATGGAACCTGTGTGTGTGATGGGGAACTCAGCAAGCAAAATGGGGAGGACACGGCTGACACTGCACGAAGGGTGTGCAACGGACATGTCCAGCTGAGACCTGCGCCGTGACTGTGTAGTCTGGCCGACGCATGGGAGGTATGACGTGGAAGGGGCCAACGGCGAGCCTGCCACTGAGAGGAAGGCGGCTTGGGTCTGGAGTGCATGGATGGGGTGGACCACAGAGAGAACAGACCTTCAGTGGAACCGCCGACCATGCACGTCCCTCTGCCGGCTTCTGCACACAAAGGGTTGCTGTCCCCCACCCACATTGATTCACCTCTTGAAGGGACATACTGAGTACACTGCGCCCTCATTCCGGACGGCACAGGGGCCATTCATTCTTCTCTGAGGGTGTTTGGCAGCAAGACACTGTGGCAACCCGCGGAGCGTGAAAAGGGGGCGGGGCCTGGGAGGGTCTTTATCAGGAACCGAGTGAAAACAGCTCGGATTGGATGACGCCTAGTCAAGCCCTTTTTAAGGCTGAAAGAGACAAGGTACTAGTGTGGAACTTCTCTTCCTCTTGCTGGAAGGACGCAGCTTGGAGCTAGAAGCAGCGAGGGAGCACCGCTGGGCCTACGAGGACTACTGGAAGGTTCCACAAAACCCATCCGTACTACAGGGGCCCTGAGAAGAAGGAAATCCAAGAGACGGAAGCAAGTTTCTAGCAGCTATCCTTTGTACCTTGCAAAACAAGGGGGGGTTCTGGGAGTCTCTACGGGCATGAACACGGCCCATTGACCTGTTCTTGGATGGATGGCTCCCGGGACAGTCTCAACCAAGTCTTTAGCTCACTGTCCCTTTCACAGAGGAGAAATATCCCTGCATATCAGTCTTTGTGTCACATTCACCATCCCATAGTACATCCCCCGACTCCTCACCTGTATCGGAGGGACTGATGGCAGGATTCCTTTTCCTTCGGTAGTCTTTCTTTTGATGAAGATAAGGTCTACCACGAGAAGCCGCCACTGTGAGTACTTATGGTATAAGTAGTCCAGTGGCGGATCTCCCGGGATAGCCAGCAAGGGGAAACAGCCTACTCAGCATAAAAAACCCTGATGAGATGAGCACAGTCCACAGGCTGATAGAATCCTACTGTAGAACAGACTCCAGAACAGAAATTTCCAGACGTGGACTCCAAAAAGTAAGCAGCAAATCCAGGCGTGGATAACCACTGACGAGCAGCAGAAGCAATTAGCCGACCCAGGACGGGACCGGAAAGTAGAAGGCTGCAGGGAAGGCAACGGAAAGCGAAGGCAAGCAGAGAAGAGAAGGGCAAAGAAAATGAACGAAGCAGAAGGTAAACAAAACAGGTAAGGAAAAAGCACCAGCGAAGGCGGGCGAGGAGACGGAAAAGGAGGAAGAAGAAGGAAGCGAGCCGCAAAGGAGAAAAAGCGCAGTAAGCGCCAAGCAAGGAAAGGAGAAAGCAAAGGGGAGGGTCAGAACAAACTATAAACAGGAAACAGGGAAGCGAAAGCTGCACACACAAAAACGGAAAAGAGAGATAGAACAGAGGGGCTCACCTGAGCCAAGAGAATACTAGTAGCGTAAAACCCAAAAGGACAGTGAAATGACGGGGGGTTGAAACGCGCCGAACGCTGGACGGTACTGAATAAGTACTTTGCCGGCGGCGGCCATATTGGTCAACAGCTAGAGCGCTGACTACATTCCAAGAAAAACGTGAAGTCCCGTTAATGGCACCTGGAGCGCCATTTGTCCCATAACCGCTAGCAGCGCCGGGGCTGCCCAGGGGCAGTCCAGCACCGAAATGCTAGGCAATTTTCCTCTGAACAAGTACCAACAGCAATCCCAGACACGTGTTTCGGCCTAGTCGGGCATCATCAGTGAGGTGGAGGTGTGCCTCTCTAAGAATAGTGAGCAAGGGGTCCACGTCTGGATTCCCCTAGTAACTTAGGGTGAGACCCAAAGTTACTTAATATGCAAAACAAGGGGGTTCTGGGAGTCCCTTTACTGGCACAAACACAGCCCATTGACCTGTTTCTGGGGTGGGTGGCCCCCTGGAGAGTCTCAACCAAGTCATTAGCTCACTGTCCCTTTCAGAGAGGAGAAATATCCCTGCATATCAGTCTTTGTCCTGCCCAGGGGCAGTCCAGCACCAAAATGCTAGGCAATTCTCCTCTGAACAAGAGTACCAACAGCAACCGCAGACACGTGTTTCGGCCTAGTCGGGCCTCATCAGTGAGGTGGAGATGTGCCTCTCTAAGAACAATGAGCAAGGGGTCCACATCTGGATTCCCCTGGTAATTTAGGGTGAAACCCAAAGTTTAATAATACACAAAACAAGGGGTATTCTGGGAGCCTCTCTACGGGCACGAACACGGCCCATTGACCTGTTCTTGGGTGCATGGCTCCCGGGAGTGTCTCAACCAAGTCTTTAGCTCACTGTCCCTTTCACAGAGGAGAAATATCCCTGCTTATCAGTCTTTGTCCTGCCCAGGGGCAGTCCAGCACCAAAATGCTAAGTCGACCTCCCCGCAGATTCCCAAGAGTGTCATTTTGGGATGTTTCAGAATTGGTGCTCCTACTATGTTGGAAATCGTATTAATGCACTCATCCCAGAAAGTTTGTAGCACCTCGCAGTCCCAGATCATGTGGAAAAAGGTGCCTGTCTCCCGTTTGCATCAGAGACATGTCTCATCTCCAGTCCCACCCCATCTAGCAAGGGCTGTGCGAGGGTAGTAGGAGCTGTGAAGTATTCTGAGCTGTATCAACCTGAGTTTGGCATTGATGCCTATCTCTCGGGGGAACATCAATGTGTCTACCCAGTCTCTCGGTTCCAGGTCGCCCAGATCCCTCTCCCATCTCTCTTTCAGCTTAGTAAGTTCTTTAGTTCCGAAGGAGTTAAGGGCTTGGTAAAGCGTGGAGGTGACTTTGAGGGAATACGTTGTTTTCAGAGTGTTGTCTCTAGGGGGGAGCAGAGGGTATAGCAGTTGTCCGGGAACAGGGTGTGTATAGCGTGAGCAAACTGTGCATGTCGAAACCGTGTCAGACCAAATTTGTCGTGCAGTGTATCGAACTCTAGTAAGTGACCCTCTTGGATCACTTGTGCCAATGTGGATATCCCTCGCTTTTCCCAGTTCTCGAAACAGCCCATTCTCTGTATTTCTGGGAGGTGTGTGTTGTATCATATGGGTTGGGCTAATGTTGGTTTTGCTCCCCAGCCAATGTGTTTATGTGCTTCCCTCCAGGCATAGTGGATTTGGAGTGACATTCTTGGAATATTCGATATTCGATTGTTGGTGGCGTATAGGGCCTGAAGTGGTGGTACGGGGTGCATGGCCTCTGTCTCAATGTGGATATGTGGTAGTGTGGCGTCATGTAGCCATTCATTTACCACCTCGGTCTGTGTTGCTAAATAATACGTGCGTATACATGGTAATCCAATGCCTCCCTCCCATACAGAGCGTTGGAGTCTAGTGAGGGCGATTCTGGGTTGTTTCCCTCCCCAAAGCAGTGTGCGTAAGTTCCTGTCTATGAGTGCAAAGGTTTCGTGAGGGATAGGAAGTGGGGCATTTTGTAGAACGTATAGGAGTCTTGGGAGTGTCATCATTTTAAACAGAGCTGCCCTGCCCATTAATGTTAGGGGGAGTGATTGCCAGTGGGAGACGTCCTTGCTAAATCTGTCTAGTACAGGTAGTAGGTTGAGCTGGAGGATTCATTCTAGGGTCGGGCCAATGTGTATGCCTATGTATGTGAACTCTCGAATGCAGACGTAGTAGGGGAAGGTCTCGGGGTCGCGGCGTCGCCTCCCTGGATCGGGAAGTAGATGTTTCTTTTGCTAATTTTCCTTCAGACAGACAAAGTTTTGATATTCCTTGAGGGTATGCGACACAATCAGGCATGAGATGACAGGATTGCTAAAATATATGAGGAGGTCATCAGCGTATAGCGAGAGCCGATCTTCTCCTCCCCCTGGACAGGTGAATCCGGACCAGCTTTTATCTGATCGAAGTTTAATTGCTAGTGGCTCGATTGCTAGCAAAAATAGAAGGGAAGAGAAGGGGCAGCCCTGTCTGGTTCCGCTGCCCAGCGGGAACAGTCTGGAAGACTTGCCATTCACCCTCATGGTTGCCTCTGGGGAGGCGTATAGTAGTCTAACCCAGGAGATGAAGTCTCGCCCAAAATTCATCCGGGCCATGATTTCCCACTGTTAGGCAGAAATCTGTGCAGTTCCCTTAGGGACCACTGCAAAAGATTTAAGACTACAGGTGTTTGGCAGTAAACCCACTTGGTAGCAGTCTGTACCACACAGATTCACTTGGTAGTTGTGGCTGAGCAGTCAGACTTCCCTCAAGAAGAGTTAGGCAGTATACAGAGCATACAAAATAGGTACAGAAATACAGTAGCACAAGCAAACACTGACCAGAGCTTGGGTGTAAAAGTATATACTTATTTATTTAACACACTCTTATAAAACACACTAGCACTAAATTGGTAAGATAAATTCAAAACACAATCACTATTATCATATGTACATCCCTGATTACTTGTTGGACAAGTCTTAGTTAACACCACTTATTTCCAGACAGAGGTGAGCGCTTAACGTTCGATGGCACTCCAACAAGTTAAATAAAAAGGGAAGGAAAAGCAGAATTATGGAAGCATACACACTAAACACTTTTTAAAGAACCACAGTAAGTTTAGGAAGGTACAGTCTACTGGTGAGCAAGGAAGTTTAGGCGCCAGGCCCACTTTCAAGGGAGCCGGCGGAAGATGCCCAAGATCAGAAAGTTACACAGAGTCTTCGAAGTTTGTGGAGGTAGTTCGAAAAAGATTTAGTTCAGTGCAGAAAAGTTAGCTAAGGTGTCCCAGGCTAACCCAGGTTCGAGAGACAAGGATTTAATACACCCCATTCAAACGGTTGCAAGGGAAGCCAGACAGAACACGGTACCTTAAATGGAGAGGATCCTCCAGCGGGGGCAGTTGTTCCTGGCAGCGGGTGCAAGTCGCAGCGTCGTCCAGAGGAAGAGAAGATCTTGTCGTGGAGGAAGGATGAAGGTCGTTGCACTGCCAGGGAAGAAACCAGCCGCGGATTTCTCCGGTACAAAGGTACTACCCTTTCGGTTCGCGGTAGTGGTGAAAACATGGTATCACGGTTGCCGGGGTGCTTGGCACAGGCAAGGCAGCCACGAGATGCACCAGGAAGGCGAAAAGAAGGTAGACTGGTTATCCCCACCAGTCGAAGGAAAAAGACTCTCCGGGCTGGAGATCTCCTCTGTCGTTGGGAAAAGTGGCGAGACGGTTCAGCAGGGCTCCACCGGTGGTGTCGTCGTTGCAGGCCGGCTCAGCTTCTCCCTCCTCGGATTCTTAGGTCCTGTGGCGACTTCTGAAGTTCCAGTCCCCAACGCCCTGCTTTTATGCAGCGCACCCCCATTCACTCAGCCTAGCTGTCAATCAAACATGCTAAGTGGTGAGCCGGCCGGCTCACCACTTGGGCCAATCACACAAGAGTGTGACTCGAGTTACCAAGGTAACTCAGTCCAGGGTGCCTAAACCTCCTCCCACACCCCCTGTGGTACCGAGACAGAGTGGCACCACTTTCGGAGGCTTCTGTGGAGAAGCCCGCCAAAAAGTGGAACAAAGGGCTCGACTTGGGTTGGAGTCACAGAAGAGAACACAAACGCCATTTTAGAATCGAGTTCTGGCAAAAAATACCAACCGGCGAATTAATATTAAATAAATAAACCGGCGGTATGTTCGAGGCTATAAGAATTAAATAATTAAAGTTGGTAGCCTCGAACAATGGGAAAATCCCATAGAGATATATTCGCGGTCGAACATAAAAAGTAGTATCCTCTGCCACCAGCCAAAACTCGATCAGGGGAACGGAGACGTGCCCCCTCGAACAACAGACTCCGGGGCAATCGAATTGTCCCGACCAGTACGTCCACAATATGATGGTTTGTACTGGTTTCTGTTCATAATTTGGGACTAGCAAAGCCAATGGTGACTTTACATGCCCTGGGAGACAGTAGTCAGTCCCAGGGTATGGAGTCTATGTTGGGAAGTCGCTACGACACCCCTGGGTTACGGCACAGAGGGTGCTGTGTAACCCACATCAAAAAACCGCATGAGACCCTATGGAGTAAAAGACCCCATAGCCCATAAAACACATGGAAAGTTAAAGGAACACCTCAAATCATGTCTAAGAGTGGGAGCAAAAGAATCTCACTCTTAGCAGGAGAGAAAAAAAGAAACTCCCAAAATCCAGCAAAGCTGCTGGGGGACTCACTATGTTTGAGAAATTAGCCTTACAGAGAATTCTCCCTAACACCCACAGGGCCTCCCACCCAACTGAGTCAAATGCTTTTTTGAAGTCAACCGCCAGGAGGGCCAGTGGACACAGTATCTCCGGGGCCCTGTCGAGGGCAAGTTGGACTCTGCATAACTTCATGCGGGTGGACTTGTTGGGCATGAACCCACATTGATCTGGGTGGACGAGGGACTCGATTACCTTGAGCAGTCTATTAGCCAGTACCCGGGCCAGGATCTTGGTCTCTCCATTGATCAGCGAGATGGGTCGATAGGAGGCACATTCTTCTGGAGGCTTTCCGGCTTTAGGTATGACCACTATGCACGCTCTTCTGAGGTCCCGGGGAGTGCGCCTTGCTCTTTACTTCGGAGGAACATGCGGTGCATGTGTCCAGTTAGTGTGTTGCCGAGGCATTTCCAAGTCTCCACTGGGAAACCATTAGGGCCCGGGGTCTTTCCGATTTGGAGCTGTGCGAGCGCATCCTGCACTTCGTTTTCAGTGATATCGGTGTCTAGGAGGTCTGCTTGTTGTGTTGAGTCTCAGGACCTCGATTCGCTCGAGAAGTTTAGAAGGAGCGGGTGTGGGGTTCCTTATGGGTGGGGCGTAGAGTTTTCCGTACTAGTTGGCGAATGCTTCAACTATATCGGAGTCTGTGATTAATAGTTCCCCCTCGGGTGATCGGATGTTCCGCACGTACCCTTTACTTTGTTCGCGTCTATCCAGCCAAGCCAGGGTTTTATTTGCCTTGTCTCCTTTCTTGTACATTTGGCTCCGAACTAGCCGGTGAGCTGTCTGTACGTTATCGAGGGCTGTGTTACTGAGGGCTTCTTGAGCCGTTATCAGGGTCTCCTTTGTGATTTGGGTTCCTTGCGCAAGGAATTGTTCCTCACACTTAGACACTCGTTTTTCGGCGTCCTCGATCTCTTGGGTGTATCGTTTGCGGTGGGCTGACACCGCAGAGATAGCTTCTCCACGAAGGACTGTTGTATATGCCTCATATCGAGATTGGGCATTCCACTGACCCTTTGTTTATTTCAAAGTATTCCGTGGTATTTTTCTCTAGTTCTTCTGCAATTTCAGGAAGCCTTAGGTGACATGTGTTCAGGCGCCAGTTGTTGTCTGGGCGGCGGCAAGCACTTTTCATGGTTATGTGGAGCAGGAAGTTGTCCGAGATGCCTCTTGCCAGAAACTCAGCGCATACGAGCCTGTGGGACATGTTGTAGGGGATGAAAACATAGTCAATTCTCGAGAATGTTATGTGTGCACTGTAGAAGAACGAAAATCCAGCATCAGTGTCATGCAATGATCGCCAGGTGTCAGACAATCCCAGTGTCTCGGCAAAAGTGTACAGAGCGGTCGGGGCGTGTCCAGTTCCGGGTCTTCAGTGAGATCTATCAGTTGCAACTTCAATAACTTTGTTGAAGTTCCCCCCTACGGCCCACAGGTCTGCGTCCTCCTCTAACAGTAAGTTCTGTAGTTCGCCAAGGAGTTCCTTTGTGAGTGTGGGAGGAGCATAGGCCGCAATAAGGCCCCATCATTCTCCCCAGATGTCAGCGAGTAGCACTACAAATCAGCTGCAGGGGTCGGTCCGTACTTTCCTGACCTGTAGGGGTACCTGTTTGTGGATAAGTATTTTTGTGCTCCTGGCACCTTTGGTGAACCCAGCTTGGTATGTATGTGGGTAATTGAACTGTCTAAAGAAGCCGTTGCCAGTTCTGATCAAGAGGGTTTCCGTGAGGAGGACTATATCTGGTGAGTATCGGTTAAGGTATTGGAGCACCAGTCTGTGTTTCACGCAGGAGTCTAGGCCGTTGACGTTCCAGGTCAATAGGGACAGTTTATCGGTGTCTGTCTTAGATGTCTGGGTCTCGTTTTGAGGCATCGGAGAGAAACCTGTGTCTTAGTAGCCTCCCGATCCTTGCATTGTGATCTCTCGATCTTTGTTTGGTGTCTCCCGTACCTGTGTCCATTGCTGCCGGTAGGTACGTTGTATAGGCCTGGAGTATCCGGATGTATCTCCTGCAAGGGGTTGTCTGAAGGCAGCCATGTAGCTGTATGACCTGAGCCAAGCCACAATCACTCTTGATGGTACCCCGGGGAGGGGGGGATCTCTATCTGACACTCTGTGAGCCTGTTCGACAGTAAAGAATTTCGAAAATCCCTTCACTCCGATCACATTTAGGATGAGATATTCCACGAAAAGCTCCACACTGGGTCCCTCTTCTCTCTCTGATATCCCGACGAAATGCATATTGCAACTCCCGGATCGCCCCTCTGCATCCTGTGCTCTAGATTCCAAGGTCCTGGTTGCCCCTACGAGGCTGGCTACTTGGTTTTTAAGTCGTTGGAGGTTATCTTCCACAGTGCTCACTCTCTGCTCTACTTCTATGACCCTCTCCCACACCTTCGATGGTCCGCTTTCACCAGGGACACATACACACTCACCTCCTTGATGCTCCCTTCCAGGGAAGTCCTTGTGGCTGGTATTGCCTCCATCAACGCGTCCAGGGTCACTCCTCTAGCGCCTCCTTCAGATGTGCCTTCCGCCCCTCGGTCCGTCCCTTCCTGTTTCTGTAGCCTACTCTTCGGGTCTGTGTATTTCTCAATTTTATGCTGCCCCATCACCATTATTGCTGTGAACTTGGGTGGGATTATCTTTGAGTTTGTGGCGCTGTATCTTTAGGGGTCCCCCCCTGCTGTTATATTGCAGCCATACAAGTCTTTGTCGTTGCGAGACGCTATGTGTGCTCAGCTGCTAGGAGTCTGCGTCTCCAATTTTGCGATCTCTCCTATATCAGTCACAGTCCTGGACGCTGCTAATATGGAAATTCACAGCTGCTGCCAGTATGGTGCTTGTGCTTCCCTGCTCTAGGGGGGCCTCCCTCACCTCCAATCTCTGCGCCACTTTAGTGTTATCTGACAGTGTGGAGGGAAGAGCCTGCAGTTACTCCACAGCTGCACTGTTCCCAACCGCCTCACCACTCTCCTGATTGCATCATTATCTATCTGGCACAGAGGGGGGTGTGGAGCCTAAACCCACACTAGGACATTTCAGTTTCCCACCGCCACGGTCCCTTCTTGCCACTTGTCATGTCATTGCAGGGCAGGCCTCCAGCGCCCCAGCGCTTTCTGTGTCGCTGTGTCTCCGTTCCTCAGGTTTGGCAGTGTCTTGTTGCCACCCGCCGGTGTACGGCTTCGTTGTTCTTCCCCTGCAGCCACCGGTTCATTTCAATGTCCTCATGTTCCCTGTAGGCTGGATGGGAGCGTTACGGAGAACAAATCTGAGCCCGCACCAGAGGATCACAAGGCAGGTTTCTCCGTATTCCGGCGGGGTATGCAGTTCCCCAATTAGCAGAGTCTTGCTGTCTTGTTTCGTCACCGCTCCTCCAAGTCATTGGCGCCTCGTCTGTTCCTTCGGGGCACCAGCACATTATTCTCCTCTTGTGACCGCCCTCCTGTCCTGCAGGGTGTCGCTTCCCTCCAGCTCCTTGCTGGTCGGAGCGCAGTGTTGCCAGAGCCGTGGCTGCGCTGGGCTTAACTGCCCTTCGTTCACACAGGGTCAGTTGCTGGTCTGCTAGTTGTTCCCAGCAGCCATCTTAAATTCTCAGATCACTCTTTCGACAAGGAACGCTCGTCCGACCCCCAGGATTCCATGACAGCGTCCTTTTCCTCATTCACCTAGAGAGCGGCACCAGCCTCTCCGCAGTTAGTTCAGATGTTTAATCAGGATTTTGACAGGCAGTCCGGGAGTCATGGAGAGCTGCGTGCTAATGCTTCGGCTGCGGGCCACGCCCTGCCTGGCTTTCTTGGCAATATATCTAAGCATGCTAGCTATCCCTACCAGGCTTCTGTGTTAATAGGTTTGAAGGTGCTTGGTTTATGCTAGCCTTAAATGTTTATATTATTATTGTGGCATTGTGTCAGCAGATAAAGGTACAATGGATGTTTGACAAGTGTTTCATTATCTAATGATGCATAGTGTGCGTAATATGCTGGCCATGATTCAGTGTCTTGCTGTTTTTTCTTTCCTAGGGTTTTGAGCAGTATGAGTCTTCAAAAGTTGCTTATTGGACATAATCGTCTACACAGCCTGCCCACCCTTGTGGAGCATGTTCCCTTGGAGACATTGGATGTGCAGCACAATGTTTTGACTAGGCTTCCGGAAAACCTCTTTACTAAAGCATTAAAGTAAGTGAGCTCCTACATTCCATCTCATCTATCCTTCTATCATGGTAATCTGAGAGTTCTTTCATTGTTCTTATATCTAAGTATTTTGCTTGTTATTCTCCCATGTTTCATTCTTTATTCTCCTCAGAATGTATTCACTATTCCTGCCTTAGAGCCCTTCCACGCTCTCCCTCTAGAATCCATTTTCCCCCTCATTCAGAGCTAAGAGAATACACGCTGCTACCTTGAAGGACATGTTGGGGAGGGGCTCTCCTTCCAAAAAAGCAAGCATTGCATTTTAGAACACATTGTTATATGTCTAAGGATTAAAAAGTCACATGTTGATTCCAAGATGGCCGCCAACACAAGGTAGACGTGTTGACGGCTGCTCCTGGGCTCCAGCAAAGCTGAATTGGTGGATTCACCACCCCCCAAAGGCTGGAAGCACGGCGAGACGGCAAGGACATACCCCGGAGGAAGGAGAAACTGGGGCAAACCCTGAAAGCCCTGGAAAGCACAATGTCTGAGGGGCGAGCTGCGAGGGGATTGCTGTGAGGAAAGAGGAGCGGAGCGGAGGGGGGGTCGGGCAGAAGGGAAGTAGGCTGCTCTCCACAGGTGGACCAAGCCCAGTAAAGCAGAGAAGAAGACGAAAACACCGAAAGCTGGGGTGGCATCAGGGGAGAGCCTGCTGCAGGGAGCGAGAAACACGGGAGCGGGAAGATCGCCCTCCCTCCCCCCCATGGATCCTGCTATGATGGTGTAAGAGGCAATGAGGCCCAACCAGCGGAGGACAGGAAGGTGCATCGGCACTGGCGAGCCTCCCCACCCCCACACCCACTAGTGGGGGAAACCGAAGTGGGAAAGCAACGTGTCCCGGGAGAGCGGACGGAACTGGTGGGGCGTGAGGGGCGCAGCATCAACGCCACATGGATTTCGCCACCCAAAGACGGTGAAAGGAGACGCAGAGGCGAGTCCTGGGAGGGGAGCCATGCTCTGGGAGGAGCAGCACCCGGTGCACCCTGAGAGGCAAAAAGGAGGCAGGCGCACCGGACAGAGCTGCACTGCAAGGATCAGGGAAGAGGAGGGGCGGCCAAGGCGAAAGCCCTGGTGATGAAGCTGATGTGCTAGCGGTACGGGCTAAGAGGAAAACCCCCTGAGGTGCGGCAACCTAGCCCAAGACCCGGTGGGTGTGGTACGTTCAGTGTGGCAGCACGGCAAAGCGAGGGGAGAACGCAATGAGGGAGAAGCGGAAGGAGAAGGCTTCCCTGTGGTGTAAAGGAGACCTGGGTAGGGAGGCCCCTCCTGGCCCCCTAGAATACTAACAGCTACACAAAAGAAAGCCCCACGGTCTCAGGACTACGAAGCAGTGCCAGGGGAGGAGGACCTCCCCACACCCCCCAGACTATGGATGCAGCGCTGTCGGGCACGGCATAAGACAGCAGGGCAAGATCTGAGCGGAGTGAAGAGTGTGAGCGCCCCAGCTTCCTCGGGGACACCCACTGAGGGGGGGCAAGACATAATAAAGATATCCCCCCAAAGGAAAGGCCCCGGGGCCGTGCACGGAAGGGAAAATCGGGAATCGGGTAAAGACAAGTAGATCTGGGAATGTCTGCAGCACCCTGGGGGGGTGGTAACAGGAGAGAACCCAACAAGGTGAACAAAGGGAGGCGGACCTCCCTAAAGGAAGGGCGCATAAGCTCCAACATAAGGTTACCAGAAGGCCCTGCTTAGGGGCACAGAACCAAACACAACTGAGCCTATGGGGGAAGATCCCGGAGAGAGAGGAGGTCCGACAACTATGAATGACTTCCAAAGCGAAGGGCAGAACTTCAAAAGCAGGCTCATCGTTAGGGGATACTCCGGGTACCCTCCTCACGATGTGGCCCAACCTGGAGGGCAGAGAGCTGAGTAAAGGAAACAACCACCGTGCAAAAGAACGGAAGGACCCTGAAGCAGAAGACAACATGGCACAGATGACGAGACACGACTTCCGAGGGGAGATGCAAATTCTGCAGGCGACCCTAGCCAAAACCTTTCAGGAACAGTTCCAACTGATGAGGTCAGACCTCAGCACTGCACTGGGAGAAATAAGGCACAAGATTAGGTGAGAGAACGGACCTGCTCGAAAGAGGCCTCCAGGAGGTGGATAAAGAAACCACAGCGAATAGTAAAGCCATTAAATGGCTAAATGTAGCTCTAGAGAATAGATCATGCAGAGTTAACGTCATAGTCAAAATGCTTTTGGAAACAGTGACAGGCAGGGAGCTGAAGGGGGAAATGCAGAGGGTCTTCGCGAAGCTCCTGGGAGGAATATCCCCAGAGACAATTGAACTGTACCGAATCCATAGAGTGGGCCGCCTGAATAAGGGCCTCAATGCAAGACCTCGGGACGTCCTAGCAGCATTTGCAAGATAAGGCCAGAAAGAAGTGGTCCTGAGAGCGGCCAGACAACAGGAACTGGTGCATTGCAAGGGTAAACAGATATCACTATTCCAGGACCTGGCGAATAATACGCTATTTAAAATGCATATGAGCCCGATAGTGAAGGAACTGACTAAGGGAAGTATTAAGTATAAATGGACCTTCCCTTTCGGCTTGCTGTTCGAATGGGAAGGAGCTCAAAAACGAGTAACTCCCCCCCCCCCCCCTAGAAGCGGCAGACATAATGCACCTGGACCTGGGCAATGAGCGTGGGGGCGACGGACCTGCATATCAGAGGCCAGAACAAGGCCCAGACCATGGGAGTGGTCGATGGCAGGAGAGAGGCTAAGGAGGAGGGCGATTCTAAGAGGCGGAGGAGGAAGCAGAGGGCGCGAAGGATGACACAGGTGAAGCATTCCCCGTAAAACGTACGTAAAGGGGTTTGTGGACAAACAGAAGGATAAGAGGCTAAGGGGCAGGGGAGTAGAAAACCTGTTGGAACCAGTAAGGGTGGGAACACCCAGGGCATAGGGAGGCAGGGGGATGGATGGGGAGGGGGGAGTCAGGCGCATCCTACAGTTGTAGCACGGGATGGGTGGGGGCAAGGGGAGGGGAGGAAGGAGGGGATGGGTGGGGGCAAGCGGAGGGGAGGAAGGAGGGGATGGGCATGAACCAGAGCGGGCGAAAAGGGAGGAAGGGGGACCAAAGTAAGAGGAAGGGCCTGAACCAGAGGAAGGACCCAAGGAGTCAAAGGACCGGGATTTAGGAAAAAGGGAAGCACAGTCTTGGGATGACCAGGGGAAAGGAACAGGGGTTTGAGCAGAAGTGGCAGCAGCATAGAGATCTAGATGACACATAACGTGATGGGGCATAACACACCCCTCAAATGGAAAAAGCCAGAAAGATTTACCAAAGCACAGGGCCTGGATGTGCTCGCCTTGCAAGAAACACACCTTCTCAAAAAAGACATGGGGCGCCTCTGACTCAGGGGCTTCTCCCAGATATTTTTAGCATCAGGCCCCACGGAAGCGGGCGGGGTAGCACTGGCTTTTAGGAACAGCTGAGTACTGGATACTTTCAGGGGCAAAGGAGGGAGATAAGTGGTGGTTAGGGGAGAACACATGGGAACACCCTACACCGTTGCCTCTGTATACGCACTGAATGCGGGCCAAGAACATTTCTTAAGGGACCTCCTGGGGATGTTGGAGGACTTTGTGAAGGGACACATTATACTAATGGGGGACCTAAACCTGGCCTAGACCAAGCGTGGAGACAGGACAAATCAAGGGGGCTCTGGGGGGGGGGGGGGGGGGGCAGTTGCCTCCCCCCAGCTGAGGGAGCGATTCGAGGGAGCCAGGATGAGGGTTGTATGGAGGGCACTCAAGGGCAGAAGGAGGGCCACACATTCTTATCGGGGGTCCACAGAACTCAGCCGAGGATAGACTACATTTGGGTGTCAGCGAGCTTGGTGGGAAGGGTGGAGCAGGTAGAGGCAGGCCCCCTGGGGGTAGCGGACCATAATGTGGTACAAATGAAAATGGGCCTACAGGGATGAAGGCATGGGGTCTGGAAATAGACGTTCCCGGAGGAGCTGCTAAGGGACCAGGTGATTCGGGAAGAAATAGGGGATAAGATCAAAGCTTTCTTCGTGCTGAACAATAGCATTGACATGAGCGAGAGCAAGCGGTGGGATGCGTTCAATGCATAGCACAAAAGGCAAGAAGGGATAGGCAAATGAGTGCCCTGGAGACCCTGCTAGAGGAGGAAGTCGAGGAGGCACGCCAAAGGGCGAGGGACTGCCCCCACGAGGAAAGCAGTGAAGAAGTATAGGTGCGCAGTGGGGTAGCTGGGGGTGCTAAGAACCAAAAAAGCGGAAGGTGCAATGCTTTTCGTGAGGCAGCAATATTACGCCAAAGCTAACAAGGCGGGGACACTCCTGGCACGCCTGTTGAGGGGAGCAAGAGGACAGAACACAATCACATCAATTAAAGACGAAGGACGTAACCGACTCACTCGTACGGAAGAGATTCAAGATTGTGTGTCCAGATATTATAAGACACTATACACATCCCAAAACCCACAGACCCAGTTACAAATTGACTTCCTAGGTGCAGTACGACTCCCCAAGTTACCCCTAGATGCGCAGGAGCTGCCAGGGCAGGCAATAACAGAGGAGCAGGTGAGGGGCACCATTGCAAAACTTCCCCGGAATAAAACCCCAGGCCCAGAAAACTACTCGGCAGTGGTCGATAAGGCCTATTCCCACATATTGAACCCACATCTGACACAGTTATTCAATACATTCAAGGAAAAGGGCCACATTACGCCATAAATGGACAAGGCCAAAATTACGCTGATCCCCAAAACAGGGAAAGACCCAGAGGACTGTACCTCCTACAGACCCATCGCCCCCCAAAAGTATTGATGCAAAAATGTACACTAAGATACTGGCAAAGCGGCTAGAAGGACACCTCCCGTCGCTGGTCCACCAAGACCAGGCGCGGTTTGTCCTGGGAAGGTAGACGGCGGACAATATTAGAAGGGTGGGACACCTCGTGGAAAAAAACGCAGAAAACAGCCTCTCCGGTGGTCCTGTTGGCCCTTGATGCGGCGAAGGAATTTGACTGGGTGGATTGGCCGTTGTTGTTTAGGGTCATGGAGGACATGGGGCTGGGGGGGACGTTCTCAAAATGGTCCAAGCCAACTACCAAGACCCCACAACTGTCACACTCACCTGTGTCTCTGCAGGAGCGATGGACGAGCCTCCCTTGACCCCGAGTCTTCACTTCCCCTGTTTCACCCGGAGACATACCTGTCAAATACAAGGTGTACACTCAGACCTGAATTCACCCAATTCCCCTGGGGCCTTCCCTTCTCTTTACTGTGTGCTGTGATGTCCCCCTATGGGCTTACCTTGATCTTTAGTAGGGTGTGCACTCCATCCTGCATTTGCATGGACGCGATTCACTCATGTGATTGGTGCCAATGTCTGTAGGCTGAGTTCAGATGCCAAGCGCTGTTTTATGTCTTCACAGCGAGGCCGAGAATTCAAGGTGCCATTTTCTTCACTGGCTAGAAAGTCCTTCCCACAAGTGAAAGTTGCACGGAGAATGTTGAGTGTCCAAAATTGTCTGTATTGTCTTTGTTTGCTGGTATTTTTGTAGGTGAGTAGCGCTGAGTGTAGAAGCTAGCTGCTGGTAGGTTTGCGCAGCGCCTTTAATTCGAGCGCGCCTGGTAATGTCTCTCCCTTTCCCTTACAGGAGAAATTATGTGGTATTAGTGCCTCGAGTCCGGGTTCAGCGCTACTGGAGACTTGGTGGTTAGGTAAGTTTGCACGGAGGCCTTTGGTAAGTATGCACCGCGTAGAGAGAGAGAGCACAGTGAAATAAGTGTCCGCGTTATTGGAGCGAGCGCAATGAATAATGTCTCTTATTTCTTAGAGAGGTTTGTGCGCTTGTGCAACTAACCTGGATTCCAGCGTTGCAGGGATTCGGTGAGTAAGCGCAGCGTTACTGATGTGCGCGTCTTAACGCTGTTCTTCTTTGTTCTTACAGGTGCTGGTGTAGAAGCCCCCTCTTGACTGGAGATAGCTACGGCGTGAAGTAAGAACCAGGTAAGCTGAAGCTGAATCATCCGGAGTGGGTAAGCAGAAGTAGGATGATCCGGAGCAGGTAAGCAGAAGTAGGATGATCCGGAGCAGGTAAGCAGAAGTAGGATGATCCGGAGCAGGTAAGCAGAAGTAGGATGGTCTGGAGCAGGTAAGCAGAAGCAGAAGCAGGATGATCCGGAGCAGGTAAGCAGAAGCAGGATGATCCGTAGCAGGTAAGCAGAAACAGGATGATCCGGAGCAGGTAAGCAGAAGCAGGATGATCCGGAGCCGGTAAGCAGAAACAGGATAATCCGGAACAGGTAAGCAGATGCTGGCTGATCCAGAGCACGACAAGTGTGTTGCTGATACAGCTCACAGTAAGCAACACGAAGCACTGGAAGAATCTTGGGTGTGGTTTATATAGCCAGCCACACCCAAACACTAGAGAGCTCATGAGTTATCAAGCACTTCCTGTTTGGCAACAGGAAGTGGTAACCAGGAAGTTACTACAAACACTAGGAAGGAATAAAAGGAGGGATTGTTATGTGTTCTTTATGTGCCTATGCCAGCCCTGCCAAGCCTCCACCCAGCTTGCCCCAACTACCTGCCTGATACCCATGACAACAACGCGCCTGATGGTGAATGGCTCTATGTCACACCCAATAAGCTTGGGACGAAGGACTAAGCAGGGATGCCCACTTTCCCCCTTGCTATACACCATCTATTTGGAACCCCTGCTCCAGATGATACGAGAGGCCGAGGAAGTTCAGGGTATCCCATTCGGTGGCAGGCAACACAAGGTAGCAACATTCGCCGATGACGTGCTCCTGTCACTTACTAGTCCAGGGGAGTCAGTAGAGGCCAGCATGGCGCTCTTGACAAAGTTCGGGGAGGTGTCGGGCTTACGAATTAACGTGAAGAAATGCAAAATGCTAAACTTAACGATGAGCAAAGAAGCAGCTGTAGGAATAAAGGCGGGGTCCCGATTCAAGTGAGCCCGGGGGGGGGGGGGGGAAATCAGGTACCTAGGGGTCAATAGAACTTCATCCCTGGCAGGCTGGTATGCGACTAACTACCTCCCCATTCTAAAAGCAATAAAAAAGGACTTTCAGAAGTGGAGGAACCTACAGGTCGCCTGACTGGGGAGGGTGGCAGTGGTTAAAATGGTCAAACTACCCAGATTACTCTACCTGTTCCAGGCAATCCCATTGGCAGTGCCCCTGAGCTTTTTCAGCGAATTAGCAATAATAATGAGAAACTTTGTCGGGGGGGGAAGAGGCAACACCTAGCTCGCCGCCTACTGACGGCGCCAAAAAGGGAGGGGGTTTTAGCCCTACCCAATTTTCACTTATACTACGAGGCAGCACAGCTAAGGGTGATTCGGGAATGGTTCTGAGGGACGGAAGGGAAACAATGGGTGCAGATGGATAGGGCAGTGGCCCAACACGACCTGTGGGAGGTCATTTGGCTCCTGCGCCACTGCAGACCGAAACACCTATATTTAAGTTTGTTTGTTTGTTTATCCATTTCTATTGCGCTCCAGACCAGAGGGTATCTGGGTGCATAGTTGCAATGGAAATTCACAGCTTAGTTACGCAATAGATAGATTATACATACATGTGTTACACAATACAGATACATTTCAGATATCGAATGATGGTATGGTTAAAATTATATACATTACAGATATTATATTTTGCAGATACATACATATATTAGCACCTAACGGGAATGATGCTATGCAGATGATGGCTTTGGGCCCCCATGAGGATGGCTGAGATAGAGCAAGGTGGCCCCATTATGGGGGATGGCAAGCTGGGGTTAAAGATCGGAGGATTTCAGCCAATTAATGCAGTTGTTTCTGAAGTTCTGGTAAGATTGATTTTCCCGAATTGCAGGGGGCATAGAGTTACAGAGCTGGGCAGCTTTGATGGGAAAGCTGCTGCCTCCCACCTTGGATAGTTTGAATCTGGGGACATGGAGGTAGTTAGTGTATGCTTGTCTGGAAGGTCTATTGGAGGTTCTTCTATGGAATCTCTCTGATAGGTAGCTGGGGGCAGCGTTATTCAGAGATTTGTGCGTAAGGGATGCAGTTTTTAGCTTGATTTTGTCATGAGTGGAGAGCCAATTGTTTTGTCATCTAAGCTCGGAAATGTGATCTAGTAACATAACAAAAGGTCTCGCGGACATCTGGGACAGGGCAGTAAAGAAGCTGGGGATTATTATATTCCCCTCCCGTTTACTTCGATTTCGTCCCGGGGGTAGAAAGAGGGATGTTTGAACCATGGAAGAGAGGGGGTTGCAGGATAATTGGGGACATGTTTCAGGGCCAAAGAGTGAGGTCTTTCATGGAGTGTGTAAGCAAGACTTTGGAATAGCGGGAAGGGGAAAGACACAGATACCTGCAGATCAGGCATTGGGTGATGAGTTCGGAAGTTAGGGCGGCGGCGACCCGCCCGGCAACCCCATTTGAACGGTTCTTACTGACAAAGGATGGGTCAAAAGGGCTAATCCCAGACCTATATAAACTACTAGAGAACACCACTCCTAGACAAAGCTGGGTGTATATGGCCCGATGGGACCAGATGCTAGGGAGAGAAGTAGGGAGGAAGGACTGGGAGAGGGTATGGAGAAGAATACCTAAGATGGCTAGGACAGTACAACTCCAAGAAGCTTGGTATAATTATCTATACGGGTGGCATTACACCCCAGTACACCTGCACACGATCTACCCAGAAGTGCCCAAGGAGTGCAGGAGAGGGTACGGGGAAGAAGAGACAGCTGCACACATCTGGTGGGAATGCCCTAGGATTAAGCCCTTCTGGGGGGAGGTCCTGCAGGCACAGGAGCAGGCGTTCGGAGAGGGGGGCGAGCAGAGACCCCAAGCTGGTCCTGACAGGATTGCAAGACATACGCACAGAAGGTGAGGGAAAAGGCAAAAGTAATCGTTACGCTAGCAGCAATGGCCCTCATAGCACAAAGATGGAAGGGACCGGCGATCCCAACAGAGCACGATTGGCTGTGGAAGGTATAGTACTTTGTGGCACTAGAATGGGCCACATAAGCTATGAACAACGACCTGGGGAAATTTGCAACAGAATGGGGAGAGATATCGGCCTTCTGAAAACAGGACTTCAGGGCCCAGTGGTGCCCACACAGACTGAAACATCTAGATCTGACCTAAGGTACCTCCGGAGGAGTGAGCAAGCAGGACAAGGAAACGCTGGAGCTCTGTGAAAAGGAATGGAGCGGGAGGGAGGGAAAAGAGGGCGGAGGGAGAGGAGTTTAACTTGTTGTAAAACAATAAAAAGAAGTTTGAAAAAAATGTTTTAGAGTGCAATGCTATTTGAGTGCTTTATGATCTCTACTGAAAGTGAAAACAAGTGGCACTGAGTAAGCATCATATTGTAACTTCACTCAGTACAGACAGGTACATTTGTCTGGTCCTGAAATTGATTAATAACCTTGTCTTCCAGTGCTTCACATTTGGGACAGCCAGTAACATTCTCCCCTGTGATTTTAGTATTTCTGTTTGATCTGATGGGTACAATGTAAAATGGTGCCACTGATCCCCCGCATCTTCCCTCAACCTCTGCATCTTTTACTTCTGTATGTCATACTTTACCTCGTTTTCTGTTAATCTTTTCTCACTGATGGGGGCGATTAGCGAAAAATGTATGGGTACAGCTTATTTTTGTATAAATTATGTTCTAGAATGTTTCTCATGCTTAACTAATAATGCTTTTTAAATTTTGCTTACCCTACCTTTTTTTTTGCAAATTTTATTTTATTGAGATTTTAAATCGTATACAGTTGTGGATGGGTAACGGGCCCCGGCACCACCCTGCAACATAGCAAACTTCAAACTGTTTCTCCCCCCCTCCAGTTCTCCGCACTTAGTACATATTTTCCCTTTCTCAGAAAACATCTTCAAACCTTTTGACACTAAAGCACATTAATAGTCTGGGCAGTAGTTCAATTGGCATGAGTACCTTACACACATTGGGGGTCATTCCGAGTTTGGAGGCAGCCGTGGTGCTACTAGCACCACGACTGCCTCCAAACCCGGGTCCGGGTCCTGTGTCTCTGAATGGGGACTTACCGGGTCATTCCATCCTTGGAGGACTCGGTATGTCCCCATTCAGAAAACCATTCCCCATTCCCATTTGAGCCCCAATAGGGCTCAATGGGAATGGGGAAGGCACTAATATAGCTCCAAGGTCCCTTAACGGGTCCCGCTAAGAACGGCTGGTCAGACCGCTAAAAGACTTCGGAATAGGGCGGTAAGGGGTTACCGGCACCGGCAGCCTTACCGGTGCCGGTAACCCCTTACCGCCCAACTCGGAATGACCCCCATTGTTTGCATCGGTGGAGGATCCCCCGCTCTCTTGACAACCTTTCAGGTCTTCGAGCAGTGTGGGTCCAGACCATATATTTAGCAATGAAGTCACCCCATTCCATCTCCAAGGGGCCTGCCTGTCCATGGAACCCGTTGTGATAGTAGATATTTTTTTAGCAACATTGGCTCATTCCGTTTTACAAGGTGGTAATACACTGTTCCATTTAGTGGCTAAGTATGCCCTTGCAGCCAAAAGTAGCGCTGCAGCCATTTCCGAGGTTCCATTTTAATCTCCATCGTCCCCCTCCATGCCAAACAGGAACAACATGGGAGATTTAATTCGGGCTATGCCGTCTAAGTCTTTGATCCATCCCAGGAACTCATCCCAAAAGATTTGTACCCTTGGGCACCCCCTACCACATGTGCCAGTAGTCCGCATTCTCCAACCAAACTCTCCAACATACTGGGTTTGAGTTTTGGAACATTTGTCGAAAGTTTGACCGGGTCGTAGTGCCAACTGTGGAGAAGCTTTTTTTTTTATTAAAATTTTTTTATCATTTTCACATAACCATAACAACTTACAGACTTTTTAATCATTAGCAAAACATTTCACATAAAATTGTGTAAACTGCTTCCCACCTGCCCTAACTTCCCGCACTCAACCCAGGCCTACGTTGCACTCAGTGGTTCATCTCTCTCCATTATTCGTCTGCACTCCTCCTAGCTTTGGTATCCGCTTGTCCAAGTGTTTCCTCCAAGTCTTTGGCACCCTGTTCCGAGGTGGCCAGATCTGCTATTAACTGTCTCCAAGTGTCCAGTACTCCCTCCCCTTGTTCAGTGTTCCATCCCATCGCCTCCTGCCATACCAAGGTCTCAGAATTCGTCCATTTTAAAAAGTCCTTTCACCACACCTTCACTGCTGGTTTCGTTTGTGCTTTTCATTCAATCACTATTCTACATTTCGCCAGTATATATGCTAAATCCCTGAGCTTGCTTGCATGTCTAACTCGTTTGGGCCTTGGGAAGCCCCCTAACAGGCAAGCCATGGGGGATCCAACATTCAGGGTAATCTCTGCTTTTGCTAATGCTTGGGCTACCTCTCCCCAAAATCTGCCTATCTCTACGCATGCCCAGAACATATGTACCAGGTCTGCATTTATCTCCCTGCACTTCGGCATGACTGTGGTACTGCTTGGCTGAATTTTGCTATTTTGTTCGGGGTCTGGTATCCTCTATGGGTCACAAACAATTGGATCTGTGATCTGTTGTAATTGTGCATTCCTCAACACCTTTTTGTGATGCACTATAGCTCTACTCCACATCTCGTCCGACACTGGCTCGTCTGTCCTAATTCCCTCCCAACCTTAGCCATCAAAAGCTCATAAATCCGTGAAACGTTGTTTCCTCCCTCTGATACGTCATAAAATGTCTCAATCTCGTCCGATTGTAAGGACGTCTCGGTCTCTGGCCATCTGCGTCTTAGGCTCCTCAAGTGGTGGGAATATGTGATGTGCTGTCCCCGATGCACCCCAGGTCTCTTATCAGTTCCTCAAACTCCTTGGGCACCCCCTCCTTTAGCACGTCTCCCACCATCGCTACACCCATGGGTTCCCAGCACTTCCTCACACCGAGCCTCACTTGTTCGTCTACCCCTTCAAGCGCGACTAGCGGGATCTGCAGAGAATATGGTGTTGTGTTCCCCATCAACAGACAGGCTCTGTGCCACATTGTGCACCCCAGGCGCAACAACAAATGTGATTGAGTTGTGCGCGTATCGGGGAGCCATATGATTTAGTTAAAAAAAGAATGGAGTACTTTCTGCTCTCAATAAGCTTGATTCAGGTGTTTGTCCATCAGAAAGCCATTTGCCCAAAAACTGCAGTTGGCTAGCTACAAAATATACCTTGAAATTGGGCAATTTTATTCCCCCTCGTTCGTATGGGTTCTGGAGCTTCCACAATGCCTCCCTGCACCTTGAATTATGCCATATGAAGCTTCTGCTATGCTATATAGTTTCATAAAGAACCTTTTTGGTATCGCAAACAAGATATTTGCAAAGTAGTGAAGGAGTCTCGGTAGCACCACCATCTTCAATAATGCTATGCGCCCCATCATGGACAATGGTAATCTAGTCCAGAATGACATGCAGTTTCCATTTTACTAACCACCTTCTGCGTGGTTTGTATATGCTGCATTTTAGGTTCATGGTATATATCCACCCCTAAATACCAAAACGTAACAATTTCCCACTTAATTTGTAACACTGGCCGTTTGTGTATGGGCTTCCCAACGTACTCTCCCAACGGGTACAGACTCGATTTCTGCGGGTTAATGGTTATACCTGACAGTGCGGTATAACATTCCAACACACCCAGTATATATATATAAAAATCCTCCTCAGGGTGCTGCAGGTTTAGGTGCCTGTCATCCGCATATAACGAGATCAGGTGCCTCCCCCCTGTGGTACCAATCCCTGCCTCCCCATATTCTTCTCTTAAATAAACTGCTAGTGGCTCCAACGCTAAGATGAAGAGCATCGGGGACCACGGACATCCCTGCCTCGTGCCCTTACTCAACTGCCACTGCTCAGAGATACTGGTGCACGTTTTGACCTTTGCTACTGCATCAAGTGACGCTATTGCTACTTCTTGTATTCCTCCCTGGGTATAATCTATTATATGATGTAATCGTCTCAGGTTATTAGTAATATTTCTGTGTGGGACATATCCTGTCTGGTCTGGATGTATGAGCTTGCCTATGACCGGTTTAAGTCTATTTGCCATAACTGCAATGAGAATCTTCCCATCTTGGTTCAACAACGACAAGGCCCTTTATGAGCCACATTCAGTGTCCGGCTTATTTGGTTTAAGGAGGGGGATAATTATTGGCTCTCTCAGGGACTCAGGAACCTGCCCGTGTCCAGTGCCTCGTTTAGCATTGCTAGTAGCGGGGTGAGTATTTCAGTCCTATATTCCTTATAAAATTCCCTGGGGAGCCCATCTGCTTCTGAGACTTTACTGGTCGGTAGTTCCTTTATCACATTCTCTAATTCTTCTATAGTGATGGGTGTCTCTAGGCTGTCCCTTTCTTCCTTGTTTAGTTTGGGGAGGCAGATCTCAGTCAATGCCTCCTGTATCTTTGACACATTTCCATCCGTGGTTTCACTATACAGGTGTGTATAATAGTTACAAAAACACTTGTTCACCTCCTCTTGGGTTTCCTGGAACTTTACGTCCATCCCCTACTCTGCTCTGTTTGTTTGCCGTGTGGTTTCGCTTTTATACAACCAGACGAGCAGTCGTCCCGGCTTAACCCCCTCTGCATGTTGCCTCTCAATGCATTTCTTGTAGCGTAATTTGCCTAGCCTTTCCCAGTGTTCCCTGCATTCCGGTTGTAGGTGAGACACCTCCTGAGCCTCTTCTAGGGACATTTTTCCTGTTCCCATTATGGTTTCTAGACTACTCTAGAACCTGCCAAGTGAGGACCAGAGGGGCATGGTCTTAGAGGACCCAAGCTTTATACTCAGCCTGTGTGATCTCATTCAGTATTTCCTCCCCTATGAACACGTAAACAAGTCTTGTGTACACATTATGCGGGGCAGCGTAGTGAGAATATACCCTGTCTTGCGGGTGCATCGTTCTCCATAAATCACCAACTTAAATGTGCTCATCAACGTAGTTAACGCTTTGGCTGAGGGGATGGGATGCTTACATTTATCATCTGATCTGTCTCCCATCAGATCTATCGTAAAATTAAAATCTCCTCCCCATATCAACGCACAATCCCTATATGAACTAATCTTGGGGTATAGAGATCTGAAATAGGCTGCCGTATCCTGATTCGGGCATACATATTAATGACCTATATTTTTCAACCATTCCCCAAAAGGATTACCATCCTACCTTCTTTGTCTAAGCAGGTTTGAAGGATCTTGAACAGGACTGTTGGTGCCACCCATATTAGGACCCCTCTAGCATATGCTGAGTATGTTGAGCCCAAGGTCAACCCCCTCCATTTCCGTACCAATATGTCTTGTATATTGTCAGATGAGTTTTCTGCAACTTAATCTGTCTTCTGGCGTCTCAAATATGCCATCTCTCTATTTCTCTTAATATAGCTGTTCAGACCCCTGACGCTAGGTTGCTATTTTACGCTCCCCCATTCCTTCTAGTTGTCCCTGCACCAAATCTCCACCCGTTACATCCGCGGATCCACCCTTGTGCATTTCTGTAGGCCTGTCCCCTCTAACTAACCCAACTCCCATACCACCCCCCTCCCCAACAGTTGCCCAGCTCCATATTAGGCACTAAGGCATCCCTGAGTCTCACCCCTACCTCAGGCACTAGTGTCATAGACCGGGGTGCAGCAGGAGGATACGTAACTACTAGTATCCTAATGGGTATAGGACAATTCCTCCTCGTAAGGCCCGACACCCGTGCCTCCTGCATGTTAAACATACTGTACTGGCGTATGCAGCTTTCTTCTTTTATAAATGCGCCAATATAATGTCTTATGGACTTATGTCCACACAATTACATTTGTTAAGCGTTACCCTCCTGTTTGTCATTCTCGCCTCTAGGCTGATCGTCTGGTATGTCTGCCAGGTTTGCTGCATCATCCACTTACTCGCCTCCTCTGGAGACTCGAAGAAAAGAGCTTGACCTTTGTATAGAACTTTCAATTTGGCTGGATACAGCAGCATGTACTTAATATTCGCATCCCGTAACCTCCTTGACGGCTGTATAGTTCATCCTCTGTTTCTGTACCATTAATTAATAGTCTGGGTACGCCGTGATGTCCTCTGATGCTCTTTTGATCGTGCCGCCCTTGCGAAAATGTTTGAGGATTTTCTCCCTATCTTTATAATTGAGTATCCGGGCTATTATCGGCCGGGGTTGCGCTCCTGGTGGCGGCCTTCCTCTCAGAGCTCTGTGTGCTCGCTCCACTGTGAAGCCTTGTGTTGGGGCCCGGGCCTATTTCCTGCAGCAGCATAGTCTCAATACCGTCTGTTGGGTTTGCGCCCTCTTCTCCTTTTGGAAGCGTGACAATTTGCACATTATTCCTCCTAGCGCGTCCTTCTGCCTCCTCCACCCTGTTTTCCAGGTTCCGTATCTGTTGCTGCAACACAGAGACATCCCTGGTATTTTCATTGCAGTTATTCTTATTTGATTTCACCTCCATTTCCAGCGTGCCCGTGCATTCTGCCAACACCCTCACATCTTGTCTCAGGAGGTTTTCATTGATGCTCATTGCATCTATCTTGAATTCCAGTGAGGACTTCAAAACTGCTATGGCTTCCAGGATTTTCTGCTCTCCGCCCACCGGGGCCTCTGCCCCTTGGGTCACTGGGGTCATCGTCTTCGTGCCTTCCAGTGCTTGAGCAGGCCGGACAAACGTGTCCATGGCGGATTGTTTTCCTTTACTTTTATTACCCTTGGATGACATGACCGCCGTGAATGGTGTTACTGCGCTCCCTAGGTACTCGGCTGACCCCAGCACTATCTTGCTCTCAGGGGCACATAGCGCAGATCTTCGCTGTGCTCTTCTGGGGTTTCATCAGGGTCTGTTATCTGCACTTTCAGTCTACACTTTCAGTCTACAATCCCCATTTACTCCTCCGTCTTGTCCGGTTGCGCACCGACAACTGCTCATATACATCCCCCTTGGCTAGAGGCACCAGTTCTTAGGGGGAGTCAGCTCCTACGTCCTCCCAGAAATATTATTTGTATTTGGGGACCTCACAAGCTACTACGGCTGGTACTGCGATGGCCCCCTTCAGTCATCTTGGGTGTGCCACACCACTGTTCACTGGCTGGTCTGCTCAGAGAGCCTCACACAGCTCAGGTTAGTATGCATATGAAAGAGCCGTGCAGGCAGAGGGGTATGCAGAGTGAAATAACGAGGAAGCACGGAGACGAACAGACAGAGGAAGGTTTGTAGCTGTCTAAATGTGGCAGAAGCAAGATGGCGGATGCGGGAACAAAGGGCTGAGCGGACATGGACTGGCGCTGCACGCCAACACAACAGTGAGCCCCGAGACAAATGTTCTGTGTCACGTGCTCCCAGCAGTACTGTAGCTACCTCGGACTTCTTAGTCGCAGGAGGCTTGGCCAGAGCTAGATTGACAGGCACTGGATGGTACCGTCCGATTAGAGGTTTGAACGGTGTCAGTCCCGGAAGGATTCCTGGAAGGAGCCAAGGACGAAGTGCCAGGAAGGAAGTCTCCAAGAAGTGTGCTAACAGCACGCAAGAAGCCAGGAAGAGAAAAGGGGAAGGCAGCAGCAAGGAGGTAAAGGACGGGAAGGAGAGAGGCTGCCTAAACGGGGGTATGGGAAATGAGGAAACAACAACGCACTGAGCTCAGAGTAGAGCATTGAGACACGCCGCAGAGTTTGAGTCCGGCGCCTATCTGCCGTGACGAAAACGCTGGCTGGAAAGACGTTGGTCGCCATGTTCGAAGGAACAATGGATACCACCAGACGGTGTTGTTGACCACGATCTCCAGAAGGGGCGAGCCCATCGAGTTATGACAGCATGCCCTCTCCGAAAACCTGTCCCACTAGGTTTGCCTTGGTGGATCCGATGAAATCTAAGTAGCAAACGGGGGGGCATTGATGTTGCCAACGTGTTCCCACGTACGGTCACTTGGCGGATAGCCTTTGCATTGCACCAGATACTGCAGCCGACCCCTCCTATACCTGGAGTCACATATTCTGGATACCTCATACTCAATCTGATTGTTGACAAGGACTGGAGGGGGATGAGAAGCGGACCTGGCGGACTGATGATATGGTTTCACAAGGGAAGAGTAAAAAAAACGGGTGGATTCTCTTCCATGCTGCCGGAAGGCAGAGTTGTAGAGCAACTGGGTTGACCACTTTGATTATGGTAAATGGGCTGTAGAATCAAGGAGCTAATTTATTAGGTCTTAGGTGCGTGGGTAAATAACATGAAGAAAGCCACACTTTATCCCCGACCATATAGGAAGGGGAGGGTCGTCGCTTGGCGTCAGCATAGTTCTTTATGTCTGTCCAGGCTTTTTCCAGATGTCCCGTCATGTCCTTGTGTACTGTCGTCAGGTGGGTTATCCAGGAGTCCACAGAATGGGCCGGACAGGATTGTGGAGCAACCAAGGGTATGGTGGAAGGATGGAACCCCTGGTTGCAAAAGAATTGGCTGTTCCCAATCGTAGAATGTTCAGAGTTATTGTAGGCGAATTCTGCCACTGGAATTAGGACCGACCAGTCATCCTGGACCTGGTTGGAGAAACAGCTAAGGTATTGTTCAAGGGTTTGGTTTACCCTTTCGGTGATACAATTGGTTTGTGGGTGATATCCAGAAGACAAGGCACGTTGTATTCCCAACAATTGACAGAGATATTTCCAGAACCTGGAGGTATATTGTGGTCCCATGTCTGATATTATCTTGGTGGGTAATCCGTGGAGTCTAAATATGTGCTTCACGAAGCTCCGTGCCATTTCATGAGCTGATACTAATTTCGGCAAGGGGGTGAAGTTTGTCATGTGGGAGAATAGATCAATAGTCACCATAATGGTAGTATACCCCTTGGAAGGAGGGAGATCCACAATAAAGTTTGTGGCTACAGCTTCCCAGGGTCTTGATGGCAAATCAGGTTGAAGAAAGAGACCGGCCGGCTTCCTATTATCTGTCTTGTTTTGGTTACACATGGAACATGTCTGGATGTAGGTCTCTCGTAACCAGGACTAATGTCTGGCAGAGAGACTCCCAGGACCCCCCTTGTTAATTTGCATATTCAAGTAACTTTGGGTCTCACCCTAAGTTACTAGGGGAATCCAGACGTGGACCCCTTGCTCACTACTCTTAGAGAGGCACAGCTCCTCCCTACTGATGAGGTCCAACCAGACCGAAACACGTGTCTGGGGATGCTGTTGGTACTCTTGTTCAGAGGAGAATTGCCTAGCATTTCGGTGCTGGACTGCCCCAGGGCAGGACAAAGACTGATATGTTTGGGATATTTCTTCTTTGTGAAAGATAGTGAGCTGAAGACTCTGGGTAAGTCTCTCGTAACCAGGACTAATGTCTGGCAGAGAGACTCCCAGGACCCCCCTTGTTAATCTGGATGTAGGTCTTGACATCTTCATACATTTTCGGCCACCAGAAGTTCCTTTTGATGGTTAAAAGAGTTGCCTTGATTCCACGATGTCCAGAGAATAAGGTGTTGTGGCAGAGGTTTATAATCTTTTTTCTGAGAGAATGTGTAGGAATGGTCAGATCTGTGCCCTTAAAGAGGAGTCCATCTTCGGACGTCAAAGACCATCGGTTGATATCCACGTAATCCTTCCACGGGGTAGATTGGGGAGTAGGAATTCTTATGTCGTCTCTCAGTGTCTTGACTTGAGCCACGACTACAGAATCCGGCAGTAGTCTGGGAAAGAGTGGTGCTTCACAAGGTGCATAGTCTGGTCTCCTAGAGAGCGCGTCTGCTAGGACGTTTTCCCTTGCCCGGAATGTGTTGTATGTGGAACTGATATTGAGCAAAAAAATAGGCCTTTCGTGCCTGTCTGCTATTTCTGCATTCTATGGACTGTAGCACCTGCAGGTTTCTGTGATCAGTCCTTACTTGTACAGGATGTTGGGCTCCTAGAAATAGATGACGCCACTCCTTAAAGGCCCGACGGATGGCAAGGAGTTCCTTTTCTAGTACGGAGTAATGTGTTTCACTGGGGTTCAATGTCCTGGAAAGGTAAGCTATGGGGTGCTCCTGCCCTTCTTTGAGCTCCATGAAGGGTTTGGTAACATCTGGCTGAATCAGGATGGGTTCCCGGGTGAACCTGGCTTTTAGAGTCCGAAAGGCCCTGTCCTGTTTGTCGCCCCACCGAAAGGGGGTGTTTTTCTTCAGTAGTGACACGATGGGTTGAACAATAGAAGAAAAGGTTGGTATAAATTTCCTATAGAAATTTGCTAGGCCCAGGAAAGATTGGATCTGTTTGACCGTGGAAGGAACGGGCCAGGAAGTGATTGCAGTGACTTTTGATGGGTCCATTGCTGTTCTTTGGGGACTTATAATGAATCCCAGATATCGCACAGAGGGCACGTGAAAGATACATTTCTCTGGTTTTGCGAATAGATGATGTTCCCGCAGGCGTTGCAGAACCTGCGTAACGTGTTTCTGATGTGCAGCTTGGTCTTTGGAATACACCAGGATTTCATCTAGTTAGACTATCACAAATAGAAATAACATGTCAGAAAAGACCCGGTCCATGAAACAGCAGGAGCATTGGAGAGTCCAAAGGGCATGACAGGGTATTCAAAATGACCAAAAGGAGTCCTAAATGCGGTCTTCCATTCGTCCCCTTCTTTGATTCTGATCAAATGGTAAGCTCCCCTCAAATCTAGTTTGGTGTAAACTCCTGAGCCACGAAGGACTTCAAGGATATCTGAATTAAATGGGAGAGGATACCGATCCTTTATGGTATACTGGTTCAACCCCCTATAATCCAGGCAAGGACGGAGTTCTTTAGGGTCTTTTTTGTGAACAAAAACAAGGAAGCACCCGCCAGTGATTTGGAAGGGCGGATTGTCCCATTTGTCAGGTTGGTATCTAGATACTCTTGTAAGGCTTTCTTTTCCGGCTCACATAGGATGAACATCTGTCCAAAAGGAATGACTGCATCTGGAACAGTGTCGAAGGCACAGTCCTCTGGTCTATGAGGAGGCAATCTTTGTAATATAGCTGTAGAAAAAACATCCGAGAACTGATGGTACAACTCAGGGTCTTGGGTAATGTTAGAGACAGTGATGTTTTTGTTTTCGTGAGGTTCATTGGCTGGGATTGACTTGGGACAAGACTTGGGAGATAAACAATGTGATAAACAGTATTCCGATCCCAAGAACAAGGACCCCGCTCTCCAGTTGATGTATTGTTGTAGGGATTGTGTTGTTGTAGCCAGGGCATTCCTAAAACCACGGGATAGTGAGCTGTCCTTATGATATCAAAATGCTGGATCTCCTGATGATTATTTATAGAAAGTAGGAGTGCTGTGGACCGTTCAGTTATAGGTCCAGAGGATAAAGGGTGTCCATCAATCCCTTCGACAGCTTGCACCACATCCTTAGGTTCCTTAGGTAGACCATGTTGTCTGGCCCTTTCGTCATCAAGGAAAATGGCCATGGCCCCACAATCAACCAAGGCCAGGGCTGGAATGACTTCATCAGTATGGGTAGTGAGAGTGAGTTGAAGAATCACCAGGGAGGATTTGAATGTTGGATTCATTGAGGCTGAAAAGGCAGAGCGATTCTCCTTCTACCGACACTGTGCTCCGTTCAGGATTGGGAGCTGGCATTTCCCGACCGTCTTGGAGGGGCTATGGGGCAATTTCTTACCAGATGCTTATCAGAAGCGCAGTACATACAGAGACCGCTGGTAATCCTGCAAGTCCGTTCTTCTGAGGTGATGGGCCCACATAGTGCTCCTAACTGCATAGGTTCTGGTTCTGATGTAGACGATGGAAGGGGTTCTCGGGAGCTCGGATACACAGGAGTTGGTTTCTGGCAAGGGCTGTGTGTTTTCTTCTTTTCTGCCTTTCTTTCTTGGATTCGGAAGTCTATCTGAAGTGTAAGGTCCAATGGAGCCTGGAAAGAACTTGGGAGAGCTACCCTAGCCAGCTCATCTTTGACTTCTTCATTTAAGCCTCGGCGAAACAGGGTTAGGCAAGCTTCTGTACTCCAATCCGCTTCTTAAGCCAATTGTTTAAATCGAATAACATAGGTTAGCATGTCCTGGCTACCTTGTTGAAATTCCAAGAGTTTTTCATGGGCTGAATAAACCTGATCTGAGCGATCAAACATAGTTTTAAAGGCAGTGATGAATCCCTTATAATCATTCAGGAGTGGATCTCCGGTAGAAACCAAAGGTGTGGCCCAAGCGAGGGCGTTTCCTGAGAGGTGAGCTATAACAATACCTACTTTAGCCTGAGGGGTAGAAAAATAATAGGGCTTGAAAGTCAAATGAATTAAACAGGAATCAAGGAAGGGGCGCAGAGTCTTGGGATTCCCATCGTACTTCTCAACCACGCTGCCTGTAGGAACACTTTCTTGTAGGGCTAAATCTCTGTACAGAACTAACTGTTTTAGGGCTGCGTTCTCTGCCATGAGGTTTTGAACCTCAGTGGATAATTCCTGCATTCCACTCAGGAGATCCTGTATAGTAGCCTCCATTACGGGATCAATGTCAGTCTGTGGGTGTCTCAAACTGTCATATGTTAGCCGCGAGATCATCTCTTTGGACTTTGAATTCATCTTCTTAGTCGCAGGAGGCTTGTCCTTTTTCTTGGTGCGAGTGTCACTGAAATAAGGGCGCGCGTCTCCAGACACCACCCTGCCAGCCAGGGGCTGGATTGACAGGCCCCGGAGGGTACCGTCCAATTAGAGGTCTGAACGGTGTCAGTCCCGGAAGGATTCCTGGAAGGAGCTAAGGACGAGGTACCAGGAAGGAGGAATCCAAGAAGCGTGCTAACAGCACGCAAGGAGCTAGTAAGAGAAAAAGGGAAGGCGGCAGCAAGGAGGTAAGGGACGGGAAGGAGAGAGGCTGCCTAAACGAGGGTATGGGAAATGAGGAATCAACAACGCACTGAGCTCTGAGTAGAGCGTTGAGACGCGCCACAGAGTTCGAGTCCGGCGCCTATCTGCCGTGACGAAAACAGGATCCCGTAAACTAGACCGCTGATGCGGCTGGAAAGACGCTGGTCGCCATGTTGGAAGGAAAAATGGACGCCGCCAGACGGTGTTGTGTTGACCACGATCTCCAGAAGGGGCGAGCCCATTGAGTCATGACAACCTGTTTACAAATGTCCCATATGGTCCTCAAAATAGGGTGCTCCCAAATCCTCCTTGGGGGCTTACTTCTTGGTACCCACAGCCATTCCCCAACTGTAGCAGGGTGCAACCGTAGGTCGTCCAGAGCAATTCAATGTAGATCCTTCCGAGACCTCAGGTGGGGTGTTAGGATTCTGAGCTGCGCGGCTTTGTAGTAGTGCTTTATATCTGGGAGACTCACTCCCCTCTTCTCCTTGGATAATACCAACAGTGCCCTAGAAATCCTCACCTTTTTCCCCTGCCACATGAACCTCAGAAGGTTTCCCCTTGCGTCTCTGAAGAATGAGTCCGGACCTTGGTCAGGAGCATTTGAAAGACATAAAGGAGCTTCAGGAGGAGAACCATTTTCAGGACATTGAGACAGCCCAGTCAAGAGATTGTTAGCTTTTGCCATTTTAACAAGTCCTTGATTTTGGACATCAGGGGATGAGGTTTGCCTCAAATAAATCCCTGATATCCCTTTAGATGTTTATACCCAAGTATTTCAGTGTGTCCAGGCTGTCCTGCACCCCTAGTGGTGTAAAGCCCCATTTCCCCGTCCCTGTCCCGGTCTATGGGGAAGAGAACCGATTTCGAGCTATTGACTTTTGGTCCCACCATGGAGCTGTATTGCTCGATCAGTTGAATCAGTGGCGGTATGGAGTTCAAGGGATCCCTTATGTGTAGAAGCATGTCGTCCGCATACAGTGCCACTTTGTATTCCAGCCCCCCCCCCCTACTGAGATTCCCCCCACCCGTGGGTCAGCTCTGATCTTTTGGGCGAGAGGTTCTATTGATAGTGTGTACAGTGTTGGGGAGAGGGGGCAACCCTGCCTAGTGCCCCTTCACAGTTTGAACCAGCGTGAGTACCCACCATTAACCATACCACATGCTTTGGAGGATGCGTAGAGTGCCATTATTCCTCGGAGGAGCCTTTCCCCTATCCAAGACTTCACAAGGACTGCCTTGAGAAATCCCCACTCCACCCTATCAAATGCCTTCTCGGCGTCCACTGAGATGAGGAATGGATACCTGACCATTCCTTGGGCTGCGTGAATCAGGTGTAGGGTGTTCCACATTGTGTCCGCTCCCTGTCGACCCATAATGAAGCCTACCTGGTCCAGGTGGATCAGCCCTGGCATGTAACCTTCTGATCTAGTAGCCAGAACCCAGGTATATATTTTGGCGTCTATGTTAAGAAGGGGGATCGGGCGATAGACAGCACAAGTTCTGGGATCCCTACCCTCCTTATGGATCACCGTAATGAGCGCCCTACCAAATGACTCTGGGGCCCTTCCGGTGTTCAGTATGTCGTTGAACAGTTCCGTCATAAACGGCAGTAAGGCAAAAAGAAATAAAACCCAGCTGAGAACCGTCCTCACCCGGGGCCTTACCCAGTGTTAGTCTAGCCACTGCGTTTTTCATTTCGACTACCGTTAAGGGAGCCTCCAGTACACTAGGCTCCGCCCAGGAGAGTTTGGGCAATTGAATACCAGCCAAGTACCCATCTACATTCCCCACCTCTGGTTCAATCTCTGACTCGTACAGTTTCTCATAAAAGGCTGCGAAGGCCTCTGAAATTCCTTCCCCCGAGGATTCCTTTGTCCCTTCCGCCCTTTCGATTTCTGCAACCCATCTTTCTGCCCGCTGTACCCTCAGTCTTGCCACCAGGAGTGCTTCCGCTTTGTCCCCTTTCTCATAGAATTTCTGTTTCAGAAATTGTAAATTACGGGTTATTTTCTCCTCCCTCTTCCCCCTCGCCTCTAGTATGTATTCCTCTCGTCTCCCTGACAGCTCATGTGCCCTTTTGTCCATTTCTTTTATCTCTCCCTTTGTCTACTTTCAACTGAAGACCGTTCCCTCTACTTCCTTGCCCCTTCCCTCATCAAGATTCTTCTCCAGGTAGCCTTCCCTGCTTCCCCCACAATTCTTTTTTTTTTACCTCCCCTGTGTGATTTGTCTTAAAGTATTCTGCGATATCCTTGCCCATCTCCGAATGGAACACCAGGTCCTTCCAGAGTGATAAGTTACACCTCCATTTCGCACCTCTGGTGTTCAGTCCCATCCAGTGTAAATCTACCATCACCATATCATGGTCGGACCAGGAGATCGTGATGATCGCCGAGTCCTGTGCTACTTCCCAAAGGTCTCTAGAAATATAGATGAAATCAATTCTGGTGTATGTCCCGTGTGGGGGTGAATAAAAGGTATAGCCCCTTTCCCATGGGTGGAAGTGGCGCCATATGTCTCTCATCTCATACCCTTCCAGTGATTCCGGGAACTGCCGATAACCTGGTCTCAGCGGGTCCTGTTCCCTTTCATGTCTGGTTTGGAGCGTAGACTGTGACAAACGTGAAGCACACTTTCCTGATGTGCCCGAGACCAGCAGAGCCCTCCCCTCCACACCCGACCAGACCTTGGTCAGTTCCATCACGAGTGCCTTATTAACAAGAATACCGACTGCAGCCTTCCTTAGAGGGCCTGAGCCCCAGTATTCTCAGCTTACTAACCCACTCACTAGCGATCCTTCTTTCTTGATGAAAGATTACCAAACAAGCTTTTGTTTATTTTGTATGGTCTAGCAGCCCTTCTAAGGCAAGAGACTTTGCAGAAAAGAGACTTGTCCCCAGAAGGTCCTGGCATCTTTGAAAGGAACTGTAACTTTGTGCTAGCGAGGCCCAGGGGCGTGCTGGGCTCAAGAGTCCTGCCTTGTCCTGTGCTAAAAACATGGGTAAGGGAGACCCCTGCCATACCATCCTGGCTTATCATTTGGTGACCACGTCTTTTTTTTCTTGTGAACATTACCCCACACTATTTTTTAGTATAGGCCCTTTTTATTTGACAAGACGTCACTAGGACAGCCTTATTATTATTTGATGGTCGTAGCTTGCTCCCATTTTACATTTAGGTTTAGATTAGGTGTTTTTCTCACCCATTATACAGTTTAATAAACACCCTTGAACTGTGATCACTTGTGTCTGTCTTTACTGTTGCCACCATGAGCTCCTTACAACTATGAGCAACAGAATAAAATATCCAAATCATTGAATACCGAAGTAAATGAAAGCTTTTGACACAGCCATGAGCAGATAAGTTTGTGTGAAGAACTTGCACAGTAAATTCAAAGCAAAGAACAAATTGTATGAAATGCAGTGAAAAGCAAGTTAGGAATATTGCTGAGAAGTATGAAAGCAGTGTGGGGAAGGAACGAGAGCACCACAAAGTCAACTGTATGGGAAAAACACATTGTGGCAAAGTCAAGAGGCAAGGAAAAGCCAAGTGAGTGTGAACCAGCACACAGATATAGAAGAACCTGTGTGGGCTAGAAAGCCTAGGGGACTGTTTGCATGAACTACAATGGCTGGACTGCGTTGTTGGACGACTGCGTCTAGGCCAGGCATACCTTATTTGTGAAAGTCAAACAACTATAATGAGACCAAAGGCAAGTGGATGAAAGAGATGCTGAAGTGAAGCAGAAGAAAGCAATCTATATTAACTGTCAAAGCAAACAAACCAGAGTGTAAAGTTGATCTGGAACTGTTTTTTTTAATATTGAGAGATTGTAACTAAGTACAAGTTGGCAAGCTGAAGTCTTGGGGAAGGGCACCCTGAGACCTTATGAACTTTGTTTCTGTCTTGAGGAAGGGAGCCTCGAGGCCTTTTTGGAACTGTAATAAGCATAGTGTGCCTTCATCTAATGCGCTCATCTAAAGATATCCCCTTCAAAATGTTCGATTTTATGCCGATAAAACCTCAGTCAACCAGCAACAAATATCTTTCGTTTTTTAATGGTCAAAATCATATATCAGTTGCTATAAATTGCCAACACATGTTTCAACCAACATGGTCCTTTTCAAGGCAGAACTCCATTTAGCAACTTTAGTACACATAAGTATTAAATCATAAAACAAAAAACAATTTTGTTATATTTAAAATTATATATACCAGACAAAGGAGAGGAGACAAAAGAATAGGGAAAACCAAAAGAGATACATATGAGATTTACACCATCAATTAGTGAGTAGATTATAAATTCAATACTGCCTTTAAAAACCTATAGCGATATGTATTACACCATATCATTCCACAGTTCAATTTGATTTTAAATTACTAATTAAAATCTCAAATTTGCCCTCATGATCTCATCATCATCTCTAAATGAACATTCATGTTCTTAAGCACCTAATCCCCATTCTATTATGTCATGTACTTGTGAGAGCAGCCATATTCCCAGAGCACAAGATTATTCCTGCCTCTACCGGGCTGAGATTTCTTTGAATAAATCATAATTGCCAATCATATGTCTAACAAAAGCAAACACAAAACATCTCCAATATACTTATAGGTTAAGAGATGTAAAACTCACCCACAAAAGTCCTAAGCAGTTGTGCTTCAAATTGAATAACGTTATCCCTCAGATACCATTAAGTTTAAAATGTGCTGAGTTATCCTTATGCCAAACTAAAAAAGATACATAAATAATATTTAGTATCTCGTCTGTTACAATGATACTTGAACAAAATAAAGAAGTAACGTGACTTACCCATCACAGAACTTAGCGTTTCATATAATGTTTGCTGTATTTCCCATAGATCTACGAAATAAGAGATCCATTGTCACACCATTCCCAATACCTCAGTAAATACCAATATCAAATATACCCATTGTTTGAAACCACATCCTGGTGTTACTTCATCTTATTTTCAAGATTCCGTAGATCCTTTCGGGTTCTCTTAATTAAGAGACCCGGCATTCGTCTGGCATCCGTGTGCTTTCGCTCGCAGGCACCATTTTGTTTATTTACTTATATAACGAGCCTGACATTGCGCGCACATGATGCGCAGCGTCAGACTACACATCCAAAATGTAATCTGAAAAACGGACACTTTCCTTGTGGGCCTTTCCGCTTCAATTTCACATCCCTCAATCAATTTCTTAGAAAAATCTCTGTCCAGGGTCTGTGTCACCCTTATTCTAATGACTTTTATTCAGATACACACCATAATTGGAGATTATGCGAATTCATTATTA
Organism: Ambystoma mexicanum; assembly: GCF_040938575.1. Classification (NCBI taxonomy): domain Eukaryota; kingdom Metazoa; phylum Chordata; class Amphibia; order Caudata; family Ambystomatidae; genus Ambystoma; species Ambystoma mexicanum. The sequence continues at coordinate 38,034,847 of NC_090922.1, read as the reverse complement.
ATTCAATGATAGCCTACTCATTTCAGGCTTACACATTGTTCATTGTTTAACTCATGAGATAGAAAATTAGGACACATTGCCCTAAATGAGGAATTATTGGTGTATTTCAAAGACATATTGTCTAAACAACTAAGCCCCTTATTTAATGGCAGCATTTGTAAGTCGGTTTTGACAACAGTAGTTAACGGGTGATTCTTATTTCTGTTACATGTATATTCATTATTACCATTAATTTATTTATTTATTTATTCGGATTTGTAGAGCGCACGTCAGCCCGGGGGCATCGTGGCGCTTGTTACAGACATATCTTAGTTGCTTATACACAAGTAATACATAATTTACAGGAGCAGGTATGACATTTGTACAAATTTACAGTGTAGTATATTTACATAGGTTAGCAAGTGTCACATATTATTGTGCAAGGAAAGAGGTCTTAAGTTTCCTACGAAAAATCGGGAGTGAGTTCTCCGCTCTAATGTCTGCAGGTACAGCGTTCCAGGACTTGGCAGAAGCTTAGGCCACCGGCTTTGGCTTTTTTGATGCGTGGGATATGGAGTAAATTGGTGTATTGCGTCCTTGTGGGGCGTGAGGAGGAGGGTTTGGAGATGGTCTCTGATAGGTAGGACAGGGCGGAAAGAGAGAGGCATTTGTGTGTGAGGGTGAGGATTTTGAGTGTGATCCGCTCTTTGACTGGGAGCCATTGGGCTGAGTGTCTGGCCTGGGAGATATGCTCTCTTCTTGGGATTCTAAGAGCGGCCCTGAGACCATTGTTCTGTGTGACTTGTAGTCTGTTTAGGTTTTTTGCCGATATGCCTGCTAGGAGGGCATTGCAATAGTCCAGTTTGGCTCCAATGGTTGGTCTGGCTATTGAAAGGCAGTTTGGTTTTCAGAGGTATAGCTTGATGGCGTTTATAAGTTTGGTGGTATGCGCAGATGAGGAAGTGATTGCACTGACTTGTCTGGTCATTGATAGTGTGGAGTCTCCCAGTGTCTTGACAGCTGTGGATACAGGGATGATGGAGTTGTCGATGGAGAAGTTGGCGTACAGTTTGTCCAGTTTGTTTAGGGTGCTCTGTTGACCATAGTATCATGATTTCAGTCTTATCTCCATTAAGGCAGAGGCCATTAACTGCCATCAAGCCTGGATGATGGAGTAGATCGTGTGGAGTGCCTTGGCGTCTTCGTGGCATGATCCTGAGAGAGGTAGAAGTACTTGTGTGTCGTCCGCGTAGTTCGTGTACGTGATACCATGTGAGTCGAGTTTGTCAAAGAGAGGCTTAGTGAACAAGTTGTAAAGTGTGGGTGCAGTGCAGGATCCTTGAGGGACCCCGCAATGGATTGTAATGGCGTTAGCAGTGTCCGAGAAGACTTTCATGGCTTTTCCCTCGAGGAAGGAAGGAGGTGATGCAGAGAGCTGATTCTTTAGAGAAAATTGAGTGTGTGAGGTGTGAGGTGAGGGTCTTGTGATCAACCAGATCGAATGCGGCTGAGAGATCTAGGAGGAGCAGTAGGGCTGGCTTGCCCTTATCCATGATTTGGGTGATCTGACTGTTCAGATCCACCAGGGTTGTTTCGGTGCCATGTCCTTTCCGGAAGGCTGATTGCCTGGTACCTAGGATGGAGTGGGTTTCCAGAAAGTGTTGGATTTGGCAGTGTACAGCTTTGTCCAGTAATTTCAAGAGGAATGGCACTGTAGTTATCGGTATGTAGTTGTTGGGTTGTAGGGGTTCGAGGGTAGGTTTTTTTTAGGAGGGGGCGGACCCAGGCCTCTTTGAGGCTAGCTGGGATAATGCCTGATTTAAAGGACGCATTGATGAAGGCCGTAAAGAGTGGCGCAAAGCAGTCTGCACAGTCTTTGAAGAGCTTGGGCGGGCATATATCGCCTTTACAAGGGGAGGGTTTGAGATTTTTTAGTAAGTTGATAACTTCTGGTTCAGTGACGTCCCTGAAAGAGAAGTCAGGTATGGTGGGCTTAGACGAGGCGGGTGTGGAGTTGGTAGGCTTGGTTCCTGTCTGTTTAGGTAATGCTTTGCAATGGTCTTTGATTTTCTTTTGGAGAAGGTCAATTTTTTGTTGCATGGCAGCTTGAATACTAGCACACCAAGCTTCATCTTTGACTATTTCATCAGGTGTAGTGGGGGGGTGGGGGTGGTGATGTGCTCTTTAAAAATGGCAAAGATTTCCTTAGAGTGCAATTTGGCATTAGAGATTCATATGTTGAAGGCGTTGGCTTTGGCAGTGGTGATAGCTGTTTTGTATTGGTGGGAGATTAAGTTGAATTTGTTTTTGGCACTGCTGCAGGGGTTGGTTTGCCAGTTTTTTTTATGCTTCTCTTTTGCAGGAGCCCATTGAGTGCAGTTCTTCAGTGAGCCAAGAGTTGGTGTGTACTGATTTCTTTTCTTTTTTCCATTCGAGTGGTGCTATTTCATTAATAGCTTTAGTGATGACATCTTTGTAGATGTCTGCTCGGATATTGGGGTCATTAGCAAAAGGGGGTGCTAGTTCGGGGGTGTTGAGGTAAAGGCGCAGGTTATCCTCTTTAAGCTTTTTAGAGATTCTGACTTGTGCAGCGATAGCAGGGGCCAGAGTTTTGTGGTTTTTAGTGATGGGAACAGAGAATTTGATACAGTTGTGGTTGGTCCAGGGCAGTGAGGTGTTAGAGGTGATAGTAGCGAGGCAATTATGGTCCGCGATTCAATCTAGTATGCGGCTTTTGGAGTGAGTTGGACTTTCTACTTTCTGGGTGAAGCCTAAGTCACTAGGTTACTTGGTGAGGGTGACCGCAGGTTTGTCTTTAGCATCATTGAATCCCAGATTGAGGTCTCCTACTAGAAGGGTTTTAGTGGAGCTTTTGATATTATTACTGAGAATGTGGATGATGTTTTCCTGAGAGTCTAGGGTGAGGCCTAGAGGTACTGCTGCGTGACAGTGTGAGTTTGGCCGATAAGAGGTCAGAGTTGCTGGTCGAGGAGTGACTGACAAGTCGGAGCTGGATGTTCTCCTTGTAGATGAATGCTACTCCGCCTCCTATTTGTTCAGGTCTGTCTTGTCTGAGTATGGTGAAGCCTGGTGGTAGTGCAAGTGCAATGGCGGGGTCTGATGCTTCATGTAACCATGTTTCTGTGATGGCTAATAGGTCAATGTTGTTGTTGGTTGAGAGGTCATGAATATCTGATGCATGAGCTGGGAGGGAGCGGACATTGAGGAAGGCACATTTGATGTGAGGTGTGTGTAGTTTGTTAGTGGAGGCATGTGTGTCGGATGTGTCTGATATGTTATGTGTGGTGACAATGCGGGGTATGGTTTGGTTAGTGGGTGGTTGTTTGTAGGTATGTGGAAGTTCAGTGCGAGGGATGTGTTTGGAAGTGGTGCAGGAGCTCAATCTATAGGTTCTGTGTTCTATGGGAGGGGGGTTGTGTGCTGATTTCTGCAGTGTGCGAGCTCTAAGTCTTTCTAGTCTATACATTATTGTGATGCAGGGTGCAGGGGGTGCGTCTGTGAGAGGTGAGTGTGTTTGTGAGTTATCCAGGGCAGTGGGTTGAGTGGGATTGGGGAAGGGGCTTTGTGGAGTGGGTGTGATGGGGCAGAGTGAGGTGTAAAGTAGGAGAGCAGCGAGTGTTGCAAGGAGAGTGAGCAGCGTGGTGGTAGCAGCGGCGAGCTGGCAGGAAGCTATGGGCATGATTGTATACTGGGAGGGCTGTGGGTAGTGGTGGGCACAGTCAAATTGGGTTGGGTGGCCCCGGCCAGTGGCGGCAGGAACAGATTGGTTCAGAGAGGGCTAAAAAGCATGCTAAGGTACAGAGAAATGTCAATGTGGCCTACGAACAGCAAGATGCACAGTCAAGAAGGCAAATGTGGCCTATAAGCGACCATAGGTTCACCACTCAAAATGGCAGATGTGGCCTAGGACAGAGAAACATAGGCATATCATATAGTTCAGCTCTGTGAGTGCAGAAAAACAGTTCTAGCAGGGGGGCTAGATGCGGTTTTGCCAAATGTACTACAGGATACAGCACTTTCAGCACAGTAGGCAAGTCATACAGTTTGGCTAGCAGAATACTGGGAGGCAGTTCTAGCAGAAGGGCTAAATGCGGTTTGCCAAATGTTCAACAAAATACAGTTACATCACGTGTATACAAGGTAGGCATAATATGCAATTAGGTTACAGTGAATATTATGCTGAGAAAACTTACTTGGATAGGCTAGGTGGGAGGCAGTGCTAGGCTAGATGCAGATTATAGCAGTGAGACAATGCAAAGCTAGATGCAGGTTCAAACAGGGAGGCAGTGCTAGGCTAGATACAGATTATAATAGAGAGGCATTGCGCTTTGCTCGAGCTACTATCATTGTGGGTAATATTGTGGCTCGCAAACAATAAGTACACCTTTACAATTCTTTCTAATGAACGGATATGAGGACAAGCATAAGGTACAGAGCATACAGGGTAAAATATGCTGATATGGCTATACGGAGGGCTCGAGTGCAGCGGGCTACGCATATATGGCAGTCAATAGTGAGAGCAGGCCCTAACAGGACACATAAAATTATAACATGCATTGGAATGACAACAGGTATTCGCGGTTACCATTGGCTCAGAGGCACAGCTGATGCAAGAAGTTAGGTCGTGGCCAGGAGTAAACGGTAGTGCAGGGTGCGGTATCAGAGTGCACAGGTCTGGGAAGAAGCGCGAACATGCACGGCAAGTAGGCGGATCTTAAATGAGTGCACCTAGGTGGTAGAGGTGGAGGAGGCTACAGAGTGGTGCAACAAGGTAGATACTGGAGCATAGGTAAAACAAGGCAGGGTAGCGCAAGTAATCAATAATAGAATTACTAGACTTAAGGCGGCATGTTTGTATCAAAGAGTCAGTGGCAGTTAGTCTTGGCGAGGGTTCAGTACCCAGTGCTGATGGTCACAGGGCTAGTGGATCAGAAAAAGGGCAGAGGTTCTGGGCGAACGCGAGGAAGGCTGAGGACAGGCTAGGACAGGTATTGACCTTGTTTCTCTGGGCCTTGGTAGGAGTGGGCCGGCTTCGCCTACCGGCTCACGATAAGTGGCTAAGATCAGATCAATAGCCAATCGGTGCTCAGCATAGTCTGCTGGGCTCAGTTAAGCACTGGAGGTCGGTGAAAGATTGCGGACGGCCATCTTTGAAGGTGCACAACTCCTCATGGTGGGTAATGGTGGCAATGGGTCTCAGGCATCTGTTGTCATCTAGATCACAGCATAGAGGCTGCAAATATTTTCTTGCAGCAGGGCATCTCAATAGGCAGAATTAGCAGCGAGAAATGCGATTCTCGCTCGAGTGCTGAGACGTACCATATCTCATATTCTGGATGTTGGCTGATCCCTTACAATTCTAACCTATAATAAGTTTTTATATTATTATATTGCATATTCTAATCACAATATAGCCTAGCAATCCAATATCAGAAATGTGTTACATTCCACAAAGTCTCTAATCCATGAGAAAATCCATTACACCTCACTGACCCAGTAGGGAACATATTACACTAAGATTATTTAACCTTTAGTCTGGTTCCTTTGGTTGTAGGCTGCAGCATTATCAAATTGCATATATCTGGGTAGGTCGCAGTGAGTGAGAGTCGCAATCAGTTGCTGATTTACATATCACAAGTCAACTAAGAGGGGGGTCAATTACAAAAAGACGTTCAGTTCATGTTCCTTATTAAGACCCAGTGTAGAACACAATAATTTACTAATCATTTTAGATTCCAATTCTATGACAAGACAGGAGGCTCATATTATGCAATACAATCTTTACTCTGAAACCACAGCAGCAAAGAAAATACTTTTACAAACAAAAAAGTTTCCACAACAGAACTAGATAGAGTTCAATGTCAATGTATGGGGAACTCCCCAAACCATCATGGAGGACAGGTCATGCCCTGCAGGGGACCAATGAGCAGGGACCCTCTTCTATATATGTCCATTACTCTAACCCCAACCCCTCTTTCTTTGCTGCTGACACCACAGAGCTAAGTCACCCCTTTCAGTTGTGTCTTACATTGTTTGTCAGTAGTAGGCTTTATTAGTTTGAATATGGCATATATGGTAAATATGTGTTAATTACCTTTTATTATAAAGGAATTTGTGTATTTGATACAATGTATCTGGATAGCCGCGTGCGGCCGTTGGTTTCATTTTGGTGTCTTTCAAAAAGAAAATATGTATTATGCTCATACATCTTGTTTCAGCTGAAGCAGTGGTGCAATGGTTGAATTTCGGACTACAGTCCATGAGGTTGTGAGTTCGAGGGAGCTCTCTAATTTATTTCTTCTTTAAAAATTTCTCGCGCTTGTAAACTCAGGTGTTTCTAGTGCATTAATCAACTCGCTCCCGGCGTGCGCGAGAGCAGTGTTGTTTACACTGTTCCCTCTCATTTCGCCTGTTTGAATTCGTTCCCCTTGACAGATTTATGGTCACCTGGGGATTCCAGGTGCTGCAGGCTTTGGGTTCGGCCTGCCCCTGTGGCTTATGTTTGTAACAAAAGCCTCTGTTTCAGTACTGAGCCAAGTTAGCTCAAATATAGAGCTGCAGGTCTCCCATGCAGGAAGACCCGGGTTCGCGGCCGACCAGCGCATGTTTATTTGTATATTTTAAGATTAGATATTTTAATTGTTATATTTTAAATAATTGTATTTTACAGTGGAGGTATTTGATTGTCACCTTTTTTGCTCAGTTGAGCAGGGATTTCCTAATGGGCATTTGGTTGGTTCATGACTTCTTCAGAAAGATTATAGCACAAACATTTTAATAGTAAAAATGTGGTTTTGTTAAATGTTTGTAATTTCGTATCCCTGGTGACACAACACATTTCCTTACCTTTAGTGCTGGAAAGAAAGAATGTTTACTGATAGACTGTGGGTTTGTTAGGTCAAAGTCTGACCATCCAGCGCAAGAGCCCGATGCACTGCCAGTCTGCAGTTTTATTTTATTTTCTTTGTTTATTTATTCATTTACTTATTTCTTAAGTTATGTGCTTTGCCTTCACTGTAGGTGCCATAAGTTCGGTTTCAGGTTCAGCCTGATTCTATTGCGAGGTTACCCCCTCGTGTACTGCTGATTATCACACCCTGCTCGGCCGAGCAGTTGGAGGTGCACTTGCTCAGTGTATCCTACCTTCAACTTGACAGTTTTCTTTTGTTTGGGTTATCTTCCCTGGAAAGGTGCAGTCACCTGCTCGGTGGCAAGGTTGCCTGGGGTTTCTGCGAGGGGTCCCCTTGTATACGGCTGTGTCCACACCCTGCTAGGGTGAGCAGTTGAGGTACACTTGCTCAGTGTTTCCTCCCTTAAAGTGGGCAACTTGGGTAATTACCTTAACTGGCATGCACCATAACCTGCTTGGTTTCAGGCTCTGCCTGAGTTCTAATGCGAGGTTACCCCCTCGTGTACTGCTGATTATCACGCCCTGCTCGGGCGAGCAGTTGGAGGTGCACTTGCTCAGTGTATTCCTTCCTTAAGGTCGGCAGCTTTGTTTAGGTGCTGCATATGGCTGACGCCATTGTTTGGTCTTGTAGGCGTGCAGTAACCTGCTCGGTTTCAGGCTTCGCCTTGTTCCTACTGCGAGGTGCTCCCTCGTGTACTATTGGTTGCCTCACCCTGCTGGGGTGAGCAGTTGAGGTGCACTTGCTCAGTGTACGCTTTGATAAACAATATGTTTAAGTGTTGACTGGAACACATTTGCGTTTTTTCAGAATTGTCAGTGGCCCAGAAAGCTCAGTGAGTATCAGCTTATATAAGGGCCGGGGATTCGGTCCCCTGTGAGGGCGTAACCCCTCTTCTTTGGATATTTTATATATATTTCATATATTATATATTCTTTATTTATTAAGTGCTTTAAAGAAAAGAGTGTGGAAGTGGTTGTAAACAGACCCATATGGGGTTGTACCTTCCTCTCTAACCATCTCTCTGGTGTTATCATTCATCTTTTAGTTAAAAATTCTGTCACCCTTTACCTTAGTTAGTTTCAGGACAACTCAGTCCTTTCCTTAGGTTTTGATTCCCGACCTCAATTGCTCCACCCAATACCAGTGCTGATTAAGCTACAGTATTTTCTCTCAACATGAGGAAGAATAAAGATGATGCGTTATGCCTCTATTGAGGTCTGTAGGGCTTAAGGCTCTCTTTAGTGGGGACGTTTGTTCTCCCCTACTTTTGTCCCATTGGACATTCCTTATTCTTTTGGTTCTGGTGGAGACAGGGTCAGCTCGAGGGTAACCGTTCAGTTTTTTACATGACAAGTTGAGCAACCATGTTTTACTTGGATGGAGTGTTTGGAAACACTTGATGGTATCAGTTAGACGAGTTGCCAAATAATAACTTGCTGGCGCCTGCCTCATGTTTTTCCTCCCAAAGCTTGGCCTATGGTTCAGCTAACCGTCTAACAGTGTGTTGCAACTTCTCCTCTGCTCGAGGAGTACACGCAGGCTTCTGTACCCTCATGAGCGTTGCTTAACCTCTTTAGAGTGCTGTTTTCATATCCGTGCTGACCGTTCTGATACAGTTTCCTAATTTTGGAAAGGTCTACATCAGTCTTTTATCCTGCTGAGATCGATAAGTGAACACCTCACACCACACAACGCTCGTAGTAGTGTTAAGCACCACTCATATACCTGAGGGTTCGTAGTACTGTATAAGTACTGTTTTGCTATGGACAATGTGCTTAGTTTTTCCTTCCCCTGATTCCCTTAGTGGCCAGTCAGCCTCACATGAATACAGTGACTCAGACCTCAGGGTTGGAGGGGACAGTGGTCCCAGATTTCTTCTCAACCTTGCATTTACAGGGCATTGGTAATTATCCAGAGTTCTTTCCCCCTCATTCCCCTTCCTGCCATCCTTGGGGGAGATTGCATCATAATATTACACCTCTGGGAGTATCCAATCGTTTCAGTTTTTTCCTTTTTACAGGAGTTCTGGCGGGTGACCAGTGCAGACTCGCACTGAGCATTTCCCTCCCGTCTGTTAATTTCCTTTGTGCTAATCTCTGGTATTTCAATAAGTTAACTGGAGTCTGTCCAGTCAGGGGATTGGTTAGAGGCGCGAGTGGGTATTTATTTCTCTTAACGGTGTAAAGCGGGGCTTTAATGTGGTCCTCAGGGTAGTTTTCTTTCTGGATTGCAAGGTTTTTCCTTTGGATAAGTGGGGGAGGTTTCTCCTCTTTTGGGAAGGCTCAATATCCCTTGGTGGGATAGAGGGGTCTGGGAGTGATGCTATCCCCCATCCACGTTATGACCCTCTATCACGATGCGTTCCAGAGTCTATACATTAACTTTCAGACGGTGTCTGCCGCTACGATTACCAGAGTGCTGGGATATATATTTGGTTGATGACTTGATTATCATAGTCACCTGCATGGCAGGTGGACCTTTGGGGTTTTCACAAGAGTTTGTTTGCAGTAAGGTGCCAGCTCAGGGTGCTGTGAGCTTCAAAGATCTGCAAATTGGCTGAAATATAGGTTGGACCTCTTCTGGTGTACACCTTCAGTTTAACCATTTAGTGATCAGTTCTTTGCAGTTTAGAGTCTTGCTAAGATTTTGGAAATTTGGTGTCCTCCTTCGGTTACTTTTGATCCGCTAGGGGATTTATCACCAGGGAGGAGGGATCAAGGTTCAAGCACCGGGCATACCTACAAAGGAGTTTAGATATCACTATAATGATAGTGATTGGATGTCGGATACATTTTTTCTTCTTGCCAAGTTTGGCCTCTTAAGGATCAGGTTTATAATATCTGCCTTTTGTCATGGTAGCAGAGTCCTTCTTCAAGAGTTCGGGAGGTCTGAGGGTCTCCGTGTTGGCGGTTTGATAGTTAGCTTCTCAAGTGGAGCCCTCTCTTCCATTCTGCTTCTGCCTCCAGAAGACTTCCCTCCTTAGTATACACATATGTCTGAAGACAATTGTAGATTAATTCTATTGCTTTTCAGCTCCGCTCAGGATGGATTGTCCTATTACAAAATTTATAAAAATGATTTTTTACTCCCATTTTACCCTTTTGAAGATTTGTCTTTCCCTCTTGGTTCCCCAGTGTAGTTCTGTGACATGCCCTGTTTCTAATGCGATATCTTCCTTTAATGCATGGGATGGAACCTATAAGACTTTCACCCCTATGGGGTACTTTTCTTTATCACCAGGAGAGCTAGGTGTTTGTTTTCATTGGTTTGCTTTCTAGGTCCCCAAAAATGGTACGAATTTAAGTGTTTTGAATATTTGATTGAACAACATAGGTGTTTATTTCAGATGGTTTTGTCCTAACCTATTAGTATAGGAAAACTTTGTTCAATGTTTTCCCCTCTTTTAACCAGTTGGTTTTGGTGGCCTGTAAGGAACGCTGGATTTGGCACATTCCTGTTTTTCTTGCAGTGGATTTGACTTTGCCTTATAAGACAGCTTTTTGGGCAATCTAGTCTTGGGCAATTCTCTGATTGGTCAACAGATTGATTTAATGAAAGCATTTAAAAAATGTTTCCTTTCCTATTATTTTATTATATTATCTATTATATTGGATCATTTTGTACGTACTAATGAGATGCAAGGGCTTTGAACTTGCATAATATGAGCCTCCTGTCTTGTCATAGAATGACTAATCCCCCACACTAACGTGAGATGGGGGTTTAGATTCTATTAAAGACAAGGAGGCGATTATTATCCCTCCCACCCACCCTGAATATGATATGATATGATATGACAATTGTGATACGCATGTACACAGGTGGTTCAAGTGAGAACATTCTTTGGTTTGTTGTTCTTCCCAACCACCCACCCTTCTTGCTTGTTGTTCTTACAGGTACGAGTTGAGGTTCTGCTCAGGAGTGTGGATCGCAGTTACAAGTTCTGGAGTGCGTGATTTCGGCCACGAGTTGAGGTTCTCATCAGGAGTGTGGCTCGCAGTTACAAGTTGTGGAGTGCGTGATTTTGGATGAGAAGTCCTATCCAGAAGAACTTCGGCATAGATTCAGGCTGCGGGAAGGTGGAGATCTCCAGTTTCGATGGATTCTTTCTTCGCGCTACGCAGTTCAACCGTTTCATTGGACTTCTGGTGCAAGACAGCTGCAGAAAGAGGGGTTGGGGTTAGAGTAATGGACATATATAGAAGAGGGTCCCTGCTCATTGGTCCCCTGCAGGGCATGACCTGTCCTCCATGATGGTTTGGGGAGTTCCCCATACATTGACATTGAACTCTATCTAGTTCTGTTGTGGAAACTTTTTTGTTTGTAAAAGTATTTTCTTTGCTGCTGTGGTTTCAGAGTAAAGATTGTATTGCATAATAATCGCCTCCTTGTCTTTAATAGAATCTAAACCCCCATCTCACGTTAGTGTGGGGGATTAGTCATTGTCTTAGACGTTGTTGCTGATCCCCACCTCTTTACTGCAGTGTGCCTTTTGAATTCCAATGAATTGTATTTCAGACATATTCCCCATTTGATGTTTTTCCTGCCAATGATGGGCTAATGGTAATTCCTGATCTTGGCTCCCAAGGCTGGATAGATGTTCACTAATACGTGCACGCAATTCCCGAATAGTACTGCCCACATATACTTTTTTGCAAATGATAGCATACACAATAAATTTTGATTGACAGTTAATAAAGTCATTGATCTTCATTTCAATACCATCAACACATGTAAATGTTGCTGTATCTCGATGTGTATACCTGCACATACTACACGTTATGCATTTGTGAAAGCCCTTGTACGAACATTTTTGCTTGTCACTTCCACTTTCTACTTCAGTATCAAGCTTAAGAAATGACAGGCATAGTTTATTTTTGATTGTTGGGGCCCGAGTATATATAAATCTTAGTTTATCCTCTATATAATTGCTCAGGTCTGCATCCAATAGCAACAGATGCCAATTTTTAATACCATTTCATACATTATTGTTTTATTATTATTTGTTTATAAAACAATCACAAACATAATCAATTCACATACATATATCGTCCAAGACGTTTAAAAATGAGTTAAAACATGTGTGTATCATAAGTAAAAACCTAATAAAATTAATCTATTAATCCTCACATAATTTTGACGTCGGTTCTTACAGCGTAATCATCATAGAACCAATCTCTGCAATTCATGTACAATCTCTGATATTTAAACAGCCTGATGCGTTTTGAGATGCTTTTCAACTATTTTCCAAACTAAGTAAAGTGCAATGGGCATTTGGGTTGCGTCAGTGTACAAACAATATGTCCAAAAAGAGTCTGATTTAATCCCCCACCAACCAGACACATATAGACTATACACGGGGAGCGCATTGATTCGTAACCTCAACATGAAATACCATACAGCAGGGATTGGGCTTCAAAGGAAATAGGGTTCTGGTTTCATATAACAGTGGGAGACCTGTACCATCGGACTATAGATAGTACGCATGGATAGGTGGCCGTGATTTTTGGTCCATTCCCAAATGTTAGCCTTGGCGAAGAATGATGCTTTAACGCGATCATAATTGCACCACGCCTCTCGGCATGGTGTCCAACATATTTTCCCAAAGAAATCCAGATTAAGAGTTTCAAATGTCAACTGGGCTCCATCAACTGCAACGTCGCTGGTTGTGCCTAGTTTATTCAATAAGGGTCAAATTGGTGCCATTTTAGATTTTAGGAAGAGAGGCCCTCTCCTTTTGAGCAACTGAGTACCCAGTGACACAATACCAAGTTAAAGCCACAGCTATTCCATAGGGCACATAAGAGGCAAATTGAACACCCTGCGCCAGAACCTGCCCTCCAGGCGATCTAGCCGACTTTTCTCCTTCATCTCAAGGGCATCTAAGCCATAGAGGGTCATGGGACAAAAACATTGTTTGTAAAAGGTCAAGATGCCCTTAACTGTGAAACCCGCTCTATTATTGGCAAATTTCCATAGCATAGACGTGATCTGGCCCGCTTTTCGGGACTTAGAGGCTATAATTTCATCATATTTAATTCAAGACCAAGATAGGGATAACTTTGCACGTAATCCACAACCCCCAATTTTGTGGTAAGGGCTATTTTGTGACCCTTCTCTTAGTGATTAGCATACATTGGTCTTTGAAAGGTTTACCGCCATGGAGTTTACCTGCACATAATCGTATAGCTTGTTCATCATGGCCTTCATCCCACTCAGTGTGTTGCCAAATAATACCAAATCGTCGGCGTACAGCATGCACCCAATTTTGTCCCCACCCACCGTAGGAGGACAGTTTGAGCTCTTGAGCAGGCGATCAGGCAAGTCTGCTATGTAAAGGTTATATAAAAGAGGAGCCAACAAACATCCTTGCTTGACTCGTCTATTTATATCTAAGCATCCTTGCTTGACTCGTCTATTTATATCTATCAGCCCAGTTGTACTTCCCTCATTGTTTAAACAGACACTAACGTAGTGGTTGTGGTGAAGAAGTTTAATGGCGTACATTAGCCTAAGAGGAGAGTCCAGAGTCTGCAGTTTAAACCATAGTCTCTATCTACTCGATCAAATGCTACCTTTAAAGTCTACGATTGTGACATATAAGAAGGGCTATCTTTGGCAGTTTACCTTTTTGCTAGCATGTCAAGAAGCCTGATATTGTGCACTGTCAAAGAACCAGGCTGAAAACCTGTCTGGTATTGATATAGGACCTCTGAGGCTTCAACCCACCTCTGTAGTTCACCCAAAAGCAGCGAGACATATATTTTACCAATCACTTCAAGCATAGACAACAGGCGATAGTTCTCGGGTAGGCTCCCTTTTTATAAATGGGCACCAGGACTGATTGCTGTAATGAGGATGGAATCTCATGTGTTATCCCAATTTTCCTAAATAGCACCAATAGGAGCCTCACCCAGGTATCGGGGGCAGACTCCAGTACTAAGTTGGAAAGGCTGTTAGTTTTTTAATCTAGTAATGATCTTCACTATTGAGTCTTGAGAAAATATTAATGGCCAGTCACAGCCTGGGGCTGGGTCCAGAGGAACTGGGTTATAAGCTATAATGTAGCTTGATTTTATATGTGCTTCCCACACCCCTCTAATGATGTTTTCTTGGCCTTTTCCTTTGGCTTGGGAGAGTATTTGCCAGATACTGCACGTGTTTCAAGATTTCAAGGCACCCAGCATTTGCTGCCATTGGGTGTTTTTGGTGCTCAGGCACCAGTGCCTAGGCCAATTTTTGTATCTTGTTTTCTCGAGCTGTATCAGCCTCTGAGATTGAGATCGTGTCACGATCCATGCCCCTGACCCCCTCAGGTATAGCATCCCCCTGGCAGCAGTGGGGATAAGGCCCTTCACACTGGCCTCAAGGGCCTTAAAACTCCATCAGAAACATACATGGAGTCAGTTCTGGCACCTTTTGCGCCAGGCTCATTATCAGGAATAAAGCAACACCAGTTTTGGACCTTAATCCAACATGGAGGCCTATTACACAGCTCAGTTCTTTAGAACCAAGCCATGCAGTCTAGTGTTTTGGGTGTGGCTGGGCCTGGAACTACTTGGCCTGGAACTACTTGGCCTGGAACTACTTTACCTGGGCTATTTAAACCACACCCAAACAGCAGAACACGCTTCGCGTTATTCTGCACTCCAGCAGCGTAACGCTCACCGTGTTCATCTCCTGCTCATCTGCTTCTCCAGCGGCCCAATCTTGAGTCCTCGATCCGGATTCCATTTCTAACCTGGAAGAACAAGAACAGCATTAGTGAGAAAGAACACTTACCTGTAAGTAACCAGTCCTGAAACCATCCTGCGCTTCGCTTACCTCGCCCATCTCCGGATTTCACCGCAGCCTGCAAAGATAAAATAACAAGAACATCATTAGCGAGCAAGAACACTTACCTGTGAGTAACCGGTCCTGAAACCATCCTGCGCTTCGCTTACTTCGCCCATCTCCGGATTTCACAGCAGCCTGCAAAGGTAAAGGAACAAGGACAGCATTAACAACAATTTTTACCTGGGGCAAGCAGCGCTTCGATCACTCATCACTCCGAAACATCGCCGCAACCTGTACAAAGAATGGAAGAGAACACAGGTTAGCAATTAAACACTAACAAACAGCGCAGCGCACTGCGCATCAATAACTCACTGTGGTTTTCGCTATCCGGCGCAGCAACTCCAAAAAGCGCAATCATCCCTGTGAAAACAAAAAGAGACATTGGTAGGAACAGCGTAGTGGAGCAAAGACGCTAAGAAGACAGAGAAAACGAAGGGAAAGGAAGAGACAGAATAAAGACTGAAAAGAAATTATAACTCACCTGGAACACAGCAAGCAGAGTCGGAGTCACAGCCGGTCTGGACCCGACATAAGGGCATACGGACCAGTGAAGCAACTAGGTCCACGGAACGCCCGCATCGACCACGCGACCCTGTACAGATACGCAGGACGGAGAGTTAAACGCACAAAAACCTAAGGTGAGCAATAACCCCAAGGGAGGGGATTTGGACCAGAGGGAGGTGGGAGGCCACCCATCACAGAACCAGTATCCTAACCCTCCATTCTCCTGTTATAGGTGCTACCCAAGGTCTGGCGCGTAACCAAGCAGAGAGGGGTCTGGGATAGCGCTTAGACGTCCATCCAGTATCGTGTGGCGCCCCCATGGATACGTCGAGCGTAACAGATCGATCCATTTTGTAGCGATTGATGGTTCTAATAGTCTTTCAGCGTACGCTTGGCATCACAAATGACTATATCAAATGTTTTAGCGAGGCCATTCACCGGAGATACAGCCCGGTTTTCCCTAAACGCCCCTCTGCGCACAGCCAATTCTTTTATCCAGTTTTCAGTTTGGTTGGTGGATAGATCCACTAAACCATACATGTCACACTGGAATTTCTCCTCGACCCTTGGACCACTTTACAGAGGTTTTCTGTGGACCAGAAAATGTGGTTGCCTGCATGATTTCTCATCAGGCCCCCATACATCTTATGGCCAATGTAATGGACAAGAACATCTAAGCTGAGGAACATAGCGGCCTGGTCACTATGTTCTTGGCGAGTCACCTTTAGTTAACGGATCCGGTCCAGGGCCAAGTTGCTGCCGAAAGAATAGTCTAACGTGACCTGGGAGCGTCCGTCATTCCAGGTGAACTGGCCCGGCATGTCACCTCTAGTCCTGCCATTTACCAAAAACAGGTTCCACTCTTTCATGAAGGCCATCCAGCTCCTCCCTTTTGCATTTTCTTTCACCTGCAACATTTCACTATTACCACTTACATTCTTATGTTCTGGGCCCTTGTGCTTATCAACACATCGACCATTTAAATAATCACCAATAGAATTACGCCTTGCTTTCCATTCCCGTCCCACTGCGTAAAAATTTCCTCAGCGATTGCATAGACCTTGTCTAAATTCTCCGGCCCAGGGGAGCATATACATTAATAATCAACACATTTTCCCTCGCTTTTCCCTTTGGGATGGAATTTTGGGAATTAGATGTCTTGATTTAAAAATATTTGATACGCCAACTAAGAGGCCTCCTGAGGGCCGTCCCCTTGGGCCTTTGTTTGCCAAAACTTCATACACCTGAAAACCATCTATCATAATTTTAGACGTCAGCCATGTTTCTTGTCACGCTTTATCATGTCACAGTTTAACATTTCCATTGAACCCACTTTTCCGAGCATATGCGAATTGCCTCTTGTGTTGCAATATACAATGCTCATATTTCATTTGGGTTCAAGGCCCTGGGTACGAAGGATTCCCTTCAGCTCGGCCAGTCCCTTTTCATTTTCAAGCCTGGCCGATGTTACGGGTGAAGTTAGGGAGGCTTTTCCCTTTGCTGTGGCTTGAGAGCATCCGCCACACTTGAGACAGCATCTCTCTGTGCTTGCACCAGTACTGTTCTTGTCTAACATGCAGCCCAGACTTTCGAGCATAGATTTTTGTGCTCGTATTAAGGAAGCAATTTCAGGTATCGCGCAGTGGTTCCTTGATATAGCGGCACCTGCTTTCTTCATGGGTCCAACAAAGTCAAAATCAGATGAGTTCATCACTCTAAGGTGCGGGATCAGATGTAATAGACAAATTAATTCACCATGATTTAGCCATTTAAGAGGTGCAGGTGAACTACTCGAAGCAATGGTTAACTTTAAGGGGTTCAGAGTAGGTGCAACCTCCAATGCCCTCATTGAGTTGGTCCAGGGTTTGACGAGGTTGTGATTGTATAAGTTTCCCAGAAGAGGTGCCCCGACTGCTGCAGTACCAGCAGGCTTATTTGCAGTGTTGTTCACCGATTCCCTTGACATCTCTGTTTCATCCTGGGACGTCTCTTTGTAGTGCGCCACTTTGTTATCCTTGAGTAGCCAGCTGGTTAGAATTCCAACCTCCTTTTGTGAACGTCTGGATCGTCTTGTTTCCTTTCTCCTCGCTTTCCGGGTCGTAGGTCTTGGCTCAGAGGCAATGGTGGAGTTCAATGGACCCTCTGGCCTGTTAGGAGGTGCCAGAGGCAGGGGTAGGTGCTTCGACTGATTTGCCGTTTTCTTTAACATTAATACTTTTCATTTGGCCTGTCTCTATTGTTTCCTGGTTTGGAAACTCGAGGAACCTTCCGCCTGGTCGTGATCCTCGATTTCTATCAGGTGTTCACTTACGCAGTTGTTTTTTGGCACTTCCACAGGCATGACAGCAACTTTTCCCAGAGTTAAGGCTACATTAGAAGATAATTGACCAGGGCCTGAGTCCGGGATCTTTGTTTCCTTCATAGGAGGCCCAATCTTTGCGTGGCAGCTATGGACTGAATGACTGCACTTTGTAGGTTCCGTTCCTGAAGGATCGTGCCACATAGCTTTAGAAGGACCTTTACAGCAAAATGGAGAGGACCATTAACATTTAACATTTACCATAATGAGGACTAGCTCCAGATGGAAGAATTTTGGCAAAGACTCTCATCATGCCATGAAACATTTTTATCCATTGAACTTATAAAAGTATTAAAAACTCTTGGAATAAGTTAAATGTATTTGTATGATTCTGATTTGTAATTAATTTGTGTTTTGCTAATTATGTTAAGTCATATATATGACTAACACATTATCAATAAAAAAAACGATTACATAAATTAATAAAAATAATTTAAAAAAAAGATGTATTGGGTTAAAACAATTATTCGGCTTCATATTTGGCTTCAGCCAAAAACTTGACAAACTATTCGGTATTCGCTGGATAACTAAATACGCTATTCGGTACACCAGTATCTGCTATAACTATTATGAATACATTGTATCATTTGAGAGATATGTAATGTCAACTTAATTATAAGATGCACATATGCAGACGAGAACACATTGGCAAAAAACCCAAATAATTACAGGTTTTTGTTTGATTTTCTCTTTCCCGTCAGTCCGTCACCCCCACCACCAACGATAACCCACCCGTATCCTCCTTGTGCTGCGCGGGGCGGACTCCCGGAGATGAACATGCTCGGGCATGTCAGAGAGCGCTTCTGAGAAAGTGTACGTCAGCCAGGCCTGCGCGGGTTATGTGTAGGCTACAAATGAACAACTGCATTGACTCGGATGCCGGCTTCCGCCTGCCTGTGACGGCCGCTGTCTACGACTGCTTGTGTTCTAAATATACGAGGCGTGTATGCAGCGATCGATGGAGTTGCAGGCCTGACAGAACTTTTTGTTGTGTGTTCGTCCGCTGTCTTTCTTCGCTGCTTTGCTGAGACCAGATGAAACGGAAGCCAGGAGATGCTTTTGCTTCCTGACACTATTTATATCTGTGCTGATTGATGGGTAAGGTAAGCAATGATGCTCGGATATATTTTGGGGTCCGTGCTTTAAATGAGATGGAATAAGTGCCTCCGGGACGGGGGCACGGCGCAGGGAGCGGGACTAAGGAGGGATGGCGTATGTAACGGGAAGAGCTTTGGTCTAAAAGATGTGGACAAGAACCCAGTGGGAGTTGAGCACGTGATACAGAAACAAGTTGATGACCGTGACCTGAAAGGCAACGGGATGTAAGTCCAACAAGACTGCTCAGGAGGTTCATTCACCTGTTGCAGAGGTCTGTGTGTTTGTAAACTGCAGATCACACGTACCAATGGCCGTGGGATAGCAAATGGAATATGTTCCCTCCAACAGAGATTTGTGTGTAACTTTCAAGTTGATGGTTCCAATCACTGAAAAACGCTTCCGGGCCCCTTACGTTATGCCACTGACTGTGAGCAGGGTTGTTTTACACACGTCAGGGTTGTGTTACTACCTCTATTTGAAGTAAAAAACAGACTTTAAGCCATAGAGATATATCTAAAAGCCACGCCACTTGATACGCCCATTTTATTCATTTGGCAACTGCAGTACAATAGCAGTGAGAACAAAAAATATGGTTTTAGTTATTTTTAACGTACCTATGTTCGTTTAAAAAAAAATCAATCTGCATCATGAAAATAATTATATAAGGCTGAAAATAATATTTCATAAAATTATACATCATACATTATTTGACCTTTGAACGATGAAAAGCTGTCTGGTTCTGACAAAATTGTATCCAGTGACTGTCAAGTTAGACCTGCCTACAGTTGAAAATCAAAAACTCAAAAGTGCGATTTCTGCTGTTTGTGGCACGCGGCTAAAACCGATATTAAGTGTTGATGTTAATGTTAAAGGATATTTGTACCGCGCACTATCACCACCGGAGTGGTCCCCTGGTGGCTCTGAAAAAGGGAAGGGGGTGAGTTAGTGGGAATAAAATGGAAAAGTGCAAGAGAGCAGTGATGTGCTGTTGGCAGCCTCAGCCTGGTGGGTCCGTTGGCTGGGCTTGGGGTGTTTTACGGTTGTTAGTCGCTGTGTGCTGTTGTGCGAATCTATGTGTGGTTTGTTTTGTTATTGCATTGTAGAGACATGTGTGTGGATTGTTGCGTTTTAGGCTTGTGGTTGCATTTGGTTAGAGTTTGAGAGGTGTATGCAGAGGGTGAAATTGTTAGTGGATCGGTTAATTGGCATTGCTGTCCTTGCAATTATGTCTAGGTGTGATGCTTGCTATCATTCACTATTCCATCTGAGTGTGGCACTTGCTAATTTTTAATATCCTATCTAGATGTGAGGCAGGCTAGTGATCACGATTCCATCTAAGTGTGGCACTGGTAACATTCACAGTTTCATTTAAGTGTGGCGCATGCTAACATTCACATTTCTATTTAGATGCGACGCAGGCTAAATTTAAGAATTCCATCTAAGTTTGGTGCCTGCTAATACTCACAATCCTATCTAGATGTGACGCAGGCTAAAGTTAAGCATTCCATCTAAGTCCATTTAAGTGTGGCACATGCTAACATTCACAATCCTATCTAGATGTGACGCAGGCTGAAGTTAAGCATTCCCTCTAAGTGTGGCACATGCTAACACTCACAATCCTAATCCTGTTACAAATTCTGGCATTGCGTCATCTCAGAATAAACAATCATTGCCAATGCCAATAGTTTTGGCGTTTACTGCTGTTCTTTGCGTGTTGCTTTTATAGGCACCAGGGTGTAAAGAGTAGAGTGCAAAGTTTCAAAGAAGGATATGATAAGGGGTGTAAGTGTGCAATAGAATGAGAAGGGGAATAGAGCAAGGCATGTTGTTGTGATCATGTAGGTTGAGTTTGGAGATTTGCGTAGCTTCACAAAAATCTGAGCCGTCCAACTGTGTTTAAAGTTCCAGTGTAGATGAAAGTCTAGGAGACAAAGCCGTAATAGCAGGCTGTACTGTCGGGCTGCTTGGGCTATGTTGACAGACACTTCAGGTGAGAGTGTGGGATTGGCAGGCAGTGGAGCTGGGGGCTGCGCTGTCTCCAGTACAGATTGAGATTCCAATGAGCTTGGCTGCAGCAAGGCTTGCAAGGAGTAGCAAAGCTCCAGCAAACAATTGTTATCGATGCATCCCGTCTCAGAGCGGGTTTGCTCTGGAAGTGAAATTGCAGAGGCGTCCTCTTTTCTTAATTCTGCCGGGGTTGGTCCCCGGTACAAGAGCCCGCTTCCCGATGAAAGAAGGCACGAATCGTGCCACAGCTTGGTTTACTGTCTGTGCCCTCTGGACCCACCTCCTCCAATATTGGACCTGTACCGCCTTTTTGGGCAGGTTTTTAACACTGGCCCAGGAGCGTTTTGTGGGAATGTTACAATGGGCAAGAGCAGCACTCTTTCTTGCCGCATTGCTGACAGTTTTGCCCGGCATGCGTCAAAGGAGGGGGAGAGGCAACTTTCCACCAGGAGGCAGCCTGAAGAAGGACCCAAAATAGGGAATGCAAAGCAGTGGTATGTGTAGGGGAGTCCACGTGGGGGGCCGAACAAAAGATGTCAATGTTAATAAGAACCGTACCTATAAGCCTGCTCGCCGCCAACACCAGCAACACTCTATACACTCACTCGCTCTGCTCCTGGCAGGGTGTTTGGGCAGTTAGGCTACTCCTTCACAATGAAAATGGTAAGCAGACTCAGATTCAGCAGGACATCACAGCAGAATTGTTGCAACACCAGCAACACTCTACACACTCCCATACATTAGGTTACTATCTTTTGTGTATTTAGTGATGAAATGGTATCCAGTCAATATATCTAAAACATTACAGAGTGGTATATTTCAGAGTGGACCATAATACCGGAAAACACTGCAAACATTAATTAAAGAAAGAAAGGGGAGTGGGGTAAAGGTTAAAATGGGTCGGGATAGGTTGCGGTGGCGTTATAAGGGTAAAAAAACAGGCAGCTTGGGGGGGACAGATGACCCCCCCCAAATAAAAAATAAATAAACCAAATCTGTGTTTTTCAGTATTTGTTCTGTGATTAAATATACCACTCTGTAATCATGGTTGGTAAAATCACATATGACCGATGAAATTCACATAAGTTCTACAAGGATTTGAGTTCTTTTTGGGTGACTGGACAATGCAATTTCTCTGTATTTGTTTTGTCTTTGCTCGTGCTTTTTGCACACAACCTTGTGAGTACCCTCTTTCATTAAATCTTTCTGTCAACAATGCACACTCCTGCTCATAAATGATCTTGTTTCTACAGTTCCTTTGTGCTCTATAGAACTCTCCCACAGGAATATTAGCAATGGTGGATCGTTTATGACAACTAGTGGGAAACAGTGTTGAATTCACCTCTTTTGGTTTTCTAAAATTCCTAGTTTCTAGTTTACCCTTATCTACATATATCTTGAGATCTAGAACATCTATAGCAATAGTATCAATAAGTCCTGTGAACTCTATACCAAGAGTATTATTATTCAGATAATCTGTACATTTTCCAAAACTCTCCTTGCTACCATTCCAACACATCATCAATGTATCTTTTCCAGAGCCTGGTCTCGTTTGTGTATTCATTGTCACCATAAATATAGTTGTTTTCAAAATGCCCCATGAATAAATATGCAAGCAACGGTGCGTATTTGGCCCCCATTGCTAGACCTTTACTTTGGGCATAATATTGATCATTGAACAAGAAATAGTTACGCTCCAATGTAAATTTGAGGAATGACTTGATCATGTCTACGTGCACCCTATTGAAAGCTGAAACAGTGGGGACAGGCTTAATTGAATTCCAAATTGATCTATTTAAATTCATAAGAAAAACTAAAATTGAAGACATATTTTCATCATAAAAGTAAGACATTTGATCCAAAAGAAGCATGCTTGCCTGTGAGTACTCCAACAATAGTAGATATTGAGAACACTTGTTTATTTTTATCACTAACTACACCCCGAAAACGAGAAAAGAAATCTGTGAGGATTTTGGAATACATCCAAGGAACCTTGATATGCAGGAGCTTAAAGGTAGATCAAAGTGTACTCCGCAATCACCAACAGAAAGTGTCATTGATATCTTTTTATAAAGCAGCTACATCAGACATTCATCGACACATGGATAGGGAAAAGAAGGTGCACACGATTAAAAACCGGAACCAAAACTAACACAGAGAGCCAGTCTTTAATGTTGTTAGCTAAGGACAATTGAATTGTCATTAAGGAAGCAGACAAAGGTGGAAATGTAGTTATACTGAATAGAAAAGGCTATATACATATGGCAGAACTATACTTATCAACACCAGGTTGCTATATTAGGCTTTCAGGAAATCCCACTGTGCAGGTGGTTGAGAAACTGTTAGAATTGATTCAGGAATGGCACATGAGAGGTATGCTAACTGATGAAGAAGATGTGTTTCTTGCAAGGACTCGTCCCATTATGCCGACAATGTATTTCTTTCCGAAAGTAAATAAGAATTTTGACAAATTGCCTGAGGTTCGCCTGATTGAGTGTCATAGGTTGGGCCACCAAAGGCCTTTTCGGAATGCATTGATAAATCCATTAAAGTGCAAGTTCCATCTTTGCAATCATATCTTGGAGATTCTACACAAATACTGCAAATTCTACAAGATTGTGACTGGGAATCACAGTAGTATTGGCAACTGTAGATGTGAAATCCCTATACACCTCCATTGAACACAAACTGGCTATTCAAAGCTTAGATTTCACCCATAAGGAGTTTTCAGCTTCCAGTAGGGAACACATATACATGATCAAGTCATTCCTCAAATTTACATTGGAGCATCATTATTTATTGTTCAATTATCAATATTATGCCCAAAGTAAAGGTGTAGTAATGAGGGCCAAATACGCACTGTCACATGCAAATTTATTTATGGGGCATTTTGAAAACAACTATATTTATGGTGACAATGAATACACAAATAAGATGAGGCTTTGGAAAAGATACACGGATTATGTGTTTCTAATATGGAATGGTACTAAGGAGAGTTTTGGAAAATGTACACATTATCTGAATAATAATACTTTTGGTAGAGAGTTCACAGGGCTTATTGATACTATTGCTATAGATTGTCTAGATCTCAAGATGTGTAGATAAGGGTAATCTAGAAAATAGGGCTTTTAGAAAACCAACAGGGGTGAATTCAAGATTGAGAATTAAGCTTCAGGGGAGTGTCTTGCGCTCGAGGTCAGTCCTTTCAATGCAAAAATTGTTTCAAACAAACGTAGTACATGTCCAAATCATGTGTATATATCATGTCATAGCAACATTAGTGACAATATACATGACAGTGAAATCATTAGTTCATAGAATTAAACATGAAACCATAAATCCATAAAAAGGGGAGAAATAAATCATACCATATTGTATCATGTACTAGGTCAGGATTTGATGGTGGGAGTCAGAACAGGATAGGATTTCAATACCAAATGATAGAGAGAAAATATAAAGTTGCAATGAGCAAATTGGCAAAAGTTGTTCTTCCATTGTATTCAATACACATTAAATTGTAATCTTAAGAAAGTTATTCTTGATGAATAAACACCAAGCTTATGCAGGGTTTGTGAGGTGTTCCATCTATCAGTACCCAATATGACCCAACTATAATAAGAATTTAGAAATCTAAATAGTGTACCCTATATACACTGAAATAATTAGAATGAAACCTCACCCTGAAGTTAGATCCAATGTCTTTAGCAACTATTGTTTATAATTATCTCATGAGTCCAATGGGACATCAAACTGGTTTTCCGAAGAAATAATTGTCGGTAATTCTGCAGTGAATGAACATTTATATATCAATCTAAGATAAACTATTTAATGACAAGGACTGTGTGTTGATACAAGCAATGATTTTCTTACCTCGTTAAGGAATAGCGAATTTACAGGCAAAATGAATTTCACTGGGCCATTTCTGGCATACGTATCTTTATGTGGCCTGCAAAAATATATGAAGATTTCTTAATAATATGATATGGCCCTTAAATTTGAATCAATACCCATAGAAAAATTATATGATATTTTTCTAATGTGCGTATGCACAATACTCCATTCAGCAAGAGTGATACCGTGTCCATTATGGTAGTGTCTTGTTAGTGAAAGTTGAATAAGTGAAAATAACATTGAAAATGTGGCCCCATATATACATGAACTGTACTTTGTTTCCCCAAGTAGTCCCCTTGAGATAAACAAACCCAATTTAAATGATTAGCATCGCAAAATTCAGTACCTTCTATTTGTGGGGATACATCCCTGATCCTGATTTGTGAAGCAGTCCCTTTCGGTTCCTTCAGCACAGCTTTTCAGCCGTGAATGCGGCTCCCGCGCCATACTAAATGGCACTCTTAACGTAATGACGTCACGCGTATATGTGACGCGTGACGTCATCAATGTAAACATGATGACGCGCATTGTCAGCGCACTATATCTGTTATTGGCAACAAAGTATATATATATATATCATTATTGATGATGGGTAAACATAATTCCCTTGTTGGTTTCCACTCCTAATGTAATAGTAGATGAATTATATTATGGGAGAAAAAAGGACTTGTTCACGTGTACTGGGGTCAAACAATTACGTTGATGTTAAGGAAAATTCCCCATGTGTGTCTTATATCGGGTTACTGAAGAATGGCACTGCACAACCACCTAAGAATGGTTTTATAACTAGCCTGTATATGGTTAAAGAAACACATGCATTTCATGGTCACAATTCAAACCCACTTGGGTACATCTTAAGAAGCAAATGAGTTTACACTCCTGTTGCCTCAATCTGAGCATAACATTGCCTCCTCTTTTGCCTAACTTAGCCTTCATTAGTCCAATGAAACGAATGTCATTGCTATTGTGCATTTGATGACATTCTCGCCAACGAATGGCCAACAGTGATTTGGGGTCATTATTTCTTAAACTAGACAAGTGTTCCCTGATCCGAACTCTTGATTGTCTAATTGTGCTCCCTAAATATAGCTTGCCACAGACACAAATGATAGCATACACAACATTCGTTGTGCGACAATTGGTTAATTTTAACCATATTCCCATTCATGTCCGCAAAAGATTGACAATTGCTGTGGGCATACTGACATTGATTGCAATTACCACATTTGAAAAACCCAATGTTTTTCTTCAACCAATGTTCTTCTGAATCGTTGATTTTAGTTTCTAGAAAAGACGGACTAAGTTTTTGTTTTATTGTCTGAGCTCGTGTATAGGTGAACTTCGGTTTATCAGAAAGATAGGGAGTCAAATCATTATCCAATTTCAAAATATTCCAGTGTTTATCAACCAAGCGATAAAGAATAGATGAGTCTTTTGAGAACTGAGTAATGATTGCAATGTGTTGCAATGCACGCTTCGCACTAGAGCGCTCAGAGTAAATCTGAATGTTTATTTGTTCCCTGCTTTGTTAATGCATGTTGATTTATATCCTCTACTCAAGAACCTAGATCTCAAAACTTTCGTTTCTTCTTCATAATCAGAGTCCCTACTGCAATTCCTTCTGGCCCTGTAGAATTCACCAGAAGGAATATTTTCAATTGTAGAACGTCGATGACTGCTTTGTGCCTGGAGTACAGAGTTCACTTCTGTTGATTTACGAAAAGTCTTAGGGGTGAATTCAACACTATTTGCCACTTGTTGTCATAAACGGTCAACTATTCCTAATATTCCTGTGGGAGAGTTCTATAGAGCATGAAGGAACTATAGCAACAATGGGCCTCATTCCGAGTATGGCGGTAAGGGATAGCGGCCACTGGTAACGAGACCGGTGGCGGTAATCCCTTACCGCCATACTCCGAGTTCCCTTTGCGCCCTCGCCCTTAATGCCTGCTTTGAGCAGGTGTTAAAGTCGAGGGCGCAAAGGGGCCTCCGAGCCAATAACGGTGACCGTAATGAACGGTCACCGTTATTTGCATCTTCCCCATTCCCATTGAGCCCTATGGGGGCTCATTTGGGAATGGGGAAGAGCCTTGGTGAATGGGGAATTACCGCCCCGCCAACCTTGGAATGGGGCGGTAATTCCACCATCCACCAAGGCGCTGCCGGTCCGGGTACGGCGTCAACCAAGGCGTTAATAGCGCCATTGGTTAGCGCCGTACTCGGATTGAGGCCCAATATCATTTATGAGCAGGAGTTTGAGTTGTTGACAGAAAGATTTCATGAAAGAGGGTACTCACGAGGTTGTGTGCAAAAAACACGAGAACAGACAAAACAAATACAGAGAAATTACATGATACAGCCACCCAAAAAGAGTTCAGAATCCTTGTAGAATGTATGCAAATTTGATCCCTAAATACACAAAGGAGAGTAACCTAATGTATGTAATGGTATTAAAAAAGTCATCTCTTACTATTGGATGCAGACCTGAGCAATTATATAGAGGATAAACCAAAATGCATATCTGTATTTGGGCATCAACAATCAAAAATAAACTATGCCCGTCATTTCTTAAGCTTGATACTGAAGTAGGAAGTGGTAGTGACTGGCTAAAATTCTTATACAAGGGCTTTCACAAATGTGCAACATATAGTATGTGCAGGTAGTCACATCAAGATACACCAACATTTGCATGCAATGATGGTATAGAAATCAAGATCAATTACTTTACTAACTGTTGATCGAAATTCATTGTGTATGCTATAATTTGCATTTGCAAAAAAGTATATGTGTGCAGTACTATTCAGGAATTGCGTCTCTGTATAGGAGGACATCTATCCAGCAAGATCAGAAATTACCATTAGCCCATCATTGGAAGGAAAAACATCAAACGAAATTCAAAAGGCACACTGCATTATAAAAGGATGGGATCTGCGACATTGTCTAAGACAATTGGAATCTAAAATGATTTGTAAATTACTGTGTACTACGCTGGGGCTTTTTTGTAATTGACCCCTGTCTTAGGTGAATTGTGATATGTAAATCAGCAATTGATTGTGACTCTCACTCACTGCTACCTCCCCAGATATATGCAATTTGATAATGCTGCAGCCTACAACCAAACAAACCAGATTAAAGGTTAAATAATCTTAGTGTTATATGTTCCTACTTGGTCAGTGAGGTGTAATGGATTTTCTCTTGGATTAGAGATTTTGTGGAATGTATCACATATCTGATATTGGATTGCTAGGCTATATTGTGATTAGAATACGCAATATAATAATATAAAAACCTATTATAGGTTAGAATTGTAAGGGATCAGCCATACACCCAGAACATGATATGGTAATAATTCATATACATGTGACAGAAATAAGAATCAACCATTAACTACTGTTGTCAAAACCGACCTACAAAGGTTGCCATTAAATAACGGGCTTAGTTTTTTAGACATTGGGCCTCATTATGAGACTGGCGGTAGCTGTGCCGGTTTGCAGGCGTCGGAATAAAATGCTCCCCATTCCCATTGAGCCCGATTGGGGTCAAACGGAATGGGTAGGTCGGATGCACCGGCACCATTCGTGAATGGTGCTGGTGCATCCGACATGCTCTTCTTGCGGGTGCCGGTACGCCCGCCAGGTCAGGAAGGAAAGGTTCTTTCCTTCCTGCACTGGCGAAGTTCAAGTTTGCACATTTCCTTACATCTGATGGGTCATAGGCCTCCAGAGAACCTGATTTTCTCAGTGAGGTAGCTCTGGAACTTCAGATTCACAGCCTTGTAGATGATGCAGCAGGATTCGAAGATAATACGTGCTTTCAGCAGGAGCCAGTGCAGTTTGATGAGGGTCGGTTGATGTGGTCGAAAATGCAGAGTCCTGTGAGTTGTGCTGTAGCATGCAGGACATGTCTCAGGGATGCCAGGGTAGTCGCCGGAAGGCCTTCCAAAAGGGCATTGCCAACATCAAAACGGGAGAGGACCAATGCTTGGATAACAGATAGGAAGTTGTTTTCTAGGATGAAGGCCTTGATTTTACACAGCAGAAAATGTTGGTACAAAGCTGTTTCTCTTTTCCTTGCTATGTCCTGTTTGAAGGAGAGGCCTGTCAATGTCAAACCCAAAGGACTTGGTGCAGGTAACCAGCTAGGTTGTCTGGTGTGGATGCCTGGGCTTTCAATGTTGTTGGTCAGCAGTAGGAATTAAATCCTGGAGGGGTTGAGTTTTAGGTAAGCACTGGACATGCACGACTGGATCAGTGGAGTCTGTGGATGTGTTCGATGGAGGATATCTTGGGGTAGAGCTGCATGGGTGGCCTCAAGTAATGGAAAATCAGACATACGTTGAAGTGAAGAAGGGCTAAAGGTAAATCAACATATAACGAAATGCCATAAATGAGGTGCATAGAAAAACTCAAATACACAAGTTCTTTACAGAATTCTCTTGATGATATTTGGCAATTTGTCGCATACCTGTAGTGTCCCACCTGATGAGGGGATTTCCAGGCAAATATGTAAAGGTTCACAGCTTTTAGTCTCCAAACCAGAATTTGTTTGAGAGGTAAAATGGTAAAGAAGAGGAATATACTGAGATCAGGTATAAAAGAAGGAACTACACAAACTATGCTGGGCAGTGTACATCAGTATTGCTGTCAGTCAGTCTTGTTTGTTTTTGCTCTGACAGTGCCAAATGACACAGGTGAATATAGCACTTCATGGTAAATTGTGCTGGCTGGCGTGTTAGATTGTTTTCTTAACCTTTTCAGTACCCTTGGGGCATGCCACATATCAATGCATATATGTAAAGTGTACACATGTAAATACTGGCCCAGGCCAACAGACTGTAACCTGTGGCTTTCCATATCCTCTACAGTACCTCTTGTGATGGCATCACAGGGGAGAAGCTGGGGGATTTGAATTGAGTGGACCCTGGCGGCCGGAATTAGCCAGTCTCTCTGTAATACTTTCCCCGGAGGTAGTACACAGGGAGTTGCACAGACCTCGTACCCAGCCTTGTCTACCAAATCAAACCTGTGGCTTCCTGGAAAATTCAAACTTATGTAGAGTGTTAAAAAAAGTTATTCAAAGTATTTAAAGTGTACAGCTCACAGTCCCATGACTGTGGGCCTTGTAAGGAACTCATGGTGACAACAGTAAAGACAGACGCAAGTAATCACGGTTCAAGGGTGTTCATTAAAATGTATGCATCAGTGAGAAAAATGCCTAATCTAAAGATAAAGCTCAGATGGGAGCAAGCTACGACCATCAAATAATAAGGCAGTCCTAGTAGCATCTTGTCAAATAAAAAGGGCCTATACAAAAAAACCTATTGCCAATCCTTACCACTAAGTGGCAAAAAAGAGTGTGGGATAATGTTCACCAGAAACGAAAGAAGTGTTCACAAAATGATAAGTCAGGATGGTATGGCAGGGTCTCCCTTCCCCACGTTTTTAGCACAGGACAAGGCGGGACTCCTCAGCGCAGCACACTCCTGGGCCTCTCCAGCACAAGGTTCACAAGTCTATTCCACATACCAGAACCTTCAAGGGCCAAGTCTTTTTCCTCAAAGTCTCTTGCCTTAGAAAGCCCTGCTGGATCAAAACAACAAACAAAAGTTCCTTCGGTGGTCTTGCACCTTTGGCTTGCAAAAATGGGCCTCTATCCGTTAGGTTCACTACGGCCTTTCTAATATAGCTCATTACATTCAGGAGCGTTAATCTCTTTTTAAACAAACACAGTGGACAACCCTTGACCGGGTTCACTCTTGTTGACACAGAGTTCCTGGGTGTATTACTCTTCACTCCAACTCGCAGTCATCCCTCAGCCGGGTTCACGTTTTCCAAATATACAGTTCACTCTGCTTTATCTCATTGCGGGACTCACTCTCGGTAGCTTTCCCCATGGCATCCCTCCGTCGGGTTCACATGGCCATCTTTGCCATCTTTAACACAGTTCATGAATTTCTAACACAGTTCATGATTTGCTCATTTTCATCAGAAAGTGTGGGTTCCCTTCTCCTAACTTTCTTTTGGCATTCCTCTGTTGGGTTCACACTTGCATTATTCCGCAGTTCACAACCTTATCAAAAAGCGGGGTTCCCTTCCTCTAGCTTTCTCTCGGCAATGGGTCAGAGACTTTCTATTGTACGAGGGGTTTGACCTGAGCCTTGTAGGACCACTCTGACATCTCACGCCGCCCTTTCCTAGGGCCTTCTGGTACTTGCAGTTTCAACACAAAACAAAAGGGGCCAGCGAGAGTCCTTTCAATGAGCACTCCTGCAGTGCCTGACCACTCTGCAGCTAGCCCTTGTCTGGGCTTTCCCAAAAGTTCAAACACACACACAAGTTCTTTCTTCTCAAGTTCCTTGCGTTCATATAATGTTGCCACTTGCAACCTTGGGCTCGACACTGTTCGGTTTGCTTTCAGCTTCCTCCGACTCACCGGCTGTGTTGAACTCGTTAGCTTGTCTTGCTTCTGGAGTCTAGGACGGTACCACAGTAGCCAGCGTGCCTCCCCACCTGTGCTATCAATGCAAGAGGCCCCCTTACACTGTTGACATCTATTCCTCCACACGCCAGCTGTAACTCTCGGTCTTATGATTTCCCTTTCAGAGGTTTTGCGGGTCTGAGTTGTAAAGGGCAAGGGCAGTTCCCCCTTCGTCGTCCCTCCAGGTCTCGCCACCTTTCTCCTCCATTTGAACTGCTGGTCCGGTATAGCTGTTTCCTCGTGCTTTCGGCCTTGCTCGTAGTGTGCTCTCGTGCTCTGCCTTTTCTCCCTGTGGGAAAAGTAAAGGATGGACAGGTGTACGTGGTTACTGTCAATTGCCTGACTCTGCCTGACCCTTTTGTTGGCAAATGTCAGGTGAACGGCTTTGGTGTTAGTCCGTTGTCTGTCACAGTGGGAAAAAGTGTTAATGTCTGAAAGGGACTGGGGGTGGTTTAGAGATTCTAAATATCCTACAGGGTAGGATGGGAAAAAGGTGTTGTACGGAATTAGAGCCCTTGTCCCCTTGGTATTTTGGTAAACTCAGAAGGGTGAGGCTTGTAGGGTTGGTGAAACAAGCAGGAATAATCAGGATTATTAGCGTGAAATGAACAGGGGGGATTGTGGGAATGGTAGTGTTTAATCAAGGCAGACTGGGAATTCGAAAAATAATAATCAGAGGGACGTGGAGAAGAATGACTGGGAGTATTTTGGTAGGAAACAGGAAAACCCGGATGCTACAGGATTTGGGCTTCTAGGGGATGTACCAGATGTGGAAGGGTCATTGGAGACAGGTAAGGGAGATTCTTTGGGTGTAAGGCAGTTAGATGTAGAACAACCTAAAAAGGCCTCAGGGACTTTGTCCTTTTATCCTTCGCCCCTGGTATAATACTGTGTCGCACCCGGGATATTCCTCCGAGCATAACCCCGGGCTCCCGTACCCAGGCGATCCTTCCTCACTTCTCCGCCCCTATAGTGGGGATCTGAGAGCATCAGCCCTTCCCTGGCCACCTGAATAAGAGATTCTCAAGGTCTACTTTGGAGAATACCCTCAGGTGTCTGATAGCCTTTGCAAGCTGCGCATTGCTAACATAGTGGGGCTGCTGGAGGTTTGACAGACTCATGCCGAGGCAGGACACATTCTCATCTTCGGAATAGATGTGACGGAAGGCAGTCCAAGTACACAGATGAATGTGGGCAGAGAGCAGGTGGAGGAGGGGGAGGGGGAGGAGGAGGAGGAATATGCTAAGGAAAGAGATACATCACAACCCTGCAAGGTAGACCCTAGCAACATCATTTCGGGAGCTTCAAGTGAAATGTACACTTCGAAGGGATTGTATCCTCTGACGTATTCCTCATCTTAGATATCTCCTTCCAGCTCTGCTGGCCTCGGAAAATTTTTTCTCTAGAGGGCGCTGCGTGTCGACGTCCTCCGAGTCGATGTCCCTCGACAGCCACCGTATCGACTTCGACGTCATCCTGCCTATAAAGGCCGCGCACAGCGTCCGTTGCTCAGTTCCGTTTTTCCGCGCTTACTCAGTGCCTCGGAATACCGTTGCTCAGTTCTTAGTCAGATTAATCCTATTTACCTCGAGTCATTCGATCCGTACTCAATGGCTTCCTCGTCGGAACCGACAACTCCTCGATCCGGCTTCAAGAAATGTCGAGATTGTGGGAAAAAGATGTCGTTGACTGACCCTCACAGAGTTTGTCTGTGGTGTTTGGGAGCTGAACACCATTGTTCGGAATGCGAGGACTGTATGTCCATGACAGCTAAGGCCCTGAAGGAGCGTAGGGGGAAGCTGGAGAAAGGTAAGACTTTTAAAGCTTCTTCTTCGTCGACGAAGTCGAGACATTCGTCTCCTCGTCACCATTCGCGCTCCAGGTCTCGGAGTGGGTCTCATCACTCCTCAAGATCGAAGCACTCGAAGAGGAGACGTCGAAGATCCCCTTCTCCGTCTTCCTCTTCCTCTGTTTCGCCAAAAAGAATCCCTTGCCCCACGAAACATAGTTCCCGGGCTGAATGGGAGGAATTCCGCAAAAATATGATGAGCGTCTTCAAGAAAGCGGCCTCGACCCCATCGAAGACTGCCGAGAGCGATGCTCTGGTCAAAAGAACCGAAGGTCAAAAACGCTGCGAGTCGCAGTACCCGGCGAAGGAAACCTCTCGAGCATGTCTCGAACCCTCGAGTAGGACTATGACCTCCAAACCTTCCTCGAAGGTTCCGTCGACGTCGAGGTCGATGTCTTCGACGCCATTGTCGAAGGGACCTTCGACACACGGGTCTGTCGACTCGACGCCAGCTTCGACACCGGCGTCGACGCCAAGAAAAGTCACGGTTACGACACACCCATTGACTATCCCCAGGTCCTCGACGTCGATGGCTTCGAGATTGTCGAGTAGAATTCCAATTCTGTCGAGGTCTTCGAGGCCTCCGCCTTTGTTTTCGACGCCACGCTCGAAGCCTTCGACGTCGACGACATCGACGTTTTCGAGGCCGATAATGACAAGTTCGACACCCTCTGCCTCGGAAATGGGAATTACTCCCTTTATGAGTTCAGAACAATTGAGAACTATGTCCTCAATTTTGGAAGAGGGTGAATTGTCTGAACAGGAAGACACATTTGTGTTGCAGGGACCTGTAACACCAATTAGAGAGGAATTTTCCTCTGAAGAGCGCAGGTTAAAGGATCTTCATGATTCCTTACATGAGGCAAGTGGGTTAGACACTTCCCCTGAGGTGGAGTTTGCTAAGCCAGACCCGGGGGAGCATGCTGAAACCCCCTATAGAGCCTTAATGGCCAGGATCACAGAGTTCATGGGGTGGTCTGCACCTTCACAATCTTTCCAACAAGATGACCTCACGGATATTCTTGACAAAGGCCCACAGGAGGATCCTGTGGTGCCTTTTCATAAAGCTCTTCAGAGAAAGATCATGACAAACTGGGAAACCCCAGATGTAGTACCAGCAGTAAATAAAAAACTGTCTACAAAGTACAGGGTATCTTCTACAGACCCAGAGTTTTTGTCTAACACCCATCCCCAGAAAGTCTGGTGGTACAGGCAGCATCCTCTGCCGATGTCAAGATGGCTTATCCTACCGTCCCACAGGACAGGGACGATAAAAAATATGATGCTATGGCAAAGAAAGTCTTTTCAGCATGTAGCATGGCGTTAAAATCTGTTAATGCTACTTGCACCCTTGCTAGGTTCAGCCATACACTTTGGGAGTGTGCTTCTACAGCGGCTGACTGCATCCCGGAGGGAGAAGAAAGGGATGCGTTCCTGAATATTATACAGGACGGTAAAGACGCTATGTGTGAATCCCTCCAGACGGGCATTGATTCGGCTGACAGTATCAGCAGAGCAATGGCGGCAAGTACATCAACCAGGAGATTCGCTTGGTTGAGAAAGTCTGGTTTTGCCCCAGATGTGCAAGCCAGGCTCTTGAACATGCCATTCGATGGCTCTTCTTTGTTCGGGAAAAAGGCGGATGACAGTTTAGAGAAACTGCAAACTTCAAAAGCAGCAGCAAAATCCCTAGGAGCTGCAATCCGTCAGACTCCTTTTCGTCCCACAGGAACCTCTGCGAGGGGCAAGTCCTTTCGCTTCTACTCCGCATTCGGAAGAGGTAGAGGACGACCGGCTCAAAGGGGACAAAGAAGAACTACCCGAGGTGGACGGGGTAGATATTCAAAAGCCGCAGCAACAGCAGGTACCTCTTTACCATCGGCATCTGCATCAGCCGCCCCAAAACCACTCTGAGGACTTCCCTCACAGGACACCTGTAGGATGCAGGTTGACTCAACATCTGGCGGTATGGCAGGCTATCACGTCAGATGCTTGGGCATTGGAAACAGTTGCCCAAGGTTACTGCCTGCCTTTCCTACGTATACCTCAGAGTCATCCACCGGGGATCAGCTCTCAGAAAGCTCCAGATCCGCTCCTCTTGCAGGAAATTTGGGACCTGCTAGAGAAAGGTGCCATAGAACCGGTACCTGTAGTGGAGAGGAACAAGGGCTGGTACTCCCCTTACTTTCTCATTCCAAAGAAAGACGGAGGACTGAGACCCATCTTGGACTTGCGAGAATTGAACAAATTCCTCAGAAAAGACAAATTCAAGATGGTCACTCTTTCTCAGATCCTCCAGGCCCTTCAGTTCCAGGACTGGTTGGTATCTCTGGACCTTCAGGACGCTTATTTCCATGTGACTATCCATCTCAAACACAGGAAATACCTGAGGTTCGCAATTGGCAACTCTCACTATCAATTTCGAGTGCTGCCATTTGGGCTGATCTCCGCCCTGAGGGTCTTCACCAAGTTAATGTCGGTAGTGGCTGCAAGTCTAAGGAGGGAAGGGATTCACGTCTACCCCTACCTGGACGATTGGTTGATCAGGGCTGTTTCTCCGGAACAAGCTCAGATCCAGCTAAATCACGTGTGCCACTTCCTTCACAGACTGGGCTTCTCCCTCAATTTAAAGAAGTTACAAATGACACCATCGCAGAGACTCCAGTTCATAGGAGCGATCCTGGACACTTCCCTGGGAAAAGCCTCGCCACCAGAGGTGAGGGCTCAAGATATTCTACAGATGGTTACCAAGTTCCAACATGCCCAACGTCTCCCAGCCTTCGACTTTTTGAGGTTGCTAGGCCTCATGGCATCCTGCATTTTCCTAGTGCCAGAGGCTCGCCTGAGAATGAGATCCCTCCAGTGGGCACTGAGGACTCAGTGGTCACAATTCTCAGGGAGAATGACAGATCTTCTTCAGGCTCCCGGCAGGGTGGCTCGAGACCTTCAGTGGTGGGCCTGTCAGGAGAACATTCTGAAAGGAGAACAGTTTTGGCAACCCTGGCCGGAGATAACAGTAGTCACGGATGCCTCACTCACGGGGTGGGGAGCCCACGCCAACGACTTGACCATCAGCGGTCGTTGGTCTCCATCGGAGTCCAGACTACATATCAACCTGTTAGAGCTGAGAGCCATCAGACTTGCGCTGAAGGCGTTCCTGCCAGCTGTACAAGGGAAGAACGTCCTGATAATGACGGACAACACGGTGGCCATGCATTACCTCAACAAAAGAGGAGGCGTAGGATCACTACCCCTGTGCAAAAAGGCGATGCAGCTCTGGTTTTGGGCAATCCAAGAAGGAATCTCTCTATCGGCAGTTCACCTAGCCGGAGAGAAGAACTTGACAGCGGATGCTCTGAGCAGGCAGAACACAGTCTCCCACGAGTGGGAGCTAGCTCAGGAAGTCCTTCAAGAGATCTTCGCCCTTTGGGGAACCCCTCAGGTAGATCTGTTCGCCACCAGCCTATACAGGAAATGCGACCTGTTCTGCTCAAGGGAATTTCCCCCGAGAGGAGCTCTGGGAGACGCGTTCATAGTGGACTGGGAGTTTCCGCTTCTGTACGCGTTCCCACCGGTCCCTGTCATTCCTCAAATGATCAGGAGGTTGAGAAGATTCCGGAGAACCATGATCCTAATTGCCCCGGATTGGGCCAGGAGAACGTGGTACCCGGACCTTCTAGACTTGTCCATCTGCCCTCCAATTCGACTTCCACTCAGAGAGAACCTACTCTCACAGAAGGGAGGTCAGGTTCTCCATCCAGACATCAAAACCCTCAACCTTCACGCTTGGCTTCTGAAAGGCTGAGGTACAAGGATTGGGACCTCCCTGATGATGTTTTGGAGGTGTTGCTTTCGGCAAGGAGGCCAGCAACAAAGTCTTTATACCGCTGCCGTTGGAACAGATTTTGCAGCTGGTGTAGAGAACAGAATATCGACCCTTTTTCATGTGGTACACCAATGGTTTTGTCCTTCATACTACATTTGGCAAATTCAGGCCTTCAAGTTGGCACCATTAAGGGCTATCTCGCAGCGCTATCCATCTTTAAGCGTACTGCGGAAGAACCATCCTATTTCAAATTACCCTTGGTAATACAGTTTTCTAAAGGGGTTAACCAATATTTATCCCCCAAGACCATTCCAAATTCCCCTATGGGATTTAAACTTAGTACTAACTTTCCTGATGGGTACACCTTTCGAACCTCTCCATTCTTGTTCGTTAAGATTCCTTACCCTTAAAACTGTTTTATTAATAGCACTTACATCTGCTAGAAGGGTGAGCGAATTACAAGCTCTTTCTTGTAAACCTCCTCACACAATATTTCACAAAGACAAAGTTGTCCTGCAAGTGAAGCCTAATTTCCTCCCAAAGGTGGTTTCTGAATTCCATATCACTCAGAAGATTACCCTACCATCTTTCTATCCTCCTCCTCACCCGGGGAAAGAGGAAGAGAGGTTACACAGGCTAGACCCTAGGAGGGCTTTAAGTTTTTACATCAGTAGACTAGCCAGGATAAGACAGGCAGACCAGCTGTTTGTAGGTTACGCAGGTCACAAGCTGGGGTTACCAATAACTAAGCAGACCATTTCCAGATGGATCATTCTAGCCATTCTGGAATGTTATAAACTGGCAGGGAAAGAGCCCCCTCAAAACCTTAGGGCTCATTCGACCAGAGGTATTGCAGCTTCATCGGCCCTCAAAAGAGGCGTGCCGGTTAAAGACATATGTGCGGCCGCTACATGGTCGTCTGTCCATACCTTTACACGTTTTTACAATTTGGATTTCTCCTCCAGTCAAGAGACTAGGTTTGGAAGGGCTGTACTGCATTCTATTCATCAATAGAAGACAGCGTGAAGTCAGTACTCCCTCCTCCGATAATAGAATACTGCTATGGGAGCCTATCTAAGATGAGGAATACGTCGGAGGACACAATCCCTTCGAAGAACAAGTTACTTCTTACCTTGTATCGTTCTTTCGACGGGATGTTCCTCCGACGTATTCCTCATCGACCCTCCCATCCATCCCCGCAGTTCTACTTCCCTTGTTGTTGCAGCTTACGCTCCTTCAGGGTGATTAGTTAGTCCAGAAAGTATTATTGTGGGCTACAAAACGGAACTGAGCAACGGACGCTGCGCGCGGCCTTTATAGGCAGGATGACGTCGATGTCGATACGGCGGCTGTCGAGGGACATCGACTCGGAGGACGTCGACGCGCAGCGCCCTCTAGAGAAAAAATTTTCCGAGGCCAGCAGAGCTGGAAGGAGATATCTAAGATGAGGAATACGTCGGAGGAACATCCCGTCGAAAGAACGTTACAAGGTAAGAAGTAACTTGTTCGTTTTTATTATTGTTGTTATTAGGGTATTTATTGATCACAAACCTAGCTGTACAGTCATAGAAGGCAGAACACGGTGAAGGAATCAGTAAAACAGGGAGTGGGGAACTAACCGGAGGGCAATTGGGCATCAACGGATCGACAAACCCTCTGAGTAGATCAGCCATTCTCATGTAGTGTGGGCAGTTCAGGGTGTGTGTTAGGGAGAAGCCAATTCTTGATGAGGATGGTCTTGAGCTCCTTCCTGATCTGAAAAAGCAAAGGAGCAAGTCTGATGTTGATAGGGAGGAGGTTCCAGAGCCTTGGGGAGTAGACCGAGAAAAGCCTGGCTTCTGGTTCTTTCCTTCCTGCACTGGCGAAGTTCAAGTTTGCACATTTCCTTACATCTGATGGGTCATAGGCCTCCAGAGAACCTGATTTTCTCAGTGAGGTAGCTCGGGAACTTCAGATTCACAGCCTTGTAGATGATGCAGCAAGATTCGAAGATAATACGTGCTTTCAGCAGGAGCCAGTGCAGTTTGATGAGGGTTGGTTGATGTGGTCGAAATTGCAGATTCCTGTGAGTTGTGCTGTAGCATGCAGGACATGTCTCAGGGATGCCAGGATAGTCGCCGGAAGGCCTTCCAAAAGGGCATTGCCAACATCAAAACGGGAGAGGACCAATGCTTGGATAACAGATAGGAAGTTGTTTTCTAGGATGAAGGCCTTGATTGTACACAGCAGAAAATGTTGGTACAAAGCTGTTTCTCTTTTCCTTGCTATGTCCTGTTTGAAGGAGAGGCCTGTCAATGTCAAACCCAAAGGACTTGGTGCAGGTAACCAGCTAGGTTGTCTGGTGTGGATGCCGGGGCTTTCAATGTTGTTGGTCAGCAGTAGGAATTAAATCCTGGAGGGGTTGAGTTTTAGGTAAGCACTGGACATGCACGACTGGATCAGTGGAGTCTGTGGATGTGTTCCATGGAGGATATCTTGGGGTAGAGCTGCATGGGTGGCCTCAAGTAATGGAAAATCAGACATACGTTGAAGTGAAGAAGGGCTAAAGGTAAATCAACATATAACGAAATGCCATAAATGAGGTGCATAGAAAAACTCAAATACACAAGTTCTTTACAGAATTCTCTTGATGATATTTGGCAATTTGTCGCATACCTGTAGTGTCCCACCTGATGAGGGGATTTCCAGGCAAATATGTAAAGGTTCACAGCTTTTAGTCTCCAAACCAGAATTTGTTTGAGAGGTAAAATGGTAAAGAAGAGGAATATACTGAGATCAGGTATAAAAGAAGGAACTACACAAACTATGCTGGGCAGTGTACATCAGTATTGCTGTCAGTCAGTCTTGTTTGTTTTTGCTCTGACAGTGCCAAATGACACAGGTGAATATAGCACTTCATGGTAAATTGTGCTGGCTGGCGTGTTAGATTGTTTTCTTAACCTTTTCAGTACCCTTGGGGCATGCCACATATCAATGCATATATGTAAAGTGTACACATGTAAATACTGGCCCAGGCCAACAGACTGTAACCTGTGGCTTTCCATATCCTCTACAGTACCTCTTGTGATGGCATCACAGGGGAGAAGCTGGGGGATTTGAATTGAGTGGACCCTGGCGGCCGGAATTAGCCAGTCTCTCTGTAATACTTTCCCCGGAGGTAGTACACAGGGAGTTGCACAGACCTCGTACCCAGCCTTGTCTACCAAATCAAACCTGTGGCTTCCTGGAAAATTCAAACTTATGTAGAGTGTTAAAAAAAAGTTATTCAAAGTATTTAAAGTGTACAGCTCACAGTCCCATGACTGTGGGCCTTGTAAGGAACTCATGGTGACAACAGTAAAGACAGACGCAAGTAATCACGGTTCAAGGGTGTTCATTAAAATGTATGCATCGGTGAGAAAAATGCCTAATCTAAAGATAAAGCTCAGATGGGAGCAAGCTACGACCATCAAATAATAAGACAGTCCTAGTAGCATCTTGTCAAATAAAAAGGGCCTATACAAAAAAACCTATTGCCAATCCTTACCACTAAGTGGCAAAAAAGAGTGTGGGATAATGTTCACCAGAAACGAAAGAAGTGTTCACAAAATGATAAGTCAGGATGGTATGGCAGGGTCTCCCTTCCCCACGTTTTTAGCACGGGAGAAGGCGGGACTCCTCAGCACAGCACACTCCTGGGCCTCTCCAGCACAAGGTTCACAAGTCTATTCCACGATACCAGAACCTTCAAGGGCCAAGTCTTTTTCCTTAAAGTCTCTTGCCTTAGAAAGCCCTGCTGGATCAAAACAACAAACAAAAGTTCCTTCGGTGGTCTTGCACCTTTGGCTTGCAAAAATGGGCCTCTATCCGTTAGGTTCACTACGGCCTTTCTAATATAGCTCATTACATTCAGGAGCGTTAATCTCTTTTTAAACAAACACAGTGGACAACCCTTGACCGGGTTCACTCTTGTTGACACAGAGTTCCTGGGTGTATTACTCTTCACTCCAACTCGCAGTCATCCCTCAGCCGGGTTCACGTTTTCCAAATATACAGTTCACTCTGCTTTATCTCATTGCGGGACTCACTCTCGGTAGCTTTCCCCATGGCATCCCTCCGACTTTCTATTGTACGAGGGGTTTGACCTGAGCCTTGTAGGACCACTCTGACATCTCACGCCGCCCTTTCCTAGGGCCTTCTGGTACTTGCAGTTTCAGCACAAAACAAAAGGGGCCAGCGAGAGTCCTTTCAATGAGCACTCCTGCAGTGCCTGACCACTCTGCAGCTAGCCCTTGTCTGGGCTTTCCCAAAAGTTCAAACACACACACAAGTTCTTTCTTCTCAAGTTCCTTGCGTTCATATAATGTTGCCACTTGCAACCTTGGGCTCGACACTGTTCGGTTTGCTTTCAGCTTCCTCCGACTCACCGGCTGTGTTGAACTCGTTAGCTTGTCTTGCTTCTGGAGTCTAGGACGGTACCACAGTAGCCAGCGTGCCTCCCCACCTGTGCTATCGATGCAAGAGGCCCCCTTACACTGTTGACATCTATTCCTCCACACGCCAGCTGTAACTCTCGGTCTTATGATTTCCCTTTCAGAGGTTTTGCGGGTCTGAGTCGTAAAGGGCAAGGGCAGTTCCCCATTCGTCGTCCCTCCAGGTCTCGCCACCTTTCTCCTCCATTTGAACTGCTGGTCCGGTATAGCTGTTTCCTCGTGCTTTCGGCCTTGCTCGTAGTGTGCTCTCGTGCTCTGCCTTTTCTCCCTGTGGGAAAAGTAAAGGATGGACAGGTGTACGTGGTTACTGTCAATTGCCTGACTCTGCCTGACCCTTTTGTTGGCAAATGTCAGGTGAACGGCTTTGGTGTTAGTCCGTTGTCTGTCACAGTGGGAAAAAGTGTTAATGTCTGAAAGGGACTGGGGGAGGTTTAGAGATTCTAAATATCCTACAGGGTAGGATGGGAAAAAGGTGTTGTACGGAATTAGAGCCCTTGTCCCCTTGGTATTTTGGTAAACTCAGAAGGGTGAGGCTTGTAGGGTTGGTGAAACAAGCAGGAATAATCAGGATTATTAGCGTGAAATGAACAGGGGGGATTGTGGGAATGGTAGTGTTTAATCAAGGCAGACTGGGAATTCGAAAAATAATAATCAGAGGGACGTGGAGAAGAATGACTGGGAGTAATTTGGTAGGAAACAGGAAAACCCGGATGCTACAGGATTTGGGCTTCTAGGGGATGTACCAGATGTGGAAGGGTCGTTGGAGACAGGTAAGGGAGATTCTTTGGGTGTAAGGCAGTTAGATGTAGAACAACCTAAAAAGGCCTCAGGGACTTTGTCCTTTTCTCCTTCGCCCCTGGTATAATACTGTGTCGCACCCGGGATATTCCTCCGAGCATAACCCCGGGCTCCCCTACCCAGGCGATCCTTCCTCACTTCTCCGCCCCTATAGTGGGGATCTGAGAGCATCAGCCCTTCCCTGGCCACCTGAATAAGAGATTCTCAAGGTCTACTTTGGAGAATACCCTCAGGTGTCTGATAGCCTTTGCAAGCTGCGCATTGCTAACATAGTGGGGCTGCTGGAGGTTTGACAGACTCATGCCGAGGCAGGACACATTCTCATCTTCGGAATAGATGTGACGGAAAGCAGTCCAAGTACACAGATGAATGTGGGCAGAGAGCAGGTGGAGGAGGGGGAGGAGGAGGAGGAATATGCTATGGAAAGAGATACATCACAACCCTGCAAGGTAGACCCTAGCAACATCATTTCGGGAGCTTCAAGTGAAATGTACACTTCGAAGGGATTGTATCCTCTGACGTATTCCTCATCTTAGATATCTCCTTCCAGCTCTGCTGGCCTCGGAAAATTTTTTCTCTAGAGGGCGCTGCGTGTCGACGTCCTCCGAGTCGATGTCCCTCGACAGTCACCGTATCGACTTCGACGTCATCCTGCCTATAAAGGCCGCGCACAGCGTCAGTTGCTCACTTCCGTTTTTCCACGCTTACTCAGTGCCTCGGAATACCGTTGCTCAGTTCTTAGTCAGATTAATCCTATTTACCTCGAGTCATTCGATCCGTACTCAATGGCTTCCTCGTCGGAACCGACAACTCCTCGATCCGGCTTCAAGAAATGTCGAGATTGTGGGAAAAAGATGTCGTTGACTGACCCTCACAGAGTTTGTCTGTGGTGTTTGGGAGCTGAACACCATTGTTCGGAATGCGAGGACTGTATGTCCATGACAGCTAAGGCCCTGAAGGAGCGTAGGGGGAAGCTGGAGAAAGGTAAGACTTTTAAAGCTTCTTCTTCGTCGACGAAGTCGAGACATTCGTCTCCTCGTCACCATTCGCGCTCCAGGTCTCGGAGTGGGTCTCATCACTCCTCGAGATCGAAGTACTCGAAGAGGAGACGTCGAAGATCCCCTTCTCCGTCTTCCTCTTCCTCTGTTTCGCCAAAAAGAATCCCTTGCCCCACGAAACATAGTTCCCAGGCTGAATGGGAGGAATTCCGCAAAAATATGATGAGCGTCTTCAAGAAAGCGGCCTCGACCCCCTCGAAGACTGCCGAGAGCGATGCTCTGGTCGAAAGAACCGAAGGTCAAAAACGCTGCGAGTCGCAGTACCCGGCGAAGGAAACCTCTCGAGCGCGTCTCGAACCCTCGAGTAG
This sequence comes from Ambystoma mexicanum, assembly GCF_040938575.1. Taxonomy (NCBI): domain Eukaryota; kingdom Metazoa; phylum Chordata; class Amphibia; order Caudata; family Ambystomatidae; genus Ambystoma; species Ambystoma mexicanum. The sequence goes on along the minus strand of NC_090922.1, from coordinate 37,991,456 downwards.
GACTATGACCTCCAAACCTTCTTCAAAGGTTCCGTCGACGTCGAGGTCGATGTCTTCGACGCCATTGTCGAAGGGACCTTCGACACACGGGTCTGTCGACTCGACGCCAGCTTCGACACCGGCGTCGACGCCAAGAAAAGTCACGGTTACGACACACCCAGTGACTATCCCCAGGTCCTCGACGTCGATGGCTTCGAGATTGTCGAGTAGAATTCCAATTCTGTCGAGGTCTTCGAGGCCTCCGCCTTTGTTTTCGACGCCACGCTCGAAGCCTTCGACGTCGACGACATCGACGTTTTCGAGGCCGATAATGACAAGTTCGACACCCTCTGCCTTGGAAATGGGAATTACTCCCTTTATAAGTTCAGAACAATTGAGAACTATGTCCTCAATTTTGGAAGAGGGTGAATTGTCTGAACAGGAAGACACATTTGTGTTGCAGGGACCTGTAACCCCAATTAGAGAGGAATTTTCCTCTGAAGAGCGCAGGTTAAAGGATCTTCATGATTCCTTACATGAGGCAAGTGGGTTAGACACTTCCCCTGAGGTGGAGTTTGCTAAGCCAGACCCGGGGGAGCATGCTGAAACCCCCTATAGAGCCTTAATGGCCAGGATCACAGAGTTCATGGGGTGGTCTGCACCTTCACAATCTTTCCAACAAGATGACCTCACGGATATTCTTGACAAAGGCCCACAGGAGGATCCTGTGGTGCCTTTTCATAAAGCTCTTCAGAGAAAGATCATGACAAACTGGGAAACCCCAGATGTAGTACCAGCAGTAAATAAAAAACTGTCTACAAAGTACAGGGTATCTTCTACAGACCCAGAGTTTTTGTCTAACACCCATCCCCAGAAAGTCTGGTGGTACAGGCAGCATCCTCTGCCGATGTCAAGATGGCTTATCCTACCGTCCCACAGGACAGGGACGATAAAAAATATGATGCTATGGCAAAGAAAGTCTTTTCAGCATGTAGCATGGCGTTAAAATCTGTTAATGCTACTTGCACCCTTGCTAGGTTCAGCCATACACTTTGGGAGTGTGCTTCTACAGCGGCTGAGTGCATCCCGGAGGGAGAAGAAAGGGATGCGTTCCTGAATATTATACAGGACGGTAAAGACGCTATGTGTGAATCCCTCCAGACGGGCATTGATTCGGCTGACAGTATCAGCAGAGCAATGGCGGCAAGTACATCAACCAGGAGATTCGCTTGGTTGAGAAAGTCTGGTTTTGCCCCAGATGTGCAAGCCAGGCTCTTGAACATGCCATTCGATGGCTCTTCTTTGTTCGGGAAAAAGGCGGATGACAGTTTAGAGAAACTGCAAACTTCAAAAGCAGCAGCAAAATCCCTAGGAGCTGCAATCCGTCAGACTCCTTTTCGTCCCACAGGAACCTCTGCGAGGGGCAAGTCCTTTCGCTTCTACTCCGCATTCGGAAGAGGTAGAGGACGACCGGCTCAAAGGGGACAAAGAAGAACTACCCGAGGTGGACGGGGTAGATATTCAAAAGCCGCAGCAACAGCAGGTACCTCTTTACCATCGGCATCTGCATCAGCCGCCCCAAAACCACTCTGAGGACTTCCCTCACAGGACACCTGTAGGAGGCAGGTTGACTCAACATCTGGCGGTATGGCAGGCTATCACGTCAGATGCTTGGGCATTGGAAACAGTTGCCCAAGGTTACTGCCTGCCTTTCCTACGTATACCTCAGAGTCATCCACCGGGGATCAGCTCTCAGAAAGATCCGCTCCTCTTGCAGGAAATTTGGGACCTGCTAGAGAAAGGTGCCATAGAACCGGTACCTGTAGTGGAGAGGAACAAGGGCTGGTACTCCCCTTACTTTCTCATTCCAAAGAAAGACGGAGGACTGAGACCCATCTTGGACTTGCGAGAATTGAACAAATTCCTCAGAAAAGACAAATTCAAGATGGTCACTCTTTCTCAGATCCTCCAGGCCCTTCAGTTCCAGGACTGGTTGGTATCTCTGGACCTTCAGGACGCTTATTTCCATGTGCCTATCCATCTCAAACACAGGAAATACCTGAGGTTCGCAATTGGCAGCTCTCACTATCAATTTCGAGTGCTGCCATTTGGGCTGATCTCCGCCCTGAGGGTCTTCACCAAGTTAATGTCGGTAGTGGCTGCAAGTCTAAGGAGGGAAGGGATTCACGTCTACCCCTACCTGGACGATTGGTTGATCAGGGCTGTTTCTCCGGAACAAGCTCAGATCCAGCTAAATCACGTGTGCCACTTCCTTCACAGACTGGGCTTCTCCCTCAATTTAAAGAAGTTACAAATGACACCATCGCAGAGACTCCAGTTCATAGGAGCGATCCTGGACACTTCCCTGGGAAAAGCCTCGCCACCAGAGGTGAGGGCTCAAGATATTCTACAGATGGTTACCAAGTTCCAACATGCCCAACGTCTCCCAGCCTTCGACTTTTTGAGGTTGCTAGGCCTCATGGCATCCTGCATTTTCCTAGTGCCAGAGGCTCGCCTGAGAATGAGATCCCTCCAGTGGGCACTGAGGACTCAGTGGTCACAATTCTCAGGGAGAATGACAGATCTTCTTCAGGTTCCCGGCAGGGTGGCTCGAGACCTTCACTGGTGGGCCTGTCAGGAGAACATTCTGAAAGGAGAACAGTTTTGGCAACCCTGGCCGGAGATAACAGTAGTCACGGATGCCTCACTCACGGGGTGGGGAGCCCACGCCAACGACTTGACCATCAGCGGTCGTTGGTCTCCATCGGAGTCCAGACTACATATCAACCTGTTAGAGCTGAGAGCCATCAGACTTGCGCTGAAGGCGTTCCTGCCAGCTGTTCAAAGGAAGAACGTCCTGATAATGACAGACAACACGGTGGCCATGCATTACCTCAACAAAAGAGGAGGCGTAGGATCACTACCCCTGTGCAAAAAGGTGATGCAGCTCTGGTTTTGGGCAATCCAAGAAGGAATCTCTCTATCGGCAGTTCACCTAGCCGGAGAGAAGAACTTGACAGCGGATGCTCTGAGCAGGCAGAACACAGTCTCCCACGAGTGGGAGCTAGCTCAGGAAGTCCTTCAAGAGATCTTCGCCCTTTGGGGAACCCCTCAGGTAGATCTGTTCGCCACCAGCCTAAACAGGAAATGCAACCTGTTCTGCTCAAGGGAATTTCCCCCGAGAGGAGCTCTGGGAGACGCGTTCATAGTGGACTGGGAGTTTCCGCTTCTGTACGCGTTCCCACCGGTCCCTGTCATTCCTCAAATGATCAGGAGGTTAAGAAGATTCCGGAGAACCATGATCCTAATTGCCCCGGATTGGGCCAGGAGAACGTGGTACCCGGACCTTCTAGACTTGTCCATCTGCCCTCCAATTCGACTTCCACTCAGAGAGAACCTACTCTCACAGAAGGGAGGTCAGGTTCTCCATCCAGACATCAAAACCCTCAACCTTCACGCTTGGCTTCTGAAAGGCTGAGGTACAAGGATTGGGACCTCCCTGATGATGTTTTGGAGGTGTTGCTTTCGGCAAGGAGGCCAGCAACAAAGTCTTTATACCGCTGCCGTTGGAACAGATTTTGCAGCTGGTGTAGAGAACAGAATATCGACCCTTTTTCATGTGGTACACCAATGGTTTTGTCCTTCCTACTACATTTGGCAAATTCAGGCCTTCAAGTTGGCACCATTAAGGGCTATCTCGCAGCGCTATCCATCTTTAAGCGTACTGCGGAAGAACCATCCTATTTCAAATTACCCTTGGTAATACAGTTTTCTAAAGGGGTTAACCAATATTTATCCCCCAAGACCATTCCAAATTCCCCTATGGGATTTAAACTTAGTACTAACTTTCCTGATGGGTACACCTTTCGAACCTCTCCATTCTTGTTCGTTAAGATTCCTTACCCTTAAAACTGTTTTATTAATAGCACTTACATCTGCTAGAAGGGTGAGCGAATTACAAGCTCTTTCTTGTAAACCCCCTCACACAATATTTCACAAAGACAAAGTTGTCCTGCAAGTGAAGCCTAATTTCCTCCCAAAGGTGGTTTCTGAATTCCATATCATTCAGAAGATTACCCTACCATCTTTCTATCCTCCTCCTCACCCAGGGAAAGAGGAAGAGAGGTTACACAGGCTAGACCCGAGGAGGGCTTTAAGTTTTTACATCAGTAGACTAGCCAGGATAAGACAGGCAGACCAGCTGTTTGTAGGTTACGCAGGTCACAAGCTGGGGTTACCAATAACTAAGCAGACCATTTCCAGATGGATCATTCTAGCCATTCTGGAATGTTATAAACTGGCAGGGAAAGAGCCCCCTCAAAACCTTAGGGCTCATTCGACCAGAGGTATTGCAGCTTCATCGGCCCTCAAAAGAGGCGTGCCGGTTAAAGACATATGTGCGGCCGCTACATGGTCGTCTGTCCATACCTTTACACGTTTTTACAATTTGGATTTCTCCTCCAGTCAAGAGACTAGGTTTGGAAGGGCTGTACTGCATTCTATCCATCAATAGAAGACAGCGTGAAGTCAGTACTCCCTCCTCCGATAATAGAATACTGCTATGGGAGCCTATCTAAGATGAGGAATACGTCGGAGGACACAATCCCTTCGAAGAACAAGTTACTTCTTACCTTGTATCGTTCTTTCGACGCGATGTTCCTCCGACGTATTCCTCATCGACCCTCCCATCCATCCCCGCAGTTCTACTTCCCTTGTTGTTGCAGCTTACGCTCCTTCAGGGTGATTAGTTAGTCCAGAAAGTATTATTGTGGGCTACAAAACGGAACTGAGCAACGGACGCTGCGCGCGGCCTTTATAGGCAGGATGACGTCGATGTCGATACGGCGGTTGTCGAGGGACATCGACTCGGAGGACGTCGACGCGCAGCGCCCTCTAGAGAAAAAATTTTCCGAGGCCAGCAGAGCTGGAAGGAGATATCTAAGATGAGGAATACTTCGGAGGAACATCCCGTCGAAAGAACGTTACAAGGTAAGAAGTAACTTGTTCGTTTTTATTATTGTTGTTATTAGGGTATTTATTGAGCACAAACCTAGCTGTACAGTCATAGAAGGCAGAACACGGTGAAGGAATCAGTAAAACAGGGAGTGGGGAACTAACCGGAGGGCAATTGGGCATCAACGGATCGACAAACCCTCTGAGTAGATCAGCCATTCTCATGTAGTGTGGGCAGTTCAGGGTGTGTGTTAGGGAGAAGCCAATTCTTGATGAGGATGGTCTTGAGCTCCTTCCTGATCTGAAAAAGCAAAGGAGCAAGTCTGATGTTGATAGGGAGGAGGTTCCAGAGCCTTGGGGAGTAGACCGAGAAAAGCCTGGCTTCTGGTTCTTTCCTTCCTGCACTGGCGAAGTTCAAGTTTGCACATTTCCTTACATCTGATGGGTCATAGGCCTCCAGAGAACCTGATTTTCTCAGTGAGGTAGCTCTGGAACTTCAGATTCACAGCCTTGTAGATGATGCAGCAAGATTCGAAGATAATACGTGCTTTCAGCAGGAGCCAGTGCAGTTTGATGAGGGTTGGTTGATGTGGTCGAAATTGCAGATTCCTGTGAGTTGTGCTGTAGCATGCAGGACATGTCTCAGGGATGCCAGGATAGTCGCCGGAAGGCCTTCCAAAAGGGCATTGCCAACATCAAAATGGGAGAGGACCAATGCTTGGATAACAGATCGGAAGTTGTTTTCTAGGATGAAGGCCTTGATTTTACACAGCAGAAAATGTTGGTCCAAAGCTGTTTCTCTTTTCCTTGCTATGTCCTGTTTGAAGGAGAGGCCTGTCAATGTCAAACCCAAAGGACTTGGTGCAGGTAACCAGCTAGGTTGTCTGGTGTGGATGCCGGGGCTTTCAATGTTGTTGGTCAGCAGTAGGAATTAAATCCTGGAGCGGTTGAGTTTTAGGTAAGCACTGGACATCCACGACTGGATCAGTGGAGTCTGTGGATGTGTTCGATGGAGGATATCTTGGGGTAGAGCTGCATGTCATCTGCATATTGCTGGATGTGTATGTTTTGTGGAGTAAGGAGGGTGCTGAGCGAGTCCATGTAATGATTGAAGATAACTGGGCAGAGGATGCATCCTTGCGGGTCTCCACAGTAGATGGGTAAAGTTGATGATCTCAGGAATCGATTTGTAAGAATTGGTGGCAATTAGCAAGGTAGGATTTGAACCAGCTGAGGAAGATCTCTGATCCATATGAGGGATGTAGATTGTCGGTGAGAGTCTGGTGGTCTACTGTGTAGAATGCTGATGAAACGTCAAAGAGAACAAGGAGACAAGGATAGCCATCAATGAGCATTTTAAGGGCATCATCGATCACCCTGATGGTAGCCGTTTGTTTGCCAAATCTGCCTCTGAAACCAGTTTTGTAGGACTCAAGGAGGTTGTTGGCTTTGATGTGTTGCAGGAGTTGCATGGGTACTGCTTTCTCAAGGATCATACCTAGGATGGGAAGATGGGTGAAAGGGCGGTAATTGCTGAGGTCGTCTGGGTGCAGTGTTGGTTTCTTGAGAAGCAGTAGGATTTGTCCGGTCTTGAGGTTCGAGGGGAAGAGGCCTTGAGATAGGGAGCTGTTCACACATAGAGGTGTATCTCGGCACTTTAAACAGATAACTGCTGTTTGTGACCCTCGGAAAATCAGAAGGCTGAGTGCACCTGCAGCAATTCAAACCTTTTGACCATGAGGTCAAACACAGATCATTGTAGGGGCTACATTAGTGAACAGAGCAGCTGACCCAGCATGCTTTATAAGGGCGATAATGTATGTGTTCTAACACAGACTCTCATTAATGATGCTTTATGATCCAAAAGGTACATAATGGATTGCTATAATCCTTTGTTGTTGAACACATCTGTTGCTTACTCTTTTTGTGTTTCTTTGATTTTTTTTCTTTTTCATGATGTTATTTTGTGAATTTTACACTATGTACATTGTTATTACAAAAATAAAACATATATGCAGAAATAAATAAGATGACGGATCCACAAAGGAGCCAAGCAGGCTAGGTTCCCCTGCAGCAGAGTGAAAGTATGGAGACAGACAGATTTAAAGAGGACAGACCCCAAAAAGAATGGAAGAGTAAAGGAGAATGGGGAAAAGAGCAAAGGTTGGAGGGGCGACCTGGTGAGAAAGTGAAGTTGTCAAGCCAGTGAAAAGAAAGTGAGTAGGGGTCAGAAGAGAGGACACCAGACAAGTGGGGAAAGAAATTAGCTTTGGTGAAACTGCAGTATAAATTAAAATAAATGAAAAGGACGTGGAAACTGGTTTTGTAGATCAAAGCTATTTTCACACGCGTATTTGCCAAGTACGTATATAATATTCAGTCTGCACAGACGATATGCTTCTATTTGATAGTACACCAAGTGGTCTGAAAATGGCTCTTAGTTCTCTTAATATATATTTTACTAAATGAATGAACTAACACCCAACATTGCAAAAACAAAGATAATCTGCTTTTCAGGGGGTGTGGGGATGTAGACGCATGAGGGCCCCGAGTTATAAACTACTGCAGGTTTGTGTTATCTAGGATTGCACATTTTTAATAAATGGAATTGCCCTTTATTGTCATTACTCCTAAAAAAAGATGAATCTGCTATTTGCTACTCAAAGGAAGAGAATAAAGAAAACATTCTGTCGATTTCCACTAATTCCATTTTTAACTTTTTACAAAGCAAAAGTGATTGTCTATAATCTATGGCTTGAGGTGTTGGTATTTGAATGATTGGTTTTTTCTCTGCATTTGGAAGTAACCTTGTGGAAAAACGTTATATCAGTGCCTAAATGTATGCCAATGTCTTGGATTAGATTTGGGTTGGATCTTATTTCATTAGGGACGTGGGTAAAAGGGAATATGTTTAATTTATACTATAAAATCCTAGCCTGCTATCCGAATTCAATGTTTGAAGTTTTGTCCAGTTGTCTACCTACAAAATGGAGCACACACTTGAGCAACCTAATATCCAAGCACAGTTTGACTCTGAATGATGTATGCAACCCTCTTGATAATTTTAGAAATAACACATTTAGAGTAAAATACTTTGAGAAGATGACTGTATTTAAGCAAATAATTCCCTTGTAAAATGAAAACTTTCTAAGCAGGCACCCTGGATCTCCAGAAAAATGTGGATGCTCCCCGAGTACCTGAAACGTTTTCCTTTTCCAGTTTATTGGAATATCTTTTCAAGATTTCCCCTGAACATACTCCACAATTATGAAATTTGCGATATCCATTTAGGGATACCCTCTGAAAGTAGATCCTATAGTTTCTGCAATATAAAGGGTCAGAATGAATCATGGTCTCATACCCTAAGGGACTGTGAGGAAACCTTCCAGATATATTTTATCTGGAACAACTTGTACACCATATTGATTTTTTTATCTTTGAGAATTTCTGGTGTAGATGAATGGAACAATTGACTATATCTTCAACTATTGCTATCAGCAAACATATTAAGGAAATAATGGTCTTAAATAAAAACTTGCCAATGTATTAGACTTATGCAACACAAACATTTAAAATGTTATTTAATTATGTGACAAATGTTCTTAATGTATTCCATTGTATTTAGTTTTTTCCACTTTGATGTTGTAAAAATTACATAAATGTGAAAGGATTTTGCAAAACAAAACTAAAAAACCTTTTGGTTCCGGGGGACACAGGGACTGAATCTCTTTGCAATGAAATAGAAAAAGCAAAATGGCATTGCTTTGCAGAGGGTTCAGTCTAAAGATCTCTGAGGGTGGCCTTTTTGACTGTTTGGTCAGGGAAATGTCCCTCCACTTTGCCTCCTTTTCCCCCTAATCGCTAGAGTTCTATCCAAAATCCAGATTTTATAGTCCTCCTTCACTTTGATTGCTGTCCGCTGATCACGTGTTGGGTACACCAACACCTTCTTAGCAGGGAGAAATGCATTAATCCTCACTATAAATTATGGTCACCGACTTTGACATTGAAGTACCTGAGCAATTGCGCTTCTGTCACTTGAACATCCTGAAGAAGTCTTAACAATGAGTGGCTACCACGCACAGAACCATCAGAAAATGGAATCCGCCTCCTCATCCGGGGAAAGAGGAAGAAAGGCTACATAGGCTGGACCCAAAGCGGGCTTTAAGCTTTTACATCAGCAGACTTGCTAGGATTAGGCAAGCAGACCAACTGTTCATAGGTTACGCAGGGCACAAATGAGAACTACCGATAACAAAACAAACCATTTCCAGATGGATTATTTTGGCCATCCTGGAATGTTACAAACTAGCAGGGAAAGAGCCTCCTCAAAATCTTAGGGCTCATTCAACCAGGGGTATCGCAGCCTCCTCGGCCCTCCAAAGGGGGTGCCGGTTCGAGACATATGTGCGGCTGCCACATGGTCGTCCGCACATACCTTCACAAGATTTTACAACCTGGATTCCTCCTCTAGTCAAGAGACAAGGTTTGGCAAAGCCGTATTACATTCGGTTCATTCCTAAAAGGAAACATGGCGTTTTATTCCCACCTCCAATTGCACACCACTGCTATGGGAGTCTATCAAAGATAAGGAATATGTCGGAGGACACAATCCCTTCGAAGAACAAGTTACTTCTTACCTTGTAACGTTCTTTCGGTGGGATGTTCCTCCGACGTATTCCTTATCGCCCCTCCCATCCATCCCCGCAGTAATACTTCCCTTGTGGTTGCAGCTTACGCTCCTTCAAGGTCAATAACCAATTCATGTGAAACAACTGTTAACGTCAAAACGCAACTGAGCAACGGACGCTGCGCGAGTCTATTTATACACGTGATGACGTCGGCACCGATACAGAGGCCGTCGAGGGACATCGGCTCGAGGGACGTCGACGCGCAGCGCCCTCTATTGAAAAAAAAATTCTGAGGCCAGCAAGCTGGGAGATGATCTATATCAAAGATATGGAATACGTCGGAGGAACATCCCATCGAAAGAATGTTACAAGGTAAGAAGTAACTTGTTCTTCTCACTGGTTTCCAGTTTCTAGAAATCTTTACCATTCAAAAGTAAAGAAAAATATTCTCTGTGTCTTAATGGCCCTTTCTACGAGTCTGAGGTGCTACAACAGTGTTGCCCGCTGGTGTACCTCTCCAAACAATCTACTCAGTGGCCAACAGGAAGACGCCATGCATATTTACACAATAGAACTGCTTCAGCATTGATGTGATAGCAGAGTCCACAGCTGGACATGCAATGCTTAGTCTTTTTCCTCAGAAGGCATTCCTCTTTTATTCTACTTGTGAGTATGAAGTGCTTGGTTAAATAGTCAAAGAATGTGGATGTATAAAAGAGTGAACACTGGAGGAGAATTAGTTACTTGTTACTGTAGTACTCCTACGTCTATCCCCTTTCCTCCATACTGTATGGGCTTCCCTAGCTAGGGATGGGAAATTGAACCTTTTTCACCAGAAACATTTTCTTCCCCTTTAAATTTAAGTGCGCATGGGGGCGCGGCCCTGGGAGGATGTGCTCCCCCGACGCCACCCTCCAACGCCAGGCCTTAGTCCTCTTTTCCGCATCAAGGGGAACTGAGCACTTTCGCCAGCGCTCCTGGGTTAGGCCTCTGCCCTTGTAATTCCATGCGCTCTTCCACAGAAGACTTTCTGGTCTCTTATTACTTTTTTTTTCTCTCATAGCAATTGTCAGAGATAATACTCTGTCCTCTGGTGCCACGCTCCTGCCCGGCGCATGTTGATGACGGCGGGTTTCAGCAGGTGTCCGGCCTGCGAAGGTTCCTTTCGCACGTCATATCCCCACGCTCTCTGCCTCTGGTGCCTTGGTCCTGACCATGGCTTGGACGGCTGTTCTGCGTGCAACGTGTTGACCCTGCAAGCTCTGAAGAATCGTTTGCCCAGGTGGAGGGAGCTGTTTGAAAGATCACCTCCAGAGGACATAAAGACATATGTGAGGAGAAAGACCAGGCCCATGGTAGGTGCCCTGTTCTCCTTCGCACCCCACAAGGGCAACTCCTTCCCAGGGAAGCACCCACGTGGGAGGGGCCTTTCAGTTACTAAGACCAGCAAAGAGATCAAGGCTCCCAGAGCTACCGGCCAACAGGCCAAGGGGTCGCAAGATCCTCCCGGTCCCACCGCTGAGGTGTCACAAGGCTCTGGTACCGGGGACCTCCCAGAGAGGCTTTGCTCTAACACCGTTTCCGTGCCCGAGGGGGCACCTATTCGCAGCAGTTTCACTACCAGCATTATGGCTGAGGGCACTCCGCCTCCCAGGTCTCTTCCTGGGTTGCAGGGAAGGTCCGGGCCTTCGATTTTAAGCATGCAGGTGCAGACTGGGCCAGCTCTTCAGGCACCGTGCAGCAGGCACGTGGAGCGGGGCATGACAAAATGGCCACCAGGCCAGACAAGATGGCGGTTCGCCGGAGCCTCCTCATTCTGGAGAGCAGGCATGGGAACGCACGTCTAGATTGGACTGGACTATGCCAGTTACCTGGTCCACGTCATACCCGACCACATTGTCAAAGGGGCGGTACACAGCCCCCAGCTTGGTGCGACAAGGACCGCCAGGACCTCAGCAGACACAGGGCCCGGCTTCTACGCCCCAGGCCCTTCCCTTGAATACGAGGATACATTCTTCGAAAAGTTCCTTACCCACATGAAATCACAGCAGATGGGCAACATCCTCGGAGGGGCAAGGGGTCATCAAAGACATGCTCCCTCCGGTACCACCTCAGGCTCCGACCGGGGTCCAGACCCCGGTCCCAGGTCAGCCCTTGGTTCTCACGCTCACACCGGACACAGTGGCCCGGCCTCCGGCGCAGCCTCCTCAGCAGCCCCCTGCACTGCCAGTCAGCACGCCACAGCTGCCTGCACCCAGCATGCCTCCGGCAGCTCCTGACCTGCAAGACACAGCGGGTGACGAGGACGAGGAGCAGGATGCTCCCTCGTCAGCTTAGGGTTTCCACGAGAGGCTGGCGGGTTTGGCAGAATACCTGGGGATTCCGCAGCCACAAGTTGAATAACCTGAGACAGGGGTCTGGCTGAGGCGCTGACCATCCGCCCTGCCACAAGAACTGGCATCCCTCTGCAAAAGGATGTAGAACGTCTGGCCAAGAAGGGATGGGTGAAGCCGCACTCACGCAGCCTCCCAATAAACACCTTCATGCCAAGCATAGGCAGGCGGAAGGGGACTCCCTCATTCTGTTGGTACGCCCTCAACCGCATTCATCCGTTATAGCTGCGGCCTCATTTTATTCCAAACCGCAGTCTTCTTCTGCACCCACCTCAGCACTCCTAGGGAAAGAGGAAAAGCTGTTGGAGTCCTACAGCAAAAAGATTTTCTCTAATGGCACACTCCATCTGCGCCGGGCCAACACTGATGCGATGTTGGCATCAGTGAATCAAAATTGTGGTCCAAGATATCATAGAGTCTATAGTGGCTCACATTGACACCGCTGGTAGAGCTATCTGTATCGCCACTGATATGAGAACTAATTGGCTTAAGGCGACCAGGTTTAACCCTGATGTGCAGGAGCACATTCTCGACCTGCCATTTGAGGGGGGGGGGGGGGGCTTGTTTCACTCGACCACGGACGAGGATGTTGACAAGAATAAAAAAAGCTTGCAAACAGCTAAATCCTTGTCAGTCCTGACAAAATTGCACCCAAGGCCTAGCCAGAGTTACCAACGCTCAGACAGAACCCGTAGCTTTGTTGGCTTCAGGGACTTCTGGAGCAATGCGGTAGACAGCCCAACCGGTCTCCTAGCTAGTACAGGCGCAAGCAGAACTAATCCTCTCACAAGGGGTCTTTCCGACTCCCTCCCAGGCACCAGCCTCAGTGGCTAAAAAGCGGTGACGGTGTCATCCAGATCCACAAGTCTCTGGTGGGGGGCAGGCTTGCCCTTCACATCCATTCCTGGTGGGCAAGGTTCGGGTACCCATGGATACTCTCTGTAGTTTCCACGGGCCTCCGTCTGCCAGTTCCTCCACTTCCTCTTTCCTCCACTCCTACAGATTAGGACGGCAACTGTTTTGGCGGCAATCCGCTCGCTCATCGGGAGTCAGGTGGAGGAGGAGGTTCCCGCTTCACAGCGAGGCATAGGCTTCTATTCCTAAATATTCACAATTCAGAAAAAGAACCAGACTGGCCTGAGAATTGTTCTAGACGTCTCTTCCTTGAACCTTTCGCTACCCCTTCAAAAGTTCAAGATGGTTAATCCAGCACTTATTGCAGGGAGACTGAATGTGCTCCCTGGATCTGAAGGATGCTTACCTGCACATCCCCATTTGGGTGCCCCATCGTTCCTTCCTGAGGGCTTTCATTTTCAATACAAGGTCCTCCCTTTTGGCCTCAACTTGGCCCCAAGGTTAATGAACTCAGTAGCAGCCCAGCTCAGGGCAGAGAACCTCCACGTTTATCCAAACCTCGACTGGCTTGTCCGAGCAGAGTCTCCCGAGGCTGTATAGCGCACCGCCTCAGCACTTAGAGCACCCCACATCAGATAGCATGCACCTATCAACCTCAAGAAGTCACAGTTACTCCCCACTCAGTCCTTAACATTCCTGGGGCTAATTTGGGATACGAGGGTGGAGAGGATCTTCCCCTCAGCAGACAAAATCACAGCAATCAGGAAGGCCACTAGGCATTTTCTCAGCAGACCAGTGACCTCAGTATGGTTGTACCAGCACTTGCTCTGCATAATGGCGGCTTGTCTCCTGGCTGCGCCACACACTCAAAATGAGGAGGCTGCAGTTGCATTTCTCAGCTTCTTGGAATGAGGAGATGGGGACCCAGGCAGCTCTAGTCAGCATACCACAGCACCTGAACCCGGCCTTGAGTGGTGGAGTGCAGAGACCAACCTGTTAGTGGGCAGACCATTCAGGCAGCCCTCAAGGAGAGCACCATTACTACGGACTTGTCCCTATAGGGATGGGGGGGGCTATACTGGACACCCACAGTGTCCATGGAGTATGGTCACGACAGGAACAGCTGGAACACATCAATTGGCTTGAGATGATGGCCATCTGGCTTGCCCTCAAAGTGTTCCTCCCCATTGTCAGCAGCAGCAGGTTGGTCTACAGCCAGACAGACAGCTCCACTTGCATATATTACATCAACGAGCAGGGAGGTACCAGATCCCCTCCGCTCTGCCGGCTGTCCATTGACATTTAGGAGTGGGCACTGTCGAACAGCATTTACTTAACAGCAGTCCACCTGCCGGGGGAAATCCAACTTGGAGGCGGACAGGCTCCGCAGGCTGGGGATTGACAACTAGGAATGGCAAGTGAACAAATCGGTCCTGAGGGGATTTTCGACAGGTTTGGCCACCCTCAGGTAGACCTATTCGCCACTATGAACAACAGGAGATGCCCTCAGTTCGCATCCTGGCTGGGGCAAGACGGGATTGCTGGGGGACGCGTTGCAGATCATGCGGAATGGCATGAATACATATGTGTTTCCCCCCACTCCGCCGATTCACAGGGTCATCTTCAGGGTCAGGGAGTCACTGAGCCTTCTACTTATCTTGATAGCGCCATGGTGGCCGGCAAGACCTTGGTTCTCGGAGCTCCTCCGGCTTTCGGACCAACTTCCAGTACACCTTCTGCTGGGTCCAGCCCACTTATTTTCCCAGCAGGGGGCCACAGTGGTCCCACCTGCTCTGCAGAAGTTAGCCCGGCAGCGTGGTTCCTGAAAAGGCCACCCTGAAGCATCTACTGTTATCACAGGACAGCCTGGCTATCATACAAGGGATAAGAAGTGACTCTACCAGGGGTCAGTACAGGAGTAAGTGGTCAAGGTTTTGCCACTGGGCAAAGACAAACAAGGTTGACTCACTGATATGCTCACTGGACGATGTGTTATCCTTCTCGACGCATCTGGCTCACTCAGGTGTGCAGGTAGACACCTGCCGTAACGTATCTGGCAGCCATAGGGGCCTACAAAAATTCCAGAGACGGCATCTTCCCCTTTTCCAATCCGGTGGTAAAAAGGCATTTGGCAGGACTGACAAGATTATATCCTGCGTTCAAGCGTCCACATCCGGTCTGGGACCTTAACGTGGTGTTGGGCGCCCTGGCTCACAAACCCTTTGAACCCATGGCATCAGCAGACATCAGGCTGGTGACTATTAAGACTGCCCTGCTGGTTGGCCTTACTTCAGCACGCCAGTCAGTGAGATTCAGGCTGTGGTGGCTTCAGAGCCTTATACCACATTTCAACAGGACAAGGTGATGCTCAGGACGCATCCTGCCTTTCTCCCTAAGGTTGTTTCTTCCTTTTACATTAACAAGGAAATAGTACTCCTAACATTCTTCGCTTTTCCAAAGGATGAGGTTTAGAAGGTGGTGCACTGTCTGGATGTCAGTTGTGCTGTAAGAATTTATCTGGACAGAACAAAGAACTTCTGTAAATTGGGTGCCTTGTTCATCACGTTTGACGGATCAATATCAGGCTGTCAAGCCTCCAAGGCTTCCATAGCAAGGTGGATGGTCATGGCCATCAAGGAGGCATATGAGGGGCAGCACAGACCTTTGACAGCAAGCATGCATGCCCACGCCATCAGAGCCAAGGCCATGGCGGTGGCTTTCCACAGACCCGTCCCATGGCTGGCAATCAGCAAGACGGCTATTTAGACCTCCCATCAGCCTTTTGCAAACACTAATGCTTGGATTCCAGCACCAGATCGGATGCAGCATTTAGCCAGGCAGTTTTGAAGAACTATTTTTTTAGAAGGGCAACTCTCCTCCCCAAGGTTGCATTCATTTGTAATCACCCATAAAGTATGGAGGAAAGGGGACGGGACGTAGGAGTAATTATAAGTTACTCACTGTAGTGACTAACATACTCCTAGTCCATAGTCCCTTTTCCTCCATACATCCCACCATCCTCCCCCATAACAACTAAGTGTCTGTCGATGCATCAAAGGGGACTGAGGAATGGCGCCGGGGGCGGAGTCAGGGGAGCGCATGCTCCCAGCGCCACACCCCCACACGCACATACATTTAATGGGTAAGAACATTTTTCTGGTGAAAAAGGTTCTGTTTACCACCATTAACGAGGGACGCCCATACAGTATGGAGGAAAGGGGACTATGGACTAGTAGTACGTTAATCAATTAGCATCTGTATCTTTCATATATTCAAATGTCACCCACCCTATTTCCAATCAAGGCTAAAAGGGTCACTAAAATTCATTATGACTTTGAAGTTCACTTATGGGCACCACTTAACCAATGTCTAAAGCCTCCCCCACCTCATTGGTCAGGACAATCATTATCTAAATCAAGTGAATTAAAAGTAGAAAAAAAAGAAACAATATAGCAGCCAGGCCACCTGCGCATGGATTGCTACCATATGCGTGCACCCCGGCTCCAACCACCAACACTTTTCTCCTCCTCGTATGAGACTGGAACTCTCTGGCATCATTCCAACCGGTGGCACTTCCTGCTTTTTTTTGTTGTGTACTCCTTGGCTTTCCTAATTCTGAATAACGCTGCTATTGTCCCTTCATGTGGCATGTTTTTAAGTCCTGCGTGTTGTGCGCTGCCCTTTTTCATCGCAGACTTGCACTTGGTCTGATTTGAGGTTCTGGCCCCAGATCACATTAGCCCGCTGTGTGTGTTGATACTTTCTGCTTTAGGTCCCTGTGGTTTCGCTTCACCCCTGGGAAGACCTGATTAATCGCTGTACCTTCAGTGTGGAGGGTTTTATTGCATGCAGTTTTGTGTCTCTACCCTGTTCCTTTTCAGTCAGACGCACACACAGGTGATTCTTTGCAGATTTCTGGCTTGACTTGCCCTACCCAGCCTATCCAAAGAGCCCTCTCGAGCTTTACAAAGTCACCAGTTACATTCTTATAAAGCTACCTGTGAGGGTTGGCCCAAATGAAAAGATTGTCTTAGACATAATCTGTTCCAATATTCTTGCACTACCAGTTTTGACCCTCGAGAAGAACATAGTGAGTCTCAACTCCCAGAAGCTTCTGTGGGAAAGCAGTTTTGCCTACCCAAGGGGGGCTGGCCTGATATAGCTACAGAAATTACTTTGGCATACTGCACCTCCAAGGCATCTTTTACAAGTTGAAATGATAAACCACATTGGGCAAACCATCTGCAGCATGCCGATTCTGCTTTTTTGTTGCCTTGTGATATGAGGAACCATAAGTAGAATAACTACCCAGGTAGATGTACTGACTCACTTGGAACATGTTCTTCATCCTTAAGGCTGAGCTATTAATCTCAAGACCTAAAGGTGCAAAATGTTGTTGGCAAACTTCAGAGCAGGTGTGTGAGTTTCATTTATAGCCAACACCAACCATCACTGGACCAGCAAGGAAGCTCACAAGCTTTCTAATGTGGCGGATGAATAGTAATGGAGCATGGACACAGCCCTACCTTAACCTTTGAAGACTGGGAAAGGGTTGGTGCTATTCTCCTTCCAGCATAGCAAACACAAAGGCAGTGTTGGGAAATTAGAATGCCTAGATAGCCCTAGCCATTCCCTTGATAACATACCACAGGGTGGTGCAGCTTACTAATTTGGAAGCCTGACTTAAAGTAATAGTAATTGCATGTGAGCCCAAAAACGTTATATAAACCCAGACTGGGCCTCGAGGGGTACCCGCTCTGTACAACCAAGAAGGGCCCTGTCTAGGCCCTTTCGTTGAAAGGAGAGTGATGGTCACATTCCTTCAGGAATCTATGGATGGCTCTAGTGTCATATTCTCCTTAGCGAAGCCAAACCATGTAAGTCCACTGTGCAGGTGAGCAGGGATGTATCTTCAGTGGAGTCCCCTTTACATCTTTTATTGAGGTCAGACAGTGTATCTTCTGCTACTCTTAGAAAGCCACAGGGAAAGGCATACACTTTTGATAAAAAAAGAAACCATCCTTGCTGCTTAATGTTTTAATTCAGCACTGGGGGTAATTGGTATCTCCGGTGTTAAAATGTCTCTATTAAAGCCTACTTTTGCTGGACTTGGCCAAGGTATTTAGGTCTCCCCTCTACTTATCCCTCACTTGAATATCTTTGCCCTGAACCAGGGTATTATACAGGAGCCTAACTGCACAAGCATATGCTAATATCTGAGGGGGAGAGCTCGACTAATGTACAGATAAGTAATTGAGTGGCTTTATTTTATTAAGAATCAAATCCACTTTTGTTGGCTCTATTTCCTAAGGAACTTTGTCCTTTACTGTTTTCGTACACTGCCAGTGCACCTCTGGAAGGCAGTGTTTGACTGTTGTCCACGTTATTGTTTCTTTGTCCAGAAGCTGCTAGTTTAGTGAAGACCTATAGTCATTCGAGCAAAATGCCATTGTTTCGTAGTCACATGCAGTAAGTTTGGAGTGGGGTGCAAGAGAATTTAGGGCCGGGTAATGCTGCCCGCATTACAATGCTGAACTTTGAGCTGGTATATGAGGTGTTCCTCAGATCCTCTAACCCCGTTCTGAGCAAGCTACCATTGACCTTTGTTGTAAACCTAGTGGTGTGGAGTTAGGTAATACTGGACACTTAACACCATGGGCACAAAAGAGCTTCAGGAGCCAAAACTCTGAACCTAGTGACTGGGAAAGTGTTTTCAGTGTCACTCAGCATTGGAAAGCCACTCATGAGCAGGGACACCAGGAAGGAGGTAGTTACAGATATAGGAAGCTAATAGTATAACATGGGAAGGCCATGACTGCAGCAGTCTCACTCCAAGATGGTGACTTCCCTTTCTAGTACCTCAGCCCATGGGCCTGTGCTGAATCATTAACATAATACACGGTACGCCTGATTGACAGATGGCTCAAATCCCAATAAACTAATGGCACACCCTCATCGGCGACTAGCCTCCATCATCTCAGATAAATTCAACAATCTGCCAGCTGCTTCATGGGCAAGAGCGTAAGAAATTGCTGGGTTAGAACCAAAAGGAGAGATTTTGTAGAAGTTTAGAGAAGTATAGGTGTGCAGAGAATGTGAGCGAGGAGGAGGAAGGAATGAGTGTGAGGAAGTGATTGAAGGAGGGAAAGATTCAGGGGTACCAATAAAGGAGCATGACGAAAGGTTGGCCCTGAATTATGAAAGATCAAGCAGAGGAGGTCTGAAGCAAAGAGAGAGAGAGAGAGAGAGAGAGAGAGAGAGAGAGAGAGAGAGAGAGAGAGAGGGGGAGAGAGAACAGATCAAGGTAGAGTAAATGAGCATAGGAGTAATACAACAGTAAGGAGGAAGAACGAGGAAGTCAGACAGAGGTTGAGTGCAGTCAAACAGTCTGTGTTGGAAGGGGAGGAGCCTTACCTGCTACTTGCTGGGGATTCTGACCAGATTCTGGATGGTGGAAGAGGCCAGCATTTTTGTCAAGGAGGAACGTTTTTTTACCGCCCTTGGTTTGAGCATGATAATAATCACTGCAGTCTAAAAATGCACCCAGCACAGCCTGGGAAGAAATCTACTGCTATCCGGATGTTGAGAAACCTGAAGGTGTTCTCCCACCTACTCCCCTGGGATCTCCCATTCAGGGTGCCTGGGAAGGGGCATCACTTGTGGATCTCGACCCTGGGGGTGGACAAGCGAGGGAGGATCACCTGAATGGAAGGTCACAGGGGATTGGGAGGAGAATGCCTAAAGTCGAGACATGGTAGTCACCCTTTTCCCATTATGCTTCAAAACCCTCTCCCTTGTCTTTTATGGGATATTTACAATCCCATTCCATCTCTCCCCCCCCAGTTCCAACATGTACTGGGACGAAGAAGAGGCGATCGGGAGTAGTAAGGAGTACCCCTAGGAATAGGCCTACTATATTTCACCACTAGGCTGTCCCACTAACAGGGTCAGGCAATGCCAGGCATTTCACCTTAACCATGCACACCTGACTCCACTTGACTCTCAGCTAAGGTATAGAAGGTGTGGTTCTGCCAAAGAAGATGAGCGAGCTGGGCTTGCTGGTTGGAATATGGAAGCCAGGAAGCAGGAGGCTGCAGCAAGAGAAGCCTGGAAGATCCGGAGGAGAGCGGGACGCCAAGCCGCTTATCCGGTGTGTCATAGGGGTTGCAGCTTGGCGAGGGAGCTGTGTATCCAGGTAGCCGGAGTAAGGCGTGCTGCAAGCTGCTAGCCGCGTCCAGGCCCGCGATTGTTCCCTGGGGACATGTGCCAGTCCCAGGTGCGTCTGAGGGGCAGGTGGTAAGACCCTGACCTCAGTTTTCAGATCCCGAGCACCTGCTTGCCAGCGACACACTTCCGGGTGAGTTTTTTCGAAGAAAGAGAGAGAGAAACTCAGTAGCATGCGGTTGATTGGAGCGGGAGCAAAAGTGATGAAAGATGCAAGTAGCGCGTTAATCGGAAAGCAGACAAAAAGTGAGAAAAACCAGAGAAACAGTGCGCTGGTGGCGCGAAGACAGAGAAAACAGAGTGAATTTAAAGGGAGCGGAAAGTAAAACGAGGGTGCAAGCAACCCGAAAGAGGGAAAGAAGGTGCGAGCGACCCAAGAGCAGGAAAGAGGGCACGAGCGACCCGAAAGACAGATAAAGTGAGTGGAAAGCAAAGAGAGGGTGCAAGTGACCCAAAAGCAGGAAAGATGGTGCGAGTGGACCGAAAACAGGAAAGAGGATACGAGCCACCCGAAATTAGAAAAAACAGGGTCAAGTGAGAAGAGTGTGCCAGGGGCACGGAAAAGCAAGAGGAGTGTGCAAGTGTGCACAGCAAAGTGGAGAGAAAGGTGAAAGAGAAACAAGAGCAGAGTGGAAAAGGCAGCAGAGGAAAAGGGTGCCAGAAGAAAGATACAAAGTGTAAAGAGAGGAGTCAGAATTCAGAGTAATCGCGCAGGAGAGGAGCAAAAGCCCAGTGTTTTCGAAAGTCTGACACTGCCCCATGAAAGGACTGTGGGCCACATCAGGGGTTGGGCAGAGCAGCAAAAATGCAGCGATAACGATATTACCGCCCCGCCCAATCCTCTCCAACTTTCTGCCAATTTTCAGCACAATTACCACCTGCGCTATTACCTCAGTTAGTGGTAATAGCGGCAAAAAAAAACATACAGTCCCATGGACTCTACAAAAATGGGGAATTACAGCACCAACTCTGTTAGGAAAGATTTCATATTTGAATGTAATTTTCCCTCCCTGGGTCAACCCCCAAACTTTTTGCTGCTGTTTTACACCCTGATCTAAACTTTGCCAGAGAAGCACAGCCCTCAGCTGCACTCCTCTGGGCTTTCGCTCAATTATTATGGGGAAACTGACATGCCCTTAAAACAGTCAGTACTGGGAGACTTAGTCCTTTCCTCATGTTGCAGCTTTTGTGCAACATGTAACAAGAGTGCAATGTAACTTACTTTACCGCACTCTTGGGTCTCTAGTCATTCCAAAGGCCCTAGAAACTCTCGCTGTACTTATTATGAACTGGGCAGGTGTGTCACGGACGGGACTGGTGGCAGCTATCGTTTATCTTATGTTTTGAACCCTTTGTTGCCATGTTATCCGCGCTTACCACGTTTGGCACGAGTAGGTGGCCTGGCTCCAAAATGGCCATGCCACGAGGTTCTTTGTCCTGTCCTTTGGCCATCTTGCCCCTTCACCTTCCCCAGGTCGAGTAGACCCGGGTCAGTCCTTATTTGGTCATGCACTTTCCCACAAAACCCAAAGCTTTCGCGGGCTTCTGCATGCCTTGTGTGTGTGCCTCCAGGATGTGGGCTGGCATGTCTGTTCCCAATACACATTCTGGGTGCCAGAGAGTCTGGAGTGGCCTGAATGCCTGGGACCACCGTGGTCCGTGATTGGTCCACGTATGGAGTGAGTGTTTGTGAGCAGATCTCCCATGGGGTCCTCTCCTTTTTGGCTCGAAGGGAACTTTGGATAAGAGGAGGCTGAAAACACCACTACCATGTCGATCTCCTGAGTTCACACTGAACAAGGGATAAGGAGCCAAGTATCCTGGAACCGCTGGTGATCCGTTGGAAGGTTTGGCACCCTGAGCCCACTGTCGTTCTGAGAGACCCCTCTACATCTGATCGTCCTAGAAGGTCTGCGAAGGCGCTTCAACCCATTGGAGTAGTGGGACCAACTATTCTCTGCACCGTCATCAAAACCTGCAAGTAAGCCTCTTCGGAAGTGTCCCTGGGCCAACCAGTGGGCTGACCAGCTTACGCAGGACATTTTGCTCTGTCACCGCCGCCGTTTCAGGGAAGCCCTCGAAACGTGGCCTACTGCTAGCTCTGTGTCCACGGCACCCTCACACCGAATTTTGTACACTTGGCATTCCCAGGTCTGAAGTGAGACGAGTGCGCCCGGACCAGAGTAACCGCGCTTGCCGTGTTGCCCTGCTGTGGCAACGACCTGTGCACGTTCGCTGCATTTGTGACCCACTTGACCCTGCATCCTGCTACTGTGGAATCTACACGGTGTCGAGACGTCCTGCTTGTTGCATCCAAACCTGCTAGCAACGTGAACTGAACTGGCGAAGTCTGGGTCTGCCTACGTCGGGGACCGGTGAGTAGTCCATACCCCAACCGGTGGCCCTTCGCGCAGGAGCCAATTTCTTTTCTACCGCTGTTGCGAAATAGCGACTCTATCCCGCACTCTTAACCTGCCTCCGCCCGCAAGTGGAGGTCTTGCTTGAGTAGTGGGGACTTGTTCTTCATCACTTCATTCACCTTCCTGAACTGTCAGAGACCCTTGAAGAGACCCTATTCTGTCCATTGGCACAAGCGCGTGCATGTACTATTGAGCATAAGGCTCCTCTCCTCGTAGGACTTGGACTGCCTCCTAGTTAGGTGTATTTCTGATGTCAAACTGGGTCTAACGATTACTTGCACTGCCTGTTTTCCTCCCCATCTAAGTGGTCTACATATTCCGTGCTCCTAACTCTTTAGGCCCCTCGGTCTTGTATATATATTGCATTGATTTTTGTGTGTTGGTTTACTTTAGTATTATTGTGATTCTTTGCTATGGTCGATGTTACAAAGGCCTTGTAATAAATGTGTCTATATTTTTAATATAACACCTGTCCGGAGTAATTTGTTAGTGTCCTTGCTTTGTGTGCTCATTAAGGTCTTTCAGTCACCCTCACCCCTCTTTAGACTTGGTCTTGACCACTGCCATCGCTTCCCTGATTGGTCTGGCTTGTCCAGAGGTTTCCCTGTTCCAAGAAACGGGGCTGGCCTTCTGAGCCTCTGCCCCTCCAGGTCAGAGTTCAGAAATCCATCTTAACAACCACAACTCGGGATGTGGTGCAAATTGCGCCAGACTGAATTGCGGTAACGCTAATTGCGTTGATGGTATCCCAGTGCATTTCTTGCCGGGATACCGCCAAGGCCCTGATGAGGCCCTATGTGTTGAAAGGTACATCCCGACAAGGTGAACTTTTGTTTAAAACCAGTTTTGGGAAGGGATCCCTGAGAGGCCCACGGAGACATTTTGAAGTTTGCAAGAGAGGCCTAAGTTTGGGGAAGGGAACACTGAGAGACCCACAAAGACCTACTCATATGTCCTGTCCCCTTTCCTCCATCCTTGTGTGGATGGTCCCGGAAACTTTGGCAGCAAAAGATGCAGCTTCCCCTCAGTCCCTTTTTCCGCACAAACGTTGTCGGACCTGGCAGCCAGTACTGAGACTTTTTTAGCATTCCGCTTGGTCCCAGTTCTGTTTTTTCAATCTTAGTTAACTTCCCTTGGGTACCTCTCCTTCCCCGGCACATGTCGGCCGCAGGAGGATTCACGAGATGTGCCTCATGTGACCGCTCATTCTCGGCCTCGGACCCCCATGCACTCTGTCGAGTGTTTGGGGCCCGACCACAGCTGGGACGCATGTTCGGCTTGCAGCGCTCTCGGTCACAGGGCATTGAAGTATTGGTCGTCGTGGTGGAGGGAGATCTTCCACACCTCTCCTCCTTCCCCACCTTAAGGACTTTGTCTCTAGGATCTCTCAAGGTAGGCCCTCGGTTCAGCATGGCTCCACAGCGTGGCAACTACTTCCCCGGGGTTCCTATGGTTGTGGGTTCCTCAAATTCAGGTTCTGGCCAGCCCGAGGCCTTGAAGGCTACTGGCAACCCGAGGGGCATGGGGGCTCTTCCTGCGCTCAGGGGACAGACCTGAGGCCGTCCTTGCTACCGACTCCCAAGCTGAGGGGCTCTGGGGCCTTACCAGGATGTCCGCGGAAGGGCGATCAAGTTCGTCCTCATCTTCTACCCCATTGGGTAAGGGATCGTCGAGTGCTACCTCCAAGAGTCTGTCCTCGGCACAATCCAACACGACTACCGGCACAGGTCCCGAGGGCGTCAAGCATACCGCAGATCACTCTGAGGTTGTGAGTCAGGGTGTTACGGCTACTGGCCGTCCGGCTAAGGGCTCAGCGCCTACCAGAGTGACCTCTGAGGTCGACGCATCTGCTTCGGGTGCAAGACCCAAGTTGTATCCTCCTGTGTCTGAGGCCTCTATTAGCTCAGGGCCTCTGTGCCCTCCCGCCAAGGGCATGGCGCAAGGCTTCAAAATGGCAGAGAGGCATGTGGCGGAGCCTGCCAGGCTGGCGGTCATCTTGGATCCAGCTCAGGGCCCGCCAGTGCTTTCGCCCATCGAATGGGCTTTGCAGGATGATCCAAACCCCCTTCCCTCCGGAAGCAGCAGTTGATCCTACGGTGCAGGCTTCTGGTCTCCTCAGGGATACATCTACCCATCACAGCCTTACGGCTACATGCACCAGGTGCCTCAACACTTTGACCAGGAGCGTAGGCCCAGCACCTTGGAGGGCCGGGCGCCTAGGGACCTGGTTTCATGCGTGGACCGCTTCTTCAAACGATTGCTCTTCCACATGTGTTCCCATCAGATGAATGGGATCCTGAAGGACCTCTCCTCTGGGTACTCCTTCCATTCCCCAGCTCTTCCGGTTCCAGTGCCGGTCCCTCCCCCGGTCCAGGCCCTTCCGGTTGTTCAGACCCCTCCACCTCCTCCTGTACAACCAATGCCTACCCTTCAACAGCCGTTGGACCTGTCTGTCGCTCCGGACCTAGGGGGGACCCCGCTGGCACCTGTGTCCCAGGGTCCGAATTCCACTCTGTCTATGAAAAAGGGGGCAGGGGAGACGATGAGGCCCAGGATGTTGAACCCTCAGCATCCGTAAAGGCCTTTCCTGATGGCATTCAGGGCCTGGCAGAGTTCTTGGGGTCTGTGGGCCCGAGGAAACCCCCCAGGAGTCGGAAGAGGTCTTGGGGAAGCGCACCATGATCCGATCTGGCACCCCTCTGCAGAAGGATGTTCTGCAGGTGGCGCGAAAGATCTGGGAGAAGCCCAGGGCTAACTCCAAGATGAACAAGGAGTTGGAAAGCAGGTTCAGGCTAACGGGCGGGGAGCCAATCCTCCGAGTCTCCCACCCGCAGCCGCATTCCTCAGTGGTGGCTGCGGCCTTGTTGTTTTCTAAACCATCATCTTCGTCCTCTTCGAGACTTTGGAAAAGCATTGTTGTTCCATCACAGGACTGTATCTGCGGCATGCCAACGCAGATGCACTCATGGCTGCGGCTAACCAGAAGCTCTGGTGGGAGCTTGGGGAATTTCTGCCTGAGCTCCCTTCGAACAAGCAAGACTCCAAGCAAGACTCCTTCAAGGCTGGTGTGGCAGATGCCCGGGCCATTGCGCAGGACCTCATGGAGTCTTCGGTCTCCCACGTCGATACAGCCAGCAGGGCTTTGCCTTGGGTCGAGATGAGAAGAACGGCATGGATGCAAGCCACAAAGTTTTCATCTGATGTGCAGAAACGGATCCTGGATCTGCCCTTCGAGGCCGTGGACCTTTTTCATTCATCAACTGATGACGAGTTGACCAAGAAGAAAACCTCCACTCAAACCACCAAGTCCTTGGCCATCCTGACAAAACCAGGTTCGAAATCCTTCCCTCAGTCCTAGGGCAGGGCCGAGTTCAAGCCCTGTGCTTTGCCACTCCTTCAAGGGGCTCGGGGACCATGGTATATGGAGGCCTAACAGGCCGCCCAGTGGCAACAGAAGGAAGCAGCAGAGAATGTTGCATGGGTTTTTCCACTCCCCCTCCTCTGCCCCTGCCTCTGATGCCAAGAAGCAGTGATGTCAAGGTTGGGGAACACAGCTCACATGTTGGGAGCCGTTTGGCTCTGGTCCAGGACGCCTGCAAACATCTTTTCAGCAACCCGTGGATCCTATCTGTAGTCCTCACAGACTTCCTTTGTCTCTACCATCCTCTCCTCCTCTTCGTCAGATCGGGTCCCTGCCTCTTTTACGGGAGGTCCTTTCGCTCTTGGAGATGCAGGCGACAGAACCAGTTCCTCTTTTAGACAGGGGCTCCGGTTACTATTCTAGGATTTTATTTATGCAGTACCCAAGAACAACCAGGCTAACCTGGGGGTAGTCCTTGACCTTTCATTCCTTTATTTATTATTTTTTTTAAAAAAAGATTTCATTTATTTCTGAAATCCACATGTTGCAATTATATAACTTTGTTCCCACTCATATTGGATTAATACAATTTTATAATTTTCATAACACTGCTGTTCACCTTGATCTATATTCGTGGTCTTTGTGATTTGAGAATGTTTTGTACAGCTCAAACAGCATAACAATATTAACAGTTAACAATTATTGCCCCCCAGCTCCCCTCCCTCCAACTCCCCAACGTGTGTGGGTTAACAGTTTCCCTGAGCATTGTTGTATCCATTGCATTTCCAAGATGGCTTCTGTTACTAATCCCTTCAATGTATTATTTTGAGTAAGATCGGTTTGTGGAAATGATGTTCTTTATTTTTAGTATATTCATGAAAGGGGAGCCAAACTGTCAGGAATTTCCAGTATTTCCCCATTCTGAGTGCCCACACTTTTTCCATAGCAAGGACCCACCATATTTGAACCCACCAAGGCTAGTACTGGTCCTTTCACTGTCTTCCACCCTTGCGCTAGTGTCATTCGGGCCGCCATTAGCAAATGTATAATTAGGGTAGCTGTGGCCCCAATTGCTGATTAGATTTCTTCCACTTGTGCCCCCAGTAGAATTATCGTTGGCGAGTTAGGTAATTGCCTCCCCGTGATCCCTGTTATGTAACTCAAGATTTCCTTCCAGAAGGACTGGGCTTTGGGGCATATCCTTCACATATGAAATAGGTCTCCTATCTCCCCACATTGTCTCCAGCATTGGGCCGAGTATGTTGGGTTCATCCCATGTAGGCGCTGTGGTGTTAGATACCATCTATAGCAGATCTTGTATGCAGTTTCTTTTATTGCGTGCATTTCGATGTTTTATGTGCCTGTTCCCATATTTGCCCCCATTCCTCCTCCGATATAGGAACCCCACAGTCCTTTTCCCATCTAGCTATGTAGGGGAGCTTGTCTCCTGGATGTGTCCTGTCCAGTAGTCTATATATTTTTGAGATACCTCCCGTTGTCAGGCCTTTTCTGAGGGTAATTTACAATCCTATTGGTGTTCTACTTCCCGCCTCTCTTACCGGTTTCTGACAGATCCAGTGCCTAATTTGTATACATCTATATCGTTCTTTTTCCCCCAACGCCAAACTTCTGTTTGCACTCCTCAAAGGTCAGTGCATTCCCATTGCGTACAAATTCCCCCAATGATGGACGTTTTTGAGATCCCCATGCTTCCCAGAATATCGCTTTTCATCTGGGAATAAAGTCAGTATTATAGGCCATGGGAGTATGGGGGCCCATCCCAGGGGGAATTCGCTTCCATCTTAGTGCCTTATACCAAAACTTTGTGACATTTCGGTGGCCTCCAGAATTTGTCCTCCCGCTCTACATGCTCCAGTTCCCATAGGTAATATAATTCCCAGAGGGATATGTGTGGTCCCCTGTTCGATTCCAACCCAGCCCCTTTGTGTCGTACTGAATGCCCATTGCAGCATGGGCACAATTCGTACCGCCATTATGTATATTTTTACATCTAGGACTCCCAATCCTCCCACTAGTGTTTTCGGCGTGTTAATACTGATCTATGTATCCTTAGTTTCTTCCTATGCCATATGAAGGATATTATTTCAGATTGCAAGCTTTTAATCATGCTTGCTGGTATCTCTATCGGAAGTGAGCTCAATACATACAGCAGTGTCTTGAAATCGCACCTTGAAACACTTGTGTATAGGCGTGTTATAAATGCCATATCATATATCAGTTGGGATATTGATATTTTATTTATATCGCGTTCATACACAAGTGTTTCACAGCGAAGGATAGTGTGGTCGTCTTGACCGCCGCGATTCGGGAGAACCAGGAGAGTTCCTGTTTGTCCCATCTGCTGAGATCTTCCACAGGGTGGTTATGTTCACCCCATAGAGGTCCCCGTAATTTTTAGTAAGGCTTATCCCCAAGTATTCTATATTTTTGTCTTCCCAGATCAGTGGGTACGTCTTGCTAAGTTTTGTTATTTCATCCTGGTCTACGGTTATATTGAGGGCCTTGGATTTAGTATAATTTATTGGGAATCCTGAGACCATTGCAAATTGCTGTAGGTTCTCCATCGCTCTGGGAAACGTGATTTCCGTGTTGTTTAAGAATAACAGTATGTCATCTGCATATAATGCTATTTTGTGTGCTTCCTGTCCTGTTTTAACTCCCTTGATCCCCGGGTTCTGCCTGATTGTAATTGGCAGAGCTTCCATAGCCATGGCAAATATTAGGGGTGACAGCGGGCAGCCTTGCTTTGTGCCCCTTAGGATTTTAACCTGTGGTGTATATTGCCCATTGAGTAGGAATCTCATTGTCGGTATTTGGAAGTTTGCCAGTATCATTCTTATGAACTCCGGTCCACACCCAAATGTTTCTAGTACTATCCGCAAGTACCCCCAGTCCAGGCTATCAAAGGCTCTACGTGCGTCAAGCAGCTACAGAGATTTTTTGCTGCGTTCTGCTTCCCAGGTCAATAATGTCTATTGCTCTCCTTATATTATCTTGTGTGTGTCTCCCAGTGATGAACCCGGCTTGGTCCTCATGAAATATCCCTGGCAGGATGGTCTTAAATTGCCTGGCCAGGACCATGGCGTATATTTTTGCATCGCTGTTTAGCAACGAGATAGTGATAGCTGGCATATTCCGTGGGGTCTTTCCCTGGTTTAAGGATAAGAACCATGGTAGATTTCCCCATGTCATCTGTGACTATTCACTGGCTTCTGATTGCATTAAATAGGCGTGTTAAGGGATTGAGTAATTGTGATGTAAAGGTTTTATAGTACCCATTCCCAAGGGCATCCGCACCCAGTGTTTTGTTCCCGGGCACGGATGATATTGCATCATTAATTTCTTGTGCCGTGATAGGTTTCTCTAGGCTTTCTTTTTCTTCACTAGATATCTGTGGAAGCTGCATCGCTGTTTAGCAACGAGATAGTGATAGCTGGCATATTCCGTGGGGTCTTTCCCTGGTTTAAGGATAAGAACCGTGGTAGATTTCCCCATGTCATCTGTGACTATTCACTGGCTTCTGATTGCATTAAATAGGCGTGTTAAGGGATTGAGTAATTGTGATGTAAAGGTTTTATAGTACCCATTCCCAAGGGCATCCACACCCAGTGTTTTGTTCCCGGGCACGGATGATATTGCATCATTAATTTCTTGTGCCCTGATAGGTTTCTCTATGCTTTCTTTTTCTTCACTAGATATCTGTGGAAGCTGTAGCCCCTTCATATAGGTTGCCTTTAGCTCTGGGGCTAATCCTTCCGGTTTAAGTAGACCTGCGTGGAAGGCTTCCATGATTTTCAGTTTGTCTCCCTCCCCTGTGTGCAATATGCCTTCATCCTTAAGTTGGGCAATATCATTCCAGACTTTTTGTTTTTGTAGCTTAGCTGCCAGCAGGCGATTAGCTTTGCCCCCTTGGGTATAGTAAGTTTGTTTGGTGTTTATTAGGGTTTGTGCAGAGCGATCCGCCTCAGTTGTTTCCAGTTGTGCTCTTATCCGTAAGTGTTTGAAATATTTTCAGTGAATGTCGTTTTTTGTGTTGTGTTTCTGCGATTTTGAGTTACCCTTCCAGTTTTGTCCTCAATAATCTTCTTTCTCTAAAGTAAACTGCGACTTGAGATATAAATTTGCCGCAAATTACTGCTTCCCCTGCATCCCATATTACATGCCAGTCTGTTTCCCCTGTGTCATTTTCTTTAAAGTAGTTGGCAATTGTTTTCTCCATGTGGGTTCTAAGGAATGATCTTGTTTAGTCTCCAAGTTTTCTGTGTTTTGGATTGCCCCTCTGTTATTTCTAGTTGTAGTGTTACTGGAGCATGGTCTGTAAGGTATTTGACTCCTATGTCTATTTTCAGTACCTGGGGGATTAAGGTTGCTGAGACTAGTAGCATGTCTATGCTTGAGTATCCTTTATGTACCCCCGAATAATGGGTGTAATCCCTTTCCATGTTGTGAAAGAATCTCCAGGCCTCTATTACTCCCAGCTCAAGAAATAAACTTCCCAAAGCCTGTCAGTTCCTTTCATCTGTGGGTTTGGGGTGGGCGGGGGATTTATCTAGTGTAGGATCCATCACGCAGTTGAAATCACCCCTGACAACCACTTGCCCCTCACACCAGCTACCTATTCTTTGGAGCAGGGCTTTCAGGAAGCTGTCTTGCTTCTCATTCGGGCCATATATAGTGACCTACGTGTATGTTTGATTCCCAATTGTACCTCTAAGGACCAAATAGCCACCTTCCGGGTCTCCATAAAGAAACGTCTTCCTGAATCTATTTTGGCCCCTATCAAGATTATCACCCCTTTGGTTTTCCTGCCACTAGAGGCAAAGTATTGTTTAGGGAAGGCCCTATGTGTCATTCTTCCTTCATCTTTGGGAAGGAGATGTTATGTTATTTTGCATTTATATAGTGCCTTATGTACCATTGATATGATCTCAAGGCTCTGGTAGTTGAACGCCCTCGGGAACCGAAGTTCAGGTCAGTAGAGAGAGAGTCATAAGGTGTATGTGAGCGCTGGATATGTGTGCAGCAGGTGAGACGTTCGTGTGATAGCTGCTTCTTAGCGGTAGGTGTGGTGATTGGGGGGATCAAGAGTATATGTTCGTTCTGGCAGGTTCTTATCCAGACCGATTCTGGCTGCGTTAGGCCTGAGGAGAATGCCTAGGCTCGAGGGTGCGTAACTCGCTGTGTTTAGTTAGGATGATGGGAAGTATGAGGCAAATGATGGTATGAGAACAGCTATACCGAATTGTGTCATAGTATAGCTGTGTTCTAGTTGAGTGGTGGTGTAAAGAAGAGAGTAAGCGTGGAGATGCGATATGGTGGTTTCTCTTAGGTGCTTGAGATAGAGTACACTCCATTAGATTCATGCACTCCGACCATTCTATGCACTCCGGCCATTCCATGCACTCCAAACCTTCCTTCACTCCGTTTTATGCACTCAAACCGTTCTCTGCGCCCCAACCATTCTCTGCACCCCAACCATTCTCTGCACCCCAACCATACCCCAACCGTTTTCTGCACTCCGACCGTTTTCTGCACTCCGACCGTTTTCTGCACTCCGACCGTTTTCTGCACTCCGACTGTTCCATGATCTCTGACCGTTCCATGCTCTCTGACCGTTCCATGCAGTCTAGCCATTCTATGCATTATAGCCATTCTATGCACTCTAGTCATTCTATGCACACTAACCGTTTTATGGATTCCAACCGTTTTATGCACTTCAGATCGTTCTATGCACTCAAATCATTTTTATAAGTATTCATTCTGTGCCCTCTATCGGTTCCGTGCATTCCATTGTTGTTATGTTATGTTATGTTATTTTACTTAGCACCCACATGGCGCCTTGCGTAACGTTGGTATGATCTCAAGGCGACGGCAGGCTGAACGCCCTCGGGGACCGCAGCTCAACCGACCCTTGCATTTCAACCAACCCATGCACTCCAAACCGTTCCGCCTTTACACACTCTTCCTCCGCCCCACACACTCTTCCTCTGCCCCACACACTCTTCGTCCGCCCCACACACTCTTCCTCCGTCCCACACACTCTTGCTCCGTCCCACACACTCTTCCTCCGTCCCACACACTCTTCCTCCGTCCCACACACTCTTCCTCCGTCCCACACACTCTTCCTCCGCCCCACACACTCTTCCTCCGCCCCACACACTCTTCCTCCGCCCCACACACTCTTCCTCCGCCCCACACACTCTTCCTCCGCCCCACACACTCTTCCTCCGCCCCACACACTCTTCCTCCGCCCCACACACTCTTCCTCCGCCCCACACACTCTTCCTCCGCCCCACGCACTCTTCCTCCGCCCCACGCACTCTTCGTCCGCCCCACGCACTCTTTGTCCGCCCTACGCACTCTTCCTCCGCCCTACGCACTCTTCCTCCGTCCCACAGACTTTTCCTCCGCCCCACACACTTTCTCGCGTACTCCACCCGTCCCGCGCACTCCACCCATCGTGCGCACTCCACCCGTCCTGCACACGCTACCTTTCCCACACACTCCATCCGTCCCGTGCCCTTCATCCGTCCCGTGCCCTTCATCCGTCCCGTGCCCTTCATCCGTCCCGTGCCCTCCGTCCATCCCACACACTCCAATCCAACCCACGCACTCCAATCCGACCCACGCACTTCATCCGACCCACGCACTCCTTCTAACCCATGCACTCCATCTGACCAATGCACTCCATCTGACCAATGCACTCCATCTGACCCATGCACTCTATCCGCCATATGCATTTCATCCGTCACATGCATTTCATCCGTCACATGCATTACATCCATCTCGTGCACTCCTTCCGTGTTGTGTGCTACATCCATGTCATGCACTTGCTTCATCTACTCTAATCGTTCAGTTCATTCCATGCATTCTGTCATTCAATGTGTTCCCTACACTCTACCGGTTCCGTGCATTCGATCGGTTTCATGTGCTCAATCCTTTCCATGTTCTCGATCAGCTTATTCCTCATGTCTACTTTGTTCCTCCTGTCCACTTTATTCCTCTAGTCTCCTTCGTTCGTCGCGTCCAATTCATTGCTTTCATCTATTTCGTTAATTTCATCCACTTCATTGATTTCATTCAGTTTATTCCATTCATCCACTTTCTACTTTAATCCAATTCACTCTTTCCATTTAGTTTATCCTTTTTATCCTTTTTTTTTTTCTTTTACATTTAGCGAATATTGGTTTTAGATTTCTCGCTTGGATCATGATGTTGCACAGTCATTTATGAGAGGGCAGCTTTGGGTAAGGTCATTGATTGCTGTTGTCCAGTATGACCTACGTGTCGATTTCAGCAGAAGAGCCATGTTTTCAATAGTTTGCGGAAAGACATGAGGTCTTCGGTGAGTCGGAAGTGTGCGGTGGAAGTGCGTTCCACAGAGTCGGGGCCAGGGCTGAGAAAGATGATCCACCTAACCTGACAGAGTTGGTTTTTGGTATGACTAGGAGGCCTGCCAAGCTTGATCTTAGAGCGCGTGGAGGTTGGTTGGGTTTTAGCTTGTCTTGGAGATATTCCTTGTTTCCTCTAGGAACGCTATAGATTTTTGGAGTTCTACAACTCTCCTCAGTATCGAGGAGCATTTTGCTGGTGAATTCAAACATTTAATGTGGTTATATGTATTTGAGCCATTTCAATAGGTCCCTGTGTCTCTTTGCTTAAACTGTTGCTTTATGCCTTGAAGTGACCTGAGATCCTCGTTAGAATCTATGTCCCGCCTGTGTCCCATTCCAAGGGTTTTAATATGCCAATACCCCACACAAAATACAGAAATGAAAATGAGCAGAACTCCTCCAACTACAACCCCCCCCCAAAACAAACATTCCCCCCTCCTCCTTCCCCAGTCGGACCCATGGTTCTTACGAATGTGTTGGTTTGTATACCCTCAGGGTGAGCTATTACCCCGATTTGGATTCCAGGATATCTTTCCGAGTTCTCTTCTCTCCTCCTGAGCCATTAGACTCTGCGATCCTGTCCTACTTGATGGGCCTGGTTTAGATTTGTTGTTTGTGTTCTTGTCTTCTTTGCTGCTGTGTTATAGTGGTTTTAATATACTGTCAAGGTGGTCATCGTTCGCTATCGGTGCCCATCCTTGGGGTGTGTACCTCGTGTTTTGCTTGGAGGCCCCCATAGTTTAGTGTCTTTGCTGTGTCTCCTTGGCCTAGTTCCGGACCATTGCCACGGTGGTCTGCCCGCCTCATTCGAGCTCTGGGGGTTGTTTGTTTTGCGTTTTGGTTTCCTTCGTCACACCCCAGATTCATTACGGACAGTCCCTCCTCAGATGTCGTAACCCTGTGTAGTCTGCCTTCCCAGGTGAAGAGGAGACCAAATGGGAGTGTCCATTTATAGGGAATGTTCTTGTCTGCTAGCACTCTAGTTACTGGGTTCATTGCCCTTCTCTTCTGAAGGGTGGTGAGTGCTAGATCCTGGTATAGCTGGATTTGGAGCCCGTTGATGGTCACTCCTGGGTGAACCCTAGCTGTACTGAGTATTGCTTCATTCATAGTGTACGACATTAAGGCGACTGGGACGTCTCTTGGCCTTGATCCAGGTTCTTGTTTTTTGGGTCCTACTCAATGGATGCATTCCATTTCCACTTCTCCAGGCGACGTACCCGTCAGGAGACTTCCAAAGCATTGCTGCATAGTGTCCTTCAGGTCTGCGTCCGACGTGCTTTCACTCAGTCCTTTAACCCTTATGTTTGATCTGCGCAAGCTATTTTCCAAGCCTTCCGCCTGGAGTTCAAGGGCTCTTTATGTTATGTGTGGCTCTCGCCACTTGGTCAAGGAGTTTGCTATTCTGCCTTACCTCTTCTGCCGTTTCCGAGAGGCCTCTTTCTGTAGTGTCCACTCTCAAACCCAGGTCATTGATTTCTTTCCTTGCGTCCTGCAGCGAGGTATGGAGGTCGTCTTTCATTTTGGCAAATTGTGTTCAGAAGGAGGTCACCATTCTGTCCTCCATTCCCTTGAGGCACTCCTGCAGGTCTTCCTTATTCAGTCCCATAGTTGTTGGCTCAAGTTCTCCTAGTTCGCTCCGTGGTGTGGTCTTTGGTCTTGCCATCCAGGTGGTGTCTGTTCTCTGTCGCCAGCACTTCTCCAACTGTCATCCCTATGGGTCCACAGACCCTTTACCTTTGACTGGGGCGGTCTTCCCTCTAGTTCCTAGCATCAGTAGGCCCCTCCTGGTATCCTCCCCCAGCTGATTTCTTCTTAATGGTGGTGTAGGACTTCCTGGTGTTGATTTAGTTTGTCCCTCCAAATCTCAATGTCTCCCTATTCTCCTTTGTCTTAATGGGTTCTGCTCCTTCGTGTACTGTGGGTCAGTGGGCTAGAGTACACTCAGGGCCTTTGTTGAGGGTGTTGTGCTATTTTTGCGTGTGAGCTCCTGGCCTCCGGTGGGGTTCCTGTGTGTGTCTTCCTCGGTCAGGGGTTTGTTCATGCAACTTCTGTTATGTCTCTGTGGCCTTGGGTAGTCTTCCTCACTTTCTCACTCTTATATGCAGAGAAAGGCTGAGTTCTCCAGGCAGTGTCGCTCAATTTAAGGGTAATACTTATCTTGCTGGAGAGAAGGGAAAGAAGAGGTGGACCAGAGGACAGGAAGTGACCTATGAGAGAGTGCACAAAAGGACATGGACTACAAGAAGGAGTAGGATGAAAGGGAAATGTAGTTTAAAGAAAGAAAAAAGAAGAAATGAAAAAGAAAATGAGTGGTTGAAGTCATTTTTAGTTTATTTGTTGAAACTGCTGAAGAGTAGTTATTAAAGAAGTTGAATTATAATGCTCACCTCCGATCCTGACATAGAATCCTGTTTCCGACCCTGATTCAGCATAGAGACGGGCACCATCCAAGTTATACACGTCCTGGACAAATGTGACATCTGCTGACTTTGATAGAGTTGACCATGAAGCCCTCCTCAACATCCTTGCCACGTGCATGGGCATGGGGCTGTGGAACTGTCCTGCAGTGCTTTGCTTAATATCTCTCCAATAGAGACCAACTAGTCCATATGTGCCCCAACAGATCCCACTACCACCCATTAACCATTAGAGTTTCTCAAGACTGCATATTTTACCCTATCATATCCAACCACTGGGGGAACGCCTCACCAATACCGACATCAAGATACACCAATATGCAGATGTCACACAGCTTTACCTAAAGATCAGTTGAGTCATTGACATCCAGTCACTCTAGCATTGTCTGACCCTCACCCAAACCTAGATGTCACACGCTTACCTGAAGCTCAACCCTTGACCAATTCTCCTTCAATTCTCCTAGGAAACCCCACTAAGCATGCCATAGTCCAAAATAAGCCACCTGACATGAAGCTTGATGGATTTATGTCTTCAGTCTAATCCAGTACAACACCTCTTGGCTTACTATAGATTAGGGCCTCTAATTCAGAACACAGATCGCCAAGATGGCCTAAGCGGCATTAAGCCAGTTTGCGCTCCTCTGCAAAGTCAATCCTTCATTCCTGCCCTAACTTTCAGAACAGTTGTCCAAATCCTGGTCATCGCCCACTTGGATGGTGGCAATGGCCTACTCTCAGCATTCCTAGGAGCCACTGTTGCCCACATGAACATCATCCAGCATGCTGCATCATGCCTCATCACAGGACTAAGAAAATGTGACCTTATCACCCCAATCCTCAAGGAGCTACACTGGCTATCCCCTCAAGCTTGCATCATGTTCAAGACTAAAAAGAAAAACACAAGAGGGGTTCCTACCAGAGTTACAGATCCCAAATATTTAGATCATATTTTATGGATCTGTTTTTTACAAGCTTCAAATCAAATCTTCCGGTTTTAACAGCACACAAATTATTTGAGCACACTATAAACATTTTGATTTAATCAAAGATTTTTAATTCAGTATCTTTTTATATATAATATTTGTTAAAAACACACACAATCAAATTGTTATTAACAATATCAAACAAAATGTGGTAACCCAAGAAGAGACAATCATGTGTGAAGAGACACAGGACAAAGTGACAAATGAATTCTAATGTTTACAGGAAAAAATAACTACGCTTTTCAAGCAACACAACTTAATTGTGAGATAGTCTAAGGTCGACGCACAACATTGCGTTTTGGCGGGATTAGGTGTACCATCTTCTTCAGGACCAAGAACCCTGATGTAAATGAAAGGGTTGGAGAAGAGAGAAAGAAATGTTTTATTATACACTAAGCTGTAACCTGATAGTGAGAAATTCCCAATATAAAGGTGACAGGCACTGAGTATTGCACCATATAATTGTTGAAAAAAGGGAGTATTTTAGAGATTGCTTCCTCTATATATTATTTCGAATTGATTGTGTCCTCCCACGTATTCCTCATCTTTAATATTCGATATCCAGCTTCAGCTGCTTCGGGAAATAAATTCGGCAGAGGGCGCTGTGCATCTTTGCAGTCGACTCGAGAACCTCCATCTTGAGGATGATGTCATCGAAGGCATATATAGCACACACAGCGCTCGTTGGCTTCAATTCAGTTTTTCTGCGAATGCTATCGCTTCAAGAAATACGGTGCGCTTCATTACTTCATACATGAGTATGTCTTCTTTGTTGACAACGACTAACCCGAAGACCGGGTTCAATAAGTGTCGAGACTGTGATTCGAAAATGTCATTGACCGATCCAAACCGTATAGGTCTATGGTGTCTCGGGGTGGAGCGTAAGACCTCGGCCTGCTCCAAGTGTCAGTCGATGACCGGAAAGGCCCTGAAGGAGCGAAAGGGGAAATTGGCGGTAGGTCGAAACCCCAAATCATCTACCACGACCAAAAAACCTTCGACCAACGAGTCGAGAGGCGACTCTTCTCAGAGGAAGAAAGTTAAAAGGTTGAGGTCGAGGAGTGGCTCCCACCACTCCTCATCGTTGTCGAGGAAGTCCAAAAAGAGGCACCATAGGTCGCCTTCTTCGACGGTCACCTTCCCTGAGAGGGTACCTTGCCCCAGAAAAAAAACACTCCTGCCGAATGAGAAGTATTTAGAGCAGAAATGCTAAAAATATTTGAAAAACAGAAACCCACGGCAAGCCATGCTCCTACCGTGCCTTCCAAAGAAGCCGGTAAGGAAAGGGCTCGACCTCAATCCTGTGCGCCCTCGACCCCATGACGAAGGCCTGATCCTCATCGAGAGCCGTCGAGGCCTCGATGCGATGATGATTCATCGAAGGATCTGACGAGCTGTAAACATAAGCACAAGTCGAGGTTGAGGTCGTCGACACCATCAACATCATCGCAAGCCGGCTGCGCGTTTGACGCCAGCCAAGCCCTCAACGCCAGTTGCGCTATCAGTGCCAGCTGCGCCATCGTCGTCGGCTCTGCCGGCGACGTAGAGCACCCCATCGAAACATATGGAGCCATTGAAAAAAGTTTTTCTTCGAGCGTCAAATCCATTATCAAACCCTTGATGCCTGAAAAAACGTAGGTACCTTAACCAAGGTAATCCTATTTTAAGTCCCTTACCTCAATATATGAGGAGAATGAACCCTCAGACAATGATGCACCCTTTGGTCTCCAATTTGGCATGCCAGATGTGCCCGAAAGTTTCATTTCTGAGGAATCAAGGTTGAAAGACATTTATGATCATCTTCAGATGGCCAGTGGGGTGAACATTTCACCTGAGCTAGATTTTGGAAGACCAGAGGCTGGGGGGCATCTGCGTATAATGGTGCTAGAAACCATGGCTATGCTGATGCGTCATATAGCCAGCTAATATCCAACGCGGCGGAATATATGGGGTGGAGTAGGCCTCCATTACCATTTGAACAGGATGATCTTACGGATAAGGGTCCACAGACAGATCTATATTACCTTTGCATGTTGCTCTCCA
The DNA here is from genome assembly GCF_040938575.1 of Ambystoma mexicanum. Lineage (NCBI taxonomy): Eukaryota > Metazoa > Chordata > Amphibia > Caudata > Ambystomatidae > Ambystoma > Ambystoma mexicanum. The sequence continues at coordinate 37,952,779 of NC_090922.1, read as the reverse complement.
AAAAAGGCTGGCGGCTAATTGAGAGACGCCAGAAACCAATCCGGCTGAGAATAAAAATCTCTGACCAAGAAATACTGGCCTTCTAGTAGTGACCCCCGACTATCTGTCTAAACACCCCACTCCAGAGAGTCTGTTAGTACAGGCAGCTGCTGCAACTTCTAAGCAAGCAGCTTACCCTTCCATCCCTCCAGATAGGGACGACAACACGTTGTACATAGGGGCTAACAAACAAACTATCAAGAAAATCCAATTCCTCCAAAAGAATGCCCTTAGAGCAGCATTGGGAGTTACTAGGAGAGAACATATCTGAGACTAGAAGAGCTAATAACTGTCTTTCAACACACGACAAAATCAAGTTAAAAGTTGCCTCACTTACATACAAATGTTTGAACAATGCGGCACCATGCTATACATCATATGTATTGTATTACCCTGATTTGTAACCAAGCTGTGAATTATCTTATGCTCTCCGGCCTGATACCCTCGGGTCTGGTGCGCATACAAATAAACAAACCAACAAACAAAAGTGTAGATGGATGGGAAGGGAAGGTATTTTCTGCAGGGAGTATGGCGCTCAAATCAGCCTCATGTGCCCTTGCTAAATTTACATTCACTCTATCGGACTGCATTTCCATGGCGGCAGAGCACATTCCAGAGGATGATTAAAGAGACTGGTTCTTGGCATAATAAGAGATGGCAAAGAAGCCATGTGTGAGTCTCTCCAGTCAGGTCTGGATTCTGTTGACAGCATCAGCATAGCCATGGCTTCTAACACCGTTATACGCAGATGTGTGTGGTTGAAGAAGTCGGGTTTCGCATTGGATGTGCAATCCATACTCCTCAACATGCCCTTTGACGGGTCTCCCCTTTTTGACAACAAGGCTGACCAAATCCTTGAGAATTTGCAGACCTCTAAGGTGGCAGCCAAATCTTTATGTGCCTCTATTAGGCAGCCTCAGCCTTTTCGCGCTAGTGGACAGACTTGGAGGGGTAGATCTTTTTGCTACTACTCCTTAGTAAGAAGAGCAAGAGGAATGGCTGGTCAAAGAGGCCAAAGAAAGTTCCCTCGTGGTGGACAAGGGAGAGGTGCGAAGCCAGCTCAAGCAGGGGCATCTTTACCATCTGGCACTGCATCAGCATCCTCAAAACCTCTCTGAGATCTTGAATCACAGTTCACCAGTGTGGGCGGGTAGACTTTCTCAGCATCTAGAAGAATGGCAAGATATTACTTTGGATGCTTGTGCATTGGAAACCATAGCCCACTGGTACTGCCTTCCTTTCATACAGAGACCTCAGAGCAATCAAATGGGAGTCAATCCTTGAGCATTCCAGATCCGCTTCTTGTGCAGTAAATTGCAACCCTGCTAGAGAAAGACACTATAGAGCCGGTGCCTTTAGCGGAGAGGGACAAGTAATAGTATTCCCCATTCCCCATATTTCCTAATACCCAAGAAGGACGGAGGACTGAGACCCATCTTGGACTTGAGATACTTGAACACGTTCCTCAGAAAGGACAAGTTCAAGATGGTCACACTTTGTCAGATCCTTCAGGCCCTCCAACTGCAGGATTGGATGGTGTCATTGGACCTTCAGGATGCTTATTTTCATGTGCCAATCCCTCACAAGCACAGAAAATACCTGAGGTTTGCAGTTGGTGGTTCTCATTATCAATTTCGAGTTCTGCCATTCAGGCTAACCTAAGCCCCAAGGGTTGTCACCAAACTGATGGCGGCGGTGGCAGCGAGTCTCAGAAGAGGGGGATTCACATCTACCCCTACCTGGATGATTGGCTGATCAGTGAGCGTTCTCCCGAACAAGTCCGGGATCATATCAGCATCACCTGCAAACTCTGTTCACAGACTGGGCTTCTCCCTCAATTAGAAGAAGTCCCGTATGACACCTCCTCAAAAGCTCCAGTTCATTGGTGCTGTACTGGATACATCCTTGGGAATGAGCTTGCCACCCGAGGCGAGTGCTTAAGACATTCTACAGATGGTCTCCAAATTTCAAAGTGCCCAGCATCTCCCGCCCTTCGTTTTTTTGAGGTTGCTCAGCCTCATGGTATCCTGCATTGTTCTGGTGCCAGAGGCCCGCCTGAGAATGAGATCCCTTCAATGGACTCTCAGAACTCAATGATTCCAGTTCTCAGGAAATATGTCGGACCTACTTCAGATTCCGAGCAGGGTCGCACAGGATCTTCTGTGTTGGGACTGCAAGGACAACATTCTGTAGGGAGAACCCTTTTGGCAATCATGGGCGGAGATATTAGTGGTGACGGATGGCTCACTCACGAGGTGGGGCGCCCACACCAACAATCTGACAGTCAGCGATCGTTGGGATCCATCATAGTCCAAACTACATATCAATCTTTTGGAGCTGAGGGCAACCAGACTAGCGCTGAAGGCCTTCCTGCCCTCTGTGCGGGGGATTAATGTCCTGATGATAACGCACAACACAGTGGCCATGTACTACCTCAAGAAAAGATGAGGTGTAGGGTCACTACCACTGTGCAGAGAGGCAATGCAGCTCTGGTACTGGGCAATTCAAGAAGGAATCTATCGGCAGTTCAACTAGCCGGAGAAGAGAACACAGGAGCGGAAGCTCTGAGCAGGCAGGGCACAGTCTCCCACGAGCGGGAGCTAGCTCAGGAAGTCCTTCAGGAGATCTTCACCCTTTGGGGATCCCCTCAAGTGGATCTGTTTGCAACCAGCGTCAACTGGAAGTGCGAACTGTACTGCTCCAGCAAATATCCTCCAAGAGGCGCTCTAGCAGACACGTTCGTGGTGGACTGAGAGTTTCCACTCCTGTACGCATTTCCTCCAGTCCCCATCATACCTCACATGATCAGGAGGTTGAGAAAGTTCGGGAAACACATGATCCTAATTGCCCCGGATTGGGCCAGGAGCACGTGGTACCCAGACCTTCTGGACATGTCCATCTGCCCTCCAATACGTCTTCCACTAAGAGAGGACCATCTCTTGCAAGAGGAGGGTCAGGTTCTCCATCCAGAGGTAAAAAACTCAGCCTTCATGCATGGTTTCTGAGAGGCTGAGATACAAGGATTGGGACCTCCCAGATGACGAAATGGAGATTTTCCTTTCGGCCAGAAGGCCAGCAACAAAGTCTTTGTACCCTTGCCGTTGGAACAAATTCTGCAACTGGTGCAGAGACAAGAATGTAGACCCTTTTCTGTGCAAAACACCTGAGGTGTTCTCCTTTCTACTATCCTTAGCCAATCTGGGGCTCCAGGTTGGAACTATTAAGGGCTATTTGGCAACGCTATCCATCTTTAAGCGCTTGTCTAAAGAATTTTCATATTTCAAGATTCCACTGGTGAAACCATTTCAAAAGGGGCTCACCAATGTGTTCCCCACATCTCCTTTCCAGGTCCCAATTTGGGAGCTTAATGTGGTACTAACATTTCTAATGTGTGCACATGTTGAACCTTTATACTCATGTCCATTAAGGTTGTTAACTTTTAAAACCATTATCTTGGTTGCATATCTTCAGCCCGTACAGTGAGTGAATTGCAGTCACTTTCATCCAAGCTACCCTATTTCCTTAAGGATAGTGATGTTCTGAGGTTCAAGCCTTCATTCTTACCGAAAATTATTTCTGATTTTCATGTAGGGCAGAACATTGTTTTACCTTCTTTCTATCCCCCCACCTCATCCTATCAAGGAGGAGGAGAGATTACACAGGTTGGACCCTCGTAGACCTCTGAGCTTTTATATATCTAGGTTGTCAAAACTTCTCATTGATGATCAGCTTTTCATTGGCTATGCATGGCACAAACTTCGTTAGGATGCTACGAAATAGACCTTATCCAGGTGGATCATTCTGGTGAATACTGAATCTTACAGACCGCCAAGCAAGGATCCTCCTTAAGGATTAAGAGCCCATTCCACCAGGGGCATGGCTACCTCTACAGCCGTGCAAAAGGGTGTACTGATAGAGTATTTGTGAGGCAGCAACGTGGTCTACTATTCACACGTTCACAAAACATTACTGCCTCAAGTCTTCCCTCGGTCAGGATGGGAGCTTTGGAAAAGCTGTCCAGCATTGGGTTCATGAAAACCTTTAAAAAACTAAAATTCTTACTCCCTCCACAAATCTAATACTGCTTTGGGGTTCTATCAAAGATGAGGAATAAGTGGGAGGACATAATCCATTCGAAGACCAAGTTACTTACCACTGGTAACGTTCTTTCGACTGGATTTTCCTCCCACGTATTGCTCATCGGCCACCCAACCAACCCCACAGTGGAATTTCCCATGCTATTACAGCTTTCGCTCCTTCATTGCTCAGTACGGTCATTCCCGTGGTTATGCAGGTATTTCTACTGTAAGAAAAAACAGAACTGCAGCCAGCGGGTGCTGCGCATGCTATATATGCCTTCGATGATATCCTCCTCGAGACGTAGGCTCTCGCGGGACATCGAGTCGACTGCATCGACCCTCTGCCGAAAACATTTTCCGAAGCAGCTGAAGCTGGATACAGTGCATGGGACTTTCTTAAAAATTCAAGAATGTATATAGCGCATTTACTGCTATTATTTAGAGTTCCCTACTTGGGAAATAGATTTAGAAAATACCACAAATACCAGAAATTAATTTGGATGTAGGCATCTTGGGGGCACATATGTGCCTATAGGCCAGTCCTTATGCAAGGTGACAAGGTTCCTGTAATAGGAAAAGAAAATAGAAAGACACAAGGGTCTTTTTAGAGGATTCTCTGTAGAATGACAAATGAGTGTGAAGCAAGGCCCTATATTGAAGGGTCTATCGTTCAGAGGATTAGTCAATACAATGTTTAAATATATCTATAAACTTATGGGAAACCATTTTCGCTAAGAAGTGGGGCCGCTGCTGGCGGCGCTGTATGTAAAGTGATATATTTTCTCTTTTCCCAATACATTCATTTATGGATGGCCATAGGATGGAAAAATCTAAAGAAAGAAAGAAGAGGGAGAAGGCTATCATTATACTACAATAGTAGTTGCTATGAACGCCGTGGGCGCCGCCCGCCATGTTGATATATAATTATTTACTTGTCTGGGTCGGAACAGACTTATCAAAGTCCTGTTTGTCCTATTAGACTGGATCGCTAGCAAGCAACGTACAAGGCTGTGTGTTGTCAGGTTACGGTAAACTGCACAAATGCCCCGTGGGCTTGTATATATGAATCCAATAGCGACGGCACTGTAAATTAGAGCGGTCATGTGATGACGTGATGATGTATATGTCACGTGATAACGATGACTAAATCATTGTTTGTAATAGCAATAGAAGGTGGGCTATGTCAATAATAGCTTCTTTGTTTAATCCTAGATGGGAAAAGCCAAAATAGTGTTTCCCTGAAGCTAGATGCTGCGTGTGATAGCAATGGAAAAAGACCTGCAAAGTCATAAGCTTTTAGATACATTGCAGAAGGGAAAGACAAAGGGCCTCATCATGAGTTGGGCGGTATCCCGGCAGTATTACCTCCGGGATACCGCCCGCGCTAATAGCGTTACCACCACCCGGTCTGGTGCTATTAGCGCCGGATCAAAGGTTGGACCCTAATGGGTATTCCCCATTCCCCATTGGGTCCACTGGACTGAATGGGGCATTTTTCGGGTGCAATTAGCGCGCACTAATAGCGCTGAGCTAATTGCACCCGAAAATTGGCATTTTTCTGGTGCATTTACCCCCAGCTTGGAGCTGGGGGTAAATGCTGGCAGACTCATGTCTGGGCAGACCTTTAAATGTGGCGGTGATAGCGTTACCGCCGCATTTAAGGGCTACCGGCCAACTCGTGATGAGACCAAAGTAGTCTTTCCTTAATAAACATGTAAAAGGATACAAAGTATTGATTAAATGCGTCGTGATTGCAGGATCCAGTAGATGGACTAAACATAATACATTGTACAAAGGAAGGTATTACATAAAAGCGCAGTATGCATGCAACTTACATGAAAAGAAGTACAAGCAAAAGTTATACTCTTACAGTTTTTTTACAAAATGAAATTACTTAAAATCTTAATGGAGATTAATCAGTTGCATTAGAAATCTTCTTTAATATCGTAAATATCATATTAGGTTTTGAATGTTTTATGTAATACTTTGGTCAGAGGCAGGTATGGAGTGTTATCGTACAGTCATGATATTAAAGATATGATATTCCTTAGCACCATCCAGGAGCTAGTTATGATAACAGGACTGGTTTTTACAAAGCTGGCTGAGTAAAGCCAATGGCAAACAGAAAAAAGCCATTTACAACACTCTTTAGATTTTTTGATGAACAAGTCATATTGCATGGCCATACCTAGTTCAATGTTTTTTGATAATCGTTTTCCAGAAATGGAGACAGATTACAAGGTCTAGGCTGTTGCTACAAAAGAAACAATTTCAAAAAGTAAGTTGTTCATCGAAAACCATTAGTATGTGTTCCCATTCTATATATCCATCTTGACTCCTTTTGCAGTAGCTGGTCTATAGCATTAATGGGAGATTTTACAGTGTCAAGCACCCACCATACAATGTCCTCAGGAGAGTGTTTTTGAAGCAATGTGTTGTACCATTGGGGCTGTCAAGACCCTAAATCTGATTCTAGACCTGTGTTCAGACACACAGGTATTCACACATATCGAAGTTTGGCCTACATAATGTAGGTGACAGGGACATTTGATACAGTACATTGATCTCTTGGTCTTGCAATTTTAAAAATCCAAGAGTTTCCATTCTTTGTGGACAAACTGAAATGACAGAGGTTTTGTTTTGTGAATCTACACACTGCGCATTGACCACAAGTGTAGTGGCCCATGAGTGGGCGCTAATTCCACATGGTGTTTCTAATAGGTTCCTTGTTGAATGCTGAATGGACTCATTTGTCCTTTAAATTAGCTGCACATTTGAAGGCAAACTTACAGATTGTTTAAGCTGTCACATCCAATAGGCCAGTATTTTTTGTATGATGGGTTTGACTTTTGATGTCCTAGTCGAGTGAGTCAGAACACTGGTCATTCTGTCTTTGTTATTATCATGATTGTGTTTTTCCAGGAGGTGTTTCCAAGGGGAATATCTTGCTCTCTTTTTTGACTGTGATAGCAGTTATTTTGGGCTAACCTCTGCTCTTGAGTCTCTTGTCTAGGATCTCTGCATGATGCTTACAGTCCTCCAGATCAGTACAATTTCATGTAATTCTCAAGTACTGCCCAGGAAGGGGGGGGGCGGTAGGGCTGGTGGGGGTTTATCTCTGCGACTCCTAGGATGAAAGATATTGTAGTGGAGGGCAGTATTTCTCTGTGGTGGCTTTCGAAAGAGGTTACAAGTCATGGAGTTGTCAATTATCTGTAACTGAAGGTCTAGGAAACTGACTTCTGTACCGTGCCCTTCTAGGGTCAACTGTATATGTGGATCACAATTGTTGAGCCAGGTGTGAAAGACCATAAGACTGGCTGAATCACCATGCCAGATAAACAGCACATCCTCTATAAATCTTTTCCAAGCAGTTATATGATGTGCAAAAGGGTTATTCTCATTGAGGATGCGACTTTCTTCAATCAGTGCCGCTAGGCTAGGGGGCAAAGGCTGTGCCCATAGCTGTACTCTTTATTCTCCAACATGGGGTCTGGCATGGATTCACATGCTCATGAATATTCCCTGTCGTCAGGCTGGGAATCCTCGGTAAAGAAAAATCAGTATCAGTTTCGTTTCTGAACTGTCTTTCGTAGTACTAACCAATCGCTGATCTCTGCGTCATACTGACCACAGCCAATGACTGCCATCTCCCTAAGCCCCGCCTCTGGCAGCCATCTTCAGATTTTTACCGCACGTTCAAGTGTTGGGATCCTCGTGCTATTGCTCTCGAGCTTTAGTGCGTTTTCGCGCTTTTTCATAGGAAAATTCTCTCTCTTTTTGGTCAAAAGAGCCTCAAGCTCCACCGTTTCTTTATCCGATCAACGGGGACCCGTGTCGGATTCTTCTGCGCCCCTCAAGGGTGAAGAGTTTGTCGAGCCACGCTTTTGGAGGACTCCAGAAGTTTCTCAGGCCCATCTCGGACATGGCCAGGAGAAGGGAAGCTCGACGCCTGGAAAGCTGTTCAGGGTCTACCGTGGATGCCAGCTTCAGAATGTCTTCAAGGAGGACGAACACTCCCTTTGCCTCTACTGCCTGCATGAGGACAAGACGCACGTGGAGAAGGACTGTGCGTTTTGCGGCAACATGTCGGAGCGGACCATGAAGGACCTGGCTGGAAGGGAAGAGCCCGTCAGGCGAGAAAAAGAAGAAGTCCGAGCGGTCTTCTAAGACCTTTGAGGGCGCCCCGGCGATGGGGGCCCAACAGAAGGCCAAGCACCGCGAGTCCGCTGGCACCGGGAGCGCCGAGCGGTCGGGCTCTTCGGTTGCCAGGCAGGGCGCAACCTCCCCGGCGCCATCAACCACGAGCCAACGCTCTGGCTCGGGTAAGAGGAAGTCCGAGCACCCGGCGAAGCTTCTGGAGAGGCCCCGGTCGAGCTCGAAGGCCCCATCGGAGGGGGAGCGAGGCGGTGACCCTCCCCCCAAGGAGAAGGCGGTGAGCGCACCTAAGGTGGTGAAAGCCTTGATCAACCCTGCCAAGGCCTCTATCGAGACAGTCGCAGCGGCCCTGGCTCAGCCTGTGGAGGCTACACCTGTGGAGGCGACTTCGGGGCCCAGAGTCTCCCTGCCACCGCGGAGGGAGTCCTCTTTCAAGCCCATCGACAGGACCCACGTGAAACCTCCGACGGAGAAGAAAAAAGGGGGGCAGGAGGTCATCGTGGATTCGGCCTCAAGCTCTGAAGAGGAGCTGATCGAAGTCTTAAGCCCCGGCATTGGCGTGGAAGAAGACCAGCCCGTCGGGAGGGACCCCGACGAAGGAGACGACGAGAACTTCGAGGGTGCCGACGAGGTTCCTGTCCGCCCGTCGGAATCCCCTGAACCAGTGCCGCAAGACAACTCGGTGGCCATTTTGTTGGCTATACAGTCCTTATGCTCGGAGATAAGGACGAGATTGCCGTTACCACCAACGGAGGAACCGCTCCTGGCGGGGGACCCAGAGCCAGGCCCTTCTGGGAGCCCTCCTCCTAAGAGAAGAAGGATTCATCCTCCACCTCCTTTTCAACCATCGCGCCCTGCTCAGCCCTCCTCCCCGTCCACGACCCGTGGGGATGATACAGGGACGGAAACGGCCGCGACGGGTACAGACGACGAAGTTTACGACGAGGATCTTCCGTCGTCACCTCCTCCCCGGGCTTCCCGCCCGACGAGATTGGATCGTTTCATGCCATGATCGCCAGGGCATCCAAGCTTTTCCAGCTCTGCCCGGAAGAGAAGAAGGAAGGTTTCCTTTATCAACGGCGCGAGACCAAGAGGAAGACGGTCCTCGCTGTACCTCTACTGGACGATATCTGGGATGAGGGTCTCGTCCTCCTCAAGAACCCATCCACAACGCCTGCGAGAAGGGATCGGTACAAGAAGAAGTACCGGGTCCCGGACGCGGCCCCCTTGTGCCTTCGGGCACAGCCGACTTCGGCCTCTACGTCAACCTCCCCCCGCGGACGGCGAGGGAAAGAAATTGGACACGATGGGACGCAGAGTCATTTCATCGGCAGCGACGACGATTAAGGGGCCAACGCCTTGGCTATCGTAGCCCGCTACGACAGAGAGTTGTGGTACAAGATCGCCTCCCTGCTGGACTTCCTACCGAACGACAAGAGGGCGGAGGCCCTAGAGATCTTGCAGGAAGGAGAAGTGGCGTCGGACCGCGCCATTACGATAGCGACGGACATCGCTGACACTGGGTTTCACCAGTTGGGCAACGGCGTGTGCCTTAGACGGCGTGGATGGCTCAAGGCAACGGACTTCCAGCAGGACGTGCAGACCAGAGTTTTGGAGATGCCGTTTGACGGGAGCAACCTGCTTGGGAAAACAGTGGACGTTTCCCTACGAGCCATCAAGACGGACACAGAGACGGCCCGGGCTCTTGGTGTTCTTCAGCAACGACGGCCGCCCTTTCGGAGCACCGGAGGCAAGCAGGGTGCCTCCAAAGGTTCCGGTGGCGGATATTCCACCTACCGTCAAGCGGCCCGTTCTTCGTCACAGGAAGCCTACAGGGGACGAGGCAAGTCGGGTGGAGAAGTGCCCGCGCGTCCAGGAAGGAACATCACGTCCCTCAACTTCTCTTGGAGGTAAAGGCGATGCTCAAGAAAGGCGCCATCGAGCTCGTCCCAAAGAGGCTTCGGGGCTCCGGAGTTTACTCAAGATGCTTCCTCGTGGAGAAGAAGATAGGAGGATGGCGTCCCATCATGGACCTACGACGACTGAACAAATTCATCAAGGCACAGAAGTTCCGGATGGTCACCCTCCAGCACGTCCTGGGTCAGCTGGAGGAGGGCGATTTCCTGTCGTGGTTGGATTTGGAGGATGCTTACTTCCATATCCCCATCCTAAAGGGACACCGAAAGTTTCTCAGATTCGTGGTCCAAAGGCGTCACTACCAGTTCAGAGCCCTTCCCTTCGGATTAAGGTCGGCACCCAGGGTGTTCACCAAGTGCCTCGCACCGGTGGCGGCGCGGCTGCGCCTGGAGGGGATCCACGTCTACCCCTACCTGGACGACTGGCTCATCCGAGCAAAGACAAGGGAGCTCGCCGCGGAGCACACGGCGAGGACCATACAACTACTCACGGACCTGGGATTCTCCATAAACTACGCCAAGTCCCACCTGGTGCCCGCGCAAGACGCGCTGTTTCTGGGAGCGAAACTCGACACAGTGGCGCTTCTGGCCTCTCCGTCGGAGGAAAGGACGAGGGCCATCTTGGGGCAAGGTGCAGTGGATGCTGATTGCGAGGTCCATCAAATCCCTCCTCGGAATTATGTCTTCTTGCATTTATCTCATCCGCCTGTGCCGGCTTCGGATGCGCCTGTTACAGGAGTTCCTGGACGCTCGCTGGATCCAAACGACGGGCAGCTTCGAGGACAGGATCACATTCGACGAGAGCTTCCGACGAGCGATCCGGTGGTGGGGCACCCGCGCGCATCTGACGGCGGGCATGGACTTCCAGACCCCGGGCCACCAGAAGACAGTGACCACGGATGCCTCCCTTGAAGGGTGGGGAGCGCACACTGAAAATCTGCACGCGAGAGGCCTTTGGCTTCCGACGGAGAAGTCCCTCCATACCAACGTCCTGGAGCTCCGTGCAGTGTTTTGGGCCCTCAGGTCCTTTCTTCCGTCCCTCAAGGGCAAGGTGGTGAGGATCTTCACCGACAACAGCACCATGTTCTACATCAGGAAGCAGGGCGGTACCAGATCCCCAGCCCTGTCCAAGGAGGCGCAGGATCTGTGGCATTGGGCTGTCGCCCAAGGGATGTTTCTGGTGCCGTTTCATCTGGCAGGAATAAAAAAACACCATCGCCGACTCGCTCAGCAGAGAGCTGCGCTCGTGCCACAAGTGGGAACTACGACAGGATCTAGTGGAACGCCTCTTCCGACGGTGGGTCACACCCCAGATCGATCTGTTCGCGACGGCGACAAACTCCAAGTGCCGGAGGTTCGCCAGCAGGTTTCCCCAGCCGAGGAGCATGGGCGATGCTTTCTCGTTCCCCTGGGAGGGCCTGTTTCTATACGCGTTCCCTCCATTGCCGTTGCTGATCCGGCTCATCAACCAGCTCAAGAGGTCACGGTGCAGGATGATCCTCTTCGCACCTGCGTGGCCGAGGCAGATATGGTTCCCGGACCTTCTGGACTTGTCAGCGTCCCGTCAATCAAGCTGCCAGTGGACGCGGATCTTCTCTCCAAGGAAGGAGGCGCCATCCTCCATCACGACCCGAAGTCGCTGAACTTGCAGGCCTGGCTCCTGCAGCGTTAGAGTTTGGAGGTTACGACATACCGGCCGACTGCAGAGAGGTTCTTGCAAAGGCCAGGGCGTCCTCAACTCTTAAATGCTATGGACACAAATGGAAGAGGCTCTCTGTCTGGTGCCACACACAGAAGATTAACCCTCTACGGATTACGGCTCCTCAAGTACTGCCGTACCTACTGATGCTGGCCAAGGCTGGACTGGCGCACGCTTCCATCAAGATTCATCTTGCTGCGATCTCCCGATACACCAGAACCACGGGACGGACGTCTTTGTGGTCTCATCGTCTGGTGAAAGAATTCATGAAGGGACTGTTCAGATCGTTCCCGCCGGTGAAGGCTCCGGCCCCGGCGTGGGAGCTCAACGTGGTGCTGACCAAGCTCATGGGACCTCCGGTCGAGCCTCTGCACTCAGCTCCGTTGAAGTTCTTGTCGTGGAAAACAGCGTTTCTTGTGGCCATCACCTCCGCACGACGGGTGGGAGAGGTCCAGGCCCTTTGCTGCAAGCCCCCGTACTTGACATTTCACGACACAAGGGTAGTGCTCAGGGCGCACCCCTCCTTCATGCCCAAGGTGCCGTCGGACCCTTGGTGTTGCCTGTTTTCTTCCCGTCGCCTTGGTTGCCGGCTGAAAGGACTTTGCACTCGCTGGATGTGGCTAGAGAGCTGAAGTTTTACGTGGACCGCACGAAGAGTTTTTGGAAGACGTCACAACTTTTTGTGAACTTTGGACCTGTCAATCAGGGGAAGGCTCTCTCAAAGGCTTCCATTTCCAGATGGCTCTCCGGCTGTATCATGTACTGTCATCAGTTGGCAAACCGACGCTGCCCGGCCGTCCGAGAGCCCATTCCACCAGAGCGATCTCAGCTACCACGGCGTTCCTATCTGGTGTGCCCCTGCTGGACATCTGCAGGGCTGCTACGTGGAGGTCGACGCACACCTTCACGAAATTCTACTGCGTCGACCGGGATTCCAGGGAGGAGTCCAGGGTCGGCCAAGCAGTGCTGCGCAACCTGTTCGCCTAAGGTGAGCCTGGTGAGAAGGTAAGAGATGCTTAATGTTGAGTTGTTGTATTACTTAATGTTGAGCCTGTTGCCACCTCCCGTGGTTGTGCATGTGTGTACCGCTATGTATTCTTTTATTCATGAGCATGTGAATCCATGCCAGACCCCATGCTGGAGAAGGAACAAGTTACTTACCTGTAACTGTTGTTCTCCAGCATGGGTCTGGCATGGATTCACATGCAAACCCTCCCGCTTACCCCTCTGCGGCTCTTCACTTGGTCATACTGCCACTTCACGTGCTACCAAATCTGAAGATTTCTGCCAGAGGCGGGGCTTAGGGAGATGGCAGTCATTGGCTGTGGTCAGTATGACGCAGAGACCAGTGATTGGTTATTACTACGAAAGACAGATCAGAAACGAAACTGATACTGGTTTTTTCTTTACCGAGGATTCCCAGCCTGACGACGGGGAATATTCATGAGCATGTGAATCCATGCCTGACCCATGCTGGAGAACAACAGTTACAGGTAAGTAACTTGTTCCTTTGAAGATAAAACTATCAGTTGAACAGTAAAAGTTTTTTTTGTAGGGCTATGCTGGTAAGGTCAACAAGAAAATGTATGGGAACCCTTTTGTCTCTCAGTACAGATGTCAAGAAATGTCTAACACACTTAAGGGTCTCCTCCTCATGTTTAAGACTGCCTTCATCGCCTACAAAGTAGTCACAACCAAAACACCACTCTACCTAGTCGAGCATCTGCTCACCATCGCTGGGTTTGAAACAAAGAACAGAAAGATGGCAAAGAAACAGGAAACTGTCTTTTTCTTGCTATGCACTCTGTATCTGGAACAAGTTACCAATGCAGATAAGACTGACCCCACTCCATCCTATACCTTAGCAAGAATCTAAAGACCCTACTTTTCAAAAAACTGCACTCAATCCTAAGTCTCACTCTGTAGGATTCCTTCCCTACCGACTCCCCACCCCTCCCAGCTCTTCTGCTAACTATACCCCCTCCTTGTAACCCTGTGGATGTATCCACTGTGTGGCTTCTCAGGTAGGTTTGCGCTTTATAAACACCATACATCCATTTCGTATGCACCCAGCTTTCACCCTCAACACACTAAACATGTGCTGCTAAATTGATTACTAATTTAATGTAGTTTTGACTACCTCACACCAAAGATTAATATCAGCTAATTGGCAAACTCAGAAGCAGTCTTCAATAGCCGGTACGATATATTTGTACCGCTCAAACCAATCAGTTTGAATTGCTTCTAGGTGCAGGATTTAAATAATACTAGTGAGTGCGTTAGAGCTATGATTCATCAGAGCAAGTATGTTTTTAAAGCTCTACAAAAAAAAGGGGACAAGGAGTCAAGGCTGAGAATAGGCAATGCTGACAACAGCCTCCTCTCCGCATTCGAAGAAAACCTCGCCCACACCATTGCGGAAAACATCAAACCCACATCCAGAGGGTTACTAGTAGGAGACCTCAGCCTAGTCCTCCATGTTAGGCAGAATTATATGCAGTACCCTTTGGGAACACCACACACAATTAAGACTACCAGTGACAACACAAATTCACCTTTGGTACAAGCCTGTACTACACAGTTAAAGTGGTAGCAGAGATCAGTGATTGGTTACTACTACGAAAGACAGATCAGAAACGAAACTGATACTGATTTTTCTTTATCGAGGATTCCCACCGCCTCTGGCAGCCATCTTCAGATTTTTACCGCACGTTCATGTGTTGGGATCCTCGTGCTATTGCTCTCGAGCGTTAGTGCTATTTTTTCGCGCTTTTTACAAAAAACTTCGATTCTTTCGGTCAAAAGAGCCTCAAGCTCCACCGATTCTACATCCGATCAACGGGGACCCGTGTCGGATTCATCTGTGCCCCTCAAGGGTGAAGATTTCGTCGAGCTACACTTCGGAGGACTCCAAAAGCTTCTCAGGCCCGGTCTCGGAGATGGCCCAGGAGAAGGGAAGCTCGACGCCCGGAAAGCTGTTCAGGGTCTGCCCTGGATGCCAGCTGCAGAACGTCTTCAAGGAGGACGAACACTCTTCTGCCTTTACTGCCTTCATGAGGACAAGACGCACGTGGAGAAGGACTGTGCGTTTTGCGGCAACATGTCGGAACGGACCATGAAGGACCGCCATCAACGTCTCGCCAACTGGCTGGTGGGTAAGAGCCCGTCTGGCGAGAAGAAGAAGAAATCCGAGCGGTCTTCTAAGACCTTTGAGGGCGCCCCGGCGACGGGGGCCCAACATAAGGCCAAGCACCGCGAGTCCGCTGGCACCGGGAGCGCCGAACGGTCGGGCTCTACGGGCGCCAGGCAGGGCGCACCCTCCTCGGCACCATCAACCACGAGCCAACGCTCTGGGTCGGGTAAGAGGAAGGCCGAGCACCCGGCGAAGCTCCTGGAGAGGCCCCGGTCGAGCTCTAAGGCAGAGGAGGAGCGTGGCAGTGCCCCCTCCCTCAAGGATAAGGCGGTGAGCGCACCTAAGGTGGTGAAGGCCTTGATCCATCCGACCAAGCCCTCTATCGAAACGGTCGCGGCGGCCCTGGCTCAGCCTGTGGTGGCTGCACCAGTGGTGGCGACCTCAAGGCCCAGAATCTCCCTGCCTCCTCGGAGGGAGTCTTCCTTTGTGCCCATCGATAGGACCCCCGTGAAACCCCCCGTGGGGAAGAAGAAGGGGGGGCAGGGCGTCGTCGTAGAGTCGGCCTCAACCTCAGAAGAGGAGCTGATCGAGGTCTTAAGCCACGGCCTAGGCGTGGAAGAAGGCCAGCCCGTCGGAATGGACCCCGACGCAGGTGACGACGACGACATCGTCGAGGATACCGACGGGGCCCCTGCTCGCCCGTCGGATTCCCCTCTGCCAGCGCCGCAAGACAACTCGGCGGCCATTTTGTTGGCCATACAGTCCTTAAGCTCCGAGATAAGGACGAGGCTACCGTTACCGACGGAGGAACCTCTCCCGTCGGGGGATCCAGAACCGGGACCTTCTGGTGTTCCCCCTACCAAGAAAAGAAGGATCCATCCACCACCTCCTTTTCAACCGTCGCGCCCCTTCCAGCCCTCCTCCCCGTCCACCCGAGGGGATGATACGGGGACTGACACGGCAGCGACGGGTACGGACGACGAGGCATACGACGAGGATTTTCCATCGTCGCCTCCCACCAGGGCCTCTCCGCCCGACGAGATCGTATCTTTCCACTCCATGATCTCCAGGGCTTCCGAGCTTTTCCAACTCTGCCCTGAGGAGAAGAAAAAGGAAGGCTTCCTTTATCAGCGGCGCGAGGCCAAGAGGAAGACGGTCCTCGCAGTGCCTCTGTTGGACGACATTTGGGATGAGGGCCTTTCCCTCCTCAAGAACCCTTCCACGACGCCAGCTAGAAGAGACCGGTACGAGAAAAAGTACCGGGTCCCGGACACGGCCCCCCTATGCCTCCGGGCGCAGCCTACCCCGGACTCCGTCGTCTCCGCGGCAGCCAGGAAGAAAGCGGGGGGCGGTGCGGCCTCCACATCGACTTCCCCGCCGGACGGCGAGGGAAAGAAATTGGATACTATGGGGCGTAGAGTCATCTCGTCGGCAGCGACGACGATTAAAGCGGCCAACGCCTTGGCTATCGTGGCCCGCTACGACAGGGAGCTCTGGTACAAGATGGCTCCCCTGCTGGATTTTCTGCCGGACGACAAGAGGGCAGAGGCCCTTGAGATCCTGCAGGAAGGTGAGGTGGCCTCGGACCACGCCATCACCGTGGCGACGGACATCGCCGACACTGGGTTCCGCCAGCTGGGCAACGGCGTTTGCCTTCGACGTCGTGGATGGCTCAAAGCTACGGACTTCCGGCAGGACGTCCAGACCAGAGTCCTGGACATGCCCTTCGACGGGAACAACCTGTTTGGGAAGACAGTGGACGATTCCCTTCAGGCCATCAAGGCGGATACGGAGACGGCCCGGGCCCTTGGAGTCCTGCAACGACGGACGCCCTTTCGGAGCGGCGGAGGCAAGGGCGCCTCCAAAGGTTCCGGCGGCGGTTTCGCTTCCTACCGTCAAGCGGCCCGCTCGTCGTCGCAAGAGGCCTACAGAGGACGAGGCAAGTCTAGCGGACCCCGCCGTCGTCGCCAAGGAGGTCAAGGCGGCAAGGCCGCGTCCAAGCAGGATTGAACCGGCCGTGGGGTCGGGCCCCCACCGAAGCACCCCGGTGGGAGGCCGGCTGGCGGGCTTCGTCAGCGTGTGGGAGTCCATCTCCACCGACCGTTGGGTGCTGGACGCCCTGGCCCGGGGCCACGCGCTCGAGTTTCAAAGAAGGTGCCCGCGCGTCCCCCCCGTGGCCAGGAAAGAACTTCACGTCCCTCAACTTCTCCTGGAGGTAAAGGCGATGCTCAGAAAGGGCGCCATCGAACTCGTCCCAAAGAGGCTTCGGGGCTCCGGAGTCTACTCGAGATACTTCCTCGTGAAGAAGAAGACGGGAGGATGGCGCCCCATCCTAGACCTGCGACGTCTGAACAAGTTCATCAAGGCGCAGAAGTTCCGGATGGTCACCCTCCAGCACGTCCTGGGTCAGCTGGAGGAAGGAGACTTCCTATCGTCGTTGGATTTGGAGGATGCCTACTTCCACATTCCCATCCTAAAGGGGCACCGCAAATTCCTCAGATTTGTGGTCCAAGGGCGTCATTACCAGTTCAAAGCCCTTCCCTTCGGACTACGGTCGGCACCCAGGGTATTCACCAAGTGCCTTGCACCGGTGGCGGCGCAGCTGCGCCGCGAGGGGATTCACGTCTACCCCTACCTGGACGACTGGCTCATCCGCGCCAAGACGAGGGAGCTCGCCGTGGTCCACACGGCAAGGACCGTCCAACTCCTCACGGACCTGGGATTCTCCGTGAACTACGCCAAATCCCACCTGGTGCCCGCGCAAGTCGCACTGTTTCTGGGAGCGAGGCTCGACACAGTGTCCCTTCTGGCCTCCCCGTCGGAGGAGAGGACCAGGACCATCTTGGGCAAGGTGCAACGGATGTTGGTGGCCGACGCGGCCAAAGTGAGGTCCATCAAGTCCCTCCTCGGGATGATGTCTTCCTGCATCTACCTCATTCCCATGTGCAGGCTCCGGATGCGCCCGTTGCAAGAATTCCTGGATGCGCGCTGGATCCAGACGACGGGCAGCTTCGAGGAAAGGATCAAGCTCGACGAGAGTTTCCGACGAGCGATACGGTGGTGGGGCACCCGCGCGCATCTGACGGCGGGCATGGACTTCCAGACCCCAGCCCACCAGGAGACTGTGACCACGGATGCCTCCCTGGAAGGGTGGGGAGCGCACACCGAAAATCTGCACGCAAGGGGACTCTGGCTCCCGACGGAGAAGTCCCTACATATCAACGTCCTGGAGCTCAGTGCAGTGTTTTGGGCCCTCAGGTCCTTCCTTCCGTCCCTCAAGGGCAGGGTGGTGAGGATCTTCACCGACAACACCACCACCATGTTTTACATCAGGAAACAGGGCGGAACCAGGTCCCCGGCGCTGTCCAAGGAGGCGCAGGACCTGTGGCATTGGGCCGTCGCCCAAGGGATTTTTCTGGTGCCGTTTCATCTGGCAGGGATAAAAAACACCATCGCCGACTCACTCAGCAGGGAGCTGCGCTCGTGCCACGAGTGGGAGCTACGGCAGGATCTGTTGGATCGCCTCTTCCGACGGTGGGGCACACCCCAGATCGACCTGTTCGCGACGGCGACGAACACCAAGTGCCGGAGGTTCGCCAGCAGGTTTCCCCAGACGAGGAGCATGGGCGATGCTTTCTCGTTCCCCTGGGAGGGCCTGTTCCTCTACGCGTTCCCTCCCTTGCCTCTGCTAATCCGGCTCATCAACCAGCTCAAGAGGTCACGGTGCAGGATGATCCTCATCGCACCTGCGTGGCCGAGGCAGATATGGTTCCCGGACCTTCTGGACTTGTCAGCGTCCCCGCCGATCAAGCTGCCGGCGGACGCGGATCTACTCTCCAGGGAAGGAGGCGCCATCCTCCACCACGACCCGAAGTCGCTGAACTTGCAGGCCTGGCTCCTGCAGCGCTAGAGTTTGGAGGATACGACATACCGGCCGATTGCAGAGAGGTTCTTGCAAAGGCCAGGGCGTCCTCGACTCTTAAATGCTACGGACACAAATGGAAGAGGTTCTCTGTCTGGTGCCACGCACAGAAGATTAACCCTCTACGGATTACGGCTCCCCAAGTACTGCCGTACCTACTGACGCTGGCCAAAGCTGGTCTGGCACACGCGTCCATCAAGATTCATCTTGCTGCGATCTCCCGATACACCAGAACCACGGGCCGGACGTCCTTGTGGTCTCATCGTCTGGTGAAAGAGTTCATGAAGGGACTGTTCAGATCGTTCCCGCCGGTGAAGGCTCCGGCCCCGGCGTGGGAGCTCAACGTGGTGCTGACCAAGCTCATGGGACCTCCGTTCGAGCCTCTGCACTCGGCCCCGTTGAAGTTTCTATCGTGGAAAACAGCTTTTCTTGTGGCCATCACCTCCGCACGACGAGTGGGAGAGATCCAGGCCCTTTCCTGCAAGGCCCCGTACTTGACTTTCCACGACACGAGGGTAGTGCTCAGGACGCACCCCTCCTTCATGCCCAAGGTACCGTCGGACTTCCATCTCAACGAACCCTTGGTGTTACCTGTGTTTTTCCCGTCGCCTTCGTCGCCGGCTGAGAGGACTTTGCACTCGCTGGATGTAGCTAGAGCGCTGAAGTTCTACGTGGACCGCACGAAGGGTTTTCGGAAGACGTCACAACTCTTTGTGAACTTTGGACCTGTCAATCAGGGGAAGGCTCTCTCGAAGGCTTCCATCTCCAGATGGCTCTCCGGCTGTATCATGTGCTGTCACCGGTTGGCAAACCGACCGCTGCCTGGCCGTCCGAGAGCCCATTCCACCAGAGCGATCGCAGCTACCACGGCGTTCCTATCTGGTGTGCCCCTGCTGGACATATGCAGGGCTGCTACGTGGAGGTCGACGCACACCTTCACGAAATTCTACTGCGTCGACCGGGATTCCAGGGAGGAGTCCAGGGTCGGCCAAGCAGTGCTGCGCAACCTGTTCGCCTGAGGTGAGCCTGGTGAGGAGGTAAGATGCTTAATGTTGAGTTTATGTGATGCTTAATGTTGAGCCTTTGCCACCTCCCGTGGTTGTGCATGTGTGTACTGCTATGTATTCTTTATTCATGAGCATGTGAATCCATGCCAGACCCCATGCTGGAGAAGGAACAAGTTACTTACCTGTAACTGTTGTTCTCCAGCATGGGTCTGGCATGGATTCACATGCGAACCCTCCCGCCTACCCCTCTGCGGCTCTTCACTTGGTCATACTGCCACTTCACGTGCTTCCAAATCTGAAGATGGCTGCCAGAGGCGGTGCTTAGGTAGAGGGCAGTCATTGGCTGTGGTCAGTATGACGCAGAGACCAGTGATTGGTTATTACTACGAAAGACAGATCAGAAACGAAACTGATACTGGTTTTTTCTTTACCGAGGATTCCCAGCCTGACGACGGGGAATATTCATGAGCATGTGAATCCATGCCAGACCCATGCTGGAGAACAACCGTTACAGGTAAGTAACTTGTTCCTTCATACAACCTGATTGTCAATCACACAGCAGGGTGGTTGTCCTGGCAAGGACAGTCCCCTCAGCCAATCAAACAGGACTGCGACTTGGGTTACCAAGGGAACCCATGGCAGGGGTCCGAAGATCCCTCCCTCACATCCTGCCTACCTTGACTTTCAGGCGCTTTAAGGAGGGCTTCTGTGCAGAAGCCTGCGAAAAGACGGCGAACAAAGGAATCATCCCTGGTTTGGCGCGTAGAGAAAAACACGAGAAAGACTTTAACAAAAAGAAATGGCGAATAAACCCAGCCGGAGCCAAAAGGCTCACACTCTTACCAAGGGAAAAAAATAAATCCTAGAAATCCAGCAAAGCTGCTGAGGGACTCATTAGGTAAGGAAAATCAGCCATTTATCAGAATTCTCCCAAACACTCACCCTCCCACCCCCCAGACTAAGGGACAGGAGGATTTAATCCACTCCTGGATGAATCTCTACCTCTAGTCGGTTAAAAACATCCTAGAGAGACCATCAGCATTTTGGTGGTGACATACTGCTCTGTACTCAATGGTGAAATCAAACACTTGCAGGCAGATTGACCATTTTAGAAGTTTGGGTTCTCCCCTTTTATTTGCATTAACCATCTCAAGGGTTGGTGGTCTGTCTGAATCACAAAGGTAAATCCATACAAGTATGGTATACACCTCTTCAGAGACCACACAATGGCAAAACATTCACACTCTATGGTTGCCCACCTTGTTTCTGGTTCCTTCAGTTTCCTACTTATGAAGCAAATGGGGTGCTCCCTACCTTTCTCATCCAGTTGACTAAGGATGCACCTATACCTATATTGGAGGTATCTGTCTGCACAATGAAGGGTTGATGATAATCAAGAGCTCTAAGAACTGGAGCTTGGCAAAGGGCTTTCTTCGGGTTTTCAAAGGCTTGAGTGCCCTCCTCATTCCAGCTAACCTTTTTAGGGAATTTTGGAGAGGAGATCACGTTCAAGGGAGAAGCTATGGACCCATAGTTCTCTATGAAATTCCTGTAGTACTCAGTGAGACCTAGGAAAGCTCTCACTTGGGTTTGAGTAGAAGGGGTTGCCCAGTTTTCCACAGCTTATACTTTGCAGGGCAATGGCCTTATTTCACCTCCTCCTACCTCTTGACCAAGGTAGACCACTTTACTCTGACCAATTTGACATTTGCTTGCCTTTATGGTCAGATGGGCCTGCTCAAGAGCCTGCAAAACATATCCCAGGAGATCAATATGTTCTTTCCATGTAGGGCTGAACACTGCAATGTCATCCAAGTATGCCATGCAGAGGTCCTCCATCCCATTCAGAACTTGATTAACCATCGTTTGAAATGTAGCAGGTGCATTTTTTAGTCCAAAAGGCACAACCTTGAATTGGTAGAGGCCTGGTGGGGTGGAAAATGCAGTTTTCTCATTGGCACGGTCTGTCAGTGCTATTTGCCAATAGCCTGAGGTTAGATCAAATGTACTGAGGTACGTTGCTGAGCCAAGCTATCCACCAGTTCATCTGTCTGATCTGTCCTTGGCAAAGGATGGGCATCAGTCTTATTGGCTGCATTTAGAGCTCTGTAGTCCACACAGAATCTCATCTCCTTGCACCCTGCCTTTGGGACTAGAACAACTGGACTAGACCATGAACTTGTAGATTGTTCTATAACCCCGAGATCAAGCATCTTGTTGACCTCTCCTTTGATGTGGGATCTCACATGCTCTGACATTCTGTAACCTCTGCTTTTCACAGGTAAACAGTCACCAGTGAGAATATCATGCTGGCCCCAAGGGGTCAAGCCTGGTGATGGTGAAAACAGGGAAGCAAACTGATTCAACAGAACTTTGCACTCCTCCTGTTGTTCAGAAGTCAGCTGAGAAGAGAGATTAACTCCTTCTATTTGTTCATCTAAAGGTTGGCCTCTGAGGAGGTCAGGTAGAGGTTCACTCTCCTCTTCCTCTTGAGCTGAAGCTAGAAGCAAGGCTCCTACTTCTGGTCTCGAGACATAAGCCTTTAAACGGTTGGTGTGAAAGACTCTGGGAGCCTCCTTAGGTCTGCCGAAGTCCACCAAATAGTTAATCCCTCCAGGTTTGCCCACAACCTTGATGGGTCCTATCTGTTAGGGAGAATTCTCTGTGAAGGCTAATTTCCCAAACCTAGTGAGTCCCCCAGCAGCTTTGCTGGATTTTTGGGGTTTATTTTTTTCTCCTGCTAAGAGTGAGACTCTTTTACTCCCACTCTTAGACATGATTTGAGGTGTTCCTTTGTCTTTCCATGTGTTTTATGTGCTTTGGGGTCTTTTACTCCATAGGGTTTCATGTGTTTTGATGTGGTTTACACAGCACCCTCCGTGCTGTAACCCAGGTGTATCGTAGCGACCCCCCAACATAGACTCCATACCCGGGGACTGACTACTGTCTCCCAGGGCATGTAAAGTCACCATTGTCACCAGAAACCAGTACAAACCATCATATTGTGGACGTACTGGTCGGGGCAATTCGATTGCCCCGGGTCTGTTGTTCGAGGGGGCACGTCTCTGTCCCCCCTGATCGAGTTTTGGCTGGTGGCAGTGGATACTACTTTTTATATTCGACCGCGAATATATCTCTATGGGATTTTCCCATTGTTCGAGGCTACCAACTTTAATGATTTAATTCCTATAGCCTCAAACATACCGCCGGTTTATTTATTTAATATTAATTCACTGGTTGGTATTTTTTGCCAGAACTCGATTCTAAAATGGCGTTTGTGTTCTCTTCTGTGACTCCAACCCAAGTCGAGCCCTTTGTTCCACTTTTTGGCGGGCTTCTCCACGGAAGCCTCCAAAAGTGGTGCCACTCTGTCTGGGTACCACAGGGGTTGTGGGAGGGGGTTTAGGCACCCTGGACTGAGTTGCCTTGGCAACTCAAGTCGCACTCTTGTGTGATTGGCCCAAGTGGTGAGCCGGCCGGCTCACCACTTAGCATGTTTGATTGACAGCTAGGCTGAATGAATGGGGGTTTGCTGCATAAAAGCAGGGCTTTGGGGACTGGAACTTCAGAAGTCGCTACAGGACCTAAGAATCAGAGGAGGGAGAAGCTGAGCCGACCTGCAACGACGACACCACCGGTGGAGCCCTGCTGAACCGTCTCACCACTTTTCCCGACGACAGAGGAGATCTCCAGTCCGGAGAGTCTTCTTCCTTTGACTGGTGGGGATAACCAGTTTTGCCTTCTTTTCACCCTCCTGGAGCATCTCGTGGCCGCCTTGCCCGTGCCAAGCACCCCGGCAACCGGAATACCACGGCTTACCACTACCGTGAAGACAAGGGTAGTACCTTTTAACCGAAGAACTCTGCGGCTGGTTTCTTCCCTGGCAGTTCAACGTTCCTCCACGGCGAGACCTCCTCTTCCTCTGGACAAAACACCGACTTGCACCCGCTGCCAGGAACAACTGCCCCCGCTGGAGCTTCCTTCACACTTAGGGTACTGTGTCCCGCCTGGCTTCCCTTGCGACAGATTGTTCGGGGTGACAGTAAAGCCTCAAGTTTCTAACCTGGGCTGGCCTGGGACAACCTAGCTAACTTTTCCTGACTTTAATTTCATTCTTTGTGTGCGAACTATTTACAAGACTCTTTGGGCATAACCCCACTGTGTGAACCTCGACCCCTTGTGCTGGCTCTCTCCAAGAGTGGGCCTTGCAGTTGACTTCCTTGCTCCCCAGTAGAACTCTGCCTATCCTGCCGTACTGTGGTTCTTATAAAAATATTGAAATTTGTGTGCTTCCATAACTCTGCCTTTTTCCCTCCCTTTTTAATAACTTATTAGAGTGCCATCTTATGTTAAGTCCTCACCTCTGTCTGAAAATAAGTGGCGTTTCTCATTAAGACTTGTCTAATAAGTAATTAGGGTTGTATATATATATATATATATATATATATATATATAATAGTGACTGTGTGCTGAATTTACTTTTCTCTTTGTGCTAGTGAAATTCATAAGTGTGTCTTTAAAATAAATAATTATATACTTTTACACCAAAACTCTGGTCAGTGTTTGCTTGTGCTACTGTATCTCTGTACCTAATGTGTATACTCTGTATGCTGCCTAACTCTTCTTGAGGGAAGTCTGACTGCTCAGCCACAGCTACCAAGTGAATATGTGTGGTACAGACTGCTACCAAGTGGGTTTACTACCAAACACCTGTAGTCTTACGTCTTTTGCAGTGGTCCCTAAGGGAACTGCACAGGTTTCTGCCTAACACTATCCATTTGTTCTGCAAGGCCCACTGCCTTGTTGACACCATAACTAATACAAGCTGGTCTTGAGTAAACTCAACCATGCTGGCCTTCTGGTCAGGCCAATGTTTGATCAGAGTGTGACCTGCTTTTAAGTTATCACTTGCTTCTGCCATCATGTGTGACATTCTCCTCTGGAGACCTATCACATAATCAGTCACTCTGACTGGCTTGGGGGAAGGAGCACTCTCCAAGCTCTCCTTGATCAGGGTCAATGGAACTCTGACTGTATGGCCAAATAGAAGTTGAAAGGGACTGTAACCAACTCCCTCCTGAGGGACTTCTCTATATGCAAAGAGAAGGCATGGCAGTAGAAGGTCCCACTTTTTCTTAAGGGGTTCTTCTAAAGCACCCATCACGCTCTTTATAGTACGATTAAACCTCTCTACCAGTCCGTTTGTCTGTGGATGGTAGGCTGTAGAGAACGTGTAAGTGACACCACAGTTTTTCCACATGGCTTGCATGCAGTGGTACATAAAATTGGACCCCCTGTCGATATCACTTCCTTAGGAAACCCTAGTCTGATAAAAATACCAAGTAGAGCCTTAGCCACAGCCTGAGCCATAACAGTTCTCATAGCTATGGCTTCTGGGTATCTTGTAGCATGGTCCAATACAACCAGGATACACCTGTTCCCTGAAGATGTGGGAAGGACAAGGGGACGACAATGTCAATGTCCACCCACTCAAAAGGAACTCCCACCACTGGGAGACGCACCAGGGGTGCCACATTCTTGGCTCCACTCTTGCCAGAGGTTTGGCAAGAGTGACAGCTCCTACAAAATTTGTCAACTTCTGAATCCATCTTAGGCAAGTAGAAGTTTAGAGAGAGCCTTTGTTTGGTCTTCTTGAAACTCAAGTGACCAGCCAAAGGTATCTCGTGGGCTAACTGTAGGTACTGGAGTCTGTTGGCAAGGGGCACTACAATTCTTTTGCAGTCCCCAGGGATAGACTCAGTCGGTTCACTGTAGAAGAGGCCATCTTCCCAGCTCATCCTGTGCTTTCCAACTTCTTGCCCATCAAGTTGGTTAGCAGACTGTTGTCAAAGACCTCCAAGAGTAGGACACTCTCTCTGTCCTTTGCTAAAGTCTGCCCTGTTGGGTCCACCTTCTGCCAGTAAAGACTGCAGCTCAGGATGGTCAACAGGGTCAAGATCTCCACCTAAGCCAGTGTCTTCTTCCAGATCTGAGTCTTCAGATACTGACTCAGCCACACAAGGTTGCACCTCACACTCTGCCTCAGCAGGTGTAGGAGTCACAGGTGTGACTTTGGACAATCTTGGGGATGTCCTTGTTGCTAGCACAGGGGTGCCGTCTGAATTTTTCTTGGAGGTCTTGGGTTTACCCTTTGCTCTGTTTTCTTAGAAACAGCAGTGTGCAACTCCTGTGGAGTGGGAGTGATAGTTTCCTCTATCAACTCCTCTGGAGAGCCTCTCAAGATTCTCTCCCTTGCAGACCTAGTGAGCTCCTGTTTCCTTTTGCTGGGAGGCCTGTGGTTGCTTGACACAACACCAATAGTTTTCAGGTCATTACCCAACAGGACACACCCAGGCACTTCACTCTGCACACTAACAGGTATTTTGGAGATGATATGTACACAGGAATCGATATTCAGCCTCAAATTCCAGCTCCCCTGAGTACAAGACTCAGGCTTCCTCAAGAGAGGGGCTCTTCTTTACAACTTACCTCTCTGCTGTTTCTATTGGAACAGGCAGAGATGTCAGTTGAATAAAAGAGCGGGGAAAACACACACCGCCAATACCAACGCTGCAAAGGAATACAAAGATATTAGACAGTGCTGAGAAAACAAGTAAGCTATCAAGCACAGTATGGGACAGGAAATACCTAGGCAGGGATTGGAGTAGAACTTTCCCCGGAATGGACCTACAAATAAAGAAGTAAACGTAAATGAGTGAATTAATCTAATGGATTCTTCCTATAGAGAGTTTTAGCCAAAACTACAGACCTGAATTGTGGGACTCTCAAGGGTTAACGATTTCCAGGATTGGAGAAAACAACAGGAAAAAATAATAAACAGGGAAGTTAGTACAGGGAAGTAAACCCGGGCGGCACGAGGGTCGCGCTAGAGCCGGGTTGGTGCAGGATCAGGAGAGCGTCAATATGCACTTTGAAAATAAGTTTGTTGAGTTCAATGAATGTCCCAAATCTAGTAGAGAGGAATACCAACAGAGCATTAGGTAAATAAGGTACAATAGTCAAAGATGGCACTGGCAGAAATAGAAGAAAATAAACACAGTTGGTTTCCTTGAAACACACGCTTCCCAAACGAAGGTTGGAGCAACTGAAGTGTTCTGAGTAACTGCTGACGAATGAGTTGCAAAGACAGCAGGAGCAGGGAAGGACAATCCAAGTAACGTTCCGTGTCAAATACCAGAAGATCACGACAATGATAAGGGCGTAGAGAAGGCAGTCCAGGGGTAGTCCATGTCGATACCGTAGCGGTCTAAGAAGTACCAAGGGAATAGGAGACGTAACAATCCAAAAGTTTGGGCGCGGGTCGGAACCAGGAGATCAAGTTGGGATTTCGTGACAAGATTTCACAAAGGGAAACGGACGTAACCGCAAATAGTAAGAAACACTAATTAGCAGCAACAAGCCCGCTGGAATACGGTAGTTTTCAACCCGTAAGGGGGGCGTGCCTTGTACATCCTTCACGTACGAGATGTGTCAGCTGACACGGGTTCTGCTGTAGCTTGTACAGACGCCATGGCAACCTGTATCTGCTCCACAAAGGAGCCTGTGAATGGGACGTTACCCGCAGGGAAGTTTTTCTCTGCCGAAGTGTAACACATATCATTACACTGGATGAGAGCTGGTAACTGGGGAAGCATTTGCACAGGGCCTCCAGCTAACTTGGTGAGGCATTTGGGTGTCATAGCAACATCCTCCACCTTGAAAAATGATTCATCCACCACAGTTATGCTGGCTCCAGTGTCTCTGATGCCAGGGGTTACCTGACCATTCACAAGAACACTATCTTTGTAATACTCTTTAGTATTATCTGGGATGGAATTATAGACATCTAAATTATGTAGCTCCCACAAGCCCAGGGACACTAAAGAAACACTAGCTGAGACTCTCATGGGTTCATCAGCCAGTAGGTGAAAGTTTCCACTTGCCGTAGGTACTTCTTCCTCTGGGGAGAAGGCTAAGGAGACAGTGTGGACCCCTGAAGGTTTACGCTTGCCTCTGGGATCCCCTTTCACATGGTTGTTGACCCACAAACATAACATTTCCCAAATGTCTTGATGAATGGGGGTTTGTTCTGACCTCCATCTGGTTTGTGTCCAGATGGTGCACTAGCCTTATTTGATTTCCCATGTGGTTTACCCTTATGTTGCGGTTTGTGGCCCTCTTTTGAATGGGAGGTATTAGAATTCTCTTTATCTTTCTTTGGCTGTTTCCCTGATCCTTATTCTGAGTAGCCCCAGAATCCTTGTGAGTAGCCCTGTTGGCAACCCACAAGTCAGCAGCCTTAGCTAGCTTCTTTGGATATATCTCCTTAGAATCAGCCAAGTGCTGTCTGAGCTTCTCACAAGAGCAGACATCAAAAATAGACTCCAACATAACAAGACTTCTCATTCCTTCATAAGTGTTTACTCTGTAACCCTTAATCCAACCATCTAAGTTTTTCAAACGCTCACATACTCACGTAGCCCAAGGGGTACCATCATGGTTTTTGAGGGTCCTAAACCTCTTAAGGTACTGGGAAGGGGTCTTCCCAAATCTAGCAATTAAAGCTAGCTTCACACACTCATAATCCATCCTATCCACCTCCCCCAACTCAATCACAACATCAGATGCAACAGTGGGTAGCATAGAGAAGAGGCAGGGAAGCAATTGATTCCCTGTAAGACCTTGAATACCATTGTTATATTCAAACATTGCTAACCAATCCAAAATATCAAGCTTAACTTCATACATACCCACAATTTCTTTAGGCATACAGGGTCTCTTAGGACTGGAAGACCTAGAAGACTCTGGGAGAGAAGCATTTTCAAGAGAAAATATTTTCATCTCTAGTTCATGATTCAACTCCAGTTCTCTGAGTTTAAGTTCTTGGTGTTTGTGTTCAGTTTGAGCATTTAAACGTTTCAATTCCAGTTCAACCCTCATTTTCTCTAGAGCAATGAATTCAGGACTGAGTGTAGGACATGTGGGGGTCCCAGTGGACAACGGTTGAGGTTGCTGAGCAGGCAAGGCGGCAGAGAGGCTTACATGGCTTACATTTAGAGACACATCTACCTCTTTCAACTCATCATTGACAGACATATTATCATCCTCAATACTTTCCACATTTGCTATAGAGTCAGGCATTTCAGACCCACTCCCCAGACTTTGGTTTTTTAACAACTTTTCAAATAATTCAATCTTTTTGCCTTTG
This sequence comes from Ambystoma mexicanum, assembly GCF_040938575.1. Taxonomy (NCBI): domain Eukaryota; kingdom Metazoa; phylum Chordata; class Amphibia; order Caudata; family Ambystomatidae; genus Ambystoma; species Ambystoma mexicanum. Next base: position 37,923,618 of record NC_090922.1, on the reverse strand, counting down.
GCAGAGAGTTTCCTTTCTTTACACATGTTTCTTAAATAATCAGCAGTGTAACTCAGGAGGGTCTCCTGACTGTGGCTTTCCATATCAGACATGATTAATATTGCTTTTTAGTGATGTTTGCCTTGTGGTTAGTTGTTCCAAGGTAATAGCAGCACTCTAAGTGTAATTACTATACTTTCATCCCCACCGCTGTACACCAGTGTTAGGCAGAATTATATGCAGTACCCTTTGTTAACACCACACACAATCAAGACTACAAGTGACAGTACAAATTCACCTTTGGTACAAGCCTGTACTACACAGTTAAAGTGGTAGCGATGGCTGAGCAGTCAGACTTATCTCAAGAGTAAGTGAGCAGTATCAGATAGTTACACAAAGGACAGCAATTACTATGATTCAGGCAAACACTGACTCGAGGTTTTCAAGTAAAAGAATATACATTTATTTCACTCTTCAGTTGTATAACATTACACTATTATAAGCAGTTTAAAAATCACACTCTTAATACACCACACCACGTCCCTTAAATTCCAGACAAGTTAAGCGCACAAATGAAGTGGGAGCAAAATGGCACTCCAGCAATTTAAAAAGGGAGGGAAAGACAAAGTTCTTAGAAATTAAATCAAACCAACAGGTAAGTACTCGGGGCAATTGAACAAGAGGAACTACAGTGATAGAATCAGGTAGAAAAGGCTTAAGGCCAAAGTCAATGGGTCAAAAGTCTTCTGCTCAAGATCACAAAGTTCAGGGTAGTTCGCGGTAAGTTTCTTGGCACGGTTTCTGGACGAGGTTGGTTGATAGAAAAGTTTGTTCAAAGAGAAGAGGAGGACAAGCCCTCGGATTGGAGAAATATTTCAAACACTTTCACCGCGGTTGAACGAAACGATCAACCGGATTTTCACAGTACCTTAAAACGGAGAGGAAGCTGTAGCAGACGTTCCTGGTAGTTCCTGCAGGCTCACGGTTCCTGAAGCGACTGTCGGGCTGACAAGAAGTAGGAAGACTGGAGGGTCCCGCACTAACCAGGGAAGAAACCAGCTGCAGAGCAAAGCAACAAATAAAAGGTGCGCTCCTTAAAACCCAAGCAGGGACCGACCGTCCTGGCTATCCAGCCCACTGTAGCTCTGTACTGCGAATTCAACCAGAGGAGGGGTCCAGGCTTGCAGTTTGGGCGAACTGGTTGGTCCCACCAGCTCAAGGGAAGAGGTTTCCTGGAGGATCTTCTCTGTCGTCGGATTCTGAAGATTCGGTCCTGCAGCAGCGCTTCACCGGGTGGTTCAGTCGTTGTAGGGGTCCTCTTCCATCAGCTCCTCATTGGTTCTTTCGTTCCAGTGGCGACTCTGCCTTTCCAGTCCCATAGACCTGCTTTTTATGCAGTTTTCCCTGATTCATACAGCCTGGCTGTCAATCACACAGCAGGGTGGCTGTCTTGGCAAGGACAGTCCCCTCAGCCAATCAAACAGGAGTGTGACTTAGGTTACTAAGGGAACCCATGCCAGGGGTCCGAAGATCCCTCCCTCATATCCTGCCTACCTAGACTTTCAGGCGCCTTAAGGAGGGTTTCTGTGCAGAAGCCTGTAAAAAGACAGCAAACAAAGGAATCATCCACGGTTTGGCGCGTAGAGAAAACACGAGAAAGACTTTAACAAATAAAAATGGCGAATCAACCCAGTCAGAGCCAAAATAAAATGTATTTGGTCCAGCAGGTTTATGTTTGAGGCAAATATAATATGAAACAATAGCATGGTTATATAAGATAACCGCGGTAGAAAAGTTAGGGTAGTTACCACTGCCACCAGCCAAGTCTTGATGTAAAGGGAGCAAAACAATGCCCCAAGAGACACAGACAAAAAGGGATAAGAGTTAACCCTTTCCAATACTCCATGTGAGATGGGGTGTATCGGGTCTGTGGTTTAAAGTGACTAAAATAAAGTTAGTGGCAACTTTACCTTTTCTGGGGGACAGTAGTCAGCCCCAGAAAAATACAGTCACTGGGAAGTCTCAAAGACAACCCTGTGTCACTGCACTGAAGGTGCTGTGTAGCACACATGAAAATATGAGGCCATGGAGTAGGTGAGGCTCCAGAGCTCAAGATCACAAAAAAAGTGAAAACACACACAGCAAAACACATGTACGAGTGGGAAAAGGGCTCACACTCTTACCAGGTGAAAAAAATAAATCCTAGAAATCCAGTAAAGCTGCTGAGGGACTCATTAGGTAAGGGAAATCAGCCATTTATGAGAATTCTCCTTAGCACTCCATGACCCATCAGACTACGCAACGACAAGCATTTCTAACGTCCTCTCAGACCTAGGCTTCAAACACTGTGTTACACCCCCCACACACGTTAAAGGTAGTTCTCCAGCATGGGGTCTGGCATGGATTCACATGCTCATGAATATTCCCCGTCGTCAGGCTGGGAATCCTCGGTAAAGAAAAAACCAGTATCAGTTTCGTTTCTGATCTGTTTTTCGTAGTAATAACCAATCACTGGTCTCTGCGTCATACTGACCACAGCCAATGACTGCCCTCTACCTAAGCACCGCCTCTGGCAGCCATCTTCAGATTTTTACCGCACGTTCATGTGTTGGGATCCTCGTGCTATTGCTCTCGAGCGTTAGTGCTATTTTTTCGCGCTTTTTACAAAAAACTTCGATTCTTTCGGTCAAAAGAGCCTCAAGCTCCACCGATTCTACATCCGATCAACGGGGACCCGTGTCGGATTCATCTGTGCCCCTCAAGGGTGAAGATTTCGTCGAGCTACACTTCGGAGGACTCCAAAAGCTTCTCAGGCCCGGTCTCGGAGATGGCCCAGGAGAAGGGAAGCTCGACGCCCGGAAAGCTGTTCAGGGTCTGCCCTGGATGCCAGCTGCAGAACGTCTTCAAGGAGGACGAACACTCTTTCTGCCTTTACTGCCTTCATGAGGACAAGACGCACGTGGAGAAGGACTGTGCGTTTTGCGGCAACATGTCGGAACGGACCATGAAGGACCGCCATCAACGTCTCGCCAACTGGCTGGAGGGTAAGAGCCCGTCTGGCGAGAAGAAGAAGAAATCCGAGCGGTCTTCTAAGACCTTTGAGGGCGCCCCGGCGACGGGGGCCCAACATAAGGCCAAGCACCGCGAGTCCGCTGGCACCGGGAGCGCCGAACGGTCGGGCTCTACGGGCGCCAGGCAGGGCGCACCCTCCCCGGCACCATCAACCACGAGCCAACGCTCTGGGTCGGGTAAGAGGAAGGCCGAGCACCCGGCGAAGCTCCTGGAGAGGCCCCGGTCGAGCTCTAAGGCAGAGGAGGAGCGTGGCAGTGCCCCCTCCCTCAAGGATAAGGCGGTGAGCGCACCTAAGGTGGTGAAGGCCTTGATCCATCCGACCAAGCCCTCTATCGAAACGGTCGCGGCGGCCCTGGCTCAGCCTGTGGTGGCTGCACCAGTGGTGGCGACCTCAGGGCCCAGAATCTCCCTGCCTCCTCGGAGGGAGTCTTCCTTTGTGCCCATCGATAGGACCCCCGTGAAACCCCCCGTGGGGAAGAAGAAGGGGGGTAGGGCGTCGTCGTAGAGTCGGCCTCAACCTCAGAAGAGGAGCTGATCGAGGTCTTAAGCCACGGCCTAGGCGTGGAAGAAGGCCAGCCCGTCGGAATGGACCCCGACGCAGGTGACGACGACGACATCGTCGAGGATACCGACGGGGCCCCTGCTCGCCCGTCGGATTCCCCTCTGCCAGCGCCGCAAGACAACTCGGCGGCCATTTTGTTGGCCATACAGTCCTTATGCTCCGAGATAAGGACGAGGCTACCGTTACCGACGGAGGAACCTCTCCCGTCGGGGGATCCAGAACCGGGACCTTCTGGTGTTCCCCCTACCAAGAAAAGAAGGATCCATCCACCACCTCCTTTTCAACCGTCGCGCCCCTTCCAGCCCTCCTCCCCGTCCACCCGAGGGGATGATACGGGGACTGACACGGCAGCGACGGGTACGGACGACGAGGCATACGACGAGGATTTTCCGTCGTCGCCTCCCACCAGGGCCTCTCCGCCCGACGAGATCGGATCTTTCCACTCCATGATCTCCAGGGCTTCCGAGCTTTTCCAACTCTGCCCTGAGGAGAAGAAAAAGGAAGGCTTCCTTTATCAGCGGCGCGAGGCCAAGAGGAAGACGGTCCTCGCAGTGCCTCTGTTGGACGACATTTGGGATGAGGGCCTTTCCCTCCTCAAGAACCCTTCCACGACGCCAGCTAGAAGAGACCGGTACGAGAAAAAGTACCGGGTCCCGGACACGGCCCCCCTATGCCTCCGGGCGCAGCCTACCCCGGACTCCGTCGTCTCCGCGGCAGCCAGGAAGAAAGCGGGGGGGGGGTGCGGCCTCCACATCGACTTCCCCGCCGGACGGCGAGGGAAAGAAATTGGATACTATGGGGCGTAGAGTCATCTCGTCGGCAGCGACGACGATTAAAGCGGCCAACGCCTTGGCTATCGTGGCCCGCTACGACAGGGAGCTCTGGTACAAGATGGCTCCCCTGCTGGATTTTCTGCCGGACGACAAGAGGGCGGAGGCCCTTGAGATCCTGCAGGAAGGTGAGGTGGCCTCGGACCACGCCATCACCGTGGCGACGGACATCGCCGACACTGGGTTCCGCCAGCTGGGCAACGGCGTTTGCCTTCGATGTCGTGGATGGCTCAAAGCTACGGACTTCCGGCAGGACGTCCAGACCAGAGTCCTGGACATGCCCTTCGACGGGAACAACCTGTTTGGGAAGACAGTGGACGATTCCCTTCAGGCCATCAAGGCGGATACGGAGACGGCCCGGGCCCTTGGAGTCCTGCAACGACGGACGCCCTTTCGGAGCGGCGGAGGCAAGGGCGCCTCCAAAGGTTCCGGCGGCGGTTTCGCTTCCTACCGTCAAGCGGCCCGCTCGTCGTCGCAAGAGGCCTACAGAGGACGAGGCAAGTCTAGCGGACCCCGCCGTCGTCGCCAAGGAGGTCAAGGCGGCAAGGCCGCGTCCAAGCAGGATTGAACCGGCCGTGGGGTCGGGCCCCCACCGAAGCACCCCGGTGGGAGGCCGGCTGGCGGGCTTCGTCAGCGTGTGGGAGTCCATCTCCACCGACCGTTGGGTGCTGGATGCCCTGGCCCGGGGCCACGCGCTCGAGTTTCAAAGAAGGTGCCCGCGCGTCCCCCCCGTGGCCAGGAAAGAACTTCACGTCCCTCAACTTCTCCTGGAGGTAAAGGCGATGCTCAGAAAGGGCGCCATCGAACTCGTCCCAAAGAGGCTTCGGGGCTCCGGAGTCTACTCGAGATACTTCCTCGTGAAGAAGAAGACGGGAGGATGGCGCCCCATCCTAGACCTGCGACGTCTGAACAAGTTCATCAAGGCGCAGAAGTTCCGGATGGTCACCCTCCAGCACGTCCTGGGTCAGCTGGAGGAAGGAGACTTCCTATCGTCGTTGGATTTGGAGGATGCCTACTTCCACATTCCCATCCTAAAGGGGCACCGCAAATTCCTCAGATTCGTGGTCCAAGGGCGTCATTACCAGTTCAAAGCCCTTCCCTTCGGACTACGGTCGGCACCCAGGGTATTCACCAAGTGCCTTGCACCGGTGGCGGCGCAGCTGCGCCGCGAGGGGATTCACGTCTACCCCTACCTGGACGACTGGCTCATCCGCGCCAAGATGAGGGAGCTCGCCGTGGTCCACACGGCAAGGACCGTCCAACTCCTCACGGACCTGGGATTCTCCGTGAACTACGCCAAATCCCACCTGGTGCCCGCGCAAGTCGCACTGTTTCTGGGAGCGAGGCTCGACACAGTGTCCCTTCTGGCCTCCCCGTCGGAGGAGAGGACCAGGACCATCTTGGGCAAGGTGCAACGGATGTTGGTGGCCGACGCGGCCAAAGTGAGGTCCATCAAGTCCCTCCTCGGGATGATGTCTTCCTGCATCTACCTCATTCCCATGTGCAGGCTCCGGATGCGCCCGTTGCAAGAATTCCTGGATGCGCGCTGGATCCAGACGACGGGCAGCTTCGAGGAAAGGATCAAGCTCGACGAGAGTTTCCGACGAGCGATACGGTGGTGGGGCACCCGCGCGCATCTGATGGCGGGCATGGACTTCCAGACCCCAGCCCACCAGGAGACTGTGACCACGGATGCCTCCCTGGAAGGGTGGGGAGCGCACACCGAAAATCTGCACGCAAGGGGACTCTGGCCCCCGACGGAGAAGTCCCTACATATCAACGTCCTGGAGCTCCGTGCAGTGTTTTGGGCCCTCAGGTCCTTCCTTCCGTCCCTCAAGGGCAGGGTGGTGAGGATCTTCACCGACAACACCACCACCATGTTTTACATCAGGAAACAGGGCGGAACCAGGTCCCCGGCGCTGTCCAAGGAGGCGCAGGACCTGTGGCATTGGGCCGTCGCCCAAGGGATTTTTCTGGTGCCGTTTCATCTGGCAGGGATAAAAAACACCATCGCCGACTCACTCAGCAGGGAGCTGCGCTCGTGCCACGAGTGGGAGCTACGGCAGGATCTGGTGGATCGCCTCTTCCGACGGTGGGGCACACCCCAGATCGACCTGTTCGCGACGGCGACGAACACCAAGTGCCGGAGGTTCGCCAGCAGGTTTCCCCAGACGAGGAGCATGGGCGATGCTTTCTCGTTCCCCTGGGAGGGCCTGTTCCTCTACGCGTTCCCTCCCTTGCCTCTGCTAATCCGGCTCATCAACCAGCTCAAGAGGTCACGGTGCAGGATGATCCTCATCGCACCTGCGTGGCCGAGGCAGATATGGTTCCCGGACCTTCTGGACTTGTCAGCGTCCCCGCCGATCAAGCTGCCGGCGGACGCGGATCTACTCTCCAGGGAAGGAGGCGCCATCCTCCACCACGACCCGAAGCCGCTGAACTTGCAGGCCTGGCTCCTGCAGCGCTAGAGTTTGGAGGATACGACATACCGGCCGATTGCAGAGAGGTTCTTGCAAAGGCCAGGGCGTCCTCGACTCTTAAATGCTACGGACACAAATGGAAGAGGTTCTCTGTCTGGTGCCACGCACAGAAGATTAACCCTCTACGGATTACGGCTCCCCAAGTACTGCCGTACCTGCTGACGCTGGCCAAAGCTGGTCTGGCACACGCGTCCATCAAGATTCATCTTGCTGCGATCTCCCGATACACCAGAACCACGGGCCGGACGTCCTTGTGGTCTCATCGTCTGGTGAAAGAGTTCATGAAGGGACTGTTCAGATCGTTCCCGCTGGTGAAGGCTCCGGCCCCGGCGTGGGAGCTCAACGTGGTGCTGACCAAGCTCATGGGACCTCCGTTCGAGCCTCTGCACTCGGCCCCGTTGAAGTTTCTATCGTGGAAAACAGCTTTTCTTGTGGCCATCACCTCCGCACGACGAGTGGGAGAGATCCAGGCCCTTTCCTGCAAGACCCCGTACTTGACTTTCCACGACACGAGGGTAGTGCTCAGGACGCACCCCTCCTTCATGCCCAAGGTACCGTCGGACTTCCATCTCAACGAACCCTTGGTGTTACCTGTGTTTTTCCCGTCGCCTTCGTCGCCGGCTGAGAGGACTTTGCACTCGCTGGATGTAGCTAGAGCGCTGAAGTTCTACGTGGACCGCACGAAGGGTTTTCGGAAGACGTCACAACTCTTTGTGAACTTTGGACCTGTCAATCAGGGGAAGGCTCTCTCGAAGGCTTCCATCTCCAGATGGCTCTCCGGCTGTATCATGTGCTGTCACCGGTTGGCAAACCGACCGCTGCCTGGCCGTCCGAGAGCCCATTCCACCAGAGCGATCGCAGCTACCACGGCGTTCCTATCTGGTGTGCCCCTGCTGGACATATGCAGGGCTGCTACGTGGAGGTCGACGCACACCTTCACGAAATTCTACTGCGTCGACCGGGATTCCAGGGAGGAGTCCAGGGTCGGCCAAGCAGTGCTGCGCAACCTGTTCGCCTGAGGTGAGCCTGGTGAGGAGGTAAGATGCTTAATGTTGAGTTTATGTGATGCTTAATGTTGAGCCTTTGCCACCTCCCGTGGTTGTGCATGTGTGTACTGCTATGTATTCTTTATTCATGAGCATGTGAATCCATGCCAGACCCCATGCTGGAGAAGGAACAAGTTACTTACCTGTAACTGTTGTTCTCCAGCATGGGTCTGGCATGGATTCACATGCGAACCCTCCCGCCTACCCCTCTGCGGCTCTTCACTTGGTCATACTGCCACTTCACGTGCTTCCAAATCTGAAGATGGCTGCCAGAGGCGGTGCTTAGGTAGAGGGCAGTCATTGGCTGTGGTCAGTATGACGCAGAGACCAGTGATTGGTTATTACTACGAAAGACAGATCAGAAACGAAACTGATACTGGTTTTTTCTTTACCGAGGATTCCCAGCCTGACGACGGGGAATATTCATGAGCATGTGAATCCATGCCAGACCCATGCTGGAGAACAACAGTTACAGGTAAGTAACTTGTTCCAACCCTGTACTATATAGCAGACCTGAACTGCCAGATCACCAAAACCGCCAACAATCCCTGGCCATGGTCGGACCATCACGTCCTGGCATTCCCTGCCTTCAAACAAGCTCCACCCACCCCTTCAACACTACCACCCACATGGTCCCGAATTTCAAAAGAAATCTCCAAAGAATCGATCTCCCCCTCTCCTCGAGCCCCTGGCTCTGGATAACCTAGCCTCAAATGACCCTCACAAACTAGCTTGGATCTACACAATCACCTTAACCAAAGCCATGGACTCAGTAGTATCACTCCTTCCCAGGAAAAACAAAACCCACGGACCACCACAACCCTTGGTTCACCTCTGATCTCCAAGAACTTTGTTCCCTGAAAAGACAACCGAAGTTAGTTGAACAAAAACCACCACAGAACACTGCAAACTGGCCTTCAACAGGACTGCAAAAGAATATAAGCAAGCCATCACGGTAGCTAAAGCATCAATCTATAATACCAAAATAGCCAAAGCAAGCTCAAACTCGCAAGAACTATTTAGATTACTTAGAGAACTTGAGAACCCAGCATCACAAACCTCACAGATCAATAAAGACAAAGACAAACTAGTCAAGACCCACCCCATCAACCCCACCACCACTATGTGGTGCACCCCATTTCTCTTTAGAGAAGTCACAAAGCTCGAAACAGCCAATATCCTCAAAAAACTAAAACCAACCAAATGCAAATGAGACATATGCCCAGTAGCAATCATAAAGGATTGTTCAGCAGCCCTAGTCCCCTTTATTACAAAATTAATTAATGCCTCATTCACCACGAACACTGTTCCTACAATTCCTCAAAGAATCTTGAGTTCTCCCACTGCTAAAATAAACCTACACTGGACCCCTCATTGCCCAATAACTACTGCCCTATTACCACAGTGCCCTTCTTGCTAAAGATCCTAGACCAAGCAGCCTACAACCAGATCCAACACTACCGAGAATCCAATCGCATGTTCGGAATGCAGCAATCGGGGTTCCGCCCGGACCATGGCACAGAGTCTGCACTACTAGATCTTAAGATTCAAATGGACTCTTTGATGGTCTGAGGGCAAACCGGCACTCCTCCTACTAGACTTATCGACAGGGGATTTGCTAGGGGGGGGCTAAGGGGGCTATAGCCCCTGATCTTTTGGCTGTAGCCCCGGATAGAATCTCAGGAGCTACAGTCAAAAGACTAGCTAGCCCCCAGTCCCAACAGTTCTGACATCAGCTTAGTCCCGGGTCTTTTCCAGACCTAGCAACTCCCCTGCTTATCGGCTGCATTTGACCTAGTAGACCAGCAAACATTATGCCATCACCTCACAGCCACATTCAATTTCTGCAAAGAAGCCTCGCTATGGATTGCCTCCTTCCATGAGAGTCTTCTCAGACACTGACAGCGCCTCAGCCATACCCATCCCTTGTCGTGTCCCCCAAGGCTCCTGTGTATCCCCATCCCTCTACAACATATTCGCAAAACCCTTATTTGATCTTCTGGATGTCCTCCGCATATCTTACACAAATTACACAGACAATACCCAAATACTCCTTTCCCTGACATGCTCTTACGACACAGACTCACTTATGCTCAGCAGAGTTTACTCTACAATACAGTAGTGGATGGCAACTAATTACTTATGCTTAAACAATGACAAGACTGAGATCCTATTGGTAGGCTCCCCTGCAGTGCTTAAGAAACCCAGCCCGCAATTCACATCCTTCCTGATCGACGGGATAAAGATCCCTGTCTTAGGCGCAGTAACAACTTTAGGTGTACACCTGGATGCCTCCCTATCCCTCAACAAACAAGTCTGTGCTATTGCCTTATCAGCAATTTATACAGCCAAAGTAATCGACACAGCAAGACATTTCCTTGCCAAAGAAAGCTGCATGACCATTTCCAGAGCAATTACGAGAGCGAGACTGGATTACTGTAACATCCTCTTAGCAGGTACTTCCAAAAGGAACCTAAACAAACTACAAATAATACAGAACAATGCCCTCAGAGCAGCACTAAATATCCCTAAAAAGGACCACATCACAGCTGCATTCTCTCTCGACCAGGGAAAGGATTATTTTCAAGGCTCACTCTATCACCCACAAACGCCTGAGTAAGACTGCCTCACAATACCTGTCCAAGAAAATCGAAAGAGCTAAATCCAACAGGCCAATTAGATCCATATATGCCCACAAACTAGCCATTCCAAGAGGGAAAAGACCCCAAGGAGAGGGGATAAGCTTCCCAACAGTTGCAGCGAACCACTGGAACACCCTTCCAACAGATCTAAGAGCGGAGAACTCTTGCTGTGTCTTTTCCGAAAAACACTGAAAACCGGGCTCTTCGCCTAATCGTATCTCCTACCGAGACACTAGGGCTCATTACGAGTCTGGCAGTAGCCATGCCGGTAAAACCGGCAGGCTGCCACCGGACCTGTAGTGATTTATCAGCGCCGGACTTGCCGGATTAACCGTGGCATTAGAGTCCCGGTGGTCTGGTAAATCCGTGCCGGCAATTCTGTTAATCCGCATTCCCGGGGAGGACAGAAGCACCGGTACTGTGCGCAACAGTGCCAGTGCTTCCGTTAAACTCTGCGGGCGGGTGCCGTCCCTCCCGCCAGGTCTGGCCTGCCGGGCGGGAGGGCACCTGCCCGCAGAACTCGTAGTTTGCCGGTCCGGTAAGCTTACCAGCACAGTTGTTTCCGGACGGCAAACTTGTAATGAGGGCCAATGCCCTGCATGCAATCCACGTCTTTTCCCTTTGATTGTTGATTTATTTACTGTCATGACTCGAACCTGTGTATAACAGCAAGGCATAAATTAGTTTTCAGAAATTGATTAGCAGAGTTTGGTAATTAAAATGTTCTTGATTAGCAAATACACCCATTTGATTAGCAATGTTGTACTAATATTTTTAATCTAATTTAAAAACTAATGTTTAAAATCTGCAAGGAACTGGCCAATCCTGCTGCAGTCTCTACCTCTCCTGTCCCTTCCCAGGCCCTCTGCACGGCTCTGGCTTCTCATTTCATCTCTAAAACTCAGGACATCCTATCCTCTCTCTCTTCCACTCCTCCCTTGACTGCCTGCTCTTCCTCTGGCCCTTCTTCTGCCACCTCTTCTCCTCCCTCCTTTTCTGCCTTTCCGCTGTTCTCCCCAGACAAGGTTTCTAGACAAGTCCGATCTATGAAAGTCTCGTCCAAACAGGTTCATCCCTGTTCCTCCAAAGCTATCAAGGACCACATCGACTCCCTGGCTCCTGCTCTGGCCGACTTCTGCAACCACTCCTTCGCCACTGGAGTCTTCCCATCCCCCCTGAAGCACTCCCTTGTGCACCCTCTTCTTAAGAAACCCTCTGCCGACCCATCCTGCCAGGCCAACTATCGCCCAAACTCCATCACTCCTTTCCTGGGCAAACTCCTGGAAAAGCTGGCCATCCCCCAGCTCTATCTCCACACTGAATCTGGTGGTTGTCTTCATGATCGGTCTGGCTTCAGAGCTGCCAGAAGCCGGAAACTGCTCTGATGAACATCCGTGAAGACCTGCTCTCCAACCTTGATTCCAACACCCTGTGTCCTCATCTTGCTTGATCTCTCCTCTGCCTTCGACACAGTCAACCATGCCATCCTGCTCAACCGTCTCTGTGATAACCTCGGTATCACCTGTCAGGCCCTGGCGTGGCTGGTTTCTTTCCTCTCTGATTGTCCTTCCCAGGTCCAACTTTGGTCCTTCCTCTCCTCTATCTTTACCTGTGGTGTTCCCAGAGGTCTAACCTCTCTCCCTGGCTGTTCAACCAATACCTGGCACTTCTTGCCCAGCGCACTGCAACTCTCTGTCCCAACTTCCAGTGCTATGCTTATTACACTCACCTAATTTTCAGGCTACCTTCAGCCACCTCTTCTCCTTCACTCATCTCTGACTGTCTATCTGCTATCCAGGAGTGGTGTGCCGCCAATGATCTCTGCCTTAATGGCAGTAAGACTGAGATTCTCCTCATCGACATACCCGCTCCCTCCTTTCCTGCCAATCTCTGGCCAGCCTCTATTGGCCCTCTTCCTGCTCCCACATGCAAGGCTAAAAACCTTGGGGTCATCTTCGACTCCACACTCTCATTCTCTCCTCACATCTCTGACGTCTCTAAGAAGTCACACTACCAGCTGCACCTCCTCAGAGGTATTCTTCCTTTCCTCTCCTTCCCCCAGAAGCTCACTGTCTCCGGAGCTCTGGTTCTCTCTAGGCTGGACTATTGCAACAGCCTCTTTCTAAATCTGCCTGCTTCTACTATCTGCCCTCTGCAACTCATTCAGAACAGGACTGCGAGACCTGTCCTTGGCCTCAAGCCCAGGAATTATATCTCTCCAGGACTGAAATCTCTGCACTGGCTCCCAGTGGCTGCAAAAATTAAGTTCAAAACCCTCTGCATTGTTCACAAGGCCTTCTGGGGCATGGGGCCTCAATACCTTCAACTCTCTCTTCCTAAATATCTTCCTTCTCGAGCTCTTCGCTCATCCGCCTCCAACTCCATCAGGGTCAGTTGCTTCTCCAAGCAACGAGTTGGTGGTAGATGTCGCTCTTCGGCTGGGGTCTGCCTCTGAAACAGCCTCCCTGAAACTTGAGGAGAACCATATCTGTTTCCAGAAGCACCTTAAAACCTTCCTCTTTGCTTCTGCTTTCTCTCCCCCTCTCCCCTGCTGAATTCCTGACTGAAACTGAAACTGCACTGGTTACCTGGCTACCCTTCTTATCTCGGGCCCAGGCCCCGCCAGCTGCACACCTTCCCTGCCACCTGGCAACCCCTGCACCTGGGGACTGTTTTCTGTTTCCCTACAGTCCCCCTACCAGCACTTATTTCTGCACTTACCTTGCACTTGCCACCAGCTGGCCGTTTAGAATTTTTTAATTTATCTTATTTATTCTTATTATCCCATGTAATGCACTTTCCCCTCCCTCTTCCCCCTGCACTTTTCCCTTTCCCTCTTCCCATGCACTTGCGTGATCTGAATGACACCTGGCCTAGTAAGATTGTTGTCTGTCTTCCCTCTATTCCCCCTCCCTTCAGTTGTCGCGCCTTGAAACACTTGTTTATAGGCGTGTTATAACTGCCATATCATATCATCAATTCCATATCATATCATCAGAAGTTATTTGCATCCAAAACATAAAATGAACTTCAATACAGCATTTTTGTGTACTGCTGAAGTAAGGTATTAGTGAGATGAATCAGGTCTTGAAAATGCTTTAAAATTCTACTAGTAGACCTGCAGGTTATTTAATTTACCTACTCGACCTAAAAAAAAAATGCACATGACCTATAGCTGTAATGCTCACCTGGTATCCACGGGAACGTCACTCAGCCTGTTCTGACCTCTTATGACCTCAAACCCTTCCCTGGAGTCTTCTCGACTGGAGACTGGGCCTGAAACACAGGATTGGTAGAGTTTAACTCCCTATTGTCTCTGTGTGCTTGAACCCCTTCTTCCCCGGGGTCTAACCCTTCCCTTTGATCCACAGCTCACCTTGTTTTCTTGGAAAGTGTGCTCACCGTCCTGCTTTCAGCACAGGGGCGCGTTGATTGATGCAGGCTCGTTGCTGCCTAGTTACTTCACTGGCAAGAGTCCGACAGGTAAGTATAATGAGTCTTTTGAACAGTTCTCTAACTTCGTTCCTTTCCTTCCTTAGATGATGGCCGGTGTCCGGGGATGGCGACGTGCTGCTGAGATGAGTAGCGCTGAAGGTGAGTGAGAGCACGATGCGACACTTCCGTATTTGTATTGAACTGAATTCTTTTTCTGTGTCTTTTAGGTGCTGCGACATTTTCAGCGTGGATGCCGGTTATGAAGAAGAAATACGGTGAGTAAGCGCGGTATGCGGCGCCTCTAGATGTTGCCACGCTAACCTGGAGTGTCTTTTCCCTCTTGCAGAAGAGAAGTTCTGGAGACAGAGTTCCCCCAGAGCGGCTGGGATTCAGGTAAGCGTTTGAAGCTCATACAGTCTTTAAAAATAAGCGAAGATTTGTTGAATGCTTACTAATGCCTTTTTTCTGTTCTTTTCCCTTTTCCTTAGGAAGCCGCGTGCCGGGATGGGAATGACACCGCCGAAGATTCCCGCAGAACAGAAGGAGCGATGAATGATTGAATGATGGGCAGAAGTGCCGCAAGGTAAGGCTGTTCCTAACGGTGTTCTTGTTCTTGCAGGAGCTGAGCGCAGAAGAAAGATGCAGGCCTACTGGAGACCGATCCGAACACAGTGAGTGTCACGCTGCAGGTGCAGAAAACACAAAGCATGTTTCTCAGCCTGGGCGTGGCTTAAATAGTCTCTGGGTATCCCATGTGTCTCTGGGCTGAACCACAACCAAATGACTAGACTGCACATGCAGTTCTGGGAACCGAACTATGTGGGGGCATCCATCTTGTCCCCATCAATCCACTACAAGTCCAATCCCCAATGTGATCCTATGGGAGTGAATGAGTCTGGTGCCAAAAGCGCCAAGTCTGACTCCAAGTGGGTCTTTGGAGGGATGGAGAGGCCCTTGAGGGCCATGTAGTTGATCGTGCCTGGCTCCAGCCTGACATCTTGGAGGGCTGGGGACATGAGGGGCAGGAATCATGACAATAGCAACGGATGACGATGTAAATGTGCTTTCTGTAAAGTGGTCCATGTCACCACAAACCCACTTTGTTTGGCACACTGCTGTCAACTAAGCACAGTGAAACATTTGGCATTTATTGCAAAAAAGTAAATGTTACATATACATTTCAACCAACCCCTGCAAATGGGAGTTGGCGAGTGAACTTTGCGAGCTCTGGCTGAGTGCCTGTAAAAGGTTAGGTGCAACAAAAACATAGATATGATAAAAAGGCTCTGAAAACACTTTGGCCAGCTATCCCCTGCAGGTGCTAATATACAATGCAATCATAATCATAGAGCAAAGTTAGCTCTGGAGGCTAACTACAGTGTGTTGTATTGCAGTAGATATGTCGATATACTTTTTGGATGGAACAATTGATCATTCTTTTGCATAAACATCTAGTTAGCCTTGTGTATTCATTGTGTTAGAGGAAAGAAAGTAAGAGACTAAGCAGAGTAGATGGCATAGCAGGCTGAGAATTGGTCAAACTAGGTGGAATATTGTAGTTTGCTTCCATCTCACTTTCAGGGTAACTGTTATACAACCTCTCATGGGTTGAACACTAGTTGCACAGATAAATGCAACCAACAGGTCGCATAACTAGATGTGCCATTAAAAGCAGTTGGCCATGGGATCATGTATGATAGGATAGTTTATTTGTATAGCGCCTATACATAATGTGTTTCAAAGCACTTCAAGACAAGGGAGGGAACACAGGAAAAATACAAACAGTGAACATTCTTACAAGGCCTTGAACAATAAGAATGTGAAATGTACTATCATACTCAGCCTGGCAACATTTCAGATAGTGCAAGAGCTAAGACACAGGTAAGGGAGGGAAGAGGTGGGTGGGAAGGGCAAGGGAACAGACAGGCGTCTTAACGTACTAGGCCTGACGACATTTCTGATAGAGCCGGAGGGTTAGATGAGGAGTGGGTGAGGGGTGAAGAGAAGGAAGGAGAGGAACAAAACAAGCGACTATCGTACTAGGTGTGACGACATTTCAGATAGTGCTGGAGAGGAAGGGGGAGGAAGAGAAACAAGAGGGGGGGTGGGAGACAAACAATGTAGCTATCATACCATGTCCGAGGACAATTCTGATAGAGTAAGTGCATAGAGTAAAAAAGGGAAAGGGGGAGAGGAGAGACGGGAAAAGGAAGAAGGGGAGAAGAGTAGAGAACAGAGTGAGCAGTGAGAAAGAGTGGAGAGGCAAATGGGGAGAGACTAATGCAGTTGCAGTCGGTGATAGCACATAATGTTGCAGGGAACAGCAAATGCAAGACAGGATTCAGGATGAAAATGGCACTGCATGATACAAAACTCAAGAGTCTACAAAGTCAAAACCAAGCATTTGCAACAACACAGTGATGGGAGAGCAATAGTGTATCAAGACAAAACTCCTGCAGTGGTATTATGTAGAGGTGGGTGGGGGCAGAGGCGGAGGGCTGAGAGGAATGGGAATGCAGGATAGACATGAGTAAGCCAAGGCAGGAAACACAAGCAAACAAGAAGGGGGGGGCGGACATGGGAACGACACACAACATCACAGCATGCTTACCTGCTGTCTGAGCAGGAGTTCGGTCCCTGGGTCCCGCTGGTCCGAACAGGTCCAAACAGGAATTTCCCTTTTCCTTGTCTGCCCTTTGAACACCCGGACGAGAGACTCCCTTCATCTAAGAATTAAGAGAAGGCAGGAAGAGGCAGGGCTAAGAAGGTGGGTGGTGCTTAGTCCAGGTGACCTAGACCCACTTGCACCTGCTACCCATCTGCAAAGGAAGAGAAGATGGAGGGAAAAAGATAGGCAACCATGAAGGCACCAGGTGGGCGGGGCTTGCTAAGTGGGGAAAAAGAGCAGCAACCAGGAAGGCAGCAGGTGGGTGGGGCTTGCCATGTGGGGAAAAAGAGCGGCAACGATGAAGGCACCAGGTGGGCATTGTACATTTTCAAAAGTGTAGGGGACGCAGACAGTGATGGCCGTGTAAAGTCTTTGCTCCTCCACATGCCATACACAGAGTGAGTTTAGCTCTCCCCCCGGAGAAGTTACTGATAAGGGACGACACCCCCGAGTTGGTGTGAACTGAGGGGGGGCCATCTGGGCCATTCCACCATCTTCGACGGGCCCGGTGAGCGGAGTAAGGAGGAGGCCTCCAGCAGGGACAAAGTCGGGCCCCAACGTCACGCCAAACGAAGATCCCGGAAACTCCCCATTTTGCAGTTGAGGTGGTTGTAGGTAACTTGGGGCCACAGCGGCATGCCGGAGCGAGCTTGCCTCTTTCCATGCGGTTCGACGAAGATCCGGAGACCCCCCCTGTTGTGCTGGGGTGTACCTGTATGTGCCTACTTCTGGGGACTGGGGCGGCCCGTTGCAGCACATCCAGGCCTTTCCCTGAGAGGCCCTGCTTTGCCCTGGCCTTGAAGGCCGTGGACGAGCCCGGCAACGTGGCAGAGGCAGGCACAGAGGAGGTCCGGACCACACTGACAGCCCTCTCCACCCCAGCGGCACAGAGGTTGGCAACCTGTGGAGCTGCCGATGTGGAGCACCGCCGTGCGAGAGGTAAGGCGGTCCCCCTCCCCCAGTGTGGTGTATGATAATCGGATGCCCAGAGGAGCCTGATGCGTGGCTGGGGAGCGGGCTGGACATTGGAGGTGGCTCCTGGGACAGTAAACGGAGGCAGACCCAGGCCGGGGGTGGTGGTGATTTCCCCGCACAAAGCAGATGTTTCATAGCCCGGGGGCACAGGGGCCACGGAGGCACTCTCAGAAAAGGACCATAAGATAAGGGGACGTTGGTCAGGTGACAGCGCATGGTAAGGGGAGCGGCAGGCTCTATATTGATCCGCAGAGCCAATATTAGGAGCAGTGGACTTTGGTGGCACTGCCTTACGAGCTAAGTAGGCATGCTGGATTAACCTAGGGTGAACTGATTTTCGCAAGCCTGGTTACAAACCCTGAGTGGGCGGTAGCAGTGTCACAGCGAGGGGACGCTCACCCTGCCTGATACATTAGAGAAATGCTGAGATATTCAGGTCGAGTTGGATTCCTGAGTGAGGAATTGGGAGGTCATTACTGCACTGGGAGCTGGGGTTTCAGTCCGGTAGCTGCGCAGTGCGTGACCCCAGGCGAAGGAGTGAGCACCAGGTGGGAAAAAGGGGCTATGAGAGGCAGACCTACCCGACATTGGGGGCAACGCAGAGTGCACCAGGGAGTAGACGCCTAGAGGGCGGTGAAGAGCACTGAGTACGCAGGTGCTATACAGTGTTGGAGTTGTGCATTCCGATGCTCCGTTGAGGTCTGGACCGTGCCGCCTCCGGCTGATTGGCTTCTGTGGTCACGCTGAAGGAGTCACAGGGGCCTGGTGCGCTTGGAAGTGGTGCTCAGACAGGGATATCATCACTCCAGCGCTTTCGGAGAGGGTCGGACAGGGGTCAAAGCAGAACCTACCTAAACCACAGTAGGATGGCCGCAGGAAGTGGCGCGCCAGTGCCAGCCTTGACCGGAGAAGATCTGAAGGACATATTTCAGGAGATCAAGGTGATATGTACGGATTTCCAGGCAGCCATCTGTGACCTCAAGGGCTGCTTGGACAAGCTTGAAGATAAAATGGAGGGGATAGAGAACAATCATTTACAGATGGACCTCCTCAATATGAGGTATGAGGTGCGCCTGACCGATTTGGAGATGCGGGACAAAGAAATTCTTGTGAAATTGGACGACTTGGAAAACAGGGGGCGTTGCAATGACCTGCACATCCTTGGAGTCATGGAGCAGAAAGGAGAAACAGCAGTGGAGGTGGCAAGGAAGGTACAGCGGCTGATCAACCAGCTCTTCACCCTGGAGGGTGGCAATGAGGTTCAATTGGAAAGGGTCCATAGAGGTGGAGGTACAGAGAAAAGACTGACGTCCTGTAGAAAGCGAAGCATCGGGGGAGCTTCCAATACGAAGGTGACACGATCAGAGTGTACCAGGACCTGTCGGGTCTCTTTGTCCCGCTGCAGAGACTGCCATCCTCTTACACAGTGGTTGACTGAAAGGGGCATTAGGTACCGGTGGTCCTTCCCATTTGCCTTGTCATCCAAAAGAGGAGAGGCGGACTATCGTGTCACCAGTGGCCAGGAGGCAGAACAGGTGGTCCTGGTCCTTAACTGCGAGGCACTGAATAAAGGCCAGAAGGAGCAGAGGCAAATGGAGCCGTGCAGGCCGGTGGGTCCGCAGAGTACAAAGATGATGATGCCGGGTGCCCAAAAATTCAAGAAGCTCAACACCTCCCACAGAAGAAGCCTGGAGACTCTCAGCAAGGGGTCAATGTGTTGCTCAGGGTGGGGGGGCAGGGAGGATTGGGGTTGGTGGGGAGGGGAGCCACAATGAGTGAAAAATTGGAGGGCACTGCAGCACAATGGGTTGAGTGGGGCGAAGGGATGTCGCAGCATCCAGATGGCACCTCCTGAGAATGTGGTCCGGGCCGAGGTGGTTAGGCTTGGGACACCGAATGTTAAGGGCCTTAATTCGCCCACCTAACGCTCGCTGTGGGAAGGGACATTCGAAATCGTAACCACAATGTTTTGTTGATACAGGAGACAAGGCTAATTCGAGGGGAGGAAAGGCGGATTCTGGGAGCCCACGTCCGACAGGTTTTTTGGGCTTTTGGGCCCTCCAAGAGGGTCAGAGTAGGCATTATTTTCCAGCGGAGAACCCGAATAGTTGACTCAGTGGTTTGGATGAGGTCTGACGGGAGGGCTCTGTTGATTATGGGGACCATTGAGGAGGCACGGGTATCCATAGCTTCCATATACTGCCCAAATGTGGGACAGATCCAATTCCTATGGGAGACCATGGCAGAGATATTGCGGTGCGCAGAGGGCTTACTATGCTGGGAAGAGACTTAAACATGTGGGCAGACCGGTCCTGGATCAAAGTGGTGGGCAGGTCCCCACTGGAGGTGGAGTGGGGCTGGCCAGGAAGGATTCATGGGCTACATGTCAGACCAAGGGTTCATCGACGTATGGAGGGAACTTCACCCGGTGGAAAGGGGTTTCATGTTCTTATCCCCTGTCCACGGCTCCCGAACAAGGATTGATTACTGGTTTATACATCGGAGGGACGTCTGTAGGATCTCCCCCAGTGGACCTCTCCCGGATTAGTTGGTCAGACCACGGTCAGACCACGATATGGTCACTATAGGTCTAGTTCTGAGGGGACTGAGGCCTCGAGACACGCTCTGGCGGTGCAACAACGTCCTGTTGAAGGATGTTGTCTTCGCAGGGGAGATGAAAGAGGCAATTGCAGAGTTTTTCCGCTTTAATGATACGGGAGAGGTGGAACCAGGTATAACATGGGATATACAGCCAAGGCGACCTGGAGGGGCCTCCTCATTCGGGAGGGTTCCTCCAAGAAGATAGTTAGAGCCCTGTTGGCCGAAAAACTTAGGGGGGAGATCCGCAAATTAGAGCAGTTTGAAGGTAAGGAGGCAAGAGAGAAGCGTCACAAGTTGAAAGACTTAGAGTGCGGAAGGTGATTGCTGGCTTGCAGTTCCTAAAACAGAAATATTATGAGAAGGGGGAAAAGGCAGACGCACTATTGGCGACCAGGCTACGGGGTCAGTGTGCAGAGAGGTGGGTCTCAGGAGTCAGGGACAGGAATGGGCAGTTACTCTCTATAGCGGGGGAGGTGGTACAAGAATGTGCCGCTTTCTATGAACACCTATATGCGTCAGAGAGAGAAATGGAGGACGAGGACCTGTATAGATACATGGGTGAGGTACCCCTCCCGAAACTTCGAGGTAGTGAGAATAGCGCATTGGAAAAGCAAATTACCCAGACAGAGGTGCTGAAGGCGATTGGTGGGTTGAAGTCGGGGAAGGCACTGGGGTTGATGGCTATACAGTGGGGTTCTATAAAACCTTTGCAGGATCTCTCGCCCATCACCTGGAATTTTTTTAAATAATATCTTGGATACAAGGCTGGCCCCTCGATCATTTGGAAAGGCACTGATAACGGTCATACCTAAGGCAGGTAGGGATCCAGAGAGTTGCAAGTCGTATTGCCCCATTTCCTTGCTTAATGTGGACGCTAAAATCTTTACCAGATTACTGGCAACACGCATGGAGGGGCTCATGCCGAACTTAGTCCATTCGGACCAAGTAGGGTTCATTCAGGGTAGACGGGGCGGATATCCTACGTAAAACTTTACAATTGATGGAAGCCGCGGCAGGAGGTGGGGGCTAACCCGGTCCTGGTGGCTCTTGATGTCGAGAAGGCTTTCGATTGGGTTGATTGGAGGTTCTTAAATGGGGTATTATGGAAATGTGGGTTTGGGGATCGGTTCTTGAGGGGGATAATGGAAAAGTTGCAGTAGGATAATTTTTGGTGGAGGGCCTTGCCATCATGTTGGTTTGAGTTTCTTGAAATCTTTTGGCTGCATTGAAAATCAATAAAATTCAATTTACAAAAAAAATTAAAAATCTAGTGGAGACTATGAGATTCAGATACACTAACCTAAACTTGACTGTAAATCATGGAGACAATGCTGTGTTTTACAGAAGCAATACTGTAGTTATGCATTATGCAACAACTTAAATTGTTAGGAATGGAATTGCATGACTGTTTTTTTTAATAAAGTTACACATACTGGTCTTTGCCAAAGAGGATATAGTTAGCTAATAAAAGTATCATTCAGATTACTTCTGGTTTTCAATTGTATGAAAAAGAAAATAAATCTTGCCTTGTACTCCCACACAGGCCTTTGGCACTTAAGAGTGAAGGAGATTATTACTATTTCACTCTCTCCATTAGCCCATTTGAACTTGCAGTGAACAGAGAAGATGGTAGCAAGATCCTTTAGAGCCAGAGAGGAATTCAGGGTGAGCAGTGCTTTCATTGATCTCGGTAACTTAAATAGCTAACTTTGCTACACAAGTGTCATTTAATTAGCAAACCAACAGAATTGCATAGCAAATTGCTATGTGACACTGCTTATTTTATGCATTCAAATGTAACTGGTCTGCAACAACGCCCTTATGCCTCAGGGTTTAGGCGCTTTACAAATGAAAAAATAAATCAAATAAATAAGGCAATGCAGTTCCCTTTTATCTTGCACCTAGACTTGTGACTATTGAGTAAGAGACCATTGTTAGATAGATAATTCCTTATCTTAGATATCTCCTTCCAGCTCTGCTGGCCTTGGAAAAGTTTTCTCTAGAGGGCGCTGCGCGTCGACGTCCTCCGAGTCGATGTCCCTCGACAGCCGCCGTATCGACGTCGACGTCATCCTGCCTATAAAGGCTGCGCGCAGCGTCCGTTGCTCAGTTCCGTTTTTCCGCGCTTACTCAGTGCCTCGGAATACCGTTGCTCAGTTTTGTCAGGTTAATCCTATTTACCTCGAGTTATTCGATCCGTACTCGATGGCTTCTTCGTCGGAACCGACAACTCCTCGGTCCGGCTTCAAAAAATGCCGAGATTGTGGGAAAAAGATGTCGCTGACTGACCCTCACAGAGTTTGTCTGTGGTGTTTGAGAGCTGAACACCATTGTTCGGAGTGCGAGGACTGTATGTCCCTGACAGCTAAGGCCCTGAAGGAGCGTAGGGGGAAGCTGGAGAAAGGTAAGACTTTTAAAGCTTCTTCTTCCTCGACAAAGTCGAGACATTCGTCTCCTCGTCATCATTTGCGCTCCAGGTCTCGGAGTGGTCCCATCACTCCTCGTGATCGAAGCACTCGAAGAGGAGACGTCGAAGATCCCCTTCTCCGTCTTCCTCTTCCTCTGTTTCTCCAAAGAGAATCCCTTGCCCCACGAAACATAGTTCCCGGGCTGAATGGGAGGAATTCTTCAAAAATATGATGAGCGTCTTCGAGAAAGCGGCCTCGACCCCCTTGAAGACTGCCGAGAGCGATGCTCTGGTCGAAAGACCCAAAGGTCAAAAACGCCGCGAGTCGCAGTACCCGGCGAAGGAAACCTCTCGAGCGCATCTCGAACCCTCGAGTAGGACTATGACCTCAAAACCTTCTTCGAAGGTTCCGTCGACGCCGTCGACGAAGGTTCCGTCGACGCCGAGGTCGGTGTCTTCGACGCCGTTGTCGAAGGGACCTTCGACACACGGGTCTGTCGACTCGACGCCAGCTTCGACACCAGCGTCGACGCCAAGAAAAGTCACGGTTACGACACACCCAGTGACTATCCCCAGGTCCTCGATGACGATGGCGTAGAGATTGTCGAGTAGAATCCCAATTCTGTCGAGGTCATCGAGGCCTCCGCCTTTGTTTTTGACGCCACGCTCGAAGCCTTCTACGTGGGCGTCGACGACATTGACGTTTTCGAGGCCGATTATGACAAGTTTGGCACCCTCTGCCTTGGAGATGGGGTTTACACCCTTTATGAGTTCAGAACAATTGAGAACTATGTCCTCAATTATGGAAGAGGGTGAATTATCTGAACAGGAAGACACATTTGAGTTGCAGGGACCTGTAACCCCAATTAGAGAGGAGTTTTCCTCTGAAGAACGCAGGTTAAAGGATCTTCATGATTCCGTACATGAGGCAAGTGGGTTAGACACTTCCCCTGAGGTGGAGTTTGCTAGGCCAGACCCGGGGGAGCATGCTGAAACCCCCTATAGAGCCTTAATGGCCAGGATCACAGAGTTTATGGGGTGGTCTGCACCTTCACAGTCTTTCCAACAAGATGACCTCACGGATATTCTTGACAAAGGCCCACAGGAGGATCCTGTGGTGCCTTTTCATAAAGCTCTTCAGAGGAAGATTATGACGAACTGGGAAACCCCAGATGTCGTCCCGGCAGTGAATAAAAAACTGTCTACAAAATACAGGGTATCTTCTACAGGCCTGGAGTTTTTGTCAAAACACCCATCCCCAGAAAGTCTGGTGGTACAGGCAGCATCTTCTACCGATGTCAAGACGGCTTATCCTACCGTCCCACAGGACAGGGACGATAAAAAATATAATGCTATGGCAAAGAAAGTTTTTTTGGCATGTAGCATGGCGTTAAAATCTGTTAATGCTACTTGCACCCTTGCTAGATTCAGCCATACACTTTGGGAGTGTGCTTCTACAGCGGCTGACTGCATCCCGGAGGGGGAAGAAAGGGAGGCGTTCCTGAATATCATACAGAACGGTAAAGACGCTATGTGCGAATCCCTCCAGACGGGCATTGCTTCGGCTGACAGTATCAGCAGAGCAATGGCGGCAAGACCAACAACCAGGAGATTCGCTTGGTTGAGAAAGTCTGGTTTTGCCCCAGATGTGCAAGCCAGGCTCTTGAACATGCCATTCGATGGCTCTTCTTTGTTCGGGAAAAAGGCGGATGACAGTTTAGAGAAACTGCAAACTTCAAAAGCAGCAGCAAAATCCCTAGGCGCTGCAATCCGTCAGACACCTTTTCGTCCCACAGGAACCTCTGCGAGGGGCAAGTCCTTTCGCTTCTACTCCGCATTCGGAAGAGGTAGAGGACGACCGGCTCGAAGGGGACAAAGAAGAGCTACCCGAGGTGAACGGGGTAGATATTCAAAAGCCGCAGCAACAGCAGGTGCCTCTTTACCATCGGCATCTGCATCAGCCGCCCCAAAACCACTCTGAGGACTTCCCTCACAGGACACCTGTAGGAGGCAGGTTGACTCAACATCTGGCGGAATGGCAGGCTATCACGTCAGATGCTTGGGCATTGGAAACAGTTGCCCACGGTTACTGCCTGCCTTTCCTACGCATACCTCAGAGTCATCCACCGGGGATCAGCTCTCAGAAAGCTCCAGATCCGCTCCTCTTGCAGGAAATTTTGGACCTGCTAGAGAAAGGTGCCATAGAACCGGTACCTGTAGCGGAGAGGAACAAGGGCTGGTACTCCCCTTACTTTCTCATTCCAAAGAAAGACGGAGGACTGAGACCCATCTTGGACTTGCGAGAATTGAACAAATTCCTCAAGAAAGACAAATGCAAGATGGTCACTTTTTCTCAGATCCTCCAGGCCCTTCAGTTCCAGGACTGGTTGGTATCTCTGGACCTTCAGGACGCTTATTTCCATGTGCCTATCCATCTCAAACACAGGAAATACCTGAGGTTCGCAATTGGCAACTCTCATTATCAATTTCGAGTGCTGCCATTTGGGCTGACCTCCGCCCCGAGGGTCTTCACCAAGTTAATGTTGGTAGTGGTGGCAAGTCTAAGGAGGGAAGGGATTCACGTCTACCCCTACCTGGACGATTGGTTGATCATGGCTGTATCTTCGGAACAAGCTCAGATCCAGCTAAATCACGTGTGCCACTCCCTTCACAAACTGGGCTTCTCCCTCAATTTAAAGAAGTCACAAATGATACCATCGCAGAGACTCCAGTTCATAAGAGAGATCCTGGACACTTCCCTGGGAAAAGCCTCACCACCAGAGGTGAGGGCTCAAGATATTCTACAGATGGTTACCAAGTTCCAAGATGCCCAACGTCTCCCAGCCTTCGACTTTTTGAGGTTGCTAGGCCTCATGGCATCCTGCATTTTCCTAGTGCCAGAGGCTCGCCTGAGAATGAGAGCCCTCCAGTGGACACTGAGGACTCAGTGGTCACAATTCTCAGGGAGAATGACCGATCTTCTTCAGGTTCCCGACAGGGTGGCTCGAGACCTTCAGTGGTGGGCCTGTCAGGAGAACATTCTGAAAGGAGAACAATTTTGGCAACCCTGGCCGGAGAGAACAGTAGTCACGGACGCCTCACTCACGGGGTGGGGAGCCCATGCCAACGACTTGACGATCAGCGGTCGTTGGTCTCCATCGGAGTCCAGACTACATATCAACCTGTTAGAGCTGAGAGCCATCAGACTTGCGCGGAAGGCGTTCCTGCCAGCTGTACAAGGGAAACATGTCCTGATAATGACGGACAACACGGTGGCCATGCATTACCTCAATAAAAGAGGAGGCGTAGGATCACTACCCCTGTGCAGAGAGGCGAAGCAGCTCTGGTTTTGGGCAATCCAAGAAGGAATCTCTCTATCGGCAGTTCACCTAGCCGGAGAGAAGAACTTGACAGCGGACGCTCTGAGCAGGCAGAGCACAGTCTCCCACGAGTGGGAGCTAGCTCAGGAAGTCCTTCAAGAGATCTTCGCCCTTTGGTAAACCCCTCAGGTGGATCTGTTCGCCACCAGCCTCAACAGGAAATGCGATCTGTTCTGCTCAAGGGAATTTCCCCCGAGAGGAGCTCTGGGAGACGCGTTCATAGTGGACTGGGAGTTTCCGCTTCTGTACGCGTTCCCACCGGTCCCTGTCATTCCTCAAATGATCAGGAGGTTGAGAAGATTCCGGAGAACCATGATCCTAATTGCCCCGGATTGGGCCAGGAGAACGTGGTACCCGGACCTTCTAGACTTGTCCATCTGCCCTCCAATTCGACTTCCACTCAGAGAGAACCTACTCTCACAGAAGGGAGGTCAGGTTCTCCATCCAGACATCAAAACCCTCAACCTTCACGCTTGGCTTCTGAAAGGCTGAGGTACAAGGATTGGGACCTCCCTGATGATGTTATGGAGGTGTTGTTTTCGGCAAGGAGGCCAGTAACAAAGTCTTTATACCGCTGCCGTTGGAACAGATTTTGCAGCTGGTGTAGAGAACAGAATATCGACCCCTTTTCATGTGGTACACCAATGGTTTTGTCCTTCCTACTATATTTGGCGAATTCAGGCCTTCAAGTTGGCACCATTAAGGGCTATCTCGCAGCGCTATCCATCTTTAAGCGCACTGCGGAAGAACCATCCTATTTCAAGTTAACCTTGGTAATACAGTTTCTAAAGGGGTTAACCAATGTTTATCCCCCAAGACCATTCCAAGTTCCCCTATGGGATTTAAACTTAGTCCTAACTTTCCTGATGGGCACACCTTTCGAACCACTCCATTCTTGTTCGTTAAGATTCCTTACCCTTAAAACTGTTTTATTAATAGCACTTACATCTGCTAGAAGGGTGAGCGAATTACAAGCTCTTTCTTGTAAACCGCCTCACACAATCTTTCACAAAGACAAAGTTGTCCTGCAAGTGAAGCCTAATTTCCTCCCAAAGGTGGTTTCTGAATTCCATATCACTCAGAAGATTACCCTACCATCTTTCTATCCTCCTCCTCATCTGGGGAAAGAGGAAGAGAGGTTACACAGGCTAGACCCTAGAAGGGCTTTAAGTTTTTACATCAGTAGACTAGCCAGGATAAGACAGGCAGACCAGATGTTTGTAGGTTACACAGGTCACAAGCTGGGGTTACCAATAACTAAGCAGACCATTTCCAGATGGATCATTCTAGCCATTCTGGAATGTTATACACTGGCAGGGAAGGAGCCCCCTCAAAACCTTAGGGCTCATTCGACCAGAGGTATTGCAGCTTCATCGGCCCTCAAAAGAGGTGTGCCGGTTAAAGACATCTGTGTGGCCGCTACATGGTAGTCTATCCATACCTTTACACAATTTTACAACTTGGATTCCTCCTCCAGTCAAGAGACTAGGTTTGGAAGGGCTGTACTGCACTCTATTCATCAATAGAAGACAGCGTGAAGTCGGTACTCCCTCCTCCAATGATAGAATACTGCTATGGGAGCCTATCTAAGATAAGGAATACGTCGAAGGACACAATCCCTTCGAAGAACAAGTTACTTCTTACCTTGTAACGTTCTTTCGACGGGATGTTCCTCCGACGTATTCCTTATCGACCCTCCCATCCATCCCCGCAGTTCTACTTCCCTTGTTGTTGCAGTTTACGCTCCTTCAGGGTAATTAGTCTAGTCCAGAAAGAATTATTGTGGGCTACAAAACGGAACTGAGCAACGGAAGCTGCGCGCGGCCTTTATAGGCAGGATGACGTCGACGTCGATACGGCAGCTGTCGAGGGACATCGACTCGGAGGACGTCGACGCGCAGCGCCCTCTAGAGAAAAATTTTCCGAGGCCAGCAGAGCTGGAAGGAGACCAGATTTAAACACTTGGCAAAGGAAGCCGACTGGTCCACTGAGGCGAGTTTTACCCTTTTCAGGAGAGGATTGAACGAAGAAATTAAGGATGAGCTGGCCAGAGTGGCACGACCAAGCTCATTCCAGGCATTAATGGATCTTGCCATGTAGATTGACTTCCGTATCCAGGAAAGGAAGTCAGAAAAGAAAGAAGAAATCCAGGGGAACTCCTTCCAAGGTATCATTTGAGGGTACCCCCAGATTGGAAATCAACCCAAGTCCAGTCTCAGAATCTAAGCCCATGCAGATTGGGGCCTTTCGTGGACCCATATCTCCACAAGAGAGAATGAGGAGAATTCATACAGGCTTGTGCATGTACTGCGCCTCAGATAAGCATTTGGTTAGGGAGTGTCCTTTAGCACCCCCTCGGCATTCGGGAAACGCACTCTCCCGATCCTGGATGGAGCAGAACTTTGGGAGAGAGATGTTTGCTCCACATCCATTACATCCTTGAACTCTCCTGGACAAAACAATTTGGTGGTACTACAGGCCTTTTTATCACCATCCAAGAATACAAACTATTCCATTTTGGCCCTGGTAGACTGTGGAGCTATGGGAATATTCATCGATCATGAGTGGGTTGATAAACATCAGATTCCCTACAAAACACGAAGCACCATGCAGCCTGTGGAGGCTATCGACGGAAGACCCCTCACATCAGGACCCATAAGCCTTCAGGCCAAGGAGATCTAGCTTTCAATAAATCACCATCGAGAGCTGATCAGGTTTGACATTATTAAGTCAGCTCATTACCCCTTGGTATTGGGCATGCCTTGGCTACAGAAACACAACCCATATATCAACTGGTCTGCGGGTTCCCTATTCCTAGGCTCAGAGTTTTGCATGTCTCATTGTCTATCCCTAGAACCTCCATTAACACACCCAAAGGAACCAACAAAGGAACAACAGACACCACTAATGGTATCCAATGTCATGCAAGATCCTGAAGTCTACCAAGCTTATGCTGATGTGTTTTCGACTGCTATTGTCCAGGCTTTACCCCCACACAGACCTGAAGACTACGCAATAGATACGGAACCCTCAGCAGTGATTCCCTTCGGCAGGATGTTCATTCTTTCCGAACCCAAGGAGAAGACCCTAAGAGTATACCTGGATACCAACCTTCAAAATGGCACCATAAGACCTTCGAAATCTCCTGCTGGTGCTTCTCTATTCATTGTTCCCAAGAAGGATACCAAGGAACTCAGACCCTGCCTTGATTATCGCAGGCTAAATCAATGTACCCTCAGGCATCGGTACCCGTTACCCCTGATTTCGGATATCCTGGAATCCGTGAGAGGTGCAGTGATATTCACCAAGTTGGATCTCAGGGGCGCCTATCATTTGATCCGTGTCAGGGAAGGAGACGAATGGAAGACCGCCTTCAGAACACCCTTTGGCCATTTTGAGTACCTAGTCATGCCCTTCGGATTGGCTAACGCCCCGGCAATTTTCCAACGCTTTATGGATAGGGTGTTCTCTGACATGCTGTTTCTCTTTGTTATTGTATATCTGGATGACATACTGATCTTTTCCAAGGATCCTAAACAACATAAAGAGCATGTGAAGGCAGTTTTGCAGAGACTCCGAGAACATAAACTCCTGGCCAAACCTGAAAAATGTTTGTTTCATGTGACCTCCGTTCACTACCTAGGGTTTATTCCTACCCCAGAAGGAATCGGTATGGACCCTTCAAAGGTAAAAGCCATATTGACGTGGCCCGCTCCTACTTCCGTGAAACAAATTCAATCTTTGGGACTTGCCAGTTTCTACCGGGAATTCATATCTAATTTCTCCGAAATAGTTCAACTGATTGTTGCTCTCCTGACGAAAGACACTCCTTTCCTCTGGTCAACACCACAAGATATGGCGTTCCAGCGTTTAAAGACAGAGTTTACGCAAGCTCCTATCTTGGCTCAACCCGATACTAGCCGTCCTTTCTTGGTAGAAACGGACGCTTCAAATTATGCCATTGGCGCAGTCCTGAAACAAGAATTAGGAGATAAACTGAAACACCCAATTGCTTACCTCTCAAAAACTCTGACTCCTAGTGAAACACATTATTCAGTCTTGGAAAAAGAATTGTTAGCCATCCGCCAAGCCTTCACTGAATGGCGACATCTACTTTTGGGAGCTAAACATCCAGTTCAGGTCCGTACTGACCACCGGAACCTCCAGATTCTACAGTCTTTGGAGTGTAGGAACAGTCGTCAGGTGTGTTGGGCATATTTCTTTGCCCAGTTCCATATCACTCACGTTCCTGGATCACAAAACCTGATCGCCGACGCCTTATCTCGAAGACCTGACTACGAGCCCACTGAAGACAAGGCATATCCTCAGATGTTTACCTCCACGATCTTTGTGGCCCAGGCAGTCAACCTCCTCGAAGAAATCCAAGCCCAAACCCAATCCTCTGATCTGTGGAAGGACAAATCCAAAAGAAATCCTTGGAATTTGAAGGTCCGGGAAGGTTATTTGTTCAAAGACAATCTGTTGGTCATCCCTACAAAAAGACTACAACAGAGAATAATGAATCTCTGCCGCGATACCCTACACTCCAGACATCGTGGTGTCACCAATATCCACCGTCTGATACAAAGGCAATTCTGGTGGCCTAGGATGAGACCCGACGTACGGCAGTACATTCAATCCTGTGTTGTCTGCAGCCAAAATAAACACAATAACAAGAAACCAGCGGGCCTTCTACTACAACCTACATTGCCAACTAGGCCTTGGGAGATTATCGCTACGGACTTCATTGTGGAACTGCCACCCTCCCGTGGGTATACCACCATCATGATTACCATAGACTTGTTCACTCATATGGCTCATTTTACGCCCCTGCGTAAATTACCATCCTCTTCTGAACTAGCAGGAATCTTCCTGGAACACATATTCCGTTTGCATGGACTCCCTTCCAAGATCATTTCGGATCGCGGACCTCAATACATCTCACAATTCTGGAAACATCTCTGTCAATGCTTAGGGATCCAACGTGCCCTTTCGTCAGGTTACCACCCTCAAACCAACGGAATCACAGAACATGTCAATCAAACCCTGGAACAGTATCTTCGATGCTTCGGATGACTGTCGCTCCTGATACCCGTGCCTGAATTTGCTTACAATAATTCTGACCATTCGGCACTTAAGATCAGCCCCTTTTATTGCAGTCAAGGATTTCATCTGTCGGTCCTACCTTCTGTTCTTCCCAAATCTACACCAGTACCTACAGTTGACTCCTGGATCGAAACCCTGTTCAACATACATAAAGAAGCCAAGGAATTTTTGGTGGAGGCCAGGAAATATGCAGATTCCAGAAGAAGACCTGGCCCTTCTTATGCAGTTGGTGATCAGATCTGGTTGTCCTCAAAATTATTACCCCGACATCTACGGCCTAGTAAACTGGCCCCTCGGTATTATGGTCCATTTTCCATTAAAGAAATTATAAATCCTGTTTCTTATCGGATCGAGTTGCCTGAATCCTGGAAGAAGATACACCTAGTCTTTCTCACATCTTTATTGAAACTCTACTATCCATCCTCCCAAAAACCCTCCAGACCTCCTCCTATACTGGTCGATGACCAATTGGAATATGAGGTATCTCGGATTTGTGATTCCAGGTATAGAAGGGGCAGCTTCATTACCTGGTTGAATGGAAAGGATATCCTCCTAGCGAAAGAACCTGGGAACCTCTCTCAAACATCAAGGCCCCACGGCTGCTCAGAAGGTTCCACCTCATCCACCTGGGGAAACCAGGAGGGAAGGGTCTTTGGAGGAGGCATGCTGTCATGAATCGCAGGGTGCGCCCCTTTTGGGCCTCATGGTCCCTGTCACAACAGATTTATACACATTAATACCTCCAATATGGTCGTCCAACACATTCCCTTCTCGCTCCATGCGTTGGACGTAACCTTTCTCTATTTCTAGACCACACCTTCCGCGGCTCCGCGCGTCTCAATGCTATAGCGAAGTAGCAACCAGACGTGTGCTCCGTAGCTCGCGGTTCTTCTCCTTTCCTCTCCGCTTTCCCTTCCTCGAACCCCCCCCCCCTCTTCTTCCACCTGGATTCTAGTTCTAGCGAACTTACCTTGCCTCCTGGATGCCTGGATTCGGCCTCCTGGAAAACTGAACACATTCTGGATTCGGCAGA
Organism: Ambystoma mexicanum; assembly: GCF_040938575.1. Classification (NCBI taxonomy): domain Eukaryota; kingdom Metazoa; phylum Chordata; class Amphibia; order Caudata; family Ambystomatidae; genus Ambystoma; species Ambystoma mexicanum. Next base: position 37,891,402 of record NC_090922.1, on the reverse strand, counting down.
GACACGGGCCGTCTTCTTCAAAACCCAATCCATCCGAAAGAAGGCAGCATCCAAGGACACCGGTAAAGAACAGATTCAGGTGAGAAGGGGGGAACTCCTTGACACACAGAATGCTGACCATACGTTATTGGGGCGAGAGTGTGCGGGAAGGGAGTTGATGTATTCTTCTTCAGTCCAGGTGAGTGCTTTTAGCCACATGTCAAAGGTAGGGGCGGGGGGATGCTTCCAACATTGTAACACACATTTCTTAGCCACCATGCAACTGACATTTAGAAAGTTTGCCATTCTTTTGGTACCATTGCTCCCCGATACTACGAACAACAAAGCAAGCGGGTCTGGTTCAACCTGTGGCGCCCACAATATCAGAGTGGGCCCGCAGGACATCATCCCAGAATCCGCTAAATTCAGCACAGGACCAGAACATGTGTGTCTGTCAGCTCCTTCAGTATGGCACCTTGCGCAGGCCTGTGCGCGGTTGCGAGTGAATTTGGCAATTTTATGCGGGGTGTAATATAACCTGGTTAGTAGCTTGTACTGCATACATCTAAATCTAAAATTGAGGGAAACTCGGCGTGTATGGAGGCACAATTTCTTCCATGTGTCATCTGAGATCTCGGTCCTGAGTTCATCAGCCCATTCGTCACGTGCAGTGGGGTGTTGGTCTGGGGATCGCGCTACCAACATTTTGTACAGGGGAGAGACCACACCACGCGGACCACCCGAGTAAGCTATACAGCCTATCTCGGGCAAGCCAGGAGGTTCATTCGGGTAGGTTGACCACATGGCCTGGGCCGCTGCTCGGAGTCTGTAGTTTTGGAGCTACTCTAGCGCAGATCCAGAGTTGCCAGGGTGCCACGTTTGTGAAGTAATTAATTTCCCTTCAGGGAACAGGTCGGACAGGGTTTGGTAGCCCAGTGCTAGGCAGTGCTGGGTTAGGAGTTTGTTGTGTGTAGGCTCAAGGCCGGGGAACCCCCAGATGGGGAGCCACTTGTAATAGGGGTGTGGATTTGAAGTTGGGCATAGTAAACGGTTCCATGCCAGCAGGGTGGTTGCTACAGGATCCGAGGGAGTGTCTGCAACGTAGTTGCGATGGAGGATTAGTGACATAATATCCACTTCAGCAGCTGAAAGTTTTTCTAATTTAAGATGGGCTGGGGCAAACACTCTCAGGTACCAGTATGTAGCGTACTGAGCTTGTGCCGCTATCCATCCAGTATAATACTAGGTTGGGGGCAGTGAAGCCGCTCCTTTCATAGGGAAAGTTCATGTATGTATATCCACTTTTTACGGACCGCACCAGAATACCACAGGAACTGTGCACACAATTTGTGGAGCCTGTCGAAGTATTGTTTCCCTGGCCAGACCAGTACGTTCACAAAAATATCAAACAGTTTAGGAACCAGAAACATCTTGACCAATGATATTTTCCCCACTAGTGAAAGTGGGAGGGAACGCCATCTCTTTGTTTTGGATTCAGTGTATTGTGCGGTTCTCAGCCAGCAGGGTCGATTTAGATAAGGAGACTTGGACCCCCAGTTATTTGACCCCCCCCCCCCGGAGACCAGCGCAAGGGATACTCACACATGGGTTGTTGCATTATACTCGTGAGTGGGAGTATCTCCGATTTGCAGTAGTTTTTCGTGAAGCCGGAGAAGGTGCCTATTCGCGTCACATCACGCAGGATGGGGTCTAGGTGGGTAGCGGGGCATCTGACATAAAGCAGTATGTTCTCTTTCGTAGAGTGATATTATCTCAGGGGTGTCCTGTAACCGTATTCCTTTGCGTGCATGTCGCACTCTAACATAATCAGCCATTGGTTCAATGACCAATGCGAAGAGGATCGGAGAGAAGGGGCAGCCATGTCGGGTGCCCCTGAGTAGAGTGAAAGGTGCTAATGTCAGGGAGTTGACAAGGACCCTTGCTATGGGGCATGTTTACAGCAGCTTAATGTATCCTATCATAACTGGGCACACTCCCGTTTTCCCCAGGATCTCCCACCTGTATCTCCATGAGACTATGTCAAAGGCCTTTTGGGCGTCCAACATGACCGGCACGGCCTCTATGTTCTAATCAATCCTGGACATGACACTGAAGAGACGCCTAATATTAAGCGTAGTCGAGCGCCCTGGGACGAAGCCAATCTGGTCTTCATGCATCGGGAGAAATCAGTTGGCTATAATTTTGGCAAATATTTTCGTGTCTATGTTCATTAGCGACAGGGGTCTGTAGGATCCACATTTGTCACTAGGCTTTCTGTGCTTGAGGAGAATAATTATAGTTGCTTCCCGCAATGAGGGAGAGTGGATTCCCGGAGTGATTCAGTCCAGACCACCAGTAATCTGGGCTCCAAAAGCGCCACATGCTCCTGATAAAATTCAGAGGTTAGACCATCGGGTCTGGGAGCCTTACCCTTCGGCAGGTCTGTGATGGCCTTGACTATTTCATCTAGCGTGACCGGGGTGTCCATTTGGTCTCTGGTTGCTTGGGATATGTGTGTCATGGGAATCTGATAAGGACGCATATATCTTCTACGGCGTGTTCCTGCTGTGGGGTGTACAATTTAGTGTAGAATTGTGTGAAAACTTCTAATATCTGTTGGTCCAACCATTGTCGGACGACTTGTGCATCCTTAATGCTCTCAATCTGAGTGTGACCTCCTTCGGCATGGACCAGCCTAGCCAGTGTTCTCCCTGGTCTTTCCCCCTCCCCATACTTCCTAGCCGCACGTGGGCGGGAAAAATAGCGTATCTCGCGCAGGGAATGTGAATCAAAGACCCCGAGTTCCTCTCTGATCTGCGCCAAGTTAGCAGGGGTAGCTGCGGTTGCGCAGTCCCGTTCCACTTTTTTAAATTTAGTCTCAGAGTGGTGCAGGGTGTTCCTTATTACTTTTAGTATTCCCACCTCCCTGGAGATAGACATGCCCCTTATATACACTTTGAAGGCTTCCCAGCGCACACCGATAGTTGTGTCCTGTTGCCTGTTGCATGCAAAGAAGGTCTCTGTGGGCCTCATTACAAGTCACCCGGTATGGAAATAACGGTGGTGGTAAACCCGCTGCCACCGTTGTTTCCATACCAGGTGATCTCGAGTCCTGCAGGCAGAGGTATCATTCCCGCCATGTCTGACCTGGCGGGTGTAACACCGTCCGCCTGCAGGCAGACGTGGAAACACCAGCACCATCACGAGATGGTGCAGGTGTTTCCATGGTCCCCATTCCCATTAAGTCTTATCGGACTCAATGGGAATGGGGATTTACCGAATTCTGCCCACGGAATTCCCGGGTTATCGGGGTTGTAATGCCCCGGTAATTCCGGGAATCACGGAGGGGGAATGGTAATACGAGTCCGGCGGTAACCGAGCCGGAAAAAACGGCAGGTTATCGCCGGACTCGTAATCAGGCCCTATGTCTGAGAGGATCTCAGCCCTGAAAACCACATTCTGCAGGGCCTCTGATTTGAAGCGGCAAGTGGAGCGGGAGGGTGGGGATAATCCCAATATAATGGATAGCGTTATTGGAGCATGGTCCGACAATGTACGGGTGAGTATCTGGGCACCTTCTACTTTGCTAATTAAGTCACCCGATGTGAGGAATAGGTCAATCATGGTTGAACTATCATGTACCGATGAATAGTACGTGTATTCTCGCGCCTGGGGGTTGAGAGCTCGCCAGACATCTCTTATGCCCAGCTCCGACATATATATGTGTGTGTGTAGCCTCCGGGCCACGCGGGACAGCGTCCTGGGGGAAATTCCAGTTCTGTCCAGACTAGTGTCTAGTATCAGATTCATATCGCTCCCCCCCAGATAATCTGCACCCCAATGTACCCCATTAGAATGGTGGCGACAGTATCAAAGAATTAGGGGGAGTCTACATTAGGGCCATACGTGTTCACAACTAGATATTCACTGTTTGCTATTGTACAGTGTAGGATGACATATCTGCCCTCCGGGTCTATATAGCTCTTCTTTAGTGTGAACTTGACCGTCTTATGGATTAGTGTCAAGACTCCTCTGGCCTTTGTGGAATATGTCGTATAGAACCGGTTCGGTCCCCGGGATGGGGCAAGGCTGGATGCATGGCGACCTTGAGCATGGGTCTCCTGCAGCATAAGTATCTTTACTCCATGCCTCTGGGCATAAACTGTGATCTTACAGGCCTTTGTAAAATTGCGTATTCCACAGACACTCCATGACATCAGACGTATCGTCATGTCCAGCCTCTCAGGGGACATCCCAACTGTCTCGACTCTGTGTATAAAGCACTGTGTCAAATAACTCGCCAGGTTGTTTACCAAGTATGTGTAGTGTCGCATCACCTCCGACATTTCCCCTAACACATCCCCCCTCCCTCATGCCCCCCCCCCAAACAAACAGTGTAACTCCCCTCCCCCGTAGTGCAGGTGGGGGCGGGCCGTCCCCAACTTGGCCTGCCCAAGGTACAGGCCCAGCGGGGGCTCCGGTGCAACAAAACCTCAGTAACAACCATTGCTGCCGCAGTGGGGTGCGCTGCTGCCGTGCGGCCGGCTATATAGGATCTGTGGTGAGGCGCCACACAATGTTGCATACGCTGGGCTAGAACGTGGGTGGTGGTGGGAATTTTCTAGCAAAATATTACATTACGGGCTCCAGCCCGCCTCCGGGCCCCACATGCACTCCATGGTGAGTGGGCGGTAGTTGTTCATGCCGCAGATCATGGAGAAAATGTGAGATGAGGAGCGCAGGGGTGAGGCAAAGAGGAGAGTCTCCAACTCAGTCATTGTCCATCAACTCCACAGCAGAGTTATTCAGTGGGACATGTGCTTTGATGAACGTTACCACTTCTTCTGGAACGGTGAAGAAGTAAAGCTTGTCTTTGAAAGTAAACTTGAGGCGAGCGGGGAATAGGATTGCGTAGGGGATGTTTCTCTCCCGAAGCATCTTCTTCACGCCAGTGAATTGGCGTCTCTCCTGTTGCACCCCCACAGAGAAATCGGGGAAGATTCGGATGATTTGCAACCCCAGTCTGAATTCTCCCTTCTCACGTGCAAGGCGGAGTACATGATCTCTCTCTGTAGCTGAGCAGTTTTGCAATTATGGGCCTTGGAAAATCACCAGGTTTAGGGCACGGAGCCAGAGTGCGATGAGCCCACTCAACAGCGAAGAAGGGAGACAGCACAGGGTTGTCTAGTAGTTCTTTTTATGCATGTCTTTCGTCGCCAGCTCCATCTTCCCCTTGAGTGCGCCTTCCGGCACCCATATAATTCATTTAGATGTTATTTCTGCACGACCTGGACTCTAAATTGTCGCACTTTACTTTGACAAATCGCATGTCTTTAGTAAGGGAGGCCACTGCTTCCTGAAGTGTATGCATTCCATCTTCATTCAACCCGATTCTAGTCTCAGCCTCTGTAATTCTAGTTCCGGCATGGTCAAGTTTCGATTTGAGTGATGCCATGTTTGCATTGATGTCATCCAGTTTTTCGTGGAAGGATGCAAAGTGTTTAGCTATGGATTACATCATGATAGTTAGGTCTGGAGCAGTTGCTTTTGCGGATACCGGCTCATCCTCCTGGCCGGTAGTGGATTGCCCCTGGTCTGGCCTCAATGTTGCTTTGGCAAATGTATCCATGGCGCCGGTCTTGTTGGCGCCCCGAGATCTGTTAGACATTGTTGAGGCAGGCAAGGGCTCACTTGCTGGGCATATGGCGTCTGAGATGGGTCAACTTCCATACGTGCAGCGGCCCAGCGATGCCGTAAGCCAGGGAAGGTGTAGGGTGCCGCAGCGGGAAAGATGCGTACCGGATTGTCTCAAAAGTACAACCCAGCCCCGGGGCTCCAGACTCCTACAGAGTAGTGCAGCACAGGATGCTGTGTGTTGGACCCGCTACAGGTGCCCAGGTACCGGTGGAGATTTGGGCTTCCGGGCGGTCCCGTCGCACACCGATCGGTATATGGCGGTAGGTCTGCCCCGGTCTCCAGCAGATTCGTAAAAGCCAGATCAGGCCCGTGCAGATAATAGTAGCAGGTTGCACCACTGGCTGGTCTGGCAGCCCACGCGCCACCGATGAGGGAGATTGGATAGTATGGGCTGCAGTGACAGTCTCAGGCCACTACAGCCAAGACATGTATCAGGTCTGCGCCTTTCAAGTGGATGACGTCATGCAGGTCTGGCAGGTCCAGAGTGGGCATCCAGTAGCCCAGAAGGGAGTTTATTCAGCCCGCAGGAGTACTACATATAAGTGATGCGCCAACTGGGGTGGCAAGCGTTGTTCAGGGCCAGATATTGGAGTCGCAATCACCAAAATGGGCAGATTGTCAGGGTGCCCCGTATTGTCTCTCCTCTAATGCTGAGGGTGTGCCGCCTCCATCGGTCTCAAGGTAGAGGTAGGGCCTCTGAGGTAAATGCAGCAAAAAGTTATGGCGCCCCCGTCAGTATAAGGGCTCACGCCAATTGATTCAATGTCCCAACAATTATGGAGTGTATGGCGCCCAGGCCAGGTGGGATAATGGGCCAGTAACAAGTCTGACAGGGGTCAGTATTCCTCAGCGCGGGGCTCCTGTATGGGAACAGGCCTTGGGAAGATGAGCAGGGGTGGTTGAAGTGGCCCGGGCCGTCAGCGTCTCCCCGTGGGCTCCACAACCAGCCCGGGCAGGAGGTTCATCAAATGTCAGGAGGCTAGCAAGTATATGGATCTCAGTAATGCTCCAGGGCGGTGGCAGCCCCACATGGGCAGTGACAGAGCACTGGGAGTATTCGACCGGGTCTCAGCGCTGCGGTGCAGCCCAATTCCAGAGCTAAGCAGGAGGCTTTATGAGCTGCCTCCCCCCAGGATCACCTGATCAATCCTGACGGAGTATGCCGTCAACGCAGCCCCACTGGGACGGGGGACGCCGCTCCAAATTCGGTTGGGTGTCCGCCATGGCACCCGGGCCGCCATGCGCCAGGTGAGGTCCTTCAGGGCTGTACCGGTCCAAGGATGAAGGTGCGTGGCAGAAACTCTCCACCATCCTCCCAAACGTCCTGCTTCAACACATCGTCAAGTGACTTCCTCCACCCCATCCAACCTCTCCCAACCTCTTCCTCTGCTTCTCTTCAAGGGGTTTTCTACTCTCCATGTCTTTACTGCCTCCCATGTTTCCTCCATCCTTCCTCCTCCTGACACTCCATTAACTCTTTCTTCCACTACCCCCTGCTTCCCCAACATCTCCCAATCCTCAGACTTCTCGACTTCTAACCACGCTTTCTGTACGTTCAACTCCTTTACGTTCCACTGCTTCTCCTGCAACTCCAATCATGCTTCTATGCTACCAGCTGCACTTCAACCGTCCTCATTTCTCCACTCTTGTGCTCCACTTATCCAAACTCTCACACATTGCTTTTCCCTATTTGGGATTTATATCGATGTCTTCTCTACCCTTGGACTGGGATTGAAGTAAGGCCTGCAGCAGAGTGTGCTTATTTCTCCCTTTCAGGAATTGATTGGCTCACCCGATCCTCCCACACCCAGGTGTTTTTATTGTCAACTATGCTGCTCTCTCTCTCAACCTGGACTAAGCATCTATCAGGCTGGTTCACCATTTGTCGCAATTTCAGCATCGCCTTTTCCACACAGGGCCAAACTCCATGGGTGGAGCCAGCAGGTGCCTCATGCTGCTCCTTCACTGCGAGGGCAGCAAACATGCATGCAAACACCAAACTCTTCCTGGTAAGCATTACAACGATAACACAACAGAGCAGATACTGCAGGTCCAACTTTACCGGGACTGTGGATCTAAAATCATTATGCTAAGTGTGATTCTGTAAAAGGCTAATATTGGCTGCATGAGCCATGTTGTGGTCCCCGCCCGAAGCCCGTACGGCTGTGAGGGTTGTAGAGGGATCAGGTGATATTTCCAATAATGCCTCTAGGCCCCAGATCATGTAGCTGGGTGGTGGGGCCCAGCCTACTGAGTCTATCCTACACACCATAAGGGCTAAGCAGCGGACAAAATCACTTTGTTGAAAAATACATGGTACTAATATTGATGTTCCTGCATCATTTCAAGACTCCTACCAGTAGTGTGGAGAATTCTAGCCCATATGCATAGGCCCCTCTCTTCAGACCATCCTAGTAATTGAGAACTCTGGGAGCTAAACTGTACTCTGAGCTCACTTCACTTTGCTGTCTAGGAATACAGTGTTGCAGAGCTATTCGCCACTTAGATGCCGATGCTCGGGAGGTTGTTCAATCTTTACATTTCCAGATCAGGTCCCCATTGTTAAGCTTTATTGCTTCAAGGATTGTCAAGGGCAACACCATGTATGTAGGTCTCCCCAAGATCACAATTTCTAAACTAGAGTGCATCCAAAATGTAAAGACTAGAACTCACTTAAAATTGGACTAGCATCATAAACTTTACTCACTTGCATAAACCAGCTAGATTGGCTTCCTATTTACAAATCGTTTAGGAAAATTGCTTTAAGTCTCATCTACTGTGTTTTTTAGCTGCAAAAATCACCCTGTACTGCATGTTGCAAGCTATAAGTTGATATCACCCCAATCGTGACTTGTAGTCCACCCATGCATTAGATGTGATCGCTTGGGTTGGATGGCAGTCAGACTACTACCAGACATATACATTCATGATCAATTTCATGCCTAGTTAACATCTTTGGAATAATTTTGCTTTTAATCCATTTATAGTGTGCAGCCATAAACCCGTAGGTATGAGGGCGCAGACAAGACAGACAAAACAAAAAACAAAGAGGGACCAAATAAGCAGAGGAGAGGGTATCTTCATCAAACCCAACTTCCAGGGAGCACAACTAATAGAATAGCAAGGTTGTGAGCTCTTTTTTAAAGATGCTCAGGGATAAGGAACGTCTTAGTGAAGGCGGCAAAGCGTTCCACAGCGCAATAGACCGCTCCTGCCTGGACTTTCTTGGTTTTACACCTAGGCAGATACAAAAGGTTCTGGTTGCTAGATGTTAGATTTCTGTAACAGGGTTTTTCCATAATATGCTTTTGTAGGTAGGAAGGCATAATCCCCATTCAGCACTTGTAGGTGATAACCAGCAGTCTGAAGGAGATTCGAGCCTCCACAGGGAGCCAGTGTAGTGCCCGACGTGCTTCCGATGTATGAGAGTGAGAAGAGAGTCCTGTAACCACTCTCACTGCTCCATTTTGCACCACTTGAAGTCTGTTAATGGTGGCTTTACTGGCCCCGCTAGGAGGCTACAGCAATAATCTATTTTTGAGCCTATTATTGCTGGCGCGATTGCTTCCACATTCTTTTGAGAGATAAAAGGTCTCAAGTGGGCTAATAGCTTGATGTAATATGATGCTGAAGAAACAGTGCTGCCTACATAGGCTTGTATGTTCAATGACTGATCCAGCACGTCCCCCAATATTTTCACTTTAGGGAGCATACGGATTTCCACATCACCCAGCTGAAAGTATTTGTACGCAGGGTCTAATTTGGCGAGAATATACACTGATTCTACAACCATAAGTTCTGTATTGCCCCGATTGAGAGCCAGATCATTTTGCATCATCCAGCACTCGATTATGGAAAATATTCTGTTTAATTCTATTTCATCCAAACCATGATGCCCTGAGAGCGGGATGACACATTGCGTGTCGTCCGCATAGTTGGAGAAAAGAACCCCTTTTTGGGCAAGATGTGCAAAAAATGGGACCATGAAGATGTTGTAGATGCATGGCGATAGACAAGCCCCCTGCAGGACTCCGAAGAGCACCGGTATGGTGGGCGCCATAGAATCATCTGCGCAAACCCTGCTAGTTCTATTAGATAGAAACGATAACAACCATTGAGTGGCTGCGGGGGAACAATTTGCCACAGACTTAAACCTATCAGCCAGGATAGTGTGATCGACTAGGTAGAAGGCTGCATTTTGATCCAAAGAAATAAGTAGTGAGATCTGCTTATTATCCAGTCTCCTCAAGAGTTGCGACTTAAGATCCAGTAACAAAGTTTCTGTCCCAAAGCCTTGTCTAAACCCTGATTGTAGTGGATTCAGGATGGGGTAAATATTCAGATGTTGGGCCATCTGGGAATACGCTACAAGATCCAGTATCTTAAGCAAAAATGGAGTATTCGTTATTGGCCTGTAATTAGTAACAAGCTTGTTTCAGCTCCTCTGGGACCGCCCCAGAGGCGAAGGATGAGTTAACAAATTTGCAAATGGAATGCACTAAGGTAGGCGGACAGGTTTTGATTATAATTGACAAGCATGGATCGTCTGTGAATTTGGTGGCCTTAAATTAGTCATAATCAATGCTAAATCTTCCTCTGATATAGGGCTGAAGTAATACATTGGTATGTCCTTATCTTTGGTAAATATTATCCCGTCCATAGGATCCCCCTTTGTGTCTAATGAGGCTTTTTTGATAGCAATGCCTTCTCCAATCCCCTCCAGTTTTGCAGCCATGGCGTTCTGGATATCCAGACACCATTTGTCATCTTTGATGATTGTCGATGCTTTAGGTTGGGGAATTAGCTCCTGCTTTTTAAACATTTGAAATAGTTCCTTTGAGTCAGAAGAGGCTTGAGAGATTCTATGGTTATGATGCGACTTTTTGGCAGCTACTATGGCTGGTTTGTATTTTTTGGAGGCCTTTTTATAGTTTTGGAGTGCTAAAGAGGTTTGATTACCCTTCCAGGTATAAAATGATTTAAGTGAAGATGCTTTAAGAGTTTGAAGTTCATTGGAGAACCAGGGGTTACTTTTCTTGATCTCCACAGATTTCTTCTTCTGTTTAGGAAGCGCCAATGTGTTAACAACCAAATCCAATGTGGTCTTAAGTTTTCGAACCATAGTGCTGGTAGCATCCATGTCCAAAATCATAGGGGACTCTGGTAGCAGTATTTCAGTTCTTTCCAAAGTCAGATGCTTGACATTTCGTTCTAGTACTGTTTGCGTAATATTTGTTTTAATTTTGGTGGAAAAAGCCATAGTGACAGAAAAATGCACAAAGGCATGATCGGACCAGGGGCACTGAGACACCCGCACATCATGACAGGCAGTGTTGATGACTGAAACCCAATCCAGGGTATGGCCTAAGACATGTGTCGGGACTTGTATAAGTTGAGTAAAGCCTAAATCAGTGAGAGACTGAGAGTTCTAAGGCTATAGGATCGTCCACATGACCCAACCAATAGTTGAAATCCCCCAGCACTATAACGCATGCATTGGACATCAATAATGGGAGAAGATAACTAGATAAGGCTAGGACAAAATTATCTGAGAGGGCAGGGGGGCGATATATTAATATGATGTTAAGCGTCGCTTTGCCAATTTCTACATGTAGAAATTCAACTCCATCCATAAAATGGCCTTTTACTTCACAAGCTGACAGAGATTTTTTTAAAATAAGAGTCACTCCTCCTTCCCTCCGCACAACTCTGTCCTGTCTAAGCATGTTGTAACCTGCTGGGATGGAGAGGTACAGTGATGGGCCAGTGGCACTAGACCCCCACGTTTCTGTGATGGTACAGACATCTAATTTATTGTCATCTATATAGTCGGCCACCTCATGTGCATGTTTGATTAATGACCTTGTGTTAAGTAACATGCAGGTCATTGATCCAACAGGACAGGGAGTATGACGTCCAACTTTTTTATACTCCATGGATAGTACCGGTTGAGGAGGAGTTTTATAGGGCTCTGCCCTGTCTTCTGCAATGTGCTCATTCCAAGACAGAGGATAGTCCAACGGGAGGGAGGTTTGCACACTCGGTATATCCAAAGTAGTATTGGGCATAAGAGATGAAGGACTTACTGTGGTTGGAGTAAGTGGATTTCCTATCCTTTCAGAAGACAGTGAAGACATGGCTCATTATTGGTTTGTATATCGATTTGCTGTTAATTTTGTGATGAGGCCAGTTTTTTGCTCTTGTCAAGAGGGGAGGGGACACCCACCACAAAGCTATCCAGAGCCCATCCTGGCGCTGAGAGGAAAGACAACTGGGGAGGACCTAGCCCTTACCCCTTCCGTCTGTGCCTACCTACAAGTTTCCAGTAACCCTTTATCTAAAATCATGCCTTGCCAATTAGATAATTGCAAGTTTCTTGCTATGTTTTGTAGGAACAATGAACAGATGAGCAACCGAATACTGAATCCTGACAAGAGCCCCATGTCCACATCATACCAATAGACTGAGGCACCTGCAAATTCTAACAACCCCCCAGTAATCCGGGAGAGGACGTCCTGTGCCAGCAATTAAGACACACAGCAGGAGAAAGAGCAGAGCCACAGGACTGGAGCAGCTGCAGCGCATGTATCCATTCTCCGCAATGCAAGAATGGGTGCGCTGACATCCTTTCCTTGGATTTCCTTCACCGCCAGTGACATATTATGGAAGCTGGAACCCTCCCAGCACTAAAACCAACCTTCAGGGGAATGGAGAACCCCAAAACTACAGCTGCTAACTGAGATACGGTCCCACAAGGGTCGCAATGAACCCTCTACAGCCTAAACAAGCGAAAGTAGTGGGCAGGGATTAGGCCCCTATTGCACGTATACTCCCAAGGGGAAGATAGAACAGGATTGGTTAGGGAAACTGGCCAATTAGGACAGAGGGAGGGACATTTAAGCATGAGAATGGAAACCTTAAGTGTGGGTAGTCTGGGTGAAGTTAGAGAAGGAGAACAAGTCCGACCAATAGACCAACAGGAGGAAGGAGGAAGCAGTGGATTGTGGAGGCTATTGTTTGGCAAGGTGAGGCATTAGTGTAAGGATACTACTCTATGTGAGAAACCTGAAGGCGTCTCCCTGACTAGTCCCCGGGGATCTGTCATCCAGGTGGCCAGGACACAGTCGTCACTATTGGATCCAGTTCCTGGGTGTGGACCAGTGCGGGAGGATCACCTGGATGGGGTCCTCGGGAAGTGGAAGTGTGACGCCGATGGGCGTGACGCAGTATCACCCTTTTTACAACACCTTTTCCCCATCCTACCACGTAGGATACTCAAACACTCTATCCCCCACCCCCCTTCTGACACAAACACTTTTGCACACCATATAAGACGACAGACAAACAGAGCTGTTTACCTGACATGTCACAACACAAGGGTCTGGCATTTCACCAGAATCACACACACCTGACAGCCCTTTCCTTTCCCCACAGGGATAAAAGGTGGAGAATGAGAGCACAATATGAGCAAGGCAGACCGCATGATGATAGAGCTCCCATGAAGGAATCGTAAGACTGCAAACAATAGCCGATGTGTGTTGCAGCAGATGTCAATGGTACACATGGCCTTCCTCTGCTGATAACCATGCCGGGAGAAACGCTTGCCTCCGTGGTAATGTCCTTGACTCCAGAGAGAAGAAAAGCCAAGCGGTACATCATAGCCGGTGAGTCGAGAGGAGAGCTAATAGGAAACCGAACTGTGTTGAACGAAAGTAGCAAACGGCTAATTGAAGAAGGTACAAAGAACTGTTATATACGAGAGGGGAAAACCAGCTACAGAGGAGTCAGACACCACGTGGGTGCTCACCCAGTAAACTCTAGGTATTTACCCTATTGTTGAAGCTACCGTTACCAGAAGGCCTTGGGAGAGGCGTGAGAAAAGGGTCAAAGTGGTCATACAGGGGTCTAGTAAAATCCTCTATACCGTTGAAAGTCTTTGCCCGGCAGATGATTGTAAAGCTAAGGGAAGTGAATCCTGCATTGTAAGAACTGTTCAAGGAACGGTGTGATTGGCAAAAGTTGGCAAGAGTGAACCCGACAGAGGGATGCCGATGAAAAGGGGGCAAAGAATGAAGTCCCAAGGAATAGTGTGTTGACAAGCGTGAACCTGGAAGAGGGATACCATAGTGAACTGCTTAAATAGACATTAAGATTTGTGAATGTCACTGAAGAGATTGTTTTGAGAAGCCATAGAGAACCCGACGGGGGGAGGCTAACATTTGAGAAGGGTCTGAGCCTGGAAGAGGGGGACACAGAGGTGAAAAGGCATCACGCAATGTACATGTAGGAAAAGGAACTTTTTGTTTATTGTTTTGGATACATCAGGTCCTCAGAGGCAAGAGACGTGTTGTGGAAAAGAGACTTAACCACAGAAGGCCCTTACAGCTGAGAGCGGAACTGTTGGCTCGTGCTGGGAAAGCTTGAGCATGTGCTGTGCTCCAGAATCCCACCTTGTCCCGTACTCAAAACGTGGAGTAGGGGGACTCCCTGATACCACATCCTAACTTATCATTTATGAACACTTGTTTCATTCCTGTGACTATTATCCCACACTCTTTTGTATCTTCTTTTTTTATTATTACTTTTTTATTTATGTTTCGTTTATTCAAACCTTTCATAACCATTCCATCCTATTTACACCAAAGTTAAAACAGTCAAAAATTACATTTCCATTCAGCGGAATCCTTTCCCAAAACGAGAACAATATTAAAATTCCAAACATAAAATCACATTTCCAAAGTCAATCCAGTTTTATTCTTTTCTAGTTACCATTATTCTTGTCATTACGCAGCTCCAGGGCCCCTTTCATGAATTTTAGTGCTTCTACAGTCATTCGATTATTCTCTCCTATTAACAGTTTTTATCACCATTCCTTCCGGGAAAGTGACTTTCATGAATTTAGATCTTAGCCCGGTTACGGCTTTGCATTTGATGATGAAGTGCTCAAGTGACTCGATCTTAGATATCTGTGTGCAGAACCTACAATCAGGGGTCTCGTCATACAACATCTTTCTATTGCCGAGGACTTCTCTGGTCGGAAGGATGTTTAGTCTCAGCCTTAAAAAGAGATTACGATACCTGGGGTCAGGGAATGTTTCCAAGTATTTTGGTAGTTGCAGCTCCAAATTATGGGCTAGTTTATACGTCAATCTCTGGGTCAAGCTTGCAAACCAGTCTAGATACATTATCTGGTTTTTCACTGTCTCTGGATTTCTTAGCAATAACTCCATGGGGCGCTCTAGGTCTTCATGCCAGGCAAGGCAACCCTCCGTCCAAATGGCCAGGCAGTTCTCTCCCACATGCTTGGAGTTATGTTTCAATATATCAAAAGGAGTCAAAGCATCCTTTGCCATAGATTTGGTGTAGAGTGCTAGCAACTTCCACTTAATAATTGAAAGCATTGATTGTAAGCCCAGCTCAAACCTAATCATTACGAGTTGGGTGAGCGCAACACTCTTTTACAGAAATACCCCTCAATGTAATCCCAGATGTGTTTTGCGCAATTTTGTTTAATTTCGGCTCCATATATCAAAATGGGAATCACCTTCAATTTAAGGAAGGTGATAACCCGGGGTTAAAGAAAATTTGCCAAATCTTTTAGGCAGGATTATCCCCTGGGAAGTGAGTGGCTTGCAGTTGAGTTTAATATTTTGTAACCAGTGGGTTTTGCTGATGCTGTTATTTACTAAGACTCACAAGTAGGGGAGGGAGTTTACCTGATCCAAAAGCTCCTTGTCCACATAGCACCTACATTTTGTGGATCTTTTCCCCTTTTTACATTCCACTGTCATTATTTTTGTCTTATTTGCATTTATCTTTAGCCCATTTAGCTCAAGGTATTTGACCAATTAATTTGTCACTGGAAGCCAATTTGTGTTTGGTCTAGGATGACTATGTTGTCTGCTTAAAGAAATATTGGAACTGGTTGGTTGTTTATTTTATGGGGAAAGGCCTGGACAGTCTCTTGACCCTCCATGATATTAGCTAGATAGAGATTGAATAAGGCAGGCACCAATGAGCAGCCCTGTTTCAGACCTCTGAAGGTGAAGATGTTTTCAGAGAGTACACCTTGAGTAGATAATCTAACCCTCACACATGAGTTCGAATATAGGCCTATAATAGCTTCGATCAAATCTCTCGGGCATCCCCAGGCTATGAGATTTCCCAATAATCTTTCTCTGTTGATACTATCGAAGCCTGTTCGAGCTCAATAAAGGCCACAAACAGTCTGGAATTTGCCCCCACCTTTTTATTCTGTAGAGTGTTGAGCAGGAACAAGCTGAGGTTAGTCCCCACTCCTTTTACAAATCTCTTTTGTCTCGGCAGGAGGCATCCAGCCTCTCTTGCCCATTTCAGCAAGTGTCAGAGGAGAATGGATGATAACAGTTTCCCCAGCATATCCAGTAGGGCAATAGGCAGATAGCAGATTCTGCTTTAGTATTTCATTAGTCAGGCCGTTGGGGCCAGCTGCCCCGACGGCCTGACTAATGAGCAGTTCAATTTGTTTATTAGGAGCATTAGAATATCTTTATCAAATTTAATTGCGCATTTATGAGCATCATCCCTTTTTTTAAGGGGGGGTCTTATCTACCGACAGTCCTATTGGGCTAGAAGTGTTATATCCCAAGGGATCATACCCCTTTAGTACACTTCTCGCTAAAAACTGGGAAAAATGGTTGATCCAATTTACCTTTGACACAGCTGACAAAATACTTGCTGGTTGGAAAGCCTCATTGTTAAGGAAGGCTCACAGATCTCTATTATTCCTTTTCACGATGGCTTTAAACATTTCTTCAGCGTCATGCTGGAGGCGTGTAGTCTTTTAGGAAAGGAACCAATTGCGATACTGCTGTTTCCTTTTTTTTTAAATCAAGACCCATCTGTCCTTTGACTTCAATCAAAGCAGTTTCCTTAAATCTGCACAATAGATTTTCTTTTGCTCCACTAGTGCTTTGTTATAGTAGTGGAGACAAGCTATACCATGTAGGGGCCCAATGTAGTTTTAGCTTGGAAATTGAATAATATCACTTCATAGTGTTGAGGGGCTCCTTTGGTCTGAGCCAACTGTTTCAAATCCTCTACAACCCTGGGTACTTCCTTATGCCTAATTCGCAATCTAGTTCCTGCTTGGTTAACCTGAAGTGTTTCTGTTCCCTTTATCATTCTAGGGCTACCCGCCGATCTCCATTTTAACTCGAGAAGGCTATGGTCACTCTGACCCATGGGTAGGACATCTGATTTGGAAACCCACTTGTGAATGTTAGTAGAAACAAAGAAGTAGTCTATGCAGAAACGTTGACAACCTCGACCCCATGTGTAATTGGCCGCTATATCTCCCCGGGTATGTCCATTCAGCATAAATATACCACGCTCTTTCAGTTCATTTGTCCAAATCCGGGCCTTTTTCATTAGATCTGGAGGGGGGAAGCATCTTACCCTTGTCAAAGCATCTTATATTGGGGTCTCCACTAATGATATGTGGATTATACTCCTTCGCAAATACCATATCAATTAAAGACATGATTAGATCAACGAAGGAGCCATCACTCATGAAGACTGGGTTCCAATTAATATTAAAAACCACTAAACACATTTTTGTTAGGCCCCAGGTTAGCGTGGTAATTTGGACATATGGGTTTGTGTTTGTACTCGCCACTGGTCAAGCCCCTGCCCATTTTCATCATAGTCAGGAGAGCAGAAGGGCACCGCAAGAGTTTTTTTTTCTGCTGGGTTGCATTGGTCTTCATATCCATCGTAAATTGGGGCAACGATGAGCGAGGTCTCTTGTAAACAGATGACATTGTATTTCTCAAGCTCCAGGCCTACCATTTGGAACAGATGATCATGGCCCTTGGTATTCTATGAGTACCAACATGGCAGAGTTCCCTCCTCCTCCTTCAGGCATTAATCTCCTCGATGTTGCGCTAGGGCTCCTGCCAGCAATGACCAGTCTTGACCCGCTTTTATTTGCAGGTTATGTTCCTGGGCCATCTTGATCGATCTTATACCTTGCCTCGTGCAGTCTGTAGTTATTTGAAGCGAACGGAAGTCCTAGACTTGCTTGGTCTGTGATGGAATCTTAGACGTTGCAGTTAAGTCTGTAGTAAATTTAGGTGTTTTTGGCCTCTAGAATCCCCGTTGACCACTTTACTTTTTGAATTCCCCCTTTGGCGACCATCAGTTTGTTAAAGTTCCCATAACTCGGCATAAGGTTTTCAGTAATTTTGAATCTTGTGGGGAGTAGAACTTCTGCTGATTCCAGCAGGATGCTTCGTACCAAATGGGAGTGTAGATGCAATATTATCCAGTCCGTGCATGCCTCATTTACAAATTGCACAATTTTAAGATCTTTAGATTTAATGTTCCTCAATTTAGGAACATAGTGCAAAAGTCTCAGGACTTTTTCTCGGTTTAAGATTAGACCATCCTCAGCAGTGATCAATCTTTCAATTGCTACCATCAGAATGGACTAACCTCCATTTTCCTTGAATCTCCCCTCAAGTAACTATTGGGGTGATTTCCAACAGGCTGTGTTTCATTTTCCTTAGAGTGAGTGATAGTCCTTCTTTTTTCCTCCAGGGTGAAAAAGGACCTTGAGGGCAGATCACATTCTGCGTTTGTTTCTAGAGAGTCATTTAGGTGACTAGAGGAGGGAGGTACCATTCCTTGGATTGAAGAGGTCAGCTGGGCTGATTGTTCATCAATTTGTGCTGTTTCCTCAGACCCGACCTCCCCATAGATTTGGTCATCAGAGTATGTAGAAAGGACCAGGCTGCGAAGCATCTCTTCATCCATGGCCATGTGTACTTCATAGGACTTGGTAGATGTACCCTCACTTACTACTTTTTTTAGGTTTGTCATTTCAGTAGTTGTGTGCAAAGCTCTTGGTTGTGTTGGTTTCATTTATGGTGGTACTGTCAATTTGCGCATAAAAGCTCATGACCCATTAGATTTGGGTTTATTCATATTATCCTGGTTTTTGATCTTTTTTGTACAACGTCTTCTGTCTTTTTCGTTCTTACTTTACTTTTGGATTTCTCGAACATCGCATAGGGCTTGGCACTTAAAACCTTATTTGGTGCTCCTACAGTAGATTTAGTCTCCAAAGGTTTCTCAGGTCCTTGGGTTCCCTCAGGCTCAGTTAAATCAACTGTTTGTAGAGGGTCGATCTCAGGGATGTCTTGGCTGTGCTTAGGAGTAACCTCCAGGATTTCTACTGTCAATTGGACATGATGAGTCGACATTCTGCTAGTGTCATTCTCAGTTTGTTGATAATTTGGTTATGAGGTGTTTCTTTTGACTTTAGTATCCAGTTCAACATTTCTAGAATTGCACTCATAAGCACCTTTTTTTCATTAGATTCTCCTCTTGCCAAGTCAACCAGTCTTTCTTGCCATTATAAAGATGATTTGACATCCGCGCAGAGCCTGCCGACGCAGGGTCGAATTTCAGCAGGGCCAAACTCAGCCTTTCATCCTTCCGAGGTCGATAAAATGAGCACCACACACTGTGGGAAATAAGCAGCGCTCAGATGCCTGAGGGTTCGTAGCGCTATATAAATGCTAAAAAATGAAAAAGAAATAGTATGTCCATCGAACGCCTATCCATTGAATGCATTTGCATCGAGGGGTTTGCAATTAAACAATATGCATTGAATGCATGTTTTTGAGGGGTAAAGGGTTAATTTTTTGGTGGGTTTTAAAGGGTAAAAAACAGGGGCTCGGGGGGGGACCACCCCATTAAAAAATAAAATATATATATATATATATTCGATGCACATTTTTTCGTTGCAGAAAATTTGATGGAAATGTCCCTCGATGCACAAAATTCAACGGATAGATCATAAACCGTCTGTCTTCACTGTTGCCACCATGAGTTCCTTACACCTGTGAGTATGCAGGTTTGTGTGGCGATTATGTAGACAGTCTAGTGTAAGGAGTGAATGTGAAGAGTGTAATGTAGCGTGGAAGGAGGGTGTTTGAGTAGTTTGGAGTTGGGAGGAGAGTAGTGGCGGGAGTTGGAGAGTAGTGGTTCTGGGAGGAGGAGGAGAGTAGTGGCGGTGTGAGGGGTGTAGTGGTAGGAGGAGAAGTAGTGATAGCAGGAGATAACATCTGAGGTTGTAGGTGAAAAGTAGGAGGAGTGGTACATTGGAGGGACAAAAGAATGGTGGGTGGAGTACGATGGAGTGGAAGACAGTAAGAGTAAAAGGGACAGTTAAACGTGGGCGTGTATACAACTGAATAAGTGCAAGGGACTGCCCAATGTGCTTTGAATCTCGAAGCTGGTTAGAATAGGTAGATAGGAAGTCCCTGCGGGAGTTTAGACAGATGGCACTTAGGAAAGCAGAAGGTAGCAATAAAACAGCTGGCGTTACTATTTGGTAGAACTAACCGGGTATATAGATGCCTGGGTTAGTGGGAAATCCCAGAGGAGACGAGAGAGGGTCAGCGATAGGGCCCACAATTATAGAATGAAGACCCTTCAACCAACTTTGAATATCAAGGTGCTTTTGTGACATCTGTGACATTTTCGGTAGATTCTTATCAAAATGCAGAAAATGATGCATGTGCACTCTACTACTAAATATTAAAACAAATATCAATCTTTGTGACCATTATTTAACTGACTAGCAGTGACAAGGTGGCGTTGTTTCATAGGTCTATTATATCATCTTGGTAGCACTGAAATACACTAATGATGTACACATTTTGAGTTTATCATTCTTGCTCAAATGCATATTCAAATGTTTCATAAAAAACCTGGATCAAGGCTGCAACACCAAGGTCGGTGAAGAAGACTGACCCATTAGTGATTTATTGTTGCTATGGTAAATGTCAATCAGGTTTAGTGTTGCATGAGTGTGTGTATTATTCCTGTATTTACATGGATTAAGCTGAGAGTCCTTGATAATTATTATTGATGTTCTTATTAGTCTCAGGTACTTGAATGCTTCTGCAAATGGGTTAGAGCTCCTGCCAGCAGCCAGAGATGGAGAGGAGAACATGAGTGTGCTTCAGCACCTGTACCTGACCAATAATAACCTCACAGACGAATGCATCCCTCTGCTAACTGGGCACTCAAGTCTACACACCTTGCGATTGGCAAACAATCAACTGCAAATGTTTCCTGCCAGGTAAACAGGAGTCCACAAACTCAAGCAAAATTATGTTCTTAATAGTCGGGGAGATTGGGTATGTGCTAGGGTTTGTAAAGTTCTATGTGGCAATTGAATTTGATGGGTGAGCAGGATCGGACTGGCCTGTAGGGAAATAGGTCAGTGTCTGAACCAAAAACACAAAATGCTAGTGTGGGACCGTTTTTTTGGTCAAAGTGGGCCCCTTTTTTGGCCAATGCGGGCCAGTTTGATAAGTTACTTTCCCATGCGGCTAGTAGTTTTGACCAGTGTTACTAAATAACTATTCTTTAAAATGAACAATTTTCATCACATTTGATCAAAAAACACCCCCTTGAGTACTACTCAAGCAGTCTGTCACAAAAGGAATGAATTGCCATTTGCAACTGTGGGCCACTTTTTCATTGGTGGCCAAGACAATTTTTTGCCCCAGTCTGACCCTGTGAGTAAGTGGTAAGAGTTGAAAGAGTGAGTCAGAAACCTCACATTCGAGGGGATTGAGTCCTCCGACGTATTGCATATCTATGACAGTAATCACCACAGCTGTGCTGCTTCAGAAAATTTTTCGGCGTCTGTGTCCTGCGTCGATGACGTCGATATGCCGTCCTCGAGGACCTCCTCCGACGGCCGACGTCACCAGATGTTATAAGTAGGACGCACGACACCCGTAGCCTCAGTTCCGTTTTTTCCGCAAGTTCGCTTCGGAGATCTCGGCGCGCCTCGACTCTTTGGAGTTTCTTTTCTTTCGGTTCTTCGAACCTGTTCTTTTGTGAAGTGTATCGGGATGTCTTCCTCTTCTTCCACCCCGCGTCCGGGCTTCAAGAAGTGTGGGGACTGCGGGTCCAAGATGTCAGTGACGGACTCGCACAACGCCTGCCTCTGGTGCCTCGGGGAGGCCCACACACGGATGATTGTGTCGACTGCCAGACGCTTACGTCCAAGGCCTTGCAGGAATCTGTCGCTCGGTAAGGTGTCCAAGTATCCAGAAGGCGGGGTCCACTGGGCTTTCGATGGACGATTCGAGGGGCGACTCTCTGCATCGTTGTCGTAAGTCTAGGGGGTCTCGGTCCCGGAGTGGCTCCCGCCAATCCTCGGCCTCTTCGAGGCACTCCTGGAAGCGCCGTCATCGGTTGCCTTCCCCCTCCTCATCCGAGGACTCTGCCTGTCGGCGGGTTTCTTATCCCAAGCATTCCTCTCGGGAGGAATGGGCATCCTTCGGGAAGTAAATGTTGGCGATTCTTGAATCGCAGGGCTCCGGTCCATCCGCGCCTCCGAGAGGGGTCGGTCATGACTGTAATGGAGACACCGCTCGTACGCCTTTGGGCTCGGGTGGTCGGCACGATTCGCGGGAGAGGTGTCGCTCGGACAAGGGGATTCGTTCCAGTCATGCCCGTTCCAGGTCCCGGTCCTCGACGCGCTCAAGCCCTTGTGCACCTGTGAAGTCTTCGAAGAAGACGCCGGTGGCGCCGAGGTCGTCGACGGACTCTCTCGAAGCTCCGCCTCCGAGGAAGTCCTCGACGCCATCAGCGCCCAGGCTGTCGAAGGACACGCTCGGGGCTCCGCCCTCAAGGACTGTGTCGAAGCTGTCGATGCTGTCGGCGCCGCCCTCGACGCCGATTCACTCGACAACTACGCTGTTTCACTCGACGCCTTTCGAGGCTGTGGTGTTGGAGGTACCCTGTGACACGGGGGAACCCCCTAGAAAGGCTCTGGCCAAGGCAAAACATGTCTTTCTCCGTTATTCAATGCCCACTTTCCAGCCTATGGAGTATATTTCTGAGGTGGAAGAGGGTTCTGAAGATGGGTTGGTTCCGGACACGGTACCAGATGAGATTCTTTCTGGTCACAGCCAGATTGAGGACTTGCGTCAGTCACTGCATGACGCCAGTGGCCTGGACACCTCTCCGGAGGTGGAGTTCTGTAGGCCTGAGCCTGGCACCCCTGCTGAGTCATCGTACTGGCGCCTTATGTCGAGGGTCACAGACTACTTGGGGTGGTCGGCACCCCCAGTTGATATTGTGAAGGATGACCTGACGGATATCCTCGACCAAGGTCCACCCACTGACCCGGTACTGCCATTCCATATGGCTCTGCAAAGAAGGGTGGCAGCGGCTTGGACTGCTCTGGAGAGTCTCCCGGCAGTTGGCAAGTCTTTGCCGTGAAAATACCGCCCAGCCAGTAGTGACCCCTGCTACTTGACCACGTACCCCACTCCGGAGAGTTTGGTGGTGCAGGTGGCTACAGCCCCAGCAAAGCAGGCGTCGTATCCTACCATCCCTCCTGATAGGGACGACAAGCGTTTTGATGGCTGGGCGAAGAAAGTGTTTTCTTCAGGGGGTATGGCTCTTCAGGGGGCCAACTCTGTATGTGCCTTGTCACGTTTCACGCACACTCTGTGGAACTGCATTTCCTTAGCGGCTGAACATATTCCTGAAGGGGACGAATGGGATGGTTTTCTTGCTATTATTCAGGATGGCAAGGATGCCATGTGTGAGTCCGTTCAGTCGGGTTTGGACATGGCAGACTGTGTCAGCCGGTCCATGGCGGCGAGCACCGTAATACGCAGGTTTGCGTGGTTGAGGAAGATGGGGTTTGCTCCTGATGTGCAAGCCAGGCTCCTCAACATGCCCTTTGATGGTGAACATCTTTTTGGCAGCAATGCTGACGAGAGCCTTGAGAGGTTGCAGAACTCCAAAGCTGCAGCGTAGTCGATGGGCGCTGCAGTCCGCCAACCTCCGCCTTTTCGTCCTAGGGGACAGCAGTGGAGGGGAGGTTCCTTTCATTATTACTCATCCTTTAATAAAGCGAGAGGAGCTACAAGTCAATGGGGCAACCGTAGGAGTGCTAGAGGTGGAAAACAAGGTGCTCGAGGTGCCAAGGCCGCGCAAGCAGTTGCCTCTTTGCCCTCAGGCAACGCCGCAGCCGCTTCTGCTCAGTCATGAGGCCCATGCTTCGCCGGTTGGGGGAAGGTTGGTGCAGCATCTTGGAGAATGGCGTGCCATTACTTCCGATGTCTGGGTTCTGGAGATCATAGCCCACGGCTACTGTCTTCCTTTCCGGCAGAGGCCTCACGACAATCCACCAGGGAATCTCTCTTTGAAGAGTCCGGATCTGCTCCTTGTGCAGGAAATTCAATCCCTGCTGGAGAAAGGCGCCATAGAGCTGGTGCCTGTAGCTGAGAGGAACAAGGGATGGTATTCCCCTTATTTTTTGATTTCGAAGAAAGACGGGGGATTGAGACCCATCATGGACTTGCACGGTTTGAACAAACTCCTCAGGAAGGGCAAGTTCAAGATGGTTACTCTCTCTCAAGTCCTCCAGGGTCTTCAACTTCAGGACTGGTTGGTGTCTCTCGACCTCAAGGACGCTTATTTTCATGTGCCGATCCATCCCCAAGCACAAGAAGTACCTGAGGTTCGCGGTTGGCGACTTGCACTTTCAGTTTCGGGTCCTGCCGTTCGGATTGACCTCCGCCCCGAGGGTTTTCACCAAGCTCATGATGGTGGTGGCAGCATATCTCAGGAAAGGGGGGATTCACGTCTACCCCTACCTGGACGATTGGTTGATCAGGGCGCGCTCTCCCGAGCAAGTCCTGGATCATCTGTCCGTCACCTGCCACTCCCTTCACAGGCTGGGCTTCTCCCTCAACTTAAAGAAGTCCCACTTGACGCCAACTCAGCAGCTCCAGTACATCGGAGCAGTGCTCGACACGTCCCTGGGGCAGTGTTTTCCTCCCCAGGTGAGGGCTCACCACATTCAGCAGATGGTGCACAAGTTTCAACATGCCCAGAGTCTCCCACCGTTCGAGTTCTTGAGGTTGCTCTGCCTCATGACATCCTCCATTCTTCTGGTGCCAGAGGCCAGGTTGCGGATGAGATCTCTGCAATGGGCTCTCAAGCTCCAGTGGTCACAGTCCTCCGGCAGGATGTCGGACCCCGTTCAGGTGCCGCCCTTGTTCGCCCAGGACCTTCTGTGGTGGGCCGTGGATGGCAATCTGATGAGGGGGGCTCTGTTTTGGCTACCCTGGCCGGAGGTGACGATCGTGACGGACGCATCCCTCACGGGATGGGGAACGCATGCCAAGGAGTTGACAGTCAGCGGTCGTTGGTCCCCGTCGGAGTCCAGACTCTATATCAATCTGTCGGAGCTGGGGGCCGTCAGGCTTGCCCTGAAGGCTTTTCTGCCGACTGTGCGAGGAAAGAATGTCCTGATTCTGACGGACAACACAGTGGCCATGCACTACCTCAACAAAAAGGGTGGGGGAGGCAGGGTCACTTCCTCTGTGCAGGGAGGCGATGCAGCTCTTGTTCTGGGCCATCCAACAGGAAATTTCGATCTCAGCAGTTCATCTGGCCGGAGACGAGAACGAGATGGCGGACGCTCTGAGCAGGCAGAGCACGATCTCTCACGAGTGAGAGCTGGCTCAGGAGATTCTCCTGGAGATCTTCGCCCCTTGGGGGACCCCTCAAGTGGATCTCTTCGCCTCCAGTGTCAACCTGAAGTCCGAAAGGTTCTGCTCGCAGGAATTTCCTCCAAAAGGAGCCTTAGCAGACGCGCTCATGGTGGAGCGGTCATTCCCACTGCTGTACGCGTTTCCTCCAGTCCCTGTCATCCCGCAAGTGCTGCGGAGGTTACAGAGGTTCGGTTCCCGGATGATCTTCATTGCTCGGGCATGGGCCAGGAGGACGTGGTACCCGGACCTTCTCGACTTGTCCATCTGCCCTCCACGTCGTCTTCCCTACCGAGACAATCTGCTCTCACAGGAAGGGGGTCAGGTTCTCCATCCAGAGGTCAGTTCCCTCAACCTTCACGCTTGGCTTCTGAAAGGTTGAGGTATAAGGATTGGGACCTCACTGAAGACGTGATGGAGGTGTTGCTTTCGGCCAGACAGCCGGCAACAAAGTCCCTGTACCGTTGCTGTTGGAGAAAGTTCTGCGACTGGTGCAGGGTTCAGAATGTGGATCCTTTTTCATGTGACATTCCTGTCAAGGGCCTGCAAGTGGGTACCATTAAAGGTTTCCTGGCGGCGCTGTCTATACTTAAGTGCTCGTCTGAGGAGTGTTCTTATTTTAAAATCCCTTTAATTTCTCAGTTTCTGAAAGGGCTCACTAATGTGTTCCCTCCGTCACCTTTCTAGGTGCCTAGTTGGGATCTGAACCTTGTTCTCAAGTTTCTAATGGATGCTCCGTTTGAGCCTTTGCATTCCTGCCCTTTGAGACTGTTAACTCTTAAAACTGTATTTTTAGTTGTGGCCACTTCCGCTCGCAGAGTGAGTGAGTTACAGGCACTTTCAGTTAAGCCACCCTTCACTGTGTTTCACAAGGACAGGGTTGTCCTTAGAGTTCGTCCTTCCTTTCTTCCGAAGGTGGTGTCAGAATTTCATTTAAGCCAGAAGGTTTTTCTTCCTGCGTTTTATCCTCCTCCGAAAACCTGGTAAGGACGAGGAGAGGCTCCATAGGCTGGATCCTAGGAGAGCTTTAAGCTTTTATATTTCATGCATGTCCCGAGTCAGAGTGGACGATTAACTCTTTAGTGGTTACTCTGGAAGGCGTTTGGGACAAGCTGTTCCTAATCAGACTTTGTCTCGATGGATCATCTTGGCAATTTCCGAATGTTAACGCTTGGCGGTTAAGGACCCTCCGGTAGGCTTACGGGCCCATTGTACCAGGGGTATGGCTGCCTCTACTTCCCTGCAGAGGGGTATTCCTATTCGTAACATCTGTGATGCAGCCACTTGGGCTTCGGTCCATACTTTTGTACGTCACTACTCCCTCGATTCTATCCGGGGGCAGTATCTGGCCTTTGGCAAGGCGGTCCTTTACTCAGCAATTTGATTGGGCATTCTAAATTTGTATAGTCTAAATTCTTTTCCCACCTCCTTACGTTGTTACTGCTTTGGGAGTCTGTCATAGATATGGAATACGTTGGAGGACCCAATCCCCTCGAAGAACAAGTTACTTTCTTACCTGGTAACGTTCTTTCAATGGGATGGTCCGACAACGTATTCCATATCACTCCCTCCCTGCCTACCCCGCTACAGAATTTCTTATGCGATTGCAGCTTACGTTTCCGCAAGGCTTTCTGTGGTCATACTGGCACAAGATTGGTGCCATACGTTCTGGGAAAAAACTACAACTGAGGCCATGGGCGTCGTACTTCCTACTTATAACATCTGGTGATGTCGGCCGTCGGAGGAGGTCCTCGAGGATGGCGTATCGACGTCATCGACGCAGGACGCAGACGGCGAAAGATTTTCCGAAGCAGCACAGCTGTGGTGATTACTGTCATAGATATGGAATACGTCGTCGGACCTTCCCATCGAAAAAACGTTACCAGGTAAGAAAGTAACTTGTTCTTCTATATGGAGAGGACGACAAATGGATGTTGGGACAGTAGAAATATTGCATAGAGTCTGCAATTAATACAGCATTAACTGGGATATTGTTCTGAAGTAACACATAAAGAGTGCTACAGAGAGAGTGACTGCAATTGCTAAAAAACAAGAGCTTTTTGGTAGCATTATATACTTAGTTGAGAAACGGCCTTCATATACAGGGGGGTGCTGTTGAGCAGCCTGCATGAAGGCTGCTTTCTGATTGTGCTCCGTGTCTTTGTGCTACACCTGCACATTAAACAGCTGCTGGATCCTTGTCTGCTGCCTGAGGTGACCTGTCAGAAGGACAACCAGTGCACACCCTGTCGGAGTGCTGCTGGGAGCCACACAGTGAATCCCAGGCAGGCGCTGTGTTGGAGGTGGTCCCGCAGTGTCTGCAAAGTGTGATCCTACTTTGCGCCAAACGCTGCCCCAGCGATTGCTGGAAACCACCAAGCCCCATCAGGGACTCAGGGTGCCATGGAAGGGAGAGAACGGAGCCCTAGGCTCGGTGGTGCTTGGCAGAGGCAGCTCGCAGCATGGACATCCATGTCCCAGGTGCCATTTTGAATCGGCCTGCTGGGCCAGAAATGCAAGTGACAGGTCTCTCCTACTGTTAGGAACCACGCATCTGCAGTGAGTGCCAGACTGTAGAATGGAGCCGAGTCGAAAGCAGCGGCTATCTGCTGTGACGCTTTATTAACTCCTGCTGCTCAGAGCATGCTTTATGAACCACGCTGCATGCTTTCCAGAGGAACCCCAATCTGCAATGACGAAGGGCAGCTGTGGCAGCAATAAATAAGGCAATATGGATGCCCCTAAAGCCAAAACACAGCATACCACTGGCATGGATGATGCAGACCAGCATCCAGAACAGAGCATGCCAAGTGTGCAACCCCTTTCAGACAGCACACAGGCTGGCTTTGCCTTGGTGAATACCAAGCTCAACAACATTACAGCT
The DNA here is from genome assembly GCF_040938575.1 of Ambystoma mexicanum. NCBI lineage: Eukaryota > Metazoa > Chordata > Amphibia > Caudata > Ambystomatidae > Ambystoma > Ambystoma mexicanum. Next base: position 37,863,259 of record NC_090922.1, on the reverse strand, counting down.
AATATTAATATGCTGCATGCCAAACTGGATTAAGAAGCAGCGAGAATCACAGAGGCCGAGGGTAGAATCAGCCTTACGGAGGACGATTTGGCCATAGTCAAGTTAGGGATCACCAAAATATCCAACGATTTTAAAGTACACGATGGGGAAATGCAACGACTTGGAATCCTGATTGTGCCATAACAACATACGTATAATTGCTGTTCCGGGAAAGGCTGCAACATGGCCAGATGAAAGACTTTGTTGAAAAGCTGTTTCTGGAGCTCTTGGGGCGCCCAATCTGAAACCTGGATCTCCCACGAGACCGATAGTGGCCTGAATATTCAACTATTGAGACCATGACAGAATGCAAACACAGTGCTAGGACAGAAAGAAAGGCGAGCTGAGGTAATAATCCAGCAGTGTCTACATTTACCCTAAATTTTCAGCCGCTGTTCAAGCAGAGTCGAAGACATTTGCTGGAATTTAGAAACTTCTGCATAATAGATTGGTCGCATATGCCATGCTTTTCACTGCGAAATATAGATTCCAGCACGTCAAGACTTTTTTCTTTACCATTCCGGAAATTGCTTGGCAGTCTATTTGAGCTCTACTCATTACAAATATTAGGGAACTATGCTTAGAAGATGTCCGCATCCATGCCCTGGGAGAATTAACTGAGATCTGTGGAGAGGATATCTGATATAACAATATGAAGGTAGAATATACAGGGCCTGGGTAATCCAATTAAGGCCATAAAGATCCTTGCGCATGTAATTCCATGGATCTTGTCACTTCTCCCCTGAGAGGAGACCTTCCCTGTGAGGCTAGGGCGGTGAGCCTGCTATGCAACATTCCCATAGGGGTGGCGGAAATCAGGACCTCACAGGGAGAGACTCCCCTCATAGGGACAAGGACTCCTGTTCTGTGATGGAATTTCCTAACCCTCTTACGATTGAGACCATAAAGTCTGTTGGGAGACAATCTGAAAGCACTACTGTGTTATTTCAATACTCCTTCCTTCCTGTAAGAATTGATACCACCAAGATAGGGAAGACTAAAATAGACCTACAGTCTGATCTGAAGTCATCTTCCAAGAGTACTGTGATGAAGAAGATCGTTGGAGTTATGCAAACAACTACTTTGCCAAGTACAGAAGGTACAGGGAAGAGGTGGCCCAGAGGAGACTATGACACATTGCTGGGGATGACCCAGCTGTACAGCATAACAATAGAGAAAGGACTCCTTGAGAGGCAAAGCAGGTATTAAGCTTGTCAGACCCCGGGAAGTTCCAACTTGGATGCAAGAAGCTACGCTGGAGAAGCAAACCTCCAGTCGGGAGGACGCTGACAGCAGGTTGCAGGAGTCCTTTGCAGGCCGACGAAGAGTGGGCCTGACTTGAAGCTGGGAACCGACAGACGGTGGCGTGACCTCGAGGAGGTTAACTGAGCGGTTGATTAACTGTGCTGACACTGCTTGGCTGGAGACCCTGCAGAGCCAAAGCATGGCAGCGGCGAGCGGAAGGAGAATCGAGGGTGTTCAGCGGGAACGCAGCAACCCAACATCCCAGGAATAACTGGTGACTTGCCCCCACCAAAAAGAGCTGCTGCTACAGCTTTACCTCATATCTAGCATATACTAGAGATTACCTGGAAGAGCAGGCATGTCCTAAATCCACAGCATTTGTCTCAGAAATGTTTGAGTGCTCATGTGAGGACTTGTGTATGCAACATCTAACCCACCGTCATCAATGGTAGCATTAAAATGTTACAAATACCAATTTACATAATGCATCAGTTGAACACTGTTAAACAGTTTTCTAAGAATTATGTAACTTAGTTACAGTATCAAGTGGACATGAATATGCTCTTTAATAGATGTTATTTTCAAAGTAAGCTCAGATGTTAGTGAAAGTAATCACTCATTTTCTTACAAACCTTTTACAGTACTGTGGCAGACCAACAAAACATATGATTCTAGGAACTGTGACTAATCCCTAGATGTGTCACTTTTCCTCGAGGGAGAACCCCTCCCCATAAGACCAGAGAGGTGAGGCTGCTACACAATAGTCCCCCTGGTGGTGGTACACAGCAGGAGGAACTCATGGGGAGAGACTCCTCCTCTGGGAACAGGGACAGACCTCTAGGGCGAACGCGTTATAACTCCCTCCCAAATACAGGAAGAAGACAGCCTCAATCTCAATGTCACCGTTTCTTTGGAAAAAACAAATAGGGAGCTTTAACAGAGAACGCCTGGAGCTCACTCATCTGTCTAAATGAAGTGATTACATCTAGGGAAATCACCTTAAGGATGAACAACCTTAAACAACAAGAATGTAGGTGCTCAAACTGAGCGCCCATAAGAAAAGTGAACACTAATTTTAAATCCCACGGTAGAACAATAAACTAGTGTCGGGGAAACTGACTGACAATACCTGTAAAAATTGCGTAACCATGGAGATTGTGAAGAATAAACCCTGCCACAGGGTCCTTCAAAACCTGAAATAATGGTAAGATTCCCCTTCACTGTACCTATCTGCAGGCTCATCCAGGCCGAAGACAGCAGAAAATCCAACACAGAGGGTGTGGGACAAGTAAAGGGATCCAGATCCTTTTCCAGGCACCAAGCATACATTTTGCACCACCTTCTGGCATAAATGGATTTGGTGGCTGGCTTCACAGCTGAGGAGCACATCCAAGACAACATCCGACAAATCCCGCTGCTTGTATCTAAGCAGCCAGGCATGAAAATTCAGGCTGTTGAGTTTCGGTTGGAGCACCCGCCCCTCCATCTGGGAGAGCATATCCACTCTCCACGGAAGGCACCAGGGAGGGCAGATGGAGATGTTTGAAATACAGAATTGCCATGTCCTCCAGGCTCAGTCTGGAGCGCACAAAATAAAAATGGACCCAAACAGGCACAGCTTCCTGAGAACTAGAAACAACACAGGGATGGGTGGGAACGCATAGGGGAGGGTGAAAGTCCACTTGAACATCAATATATCCCCGGAGCTCCCTGTCGAGGAAATTCCATGGAGCAGAACAATTTGTACTTTTTGCTCACATTGAAAACAGAGGTCCACCTAAGGATTCCCCCACTGGGAAAACATCTCCTCCAGAACTTCCTGACAGAGCTCTCACTCATGGAAGGCCTCATGGCATACGCAACAATGACGTTCTCCATACCAGCGAAATGAGCTTCCTTTAGAGATACATCATTCTCTAGAGCGCATAAACAGTCTTGTTGCTTCTCTGCACAGAGGCAAGGGCCTTAGACCACCTTGCTTGTTGTGGTAGCGCATGGCCACCATGTAGTCCGTCAGTATCAGCAGTCTTGCCCCGCACAGGAGGAAGAAAAGTGATTAGGTCAGTGGACTTCATACTTTTGGGGCCTGAAGCATGGCCAGTGCTGGGGGCATGAGGCTCTTAAAAAAGGGAGTACAGTGACTGCTTTCAATAGACAATATAAGCAGATATGGCATCTGAGGAGCACTATTTTTACTCAAGTGGGTTGGGGTGGTGAGCTCGGCATAATAACGTTTGAATACCATTGGATTAGGACCAGCCTGACTGATCTCAAATCCAGCAGAATGATGTGTTCTTTGGATTCTGACGGAGACCACAGGACACTCACTCTAAGGTCCTGCAGGTGAGCACACTTACTCTTCAAAGACGAATCTGTGACCACTTTCCGTTGAGTGCAGGGTTGCCGAATCAATGTTCCTTTTAGCAGATTTTCTCTCTGGAACCACTATGCTAGGTCCCAGGAAACTTTTTCAGAGACTCGCAGGAGGTCTGATGGGCACCCCTGAAACTGGGAGCATGGATAACTGAGAAGCTAATGGAATGACTTCATGCGCAGCCGGGCCTTCGAACTAAAAGGACATGAATCATCTCAGTGATGTTCGATCATCAGACAGGAAGGCCCTGCCCAGGCAGGGGTCCTGGACCGCACTGATATGTGGGAGGGCCTCCAATGGCGCAACCTGTTACTTCCTGAAGTTCAGAGAAGCCCAAGCTGTGCAACAGGCTGAATGTATGGATCAGATGCGCCAACGTCTGGGGAACAAGCTCAGAATAGCCAGACATCCAGGTACGGAAAGATGTGAATGTCTGCCTTCTTCAGGTGAGCTACCACTAATGGTTGAAGGTGGAAGTGAACGACAAATAGCAGGGCTCTGCACTGGTAGTTGCAATGGCCCACTATGAATCTCAGGAACGTCCTGTGTCTTAGGTGGATTGCCACATGGATCCAGGCATCCTGGCGTCCAAGCGATACCAGCCAGTCCTGCAGGTCGAGGGATTGGAGGTTTTGGACCAGCTGAACCATCTTGAACTTGTCCTTACATGGGAACAGGTTCATAGAGCCCCAGTTCCAGAATTGTACGGAAGCCTCTGCCCTCCTTCGGAACCAGAACATAGACAGAGTATCAGCCCTTGCCTCATTCGGATCAGTGTACCTGCTTGCTGGACTATTTGTCAGAAGCTGGCAAAGCTCAGAAAACAGAAGAGAGTCGGAGGGAAACAGTGGCTGGATGGGGATGTTCTAAAGGGCATTGAGCAAAAGGGAGGCAAAATCCCTTGTGAACGACTTGTGTGGCCCAGGGGTCAGACATGTTGAGGCACCATTCGTTGTCAAACAGAAATTCTCCCTCTGACAGGGGTTGCATGGTGGAAGGCTGTTTCACAGGGACTTCACACACGTGGCCGTTGAGTGCACAGGAGACGTCTTTGAGTCTTTGAGCACCTCTACCCCTGCGCCGGGGTGGGCAGTGCTTTGTGAAACCTGAAAAGCATATGCATGGAAATATACTGGTGCCTTATGCAAGACTTAGCCCTTTGGTTATGTATTCTCCAGAAAGTTACCAAGTGGGACTATCTATCTGTGAAAAAGGACTCTCTCTCTCTCTCTCTCTCTCTCTCTCTCTCTCTCTCTCTCTCTCTCTCTCTCTCTCTCTTTCTCTCTCTCTTTTTCTCTCTCTTTTTCTCTCTCTCTCTCTCCTAGCGCAAGCAGTTCTCCTCACAGGCATCGCTCGGCCCCATCTTTGTACAATTCTGCCTGACTGTTTGTGATGCCTTTAGAGCAAACACCATTTCCATTTGTATCCCTCTGGGAAAAATCAATCTAGGTGAATCTTAACCTAGGTCCCACAATACAATTTTGTAGAAGAATAGTTTCCTTCTAGGCTCTAGTACCACTTGATTATTGACTTTCGCTCCCTCGTATACCCTGCCCTGATGTTCTATCCTTCCTCTTCCTTCCTTCTACTCTTCCCCCCTCTCTTTTGTCTCGCCCTCAAATGTTCTCCCTCTACCCCATTCCCTTTTGCTCTCTAGCACTACTCGCCCATCTCTGCACTCACTGTTACTATACTCAGTTCTCCATAATAATCGTACTGTCCCCTCTCCACACTACCACTACTTTCTCCACTCCACACTTTAAGTACTCTATATTCCACCAACACCTTCACTCAGTCACCCTCTTTTCACTCACACTCACTTTCCTTCATCCCCTACTCTACTGGTCTCACTTGCACTCCGTGCAAGCGCTGACAAATTATGAGATGTTGTCACCTCTCCCCAGAGGGCCGCCCTTCTTTGTGAGGTTAGGGAGGTGAGGCAGCTAACCGATATTCCCACTAGGGGTGCAGATATGCGGGAGGAGCACAAAGGGAGAGACTCCTTTTCTGGGAATAAGGACTCCCGTTACATACAGGAACTCCCAAACCCTCATTTCCTCAAACCACCAAGGACAATGGTCAACCCCTCTAATTTGCCAGAAAGTACCAGCATCATGTATTGTGATGTCCTTACCTGTACACCGGTAGAGTGTAGTCAAATTCAGACTGTGAGCAGACAGGGTCACTCTTCAAAACCTCAACAAACTACTGAGAAGAGCAAGCACTGAGGAGGCATGAATATCCCTCCAGCCTTTGACCAAAGTACTGAGAAGAAGCCCTGCGGAAGCTTAAAGATCACTCCATGGTAACAAACAGACCTTGACAGTTTGATGAGGAGGAGCCAGATATCAGTTATAAAAACTGACAAAGGACTTGAAGCAGAGAGAGTCCAGCAAGGAAGCTGGAAACCCTGGGAAGTTCAAACATGGCAAGAACAGAAGTCACAGCAGCAGGGCTGTGAGAAGCAGTTGGCAGAGTAGGCCCAGGAAGGTGGAAAAGCTGACCAGAGAAGCAGCTAGAGGGAGAGTGGCAGTGGCACGACCTCAGCGAGGTGGAGCTGGTGGTCCTACAACAACGTCAAGACTGACAACTCTCAGGCCCCGCGGAAGCAGGGCAGAGTGGCCAAGAGCAAGGAAAGGTAACAACCACTACCAATACCCCAGAAGTACTGGGCAGACCAGGTAGGGGATTGGGTGTGGCAGGTTCCATCGGGCGTAATCTCCCTCGTCCCAGTACTCAGAAGAAAGAGTGCATCGTTGAGGAGTGCATCAGGAGTAATCTCCCTCATCCCAGTAGTAACCCCAATACTACTGTCATCCAAAACTGGATACAGAGCATCAGGAGCGATCTCCCTTGTCCAAGTGGTTTAAACAAGGCTACTAGGTGGGAATTTGCAAATACCAAGTGGGTAGAAAGGAAACTCCTTGTCTACTGGAAAAAAGTTTGGGAGGAGCTACGCAAGCTCATGCAAACTGTATAAAGAAAAGAACTGTGTTTGTTTTGCATCAAGAGGATGGAGTCATCCTCCTGATAGATCTTGGTTTGGTAGGAACTGTCTCAAGAGAAGGTTATTTTGCTTTTGCACCAGGAGGAGGGAGTCATCTTCCAGATCATCTTTAGTGTAGTGTTTGCTCATGGTTATGGTGATAGGGACAGAGTAGAAGTTTGGGACAGAGGACTGACCTTTGAGTTATCCATACACACCCCAAGAGTTAGTTATTAGGCAGGGTTATCCTGACATAGTAGGGTCAGTTAGGTGTTCTTTGAATATCATTAATACATTTTCTTAAAATGCCACCCCTGTGTCCAAATCCTGCTTCTGACAAACTCTCACAATGTGCACTCCCACCTAAGTACTACTTTCTCCCATCAACCAATACCTCACCTTGCACACTCCTTCAGCAATCTTCTTACACACTCCCCTGCACCGTCATCCTTCTGCTTGGTCTCTTGGTGGTCCTCCCCCTCCCTTGACCGCACCCAAACAACACACACCTGCCTGTTTCCTGTGTCTTTTCTTATCCATCCCTCCATTGGCTCACTGCCTCGGATGTTCTCTAGGGCAACCACTACCTTTCTTCTTCCCAGAGGTAAGATTACAAGTAAGCAAAGATAGCCCCACCCCTTTTCCATACACCGGTATGCTACCAATTAGTAATGGTGGCCAGCTCTAAACACAGCAATATCTCAGTTCATGTTGCGCGCAGCACTTTGGTTGCCGACTGGACACGTGGACCAAGCCGCGGTCTACTGAAGATAACCTAAATGTCCCTGTTTCGGTTGAGTAGATTGCTAACCTTACTGCTTTGCTGTGCAGGCCACTCTGCTTCCCGTTTGAAAGTAAGCTGAACTTCTGGGTCCCGTAGATCGATGAGATTGCTCCTTTGCCGCTGTTGTCTCTCTTCGGGTTGAGTTGCTCGCTCTCTTTAGTCGCCAGGCCTTCTGGTGGGATGTAGTCCTATGGGACAAACAGGCAAGGGTCTGGCCAGCATTGTGCAATACTATTATGGGGCAAGAAAAGGTGGTATTCATTTCAGTCATGCAGGCACATGTAGAAGGGACAGGGACTTTGGCCCTCCTAACTCTCACGCCCCGTCTCTCGGCGAACTGAATCTGCGGAAAACCCTGGTATGCCTCCGACACCAGGATGAGAGGGGTACACATGCTCTCTTGACAGGGACAGATCCCTGACCCTGTCACATCAGATAAAGTTATACATCTATCTTCTGTTTTGGTACTGCTTGATTTTAAATTGGATACATCTTTGGGAAACCTGTCTAGAAAAATAAATTTCGAAAGTGCATGAGTGTTTGATATGCATAGGACTCCTTAATTGTATTATTTTACCGACCCTCTTGCCCTTTTAATTGGTTGTGTTTCTGGCACTGTGTGCTCAGTAAAAAACTGAGGCTGGTTGAAAGGCCTGAGATTCTTTCTTTGTTCTGGTCCCAATGACTTAAAGATATTGCAATTATGACCGTTTTCTCTTTGCACCAAATGTTGCTGTGAAAAATGTGCTGTCTAGAATACGTGTGAGACCCTCTAAGTGTGAATATATGTTGTAAACCCCTTTGCGAGTAAAGCCCTCTTAAAGCTAAATAACCTTCCTTGAAGGTGGAGATTTTTTTTCTTTAATTATGGTTTGATGACACTTGATTATGAGCTCTGCATTCCACTTTTGTTGGCATACTGAAGACGTGATTGCGATCCTACATTACCTTGCCAATCGTGTTTTCTTTTCCAGCCAACTGAACAAATTGGAACATCTGGAAGAGCTGAACTTGAGCTGCAACCAGCTTAAAGCCATCCCCACTACTGTGGCAAACTGCAAGAGGCTACAGGCACTTATCGCACACTCCAACCACATTAATGTCTTCCCGGAGATCTTCAGCCTTCCTCAAATCCAGGTACTAAATACCATGTTCTTCTGTCTTAATTAGACAGCTTTCCCTGTATGAGGTTTTTTATATCCCAACCGCCTGGACAATGGACTGGGTACTCTTTAACCCAGAACAATCTATTCACACTAGTAGATACTAACCAATAGCTCAATAGAATCTTACTATGTTGTTAATTTATAACTTGTCAACTGGGTTTGATGCCCTTTTTTTTAATAAAATGTATTATTTTATTTTCTTAACAAAACAGGAAACAATTAACATCTAATACCTTTTAGTTCTTGGTCCCCTCCCACCTTTAATAGCAGCCCAATATATACAGCATTATCAAGGAACCATAAGAGTAAACAGTACTGATCTATGTTCCTAATCAATAATACTCCTTCCAACCAGATTGCCCTTATAGCCCCAAAATAACTCGTACATTTCCTTTGCGTTTATATTACCAATAAGATCTCCATCCATGAAAATGTCCCTGCACACCCATTTCCATCATCCCTAGACTAATGCTTGCCATCCACAAAGCTATCCATCGCCATCATAAATTCATCCAAAATCGAAGAAAAAAAACAAAAGGGAAACCACTGCGAGATGTCTCACACCTCACCTCAGAGCACTGAAAAAAAGAAAACTGGAACAAGAATGGAGGAAAAAAAATACACTCAGCAAAAAAAGAATGTGCATTCCAAAACCAGATACCGAAGTACAAAACAAAGATCCTCAAAGCAAAAAAAAATATACTGCACTGAACGTATCACCAATTAGACTAACACCCAGAAAGAGATGTTCAGTATCATCCACAAGCTAAGAAACCCAACATCCTGCAACAACACACCCACCCCCTCTTTAAAATGGTTCGACGACCTGGCAAACCACTTCCAAAAACAAAATCACAAGCGTCCAGCAAGTCATCAAGAGCCACCCAAAGACATCAACCACACCACTAACCAACCGACACCAAAACGGACCACAAGACTAACCTACCGCCCACCAATCTCAACCGAAAAATTCACAAGCCTAGTGAAAAAAAGCAACAGAGCAGGCTCACTGATAGACACTTGCCCACTAGATATGTACAAGACTATCCCTATCCAAAAAACACCTGCAGAATACTTCCGCAGCGTATGTAACCCCCCACTGACAACAGAAAACATACCACAAAGCTTCAAATCGGTTTACATCAAACCACTCCTGAAAAACCCCTTAGGAAACACAGGCAACCTAACCAACTACCTATTAATCCTGGAGGCACTCCCCAAGCTGTGGTGGGTCCCTGATCCTGGTTGGCAGATCTGGTTTAGACCCACCAGGTACTGCGACGAAGATCAGCCTGGGTGCACTCTCAAGCTGTGGTGGGTCCCTGACCTTGGTTGGCAGACCTGGTTTCCTCCTACCAGGCACTGAAACGAGGAACAACCTAGATGCACTGCCCAAGCTGTGGTGGGCCCCAGACCCTGGTTGGCAGGCATTGGTTCCTCTCATCAGGTATTGCGACAAGAAAGAGTGGTATGGAGGTTCTCCCTGTTTGTTGGAGTTCCAGACCCCTGTGAGTAGACCTATTTCACTTTCCTGCCAGGTACTTCTGGGCTTTATTGTTTCATTCTTTTCTTTGAGGTTCCTAGATCCTATCTTCCATACGCCCCGGACCTCTCAAGCTCTTCCCAACAGCCCAATTACCTCCGGGTTGCGTATTGCATTTCTGCCACCAAGGGAGTCCTCCAGCTGCCTTGATAGTTCTCCCAGGGCTTCCTCTTCCTCCTGGTACTTCCCTCCCGGCAGCAGTTAGGGAAAAGCAACCAGAGGTCTTCCTCTGTCCTCGTACTTGCTGCAGAACTGCTCCCACTGTTCTGGTCTAGTCTCCGGTCTCCATCTCTCCGCTCCAGCTTCCCCTGTGGTGGTTCCGCAGCAGGTATGTTTGGTTACTCCTAGGGGCTGCCCTGGCAGTTCAACTCTGGGCTCCACTTCCTTCCTTCTTGGTTCTGCTACCCTGTGTGGCCATCTGCCCCTCTCTCCCGTCTACCGACTGCAGACAGTCCCGGGTCCCTTCAGCCTTCTCTCTATGCTCAGCCCGACAGCTAGCTGGCCTTTCGTTCCTCCAGGGAGGATCTCTTCTTCTTAGCAGTCCATCTTCTCTTTGTATTCCTTTGCAGTCCTGATTGGGTCCTTTTAGTCTGGACCGCTCCTTTTGGTTCAGCAGAGCAATTAGCCCTAGTCTGCACCTCTTCCTTGTCTCAGTGGTTGTTGGTGGTGTAATCTGCAACTCCTCGTGCTTCTTCGTCGTCTTAGTTTCCCTTACTTTGGAGGTCTTCCAGAACTAACTGGGATAGGAGGCTAGTCTGGAAAAGAGTGAGGGCGAAGGAGAGGTGCGTGCGTGTGTGTGTGATGGGGATACCGTGTTCTCCCAAAGTCGCCACTGGTCCCATAGGGGGTTTGTCATCCCATGAGAATCACCTGCTGAGTACCAGCCCCAGAGGGATTATCGGGTAGTGGCCTCACCTCCCTGGCCCCATGGGAAGAGACACCCACCATGGAAGCAGTGACGATACCCTGAGGTTCGTCACATACCCTTCCTTTTACATCAAGGCTTCCCCATCTAAAGTTGAACACATTGTTTCCTGGGGTTTCTCGCGGGGTGTTACATTCAGCGTTGTCACCTCACTTCCTGGTACCTCTGTTTTCATTTTGATTCTAAATATTTGAGCCACCCACTTATTGAATTGGGGTACTGTGCTACCTATGATTAATTGGGTCCGCAAATTGGGAATCACTGCCATCTTGATCCATAGTTTCTTCCCCAGGATGTTGATGGGGATTCAGTCTGGGGATATCCCACCACATGACCATGGACACATCTGACTCTTTCTTTCCTCTTTTCCATCCTCCCTTGGGGAAGCATCTCCGATCTTATGGCACATTCCCTACTCCCACTGTCTAATTGGGCCCAGATTTTCTTTCCTTAAAGTGTGGTGGGTACACTGTGTAGTTTTATTCCCACTAAACAAAAATATGTTGGGGTCTTACTACCTTTTATTTTTCCTCCTCTTGGACTCTCTGGATTTCCTTTCCACTGTGTTATCTTACTGGGCTGGGCACAGATGATATTAGGGAGGGACCCTTTGCTCACTGTGCTTAGAGAGGCACAGCTCCACCTCACTGATGAGGCCCAACAAGGCTGAAACACGTGTATGGTGTTGCTGTTGGTACTCTTGTTCAGAAGAGAATTGACAATGTGGGCGGGACAAAGCCTGATATGCAAATGGGTATTTCCCTTCTGTGAAAGGTACAGTGAGCTAAAGTGTGGCTGCGGACTCTCGAGTGGGTACCTTCCCAAAGAACAAGTCATTTAGCCGTGTTCGTTTTCGGAGAGGGGCGCCTATGGACTATTTTTTCATTGAATTGAATTGATATTTTATTTCTTTCGCGCTCGTACACAAGTGTTTCAGAGCGCGACAAGGCAAGGGAGGGGAACAGGGGACAACAAAACAACGATTTTACTAGGCCCAGTGACATTGCGAACGCGCAAGTGAATGGGAGAGGGGGAGGGGGAGAAGAAAACTGCATGGAAGGGGGGAGAAGTGGAAAGTGCAGAGCAAAGGAGAAACAGATAAATAATAATAAATAAAAATAAATAAAGGCAACAAACTGTGGTAGTGCAGCCAGCAAGTGGCAAGTGCTGGGTTTAAGGCAGCAGACAGGGTAGGTCTGACAAGTGCAGGAAGAAAAAGGGGGGTACTGTATGGGTACAGATACAGACCCCAGTGCAAGGGGTGGCCCAGAGGCAGTGCGGGAGGGTGGCACGGTGAGCAGGTACCTGGGCCCGGAGGACAGAGGTTGGCCAGGTGCACAGTGCCAAGAGAGAAAAGATCAGCAGGGGATAGGGGGAGCAAAGGCAGAAGCAAAGAGGGAAGGTCTTGAGCTGCTTCCGGAACCAGAGACGGTTCTACTCAATTTTGGAGTGGCAGGGAGGCTGTTCCGGGGGGTGGGGGGGCAGCCGAAGACAGAGATCTACCCCCAGCTCGTTTCTTTGAAAAACGACTGACCCTGAGGGAGTTAGAGGTGGAGGAGCGAAGAGCTCAAGAGGGGAGGTATTTGCAGAGGGATAGCTGAAGGTATTTTATTACCTAGGCCCCAGAAAGCCTTGTGAACAATGCAGAGGGTTTTGAATTTAATCCTTGCATCCACTGGGAGCCAATGGAGAGATTTCAGAGCTTGAGAGTTACGATCCCAGGGCTTCAGGCCAAGGACAAGTCTTACAGTCCTGTTCTGGATCAGTTGCAGATGGCGGAGAATAGAGGCAGGTAGATTTAGAAAGAGGCTGTTACAATAGTCCAACATAGAGAGAACCAGAGCTTGGGAGACAGTGAGCTTCTGGGGGAAGAGAGGAAAGGCAGAGTACCTCTGAGGAGGTGCAGTAGGAAGTTTGACTTTTTAGAGACATCAGAGATGTGGGCAGAGAAGGAAAGTGTGGAGTCAAAAATGACCCTAAGGCTCTTAGCCTTGCAGGCGCAGGTAGGAGGGGGGCCAAGGGAGGCTGGCCAGAGAGTGAGGGGAAAGGATTGTGAAGGTGTGCTGATGGGGAGGATCTCCGTCTTGCTGGCATTCAGACAAAGATCATTGGCGGCACAACAATCTTGAATGGCAGACAGGCAATCAGAGATGAGAGATGGAGAGGATGTGGCCAAGGGCAGCCTGAAAATGAGTTGAGTGTTGTCAGCGTAGTACTGGAGATTTGAGCACAAAATGGCAATACAGTGGGCGAGAGCTGGCAGGTATTGGTTGAAAAGCCAGGGTGAGAGATTCGACCCCTGGGGAACACCACAGCTAGAGAGGGAGATAGATGAAAGGGAGGACCCAAGTTGGACCCATTGTTTAAGGGATTTAAGGTTTAGTCACCCTAAGTTTCATAGTCATCCAGACGTGAACCCCTTGCTCACTGTGCTTAGAGAGGCACCGCTCCACCTCACTGATGAGGCCTTACAAAACAGGGCTGAAACACGTGTATGGGGTGACTGTTGGTACTCTTGTTCAGAAGAGAATTACCATAGCATTTTGGTGCTGGACTGCCAATGTGGGCGGGACAAAGACTGATATGCAAATGGATATTTGCCTTCTGTGAAAGGTACAGTGAGCTAAAGTGTGGCTGTGGACTCTCGAGTGGGTACCTTCCCAAAGAACAGGTAATTTAGCCGTGTTCGTTCTTGCAGAGGGGCGCCTATGGACTATTTTTTTATTTTTTTATTTTTTGTTTGTGAGGGATAGTTTGATAATCAATTTCTTAACTTCCTCTCCTGACTGTGTTCTTCAAATGAGGAGAAGATGGGGAAATACATTTTATTCAAGGGGCAATCCCTTGCCTTGTGACCAAACTCCTCACAAGAGAAACATTTCTTATCTAGAGTATGAGATGGGGTTATAGAGGATGGCATCTCGTTTTCTTCATGTCCTACTTTGACGGCGTTGATATCTGGTTCACTATCCCTGGAATTTGTAGGTGTTTCTAATTCCTGGAAATTGTGGGGAGGTTTTAACAGGGAGGATGCTTCTCCCCTCTCTTCCTGTCCTACTAGGAAGCTATGTCTGTGTGAAGTTTTATCAGGATAGATTTTGGGGGTCTCCTTTCTATTGATTGCGAGGGAGAGAGCAGATGCTTTTTCCTGCATTTCTGGGAATGGCTCTTGGATGTATGGGGTGGCCACAGAGTATGTCTGTTTTTCCAGTTTGTTAGGAAGAACTTGAAACTCTGACATGTTATCTTTTTCCTCCTCCTCTCCTCCAGATGTTATGGGGCCCTTGTCTCGGCAGGGAGTTGGGGAATACTATGCCTTTGGGAATCTCAGGGCATGAAATGATTTCCTCCCAGTCCTCTAGTGTTATCATTCGTGCCGGAGAGGGTATTGGGACTTTCTGTTCTAACATTTCAAAGTTTTCTATTCCCAAAGGAAAGGATTTTTCTAAAGATGTTCTGGAAATGGGAAGGTTGGCAATTTTCCATGTGGACTCGCTCTGGGCTCGATCATAACCAAGTTTAAGGTCTTATTTCTGGCTCCCCTTCTGAGTGATAGAACATTTTTTCTTGGGTCCTACTCTCCCAGGTTGATTCCCCAAGTAATCTTCCTCCTCCCTTCTATGGGACTGGCTGAACGAGAGCTCACATAGGGTCTCATATACAAATGTCCCATCGAGTGCCCCCTTTCAATCTTAACGGAATTCGAGGAGAAGTTCAAAAGTGCAGACATCACTTCCTCATTACAGGACAGGATGGGCAGTCATTTTAGCTCTCTCTTTGGTCAGTTTCCCCATGAGGCATAACATAAATAATCATTCTGGAGGGGACGTTTACTCCTAAATCTAAAGAGATAATCTTGCCTCGAGCGGGGACCAGATAATCTTTGTGACAACAAAGATCATAACTGTTTCCCTCTACTGATTTGCTCACTGGAAGAATGGCGTCCGAGGTTAATGGATGGAAGTGACCCCCGTTCTAAGGCTTAAATTACTGTGCGTCTCTTGGCTTCGAAGCCGACCCTGATTTTTTGGTCCTGTCCCAATGGAGTGAAATAAAATTATATTTTATTTATATTGCACTCGTACACAAGTGTTTTAGAGCGCGACCAGGCAAAGGGAGGGGAACAAGGGAGAAACAAAAAAAAACAGCGTTCTTTCTAGGCCCACTGACATTAAGAAAGCGCAAGTGCGTGGAAAAGGGGGAAAGTGCGGAACAGAGGAGGGAACCGAATAAATAAAATAAATAAATAAAGGCGACAAACCGTGGCAGTACAACCAGCAAGTGGCGGGTGATAGATTAGTCAGTAGAGTATATCTGATAAGTGCAGAAGAGAGATGGCAGGGGGACTGTATGGGTACAGATAGAGAACCCAGTGCAAGGGGTGGCCCAGAGGCAGTGCAGGAGGGTGGCAGGGTGAGCAGGTACCTGGGCCCGAATGTCAGAGGGTGGCCAGGTCATGATGCCAAGAGAGAAAACAGATCAGCAGGGCAGAAGGGGGGCAAAGGCAGAGGCAAAGAGGAAGGTGTTGAGGTACTTTCGGAACCGGAGATGGTTCTCCTCAAGTTTCAAGGTGGCCAGGAGGCTGTTCCAAAGGGAGGCCCCAGTCGAAGACAGAGATCTACCACCAGTTTGTTTCTTAGCAAAACGACTAACCCTAGGGGAGTTAGAAGTAGAGGAGCGGAAGGCTCGAGAGGGGAGGTATTTACAGAGGGATAGTTGAAGGTATTTTGGACCCAGGCCCCAGAAAGCCTTGTGGACAATGCAGAGGGTTTTAAATTTAATCCTTGCATCAACTGGGAGCCAATGAAGGGATTTCAGAGCTGGAGAGATATGATCCCAGGGCTTGAGGCCAAAGACAAGTCTCACAGTCCTGTTCTGGATTGGTTGTAAAGGGCGGAGCGTGGAGGCAGGTAGATTTAGAAAAGGCTGTTACAGTAATCCAGCCTAGAGAGAACCAGAGCTTGGGAGACAATGCGCTTTTGAGGGAAGGAGAGGAAAGGCAGAGTACCTCTAAGGTAAGGAGGTGCAATAAAAAGTTTGACTTTTTGGAGATGCCAGAGATGTGTGCAGAGATGGAAAGTGTGGAGCCAAAGATAACCCTGAGATTCTAAGTCTCGCAGGTTGGGGTAGTGGGGTTGATTGGTCTTGGTTTTTTGGGTTGATGACATGCTGGTGGAAAAGATGATGTTGGTCAACCTTTTTCTGGATATATCACTCATGGGACTAGAGATCACGTGATCAAGATTCTTATTCGAATGTGTTCCCTGGTTTTTAACAACCAGGCCCAATCCCACTCCTGACGCTATCTGTAAGGGTAAAGAAGTAAGACTCTGACATGGAGGGGTTATGATTGCCATAACATTTTATTTAAAGATGAAAAAGAAAAGAAAACCCTATCCCACCCTAACTCTAAGAGACTGAAACAACTTGTGTCAGACTGTCCAAAGCAAAAGTCCCAATGTCCAATTTCAGAATCCTAACTCTGTCCCTCATATCTAAGTTTAAACTAAGGTAAAAGTTTGATCTTTCCAGCCCAAAGCGAGTGGTGCCCTTCCCCTTCCCCTGGACAAAAGAACATTCTGGAATCTTCAGACCTTGAATAATTGGGGAATATCTCCCTTCCCCAGCCTTGTTCAGGCTCCTCGTAAAGTTCAACAACTGTTGGGGGGGGGGGATCCCGTCCCCTGGTTGGCCATTCTCAGGCTTCTTTTCTGTCTCCGGGTCCCAGATCTTGATTGATAGACCTGGTTACTTTTCACGAGGCACAATTGCACACAGAAAAGCAGCTTGGATGTGTTGCCAAACTGGAGTGGGTCCTTGACCCTGGTTGGCATACTTGGTTTCCTCTCACCAGACACTGTAACAAAAAACAACCTGGATGCACTCCCCAAGCTGTGGTGGGTCTCTGACCCTGGTTGGCAGACCTGGTTTCCTCCCACCAGGTTCTGTGATGAAGAACAGCCGGGGTGCACTACCAAGCTGTGGTGGGTCCCTGGCCCTAGTTGGCAGACCTGGTTTCCACCTACCAGGTACTGTGCCGAGGAAGAGTGGTATGGAGGCTCTCCCTGTTCTTTGGCCTTCCAGAATCTGTGAGTAGACCTGGGTTACCCTGAGCTTTGTCTCTCTTTTCTTTTGGGTTCCTAGACCATATCTTCCGTACGCCCCGGACCTCTAAGCCTCTTTCCAACAGCCCAATTACCTCTGGATTTTGTGAGGAGTCTCTCTGCCACCAACGGAGTCTTCCATCTTTCCTGATAGGTCTCCCAGGGCTTCCTCTTCCTCCTGGAGCTTCGCACCATGCAGCGGCTCTGCAGCAGTTAAGAAAAAGGAACCAGAGGACTCCCTCTGTCCTCGTACTTAGTGCAGAACTGCTTCTGCCATTCTGGTCAGGTCTCCCGTCTCCTTCTCTCTGCTCCAACTTCCCCTGTGGTGGTTCCACAGCATGGAAGTTTGGTTTCTCCCACGGACTGCCATGGCAGCTCTGCTCTGGGCTCCACTTCCTCTCTTCTTGGTTCTGCTTCCCCTGCAGCGACTTTGCAGCTGGGAGATGTGGTTGTCTGCCCCTCTCTCACGTCTACTGACTGCAGACAGTCCCGGGTCCCTTCAGCCTTCTCTTTATGCTCAGCCCAATGACTAGTTGCCCCTTCGTTCCTCCGGGGAGGATCTCTTCTTCTTAGTAGTCCGTAGTCTCTTTTTATTCCTTTCCATTCCTGATTGGGTCCTTTTAGGCTGGACCACTCCTTTTGGTTCCGCACAGCAATTAGCACTACTCCACACCTCTTCCTCATCTCAGTAGTTGTTGGTCTTGTAATCTGCAACTCCTCCTGCTACTTCCTCATCTTAGTTTCCCTTACTTCAAAGGTCTTCCAGAAGGACCTGGGATAGGAGGGTAGTCTGAAAGAGAGTGAGGGTGAAGCAGAGATGTGTGTGTGTGTGATGGGGATACTGAGTTCTCCCAAAGTCGTCCCTGGTCCCATGGGGGTTTCCTTCCCCATGCGATCCACCTGCTGAGTACCACACCAAGGGGGACTATCGGGTAGCACCTTCACCTCCCTGGCCTCATGGAAGCAGTGACGATACCCTTGGCTTCGTCACACCGGACAAAACTGAAATCGTGATCACGCCCAACAACTCATCAAACCAACTTCACATTCGATTGCCTATGAAAATGGAAAATCGACCAGAACCCTCCAAAGTAGTTAAAAACCTTAGGATACTATTGAACAACAACTTAACACTAGAACCACAAGTCATTGCACTAGTAATGAAGTGCTTCTTCCACCTACACACAATCAAACGGATATTACCTTTCCTTACCTTCAAAAACAGAACTCTTGTCATGTCAAGAATAGGCCAAGCACACAGCATACATCTCGGAATGCCGGACCACCTCACCAAAAAAAATAAAACTACAGCGAATCTAGAAGGCAGCAGCAAGACTACTGCTCATACTCACCAAGAGAGAACACATCACACCAACACTAAGAACCCTGCTGCCTGTCAAAAAAGAATGTTCTTCAGGACACTCTGCATAACCCACAGAGCAATCCATGGCCAAGGAGCGGAATTCATATTGGAACAAATTTCCATTTACAAAACAAATCGAACACTGGGATCCAGCAACAACATTTGCCTCAAACCAAAACAAAATTCAAAGTTTAAATTTGGTGGATCAGCATTCTCCTGCATCTCAGCAAAACTCTGGAACTCGCTCCCAAAAGAAATTCGAACAACTGGAGAACATCTAACATTCTATAATCTACTAAAAACAGGGCTGTATAACTCACTGAGCTAAATAGAAAACACAGTCAGAGAAAAACAGCAATTACAACACAAGTTACACACCTAAAACAATCTAAACCTAATGAACCAAAACCTGGATAGCCACGTAAATCACTTTAACACAGGCCACCATGGAAGAATCTGAGCCCTGCCAAACAAAACACACACATATACCTCTACAGGATCAGAAACCTGAACCGCCACAAAATGCACACAATCTGCAATCTCCTCTAAACCAAACAAGCTACAGAAAACCGAACAGCAAACACACAAACCACCCCTCCCACTCACACACACAAAACCCAACCAAACCATTACCTACCAAAAAACAAACCCAGCCCACATTGACTAAAGCTACCAACAGCACATCAAAGCTCCCTTGCGCTCACCCTCTAGATCTCACTAACTAATCCTTGTGAACACTCTTTTCTTTTCAGAACCGCTCGAGCTTCTGGAGACCACGGAAATGGCAACGATGTGCGGTAGAAGTCACAATACCACAGCATAACATTAGCCTCAGACTTTTCCATGCTTCCACGAACATCACCCCTTTCTTTTGGATATCTATCTCAATTTCCATAAATCTAGTCCACACCTCCATTCAGTAATTCTGGGTAATTCTACTGCTCCTCATCTTCTCACCATGTATCTCTTCACAGTCACCATAGCCATGGCAATAAACAACTTTTCATATGTTACATATTTTGTTACCCCACGTCCCCAAAATCACTAGCTTGGGCTAAGGGTCCAAGGGTCCAGGTGCCCACCAAGTGTCCTTAAATTCTCATTGAAGACACCTGATTAATAAATCTGCAGGTGTGTGGACGACAAAATCATATGCAACTATGCACCTAGTGTTGTTTTATCATTTGGGCAGTTGGGATATCTTCTTCCCGTGGCATGTCATTTTTGGGGGAGATAGAATATCTTGTACAGCATAGATTAGATCAACCGGAGTCTAGCACTGATGACAATCTTCCTAGATGCAATCAGTGCATCCATCCATTCATCCTTACATACGTCCCTTGTCCATTTCTCTATAAGCCTCCCCTAGAGTATTAGTCATATTATTTCCAATAACTTTATAAAGTGTAGAAATTAGCTTTTTGGTATTCACCAAGGAAGGCCACACGTTTTTCCTGGGTGGGGTCGGGGTTACCTAAAATCTCATGATTCCTCAATGTGTTTATACAGGGCATGTCTAAATGTAGGTATTGTTAGAATGTTTTCCAATCCAAACTACTTTTGTAGGTTTGTAAAGGATCAGAGCTGTTTTTCCTTAACAATATCCCATAAACCAAGGATTCCCTGATCCAGCCATACCCTACTATCAGGAACCTTGTAAGGCTCTGTTAGAGAAGTATTGTACCATGTGGGAGTCATAAGGGAAACCTTCCTACTACATCCCATTCCACTCAAGTCCATTATCGCATATCTAATCAAATCCCCTGCGGAGAGCTGGGGGAGATGTGTGCATTGAGAACCTGTGCTGGTGTGTATATACCCATTAGATACCTTTCCAGGTAGGCCTATCTACCTTTTGCACGCACCCAGTCAGAGGCCTCTGCCATTAGTTTAACCCCGTAATATAATTGCAAGCCTGGGAGACTTAAACCCCCTCCTCACATCAATCTACATAATGTTTCAAAGGCTATTCTGGGAAGTTAGAACCCCATAACAGTTTTCAGGTACCGTTATCAAGGATATTAAATTGTTTTTATTATTTTATTTTATTTTTATCATTTTATACAGAGTGGGTTGCAGAACATAAAGAAATTGGGGGAAAGACGAGCATCTTAAAAAGTACATCCATACCCATTAATGTGTATGACATTAACAACCTGAACATGTGCTTCGAATTTTTTTATTGCAAATACTGCTGTTTGGTTCTTCCTACGTGACCACGGAGGGGTCAGAAATGTGAGGCGGACGACTTTGTGAAGGTTTTTCAAAAGATGCCATTTTATTAACTCAAAAGATTGGATAAACACCTCACTATCCCTACCCTGATGAGGATTTCCCTGCCTAAAATAAACTAAAGGAAACACTCTAACAAAATGTTTCTGTCCCTCACACGTATGCATACAATAATTTAGCAAGGTCATTTATGGCAGTTCGAAAGTAACACATATAACAGTTAAGTTCACAACATGATAACTGTCACTCCTTATAATCTGGGTGAATTCCCCTTCCCCAGATTCAAGCAGGATTCTGTTCAACAGTTCCAAAAGAACAAGGAAATCCTGTCTTGTAACAACGTCCCAACACAGTTTTTATGATTCCAACTTGATTACAAAAGTTCCAACACTTCAGAATTGTTCAACAAAGGGTCTTTCTCTTCCACTTGTAATAGTAAGAACTCAAACAACCATCTTCGCCTAAACCAAGAACACTTCCTTAGTTAATCAGCATCAACATAAATTGTCTTTGTCAGGTTTGCTCTATCTATAACAACATATTTGTTTAGAAACAATTGTATACTTCTGCAGCAGTTTATCTAACACTTTCTTCAGCAATTAACGTTAGTCAGGATGATTGATTAACACCAATTCATAGCACTTCATCAACTTCCACCTAGTTTACTTCCATGCCAGGCCTACTGCTTCAATTACACCTGGTTTACTCCCATACCAGGCCTACTACTTCAGAGTTCTCTGTTTTGGTATACTTCCCTGCCCAAGAAGCATAAAGTGTTATTACAACCTCTGACCTGGTATACTCCCCTGCCAGGTCAGCAAATTACAAACAACATGTGTCTCTGTGGTTTAGATAAGCTTACAACAACCTCGCAATGTCTCTTGATTTACACCCGGTTTTAAGCAATTCCCTAGAGAAGACAAGATTCTTTATTACACTTATGTGACTTCCAAAACCTCTGCAAGTTATGCTCCTCTCCTTCTGAATAACCTTCACCAGAGGCCACTTTGGTTTCCCCACTTCTTCATCAACCAAACACTGACAATGATATGGTCTTATTCTGATTCTTCCTTGGCTTTGGCAATATGGGTTTATACCAGCTTCTGTTATGCACTTCTTCAAACATGGCCAATAAGCTTTACAAACTCTTGGACTTTCATTTGCCCCCTTCTCACTTGGGCAATGTTTGTTGGTTTTAAATTAATTGCCTTGCTTTATCTTTCTTTTGGTTTGGGTATTGGTAGTAATAGTAGTTTGCATTGTGTTCTGAAATGATTGTCCTATCTTGTTGCTGGGTTTTAAATAAACTTGCATGCTTAAAAATAGTCAGTTGATTTTACACAATGTTTTCTATGCTTTCTGCCAGTTCAGTATTCAGAATTGCCTTCCTTTGTGTTTTTCTCTCTACGCAATCAATTGTTTTCTGATGTTAAAGTACCTGCTCTGAGCACACAAGCGGTCACAGAGCGCTCCACTGTCACAGTAGCTTGGTGAACTCACCGGGTACGGTGTGCCCTTCTATTTCCCTCGCTTCTCCTAGGTCTTTTGCCTCAGCTGCTCCTCGCAGTCAGGTAATATGCTGCTTCGAGTCTGCTGCTGCCCGTGCCACTCGCACACTGTTCTTCTTCTGCTCCAAAGACTCTCTGGTGCTCGCCTACCACCGGAGACAGCCTTCTTAGGGGAAGCTTTTTAAACTTTTGCTTCCCACTGCGCAGCCTCTGCCGTCCAGGTCTCTAGGGGGCAAGCTTCCTTCTTCGACACTTACTGCTGCGCAACCTCTGCAATTAAGGCTTCTAGCGGTGAAGACCCTCTCAGGACCGGATAATGCTGCACACTTGACAGTGGTCCTGGCGTCTTCCCTCTCCTCCAGTTTCTGCTTCTGCTGCAACATGGAGAGTTCACAACTCCTCCACCTACGACTACTGCTCTGCTCCTTCTTCTTTCTCTTTTACCTCTTGGCCTGCACCAGAGGGGGCCTTTTAAGCCTCCCAGTTTCCCTCAGGTTTGGGTCATTTCCATTAACAAGCTGCACTTGCACTTGCAAACAGTTGTATTCTTCTTGAACCCTCCTCTTCGTACCAGTACTTCTGGGATTATGGGACTTGGCGTCCATAATGCAGAAATCTGTTTTTCTAACTTCTTCTATTTTACAATAGGCAATTAGAAGGTTTGGGTCTTGGAGAAGTTGAACAAGGGGATTTTGCATCCCTCCTGACCTGCTCTGCCCCGCCCCTCATGTTATCCTCCCGCAGAACACCACTCCCAGGGTCTGCATCAGAAAGCATCTGCCTGTCCCAGGCCAGGTTTTCTGGGGGAATCATCTCTGATTCATTACACCACCAAGATATTTGAATGAAGTAGGCTCAATTTCTAAAGGGCTTCCCATTAAATTAAGGGGTTTTCCTTCTTGCACCACTTAATGGAACAACCTTCCTAATTGTATCAGAGAATGCTATGGTCCCTGAACTCCCTGCTGATAGGCATTGCACACAGTACCGACAACAATGTGTCACTTAGATATAGAAAGACATCATCACCATATGGGCATATCCTGTTATCATATGTGTGGTAGGTCGGCATAAGGAGAAAGATAAGGAGGTATGGTTTTTCACATGTTTATTCTGTCTTCAAAGAAAAGAAACCTAATCACTCTTTAAACTTGTGATTCTAAATCCTAGTCTCTACAAGAAGATTCAAAGGGTGATTGTCAGAATGGCTTAAAACAAAATAGTCCTTTTTGCAGAAACCTGCTCAGTTTCTTCCCCTACTCTTCAACAGAAAGATACAAAACAACCAAGACATGCTTTTTGGGTTTTCACCAAATATAAGAGATGGCTGCTGTCCATCCCTTTGTTTTTCTTTACCATAGGCCCTAGCCTAGGATTACAGTTTCAGGTATGTAGCTCATATGCTGGGGAAAGTGGTGACCATCCTGGGTTTCCAGTCTGGTTTCTTAGGGTCTTGATAGCCCTTGAGAGTCTTGCAGTCATTCTTCCTTTCTTTGTTTGCACCCCCTTCTCGAGGAGGGCTTTTCACTCTTTTCTCTTTGATCTGTGCATCACTCTCAGCCCTGCCTTGCCTTTTCGAGGCACTTTGTTTTGGTTCTGGCAGTTGCGCTGGATGGGCCACGTTACTCCTCCACAAAGGTTTTCTGCAACCTCTTGGTGCATGCTGCTAGCTGGGACGCTGCATCGGGTGTCCAAAGACGCATCATTGTCTTCAAAATTCTTCACTCTCTTTTTCTTCAACTCTTCTAAAACCTCTTGATCCCAAAGATGGTAAGCCTTCCACCTGCACATTCCCACTGGTCGATGATCAGCCAGTTTGAAGGCAAATAATAATTGGAAGGATCGGTAACCCTGCATGGACAAGTAATTCAACTCCCTTACTCTGTAAATATCAAGTATCCGGAGAGACATATGATCAGATCGGTATATAGAACAATGTTCCCCAGAATGACAGGAGTAGCAGTTACCATCCGTGTGCCTTGACCGGCCTGCATCGATCAAATTTAAAGCACTTGTTCAACCGTGATGTTTTATCGGGGGGAAAAGTGGGGGGCATTTTTCATTGAGACACCCCCGTTCGGTCTCTCAAAGTATCTAACACATCATTAAAGCCCCACTCCCTTCATTATCGTTACTCGGCTGGCAGACCTAAGAATCACCATGCTCATTTCTGCCATAACATCTTGTGAGCCTGCAGGGGTACATACATATTGCTTAGAGTAATCTTCTCTGACCCCATTCTGCTGGTGAAAACAAAGTATCTGCCATTACTCCCTGAAGCCTCTCATAAAGTCTGAATCCTACACTCTATTATACACATTTCAATGACTAATGGAGCAGTGCATACCAGCCAGATGGGTTTTCTAAAAAAAGAACCAATCAGTGCCTTATTTTCTAAAATACGTCTTGTTTAATCTTATTGCCTAGCCCATGGATAGTCCAAGCTATGCAATTAATTTGTAAATTTCCCATTCCAATTGTATCCCAAACTTGATCAAATCATATTTACTCCATCCAAAACCATAAAACCCTCTCTTCTGTGGATGTAGCTGCCATAGGTGACTTGGTGTTTGGTTTTCCTACAATGCCACCACCAAAATCACTCCCTAACCCCAACCCTATACTCCCTTTCCCCAAGAAGTATTTGTCGCTGAACTACCCAGCCAAACTGAAAAAATTGATTTGAACAAACAATCTAGTAGACTTTAGTTAGTGATTAAGCGCCATAATTTCCTCTTTCGAATGGATTGTGTCCTGTCACGTATTCCTCATCTTTGATATATTCTGATATCCTGCTTGCAGCTCAGAATGTTTTCTCAGCAGAGACCGCTGTGCGTCGTCGTTGACTTTGTGTCCTTCGAGGGCCTCCGTCCTCCTCGAGTATGACGGTGGTATATAAGGCACCCACCGCGCCCGTTGCCTCAGTTCTGTTTTTCTGCACTGCTGATTGAAATGGTTCTTCACCTCGGCATGTTTGATAACTATGTAGTTACAAAAAATGTCGACTGATACCCCGAAGACTGACTTCAAGAGATGTGCCGAGTGTTCGGCTAAGATGTCTATAACCGACCCTCATCTGGTAGGTCTATGGTGCCTGGGGTCAGGCCACATCTTTAAGGATTGTGGCTCGTGCCAGTCTATGACTGGAAAAGCTTTAAAGGAGAGGGAGGGGAAACTTGCTTTGGGCAAACGATCCCCAAAGTCGCCTTTGGTAACCGCCACAAAAAAATCCGAAGATAAGAGCCCATGAGAGAGATGTCCACACAGGTCCAAG
This sequence comes from Ambystoma mexicanum, assembly GCF_040938575.1. Taxonomy (NCBI): domain Eukaryota; kingdom Metazoa; phylum Chordata; class Amphibia; order Caudata; family Ambystomatidae; genus Ambystoma; species Ambystoma mexicanum. Next base: position 37,837,716 of record NC_090922.1, on the reverse strand, counting down.
AGGCACAGTAAGCGCACCATGCGTTCAAGATCTCTCCATTCCTCTTCATCGTTTTGGAGGAGAGCTAAGAAAAGGCGTCATCGGTCCAGATCGTCATCTAGGGATTCTTTACCCGAAGGGAATCGGGTAAGCTTACTGAAGAAGGGACTAGTAAAGGAGAGCTGGAAAAATTCTGCCTGCAGATTTTGGAAGTGTTTGAGAAGGCAGCGACATCAGCTCCTTCGAAGAAGTCGTTAGAGACTCCTGACCCCATTGCGCGGAAGGCCAACAGGGTGTTGATGAAAAACACTGACCGCGTGCCTAAGAGCCCAGACAGCAGATTGTCAAATGCTTCGAAGACCTCTAAGGCATCTCTTGCACCTCTCATGGCCTCGACGCTTTGAAGGGATACCCCTCCTCCGACCCACTCAACACTATCAAAGGCATCTAAGTCGAGAAACTCGAAGTCATTGGAGTCGCGGTACTCAACACCTTTTTCGGAACCGTCGAAGGTTTACAAACCACAAGACAAATGAGACATTTTTAAGTCTATGGCCTCTATTTATGAGGAGGAGGAGGAACAAAGCCCCATTTATGATTTTGGACAGCAGTACGACAATTCTGGTGTTCCACAGGAACTGATATCCCAGGAATCAAGAATGAGGGACCTTGTGGACACCCTGGAGCATGCCATTGGTCTGGATACTTCACCAGAAGTTGATTTTGGTACCCCTGAACGCTCAGGACATGCTGATGCTTTTTATAGAGCAGTAATGGCAAAGGTTATAGAATACCTGGGCTGAGGTAGTTCTGTTGAGAATGAACAAGATGACTTGACTGGTATCTTGGATGAGGGGCCACCTAAGGACCCAGTCCTTCCATTTTATACTGCAGTCAAGAATAGGGTCTTTGAGAACTGGAAAAGTCTGGACACGTTCCTGCAGTCCACAAGGACTTCACTTAGAAATACAGACCCTCTTCAATGGATCCAGAGTTTCTTTCGAAAACATCCAAGTCCTCAAAGCCTTGTTGTTCAAGCAGCCACTGCCGCTTCTAAGGGATCAGCCTATCCCATGATTCCTCCAGACAGGGAGGATAAAAGGCTTGATGCTATTGGGAAAAAAAAAGATTTATTCAGGGAGTATGGCACTGAAGGCAGCCAGTGTAACTTGTGCACTGGCAAAGTTTACCTACACTTTGTGGGAGGTAATTGCCATTGCATTGGAGCAAATTCCAGAGGGTGAAGAAAGGGATGGTTTTATGAGCATTATTCAGGACGGGAAAGATGCTGTGTGTCAATCTTTGCAGTCAGGTCTGGACACTGCAGACTGTATTAGCTGTTCTATGGCATCCTCATACTGTGCTTAGAGGATTTGCCTGGCTATGGAAATCAGGGTTTGCTTGTGACGTGCAATCCAGACTGTTGGATATGCCGTTTGAAGGGTCTTATTTGTTTGGAACAAAAACAAATGAAGGCCTTGAGAAATTGCAGTCATCTAAGGCAGCAGCAAAATCTCTGAGTCTGGCCATTAGACACCCCATATGTATTGGTGGTGCGCACACCGATTTTCATAGGTTTGGGATGTTAATTAAACAATGTGTTTAGGAGATTTTGAACCATAGCTTGAGTTGCGGGGGAGAGAAATACAGCTCTGGCACAGAAAGCTGCTACTGTGTATTGAGAAAGAAGTAGTGTCCTGTATTGAAGGACACTCCCGTTCCCTGCACACTCTTAGTACTGAGAAAACTCAGTCAATATTTGTGATTTAATGTCGGTAGTTATGACTACTAAATACAGTTCAGCTCGTATCTGAAGAGCCAACAACAGTCAGTGAATTTTTAATATAAATTTACTAAGAAAACTTTCAATATTCATATGGACTTCTCCATGCAATTAAGGAGTGTTGAGCGACACGGTAAGGTAAGTATGGCCACACTGCAAAAATAGGAGTGTGGAACTATGATCAGAGGATGCAACTATGTTCTGGTAGCTAGATATATGCCTATTAGATGCAAGCTGCCTTACCTTCAAGTAATTTGATGTCTGTTAAACACTGTTAAAACCACAGGGTGGTTGAGTTGGTCGGGCAGAGGAGCAGCTACAGTTTCCTTGCCTTCTGCACCGGTCAGTACCCCAAAACCGCTTTGAAGACTTAAAGCATTTGTCTGCAGTGGGAGGCAGGTCAGCCCAGCATCTAATGGAATGGTGAAGCATTACAGAAGATGCTTGGGCTCTACAAACTGTTGCCCATGGCTACTGCCTCCCCTTTCTGAAAATACCTCTTAACTGTCCCCCAAGAGGCCAGTACTTGAAAGTACCAGATCCACTCCTCCTACAGGAAGTTCAGACACTGTTGGAGAAGGGTGCAATCGAACAGGTACCTGTAGCGGAAAGAAATCAAGGATGGTATTCTCCGTATTTCCTGATCCCAAAAAAGGATGGAGGATTGCGACCCATCTTGGACTTGAGATGCTTGAACAAGTTCTCCAAGAAGGACAAGTTGAAGATTGTCACTCTTTTGCAGATCCTCCAGACCCATCAGCTCCAGGATTGGATGGTGTCATTGGGTCTTCAGGATGCTTGTTTTCAAGTGCTGATTTATCTCAAGCACAGAAAATACCGGAAATTCGCTATTGGCAGTTCTCACTATCAGTTTCGGGTACTGCCATTCAGACTGACCTCTATCCCTAGGGTATTGACCAAGCTGATGTCGCGGGTGGCAGCGAATCTACGAGGGTATGGGGTTTCACATCTACCCCTACCTGGACGATTAACTGATCAGAGCCCGTTCACCCAAGCAGGCTTTTTAACATCTCTACAGCAGCTGTCGCTCTCTCCACTGACTGGGCTTCTCCCTCGACTTCAAGAAGTCCCACATGACACCGTCCCAAAAGCTGCAATTCATTGGAGCAGTCCTGGACTCTTCCTTTGGGAAAGCTTCGCCAACCGGGGTAAGTGCTACCCACATATCGCAGATGGTAAGCACATTTCAGAGTGCCCCAAATCTTCCAGCCTTCGATTTTCTGAGATTGCTTGGTCTCATGGCATCCTGCATCTTTCTGGTGCCAGAGGCCTGCCTGAGGATGAGGTCCCTTTAGTGGGCCTTCAGGACTCGGTGGTCACAATTCTCTGGCAGGATGACAAATCTGATACGGATCCTGAGCAGGATCATGCACGATCTCCTGTGGTGGGCCGTCAAGGAGAATTATGTTAAAGGGGGAAACCTTTTGGCAACCATGGCTGGAGATTTACAGTGGTTACAGACGCCTCCCTCTCTGTCGAAGTCCAAACTGCATATCAACCTTTTGGAGCTGAGGGCGATCAGACTAGCGCTGATGGCCTTTCTGCTCTCTATACGGGGAAAGAATGTCCTGATAATGACAAACAATATACTGGCAATGGATTACCTCAACAAGAGAGGGGGCGTAGGGGCACTACCACTGTGCAGATAGGCGATGCAGCTCTGGTTTTGGGCAATGCAAGAAGGAATCCAGCAGTTCATCTGGCCAGAGAGGAAAACGCAGCGTTGGACGCTCGGAGCAGGCCGAGCATTGCCTCCCACGAGTGGGAGCTAGCTCAGGAAGTCCTTCAAGAGATCTCCGTCCTTTGGGGAAACCCTCAAGTATATCTGTTCGCGTCCAGTGTCAACAGGAAGTGCAACCTGTTTTGCCCCAGGGAATTTCTTCAAGAAGGGAAGCATTCGAAGTGGACTGGGAATTTCCACTGCTGTACCTGTTTCCGCCAGTCCCCGTCATTCCTCATGTTCTCAGCAAGCTGAGGAAGATTTGGAAATCCATGATCCCGATTGCTCAGGACTCGGGCAGCAGAACGTGGTACCCAGAATGTCTGGAAATGGCCATCTGACCTCCAGTTCGTCTTCCACAAAGGCAGGATCTCCTCTCGCAAGAGGAAGGTCGCATTCTTCATCCAGGTTGAGGTACAAAGATTGGGACCTTCCGGAAGACGTCATGGAGGTATTGCTTTCGTCCAGAAGGCCAGCAACTAAAACGCTATACTGCTGCCGTTGGAACAAGTTCTGCAGCTGGTGAAGAGATAAAGGACTTCATCCATTTTCTTGTGACATACTATCGGTTTTGTCTTTTCTCCTACATCTAACCCATCCGGGGCTACAGGTTGCTACAGCCAATGGCTATCTGGCTGCGCTGTCCATTTTTAAGCGCTCTCCAGAACAAGGTTCCTTCTTCAAGGTTCTTACTGTCATCCAGTTTTTAAAAGGATTGACCAACAATTTACCGCCGTTTTCATTGATTGTTCCGGTCTGGGATGTCAGCGTAGATTTAACCTGCCTGATGGGTTCCCCATTCAAACCATTACATTATTGTCCACTTAGGATGTTGTCTTTGAAAACGGTATTCTTGACCTCCATTACCTCTGCTCGCAGAGTGAGCAAGCTTCAGGCCTTATCTTCTAAACCACCATTCACGGTCGTTCACAAAGACAAGGTAGTTTTAAGGGTTTGTCCTTCTTTTCTACCAAAAAATAGTATCAGAATTTCATTTGGCACAAAAGATTGTTTTACCGGCTTTCTACCCTCCTCCTCGTCCATCTTAAGAGGATGAGAGGTTACACAGACTTGATCCTAGAAGCTTCTATATTAACAGGGTTTCTAACATAAGACTGGATGACCAATGTTTTCTTGGTTACCTGGGCCACAGAATGGGACAGCGCAATCAATCCCAACTCCTGCAAAACACTGCTATAGGAGAATATCGAAGATGAGGAATACGTGGGAGGACACAATCCATTCGAAGAACAAGTTAATGTTCTTTGTTTTTTTACATTTATAAAGCTCACTAGCAGCCCAGAGGCCTCGAGGCACTGTTGCAAGAGAGTGACTTAGTTACATGGACAATATTTTGCTCTAGGTTACAGTGAGCATAACGTAACATATTACAGTGCAGACTTAGAGATGATACATAAGGGTGGTTACAGGATACAGTATCATACAGTGCAAGTGAGAGCTACGGCCTGTTCATACAAACAGTAGAGTTTTAACAGCTTTTCGGAACGCTAGGTGTGACTCTATGCTTCTGAGGTGGGGTTGTAGGGAGTTCCAGTGGGTCACTTCCCAAAAAGGGAAGCTGGAGCCTCCTGCTCAGACTCTGTGTCTTGGGTGTTGTGATTAGGTTGGTGTATGCGTTTCTGGTGGGTCTGCTGCCTGGATGCCTGTGATAGGTTTGGTGATTCTCTGTGACAGGTTCAAAGGGGCAGTGTTGTGGATACATTTGTGCGTGAGGGTCAGAGTTTTAAAGATGAGCCGCTCTTTGATGGGAAGCCAGTGAGCTTGTTTCCTGGCTGCTGAAATGTGGTGCATTTTGGGAAAGGTGATGGCAGCCCTGAGGGCATTATCCTGGACAGTCTGGAGTTTATTGATTTTTTTTTGCAGAGGTGCCTGCTAGGAGGGCATTACAATAGTCAAGTTGAGACCCTATTATGGCTCTGGCTTTGGTGAGGCAGTTGTGCGTTGAGCAGTTTAGAGTGGTAGGCTGCTGCGGATGCTATGGCGTTGACCCGCCTGGTCATTGAGAAGTTACCAGGGGTTAGTGACTTGTTCTTCTGTAAAAGTGTCCATTCAGTCTCATATTTCAAAGTTGTGTTCTTAGGTTGTCCATCATATTGTTAGAATTAACCAATGTCATGATTCCCCAGGGAGATAAGGAGTTCGATTCCAGCTGATGATTGCATTTGTGGTGCCTAGCTGTCTTCTCCCATTGTTTTGCCTCTGTATCTGTTCTTTTCTTTGTGGATATCCTTGACGGCTTTCAAGCCACACCCGAACCTCCCTGGGAGGTGGGTTAACGAAGTATGCCTTCCCATTGTGAAGCACTTTAAGTTTTGCCAGGAAGAGTACCATGTATTTGATTCCTTTGCACCTAAGATCTGACACTTTCATGTGTTTGGTGTTCTTGCCGAACCTCTCTGTTGAAGTCTGGAAATAGCAGTGCTATCGCCCCATCAGCTATCAAGATTTGTGCATTTGCTCCTCTTGGTGGGGGTCTTGCGGGGTGCGAGCCACCCGGATACCTATGTGCTTTTTTCAACCTGATTGACAGGCCTTTCTTGCTGAAATGACTAATCAACCAACTTTCCAGAAACAGATCCATAGAACCCCCTCAATTCTCATTGCGAAACCATCAATCCGTGCGTTGTTCTTGAGCAATCGCCTCTGTGCATACTCCAGTCTGTCTTCTATTATTTTGGTGACTCCCTATAGTGTGTGCACTTGTTCTTTTAAGGATGCCATTATGTTCTCCAGAACCGAGAGACGATCATCTGCCTCTTGGGTTCGGTCAGCGATTTTCTTTTAGTCAGCATGCAAGAGGGGATAGGTACACTCCCACCTCTCGTATTTTCTCCTCAAAGGATTGCCTTTGAATTCTTAATTTTGGTCACCAACTGTGCCAAAGTAGGTTACACATTTGTAATAGCAAAGGAAGCACGTGGACTATACTCTGCCTCAGCTCTCTTCATGGCAGTGCTCAAAGTCGGTCCCTGTGACCTTGAGACAGAGATATAGTTGTACATCTTATTGCTCTGGGCAGACTTCCTTGACCTGCCCTTGTTATTGACACCAGTTTATGTATCTGAGGCCGATTCACAAGGATAAATGTAGAAGTGTATGCAATCACCAGATCAGGCTATCTTCCTAGTGCCTTTGTAGCTAAGCCCATCTCGGTGCCAATGGCAGTCGTGAGCCTTCATGTAATGTTCATAAACCAGAACTAGACTACATTGAACGGTTCTGGCTAGGAGTTACACTGCTAGGAGGGTTCTTTTACACAAACTAGACTGTCACCCCGGGTAAAACCTCCTTTTTCCCTAACCGAGCCAAGTCTTGAGTTGGGTAGAGTCCAATCTACTTCTATAGCACTGCCATGTCTTCATTTCCAAGACGAGGCCCCTCTCCTGAACCAACAGTGTTGTTAGGATTAAACACTTCGAATATTATTTACACACAGGAGTACAGAGCTTATCATTCCTCTGCCTTCCAGCACCTGGTCTGGGGTCTCCCAACCCCTACATCCTGCCACCACTAGCAAATATGGAGGACTGTCAGTCCGGTTTCTACCCCTTGCCTCTGGCAGTCTCCACTCCTTCCACTCTATTTGGGTGGCCTGCTCTATTTCCTGGCTGTCTCCGCCTGGTGACCCCACAGCTGAACCTCCAACAGTGCCTAGCCACTCAACTTAGCTTCTACAGTCTCAGCAGTACCTTTTAATATATCCCATGGAGGGGGCGGTATAATGGGCCATACAGGCGATTCCTACCCAACGCCCAGGCTCTATGCAATGGGAGCCTGCGGGCCAAACATCCATTGGGCCCTTTCACCTCCACTCGTCTCTCTGGAAAGCTGTCTGGGCCCCCTACTTCCACCATGAGGAGAGAGCCAATTGCACACTTACCAAGTTGAAGTCTTGTCGATGCAGGGACTTGCGAACACGGAAACCATGCAAAACATGCTGCTTTGCTCAGCAGAGCTCACAACTTGAATACTCTTTGCAATGCAAGATGACAGCTTATCCAGATGTTGGACTGCTTACCAGTGCCCCCTAGGAACAGGGAGGAGCCCACAGAACAGGCTGAGAACCCGCTACAAGCTCAAAACCACAAGACCAAAGCAAAAAAGTATTAATCAACATACCTGTGAAGGTTTGAAGATGAGACGAAATGTCCATAGGAGAGAGACCTGTCACCTAAAAAGGAGGCTGGTGTGGCTGACTAGTTAAGGAGAAGAGGAGACTCATTTGGAAGTGGCTGGAGGAAAGGAAGTGACTTAAAGGGAACCAGAGGTTGGTGTAGGGAGTGGTTGTTGTCTCCTTTTTTGGTTTAGTCTGACTTATAACAGACTTATTAGCAGTCAAATAACGTCTTTCAGTGATACCACCCGGCCTGATATAAGGTTGACTCTGCCCCAAACATCCTGGCCTTATAGAGGAACCAGTCTGGTGTGTGAATGATTCAGTCCCAGCCCTTCCCCCTTTAAGAAACAATCCTAACATATGGCAGACTTTACTTCCCTGACAGCCTTTTAGAGATGTCAGCCTGTCCCATCCCTTCTTCCTTTTCTGAGTCACTGACGTGCCCAGATCCCAGTGTCCTTTCAAAGTCATGACCCCGACCATGACACTGACATGTGACTTTGCCCTAGCCATGCTTCCATTTCAGTACCACTGGCCTGGCTGTAAAAAACAAAACCTATAGGCCTGTCCATCTATTTTTAAGGAGCTCGTTTTGCATGCGAGCAGCAGTGTAATTTGATTGCTGGGTTCTAAACAGGGGTATTTTGTTATTGTACCATGGTTTTGTTCATTTAATGGGCCCCATTACAATTATTCTGGTACCCGCGAATGGGCAGTTACCGGTTCATTATGGCCCCGCCGGACCCGGTAATTGCCCATTTGCGGGCGTCGGAATGAAATGCTCCCCATTCCCATTTGAGCCCAGTAGGACTCAAATGGGAATGGGGAGGTCAGATGCACCGGCACCATTTGTGAATGGTTCCGGTGCATGTGGCATGCTCTGCACGCGGGTGCCATTCCGCCCGCCATTTCAGACCTGGCAGGGGGAAAAGGCACCTGCGGGCAGAACTCATAGTGTGCTGGTCCGGTAACTATGGTACCGGCAAGCTTACTGGTACCGTACTTACCGGACCGGCAAACTTGCAATGAGGCCCAATGAGTTATTATGTGTTTGTGTTCAGATTTATGTCTAGTTTAATTCATTTGTGCCTATAGACACCTCATAAGACACATTAGAATGTTTTGCTGTAAAAGCATTCATGCATGATCCAAAATCGTGTTACACATCTTGAGATCTGTCACTTACGTGCTCTAAAGAGTCCACTCTCACTGACACTTCTTTTTTTGTTGATCTATTTATTTCATTTTTCATGAACATAACAAGCAATTACAGAATACATGTGCATTTAAAAATAATCAATTAATAAACAAATTTTATTCATATACAATTTACCCCAAAAAAGACGAACACAAAAACAGACTCATACACACATACACTATAACCCAACCAACTATTCAGAAATTTCAACCATCTTCCATACACATACCCAAACTCTCAATTCAACCATAGAACACATTAAAGGAAGTCTACATTTCAAAATATCTCTCTGTCATATCTTTCCTATAAAACAACACCTTCTCAAAACTAGATAAAACCTGCATCTAACAAACCCAATCTTCCAACTGTGGCTTTATCCGTGTCTTCCAGACCTTCATTATTTGTTTAACTGCCAGCAGCTATTTCCCAGTGCTATTGCACTTCTACCAGTCTGAGATAGCAATACTGCTGGTAATGGTTGACGTGGAAATGACATGCCCATAATCAAATCTATCCTATCTAAAACATCTTTCCAATAATCACATACCCTCACACATTCCCACAGCATATGTAACAAAGTTCCCACTTCCGAGCCACAACTCCAACATCAATCATCACTGATCAGTCCTAACTTGTGCATGCAGACAGGTGTCCTGTATATGTGCCCTACTACCTTCTGATGAATCAACCTCAAGTTTAGGTCAAACTTTGCTTTATACACAGCTCTCAATACAAATTCTGATTAATCAGGTGAGACTTTACATTGCAATTCTGCCTCCCACCTCCGATGTAAATTATCCCAACATGCAACATAAACTGCTGATATAGGCATCAGTTTTAGGAAGGTTGAGACCATGTGGGGTGGATTGTCAAAAATAGCACATAAACTTGGTTTCTTCTCAAGCGAAGATTGTAACAAGCCTAATGTGTATCAACTACCCCTTGAGTACTCTGTATCTACCAAGTTCCAGCGACACTGAATTAAAGTTTTGTCTAAATGCCATAAAACTCATCATTTTTTAATTCCTGAAAACATCACCAATTTTCTGAATCCCTTTCAGAATCCAACTCCGCCAATGCAATGATCGATTATCAACCTGAATTGCCGGATTACATAATAATGACCCTCATATTTTACCCACCAATCCTGTTCATTTTCCTCAAACCATGAAACTAACGCCACACGTGAAGCCTTAATTGAAGGCAAGCTGCTGCAACTTCATGTCCTTCTTTTGAGAGAGTAAATATTATCCAACAAATAGGGGTGCACAATCTCCATCTCCAGCCATCCCTGCATCATATTTTCTACAGAACTAAAATAATATGCCTTTCCAATATTTCTCCAGATCAAGATAGCCGAATCCTCCCTCATCCACACCACGTGTTAAGATGTACTTTGGAATCCTGGGTTTCAGAGGAATTCCTAAAATATCTACTCTATCTTCTGCAAATTCTTCTTTGTAAATCTCAGTGGTAAAGATTGTATAATATAAAGCACCTTAGGTAGTCATTTTAATCGTATTGACCTTGGCCCAAACACCCAATCGTAGCTTCCACCATCCCTTTACATCCTTCGAAATGCCCTCAGTCAGTCTATCCACCTTAAAGTCCACAATCTTATTCAAATTTCTGAATAAGTAAATACCTCGGTACTGCACACAATGATTTGCCCATTTACAATCCCAGGTGAAGAATGTTCCCGAGTTCAGTTAGGAGACAATGGAAACACTTCAGTCTTGTCCCAATTTATTTTACATCTAGATGGTTGCCCAACCACCTCGAAAAAACCCTCAACAAAATAATACCGTCTCCTGGATTGGACAAAGGTACAGCCATATCATCAGCATAGGATAACACTTTAAACTTATGCCTTATGCCTTCCAATATATATGTATACCGTGAATATTTGTCTCTTTTCTTATTCTCGCTGTAAGCGATTCCAGAGCTATATTAAAAAGAAGCTGAGAAAGGGGACAACCCCCGTAACATGGTAATTTCTTTTGAAAGTACACCATTTAGTCAAACTTTAGCTTTTGCTCCAACATGCATACAATATATTGCACCCAGAAAGACTTCACCAAACCCCATTTCTTTGATAGTACGCTTCAAAAAGATCCAATTCACCCGATCTAAAGCCTTTTCTCCGTCCAATAAAACAATTTTAGCACCTTCCGTTACATTGTTTTCAAAATACCAATTAAGGTTCTAATATTATCATATCCAAAATGCAGGCTCATAAATCCACACTGAGTTCAGTGAATGATTTCCCCTATACATCTATCCAACCTGTTCGTCAAAATGTTTGTAAACATTTTAAGATCAACATTAAGTAGCAATATTGGACGGTAGTTGCCGCATTTCTTATGATCCTTCCCTGGTTTCGATATTAGTGTAATTAGAGCTTCCCCCATAGATGGACATAATCCCCCACCTTCATGAACAATTCACATAAAAAAGGGGACAATTGATTCGAAAAGACTTTATAATATTCACCTGGTATACCATCCAAACCTGGTGATTTCCCAATTTGTAATTGAGAGCTGACTGTTAAAACTTCTATCTGTGATTTTCTCCTCTAAGACTCTTTTACTATTACCAGAAATGTTTGGTAACAGAATCATCTGAAAGAGATTATCCATATCCTGATCTTGTAGGACATTTATTTCCTCATACAAAGACAATCAAAAACACTCCCATATTTCTGAATGTTTTACTACAAGCTCCCCCCCCATCATTTTCCACTCCCTTAATCGCGTGTCATGCATGCTGGACGCTACGCTCGTAGGACAGCGAGACCGTTCTACTCCAAATGGAGGCTATTCGATACGTTACCGGGAAAACGACGTTTACACTCTTCACGTCGCTAACTTCACGTGACTTTTGCTTCGTCACGTGACCTACGGTATTACGTATTTAAGCAGCGTAGAAACTTCACTCGCTGCTTCTGATCGTCTCTATTGGCGTTGTGTAGCTGAACCTCTGATCTACATCCTGGCATAATCCTACAGCTACTTTTGGGCCTTCGATAGCGTGTGTTCCGCCACACGCTGATTCCTGGAACTATCCCTTGCGTGATAATGCACACGCGTTCTCTGTCTTCAATTGCGGCTGGCCAAGGCTGCGTGAATCCGGCCCGCGTGTAAAATCCACACGCGCTCTTTGTCTTCACACGCGGCTGGCCAAGGCTGCGTGAATCCTGCTCGCGTGTAAAATCCACACGCGCTCTTTTGTCTTCAAGTGCGGCTGGCCAAGGCTGCGCGAATCCTGCCCGCGTGTAGAATCCACACGCGCTCTTCGTCTTCAAGTGCGGCTGGCCAAGGCTGCGCGAATCCTGCCCGCGTGTAAATCCACACGCGCACGTTGTTTTCACACGCGGCTGGCCCAGGCTGCGCGAATCCTGCCCGCGTGTAAAATCCACACGCGCTCTTCGTCTTCAAGTGCGGCTGGCCAAGGCTGCGCGAATTCTGCCCGCGTGTAAATCCACACGCGTACGTTGTCTTCACACGCGGCTGGCCAAGGCTGCGTGAATCCTGCCCGCGTGTAGAATCCACACGCGCTCTTCGTCTTCAAGTGCGGCTGGCCAAGGCTGCGCGAATCCTGCCCGCGTGTAGAATCCACACGCGCTCTTCGTCTTCAAGTGCGGCTGGCCAAGGCTGCGCGGATCCTGCCCGCGTGTAAATCCACACGCGCACGTTGTCTTCACACGCGGCTGGCCCAGGCTGCGCGAATCCTGCCCGCGTGTAAATCCACACGCTCACGTTGTCTTCAAACGCTATTTTCTTCTAACTCCTGCATCTGTGGAATTAACAGAAGGATTGATCCCTAAAGTGGGAAGGAAGCCTTTCAAGGATCATTGTAAGTGACTTTGAACTGAACTTTGGACGCTATCCTGTGGTGAATTCAACCCGTATCTAGCGTGAGCCTCGTTCCGTTCGGGATAAGTCTCCCTTACTAATTTTCCCTTCCCTGTCGTTTTGTTCTTCATTTCAAATCCATCAAGAGACTTCTGGATTGTTCTACCCAGAGATACAGGTCAGTGTGATCATTCCTGTCATTATCTAATTCATCATACTCAGATTGGAGCAGTTATTCATGACACTTTAATTTGTCCTAGGCTGGATTACTATACCTTACCCACGCCCTTTCCAGTGATCCATCGCTCTGCCTGTTTTATCAGCCAGAGGGTTGTATCATTTGGAAGGTCTTTGTTGACTTCACGACTATCAAGTCGGGTGAACAGGGATCCGGAAGACCCTACCTCCTGTATCCTTTTGAGTATTGTATCCTTTTCAGTTGATACTTTGGTACATTTCTGACATCGCGGCCCTTTCTGCCATGTTCTTTAATTTGCTTACCAACAACCTACCACATTTATCTCCCCCCTCCCAATTTTTTTGTTTTTAACAGAAAAGACCCTTCTCTATCTGCATATTGATAACATTCTGCAGGGAGTGAGACAGCTTCTGCATTGATAGTTTATTTTTCCGGTCGTCAGTCAGGGCATATATCCTTTGAAGATTCGCTAGGTCATTTTCAAAGTTCCTAATTTCTGCCAACCCAGCCTTCCGTAAATGACAACGTCGACTAATCAGCTTGCCTCTTATTGTGGCTGTCCCAAACCACTAGTAATTCTGCTGTACCTTTATTCTTTACAAAGTAAATTTTAATGAATGCGGTAAGCGATGCCACCATTTCCTCATCTTTCAGAATCCCTGTTTTCAATCTCCATCTGTTATAATTTCCTTTTCCATGCTCCAAATTAATCACCATCTCTACCAATGCATGATCCGAGATTTCCCTTTCTCTTCTGATACTCTCCACCTTCTCTATCAGTCCGTCAGTTATTAAGAGTAAATCCAACCTTGAATATGAGTCATGAAGTGGTGAATAGAAGGTGTAAACTCTGTCGGTAGGATTTAGTGACCTCCAAATAGCAGCTAAATTAAAATCCTCCATAAAACAATTAAGTGCCTTGCTGGCCTTAACATTGATATAGCTACAGACTGCAGAACAATCTAATCTATAATTCAGAACATAATTAAAATCACCCCCAATGATAACTCTCTCACCGTGGAGAATCATCAGCGCAGCCGACAGATATTGAAAAAAATCCCTTCCTGGTGTAGATGGTCCATATACAAAACCAACCACAAATAACACGCCATCAAATACAATATATGCCAACAATATTCTCCCCTCTTCATCCCTATATACTCTTTCAACAATCGCATTAACTCCTTTGCGAATCAGGATACATACCCCTCTAGATTTCGAATTGTAATTATTTAACAGTTCCTGCGAATATCTTAGACTTTTCAAGCAAATCTGATCCTGATCTATTAAATGGGTTTCTTGTAATAAGACCACAATAGTCTCTTAAAATGATCTTAAAATGTTTACAAACATTTCAAATCCTAGAAAATGCCTTTTTCCTTTTTTTGGGCAATTCAGTCCTTTCACGTTCCATGTGACAAATGTGAGTGTAACGCTCACCTGATTCCCACGGAGGCGCAGGTCTGGCTTCGAGTGCTGATGCTTCTTCAATGGTGAAGCGCAGGACTCTGAAGATGGACAGGAAGGGCCCTCTACTCTGGCTTCTCCGGCTCGCAGGAATATTCCCCTGTGTGTGAAAAGGGAGTATTACCTACTGACCGAGTTATGATCAAGCCTCCCACTTTCTTCCAACCCTCCACGATACCCTTCCACGATTCCCTATGAAGTCTCACCTTGGGGTCAGGAAGGATGAGCTCTCCATCCTGCTTCTGATGCAGGGGCGCGTTGAAACCCAGTTACTTCACTGGATTGAGGATTGATGGGAGTTCAGGTAAGCTTGACTTTTCAGGTAAGGCTCTGTAAAAGTTCTGTTGCAAGTTCAAAAGTCCAAGCTTAATAATAATGTTCATTGTCTTTTTGCAGCAAGCGCTAATGCTTATGTCTTTTTTCCCCTTAGGGGCCGGGGTTCGGAATGCCTGAGATATGGCACCGACCCGAAGTGAAACGTGCAGTTCCAGTTCCAGTAAATGGCAGGTTAGTTCTGAATGAGCGCTCGGGAACTGACTTTGCATACGCTCATTCAATGTCTTTGTCTTTTTTCCCCATAGGGGCCGGGGTCCGGAAAATGCCTGGAAGCGGCAAGACCCGAAATTAAATGAGGTAAGTCTTATTCCCTTCCTTCTCTCACCTCTTATTCTTGTCTTTTTCTCTAGGCTCTGGGAAGTGGCTGTGTATCCAGATGATCGCTGCTGAAGATGGAG
This sequence comes from Ambystoma mexicanum, assembly GCF_040938575.1. Lineage (NCBI taxonomy): Eukaryota > Metazoa > Chordata > Amphibia > Caudata > Ambystomatidae > Ambystoma > Ambystoma mexicanum. Next base: position 37,822,623 of record NC_090922.1, on the reverse strand, counting down.
GAACCCAGGAAAGGTGAGTGAAATGCAGCGCTGCAGCGATCGTAACAAAATGCTTTTAAAAAATAATGTCTTCCCTTTCAGGATCGTCGGTGATGTCTCCGTGGTGCAGATTTAGCTGGTAAGGTCTCTTGTTTTCCTTTGCAGGTGACCCAGGATGCTGACAGGCGTGGCTGAAGTCCAGATGCAGGAGCTGACACGGTGAGCGTCCAGCTGCGAGGAGCAGAACAACGCGAAGCGTGAGTTGCTGATCGGGTGTGGTTTAAATAGCTTTGGAAGAAGTTCCAAGTGTGTATCCTTCCTCCGATCAGGTATGTATCCTTCCCCGACCACACCCTGTTGGAAAGTAATCCCACAGGTAAAGTAGTTCCATTCAGGCCTCAAGAGGGCCTGGATGTGGCAGCATGGTCTGCATCAGGTAAGTGCACATTAAAACACTTGAACACATGTCTAGCTTTATGAGCCTGGCGCCTAAGGCGCCAGGACAGGGGTTCAACATGAGCCTGGCGCCTAAGGCGCCAGGACTGCATCCAAAGGGCCCCAGCTTGGGCCTGCTGGCACGCCCCTGGGGGAAATGATGCCTGCCTCTGGGGTTGCTGGGTCGGACCTGGCTCCTTGGAGGTAGGCATCATGAAAGTGAGACGTCTCATTTATAAACCGAGCAGCTTGTATGTTCCTTAAATACCCTTACAGGTATCATTCTCGTTCAAGATAGCTCAGTTACAAATAAGAACAATTTGCACAGTTTTGGTTGAATGAGTATAGAGAAAGTTGGGTCGCACTACATTCATACATCACCCTGACATTACAAACAATGAAAAAAAAACACAAATCAAAACCCCAAAACAATATCAAAAATACTACTGCCTGTAACAATACAAGCAGCCAATAAGTTTCAAACTCGACAATAGAAAACCTCATTCTATTAATGCCCCCCAGAATTCCAATCCTGCCCCCCCACCAATTAGACAATCCAATTCCATTTCCTTCACAAAATATCTTATTCATTCTAAAATGAAAAACACCCCAGCTTGCATGTGTCCTGAGGGTTTATAATCAAATTGAATTATCCATCTCATCCATTAGGTCCTCTCATGAAACCTCCCACAAAATGCATTGTTTAACTATATTCCTAACACAATATACTATTACATTGCATTACATTACATTGGGGCTACCAAATGGAAAGCGCCCTTCTCTGCTTTTGATGTTCTACTCCGAGGGAGGAACAGATAACTCTGTCCACAAGACCTCAACGCCCTGCCATTGACTTTGTCAGTGATGGAGGCCCGGAAGTATGATGGCATTAGGCTCAGCCTACATTTGAATGTTATAACGAGTATCCTGTACTTAGCGCGTGCTTTGATTGGTAGCCAATGAAGTGATCTCCTAGCATTCGATACATGATCTCTTCGGGTCAGACCCATCACTACTCTTACTTCCCTGTTTTGAACTGTGTGGAGCCTGTGAGCTTCCCTCTTACAAAGTCCGACCAGTAGACTACCACAATAATCAATCCTGGTCCCTATTATGGCTCTGGCAATTGTTTCCACGCTAGCCTGTGTAATAAGGGGCCTAAGATGATATAGCAGTTTAACGTAATATACTGAAGCAGAGACAACGCAGAACAAGTGGCCACATACATCTTTAGTCCAATATACCAGCATTTTGTAACTAACTTTTCTTATTCTTTGCAACCGATATGAGATTTATAGATCACATGAACAGTGTGTGCTGCCAATTTTCGTCCACTCCAGCAAATGATCCAACGTCTATTGTCCAACACCCAAGATCAATCCCCAAACTTTAATGCTTTTCAGTCAACTGTGAACCTGACAAAGAACATACAAGTTACCTTAGTCTGTGGTATTCTGGCAGATTTGAGACACATTTAGAATCAAGGTTACATAAACACGACACATAGTGTAAGCCACCTTTCAATCAAAGCCATTCTCTCATAAGGCTTACCGGAGTTCGATCTCCATGAACACAATGTAATTCTCCTTATTAGCGGAATATATTAAATTTCATATTTCACAAAATATGCATATCATGCATTCAGTCAATTCTTGTTTTTTTATTTTTTTTAACTGCAGGATGATTTAATCCCTACTCTTTTCTATGCCTATCATCCTATGTTTTTGGTTTGTTGTCCATGCTCATTTTGCCAATCAAAAGTGACCGTAATTTTAACCCATTTTGGATAAAACATTTATCTATGCATTTCATTAAATGATAATAATCCAGTTCAAATTATTAAACACTATCTGTAAACCATTGCAATATATTTATAGCATTGAAATGGTTCCAAACGGGGTGCAACATTTAAAAGTGTGTATTACTCCATTCTTCAACAAGTATCTTCACACAACATATGTTTCTTTTCCAGGTCAGCAGAATTCACCCACATCCCATGTGAAAGAAATTCATGATATAGCAACATAAACTATAATTCCACCTCAAACAGCATAGTGTGCGCTCTCTATTCCCACCGGTCAAAATCAACAAACTCTGCAAATACTTCCTTCACATGCACTCATTGAACATATTTTACCATGCTTAATGCAGATGGATATTCTATCTCTGTCAGTCACAGCATGTGACTGATTATCCCAATAAAATCAATCCTCCACCACCCAACCCGAGTTACATTGCATGCTAATTTCCTTGAAGTCAAGCTTCTTTGTCCCAATTACGGCAGCAAAGGCCACACAGTGAAAGATCACAAGTGCCCAGCCCGAGCGAAAGAATGCTGCCTCAGCTTGAAAATAGAACAACATTCCACACAATCCGAAGGTCAACCCCCCCCCTTTATCTGATTGTTCTGCATATCACGCTCTCCAATGTTAATTTAAACTTGCTACGGTATAATGTTGAGATAGACTCTAGCAAATCCTTATTTCACATGAAGTTCTTTCCCCCGTTCCTTCCACCTCGCCATGAAACACTAGCACAATTGGTCAATCCGCCCTGCGCAGCGTTATCTTCATTGCCGCTGATAAGCCGCTCCAACGTCTCTGCTTGCTCTGTAGTGACCCAAATGACACGAAAAGAGCTCCCCCTTCTCTTCCCACCTAGTACGCAGCGTTGGCACACTGCATTACGTTTTCATGCTCCATTACGCTTTTCCTCCAACACGAGTCGTAGAATGAAAAAGCCGGCACAAGTGCATTCAAGTGAAAAAAAACAGATACTAACCGGCAAAAAATAACAGTGAATTGATGCTTAGCACTTTATAATGTTATATTATTGAAAACAACTTTTTTAAAAATGTAGGGCAATAAACTCCTCAACACCACCAACATTAGTTATCATCTTTCCTATATGGTTTCACAGCTGTTTCCTCCTCGTTACTCATTTATCTTTGCTGGTAGATGAGGCAGCATCCATTGGCTCAAATTCCAAGTCTGATAAAAATGCTTCAGCTCTTCTAGGTCGGAAAAGGATTAAATATGTCCATCCGGTATCACTCTACATACCGCAGGATACATCATTTGATATTTTAGGTACTTGCTTCTAGTTTGTCTTTTGCCAGATTAAAAGTACTTCTCCAATACATCCTTACTCTGGTCAGCAAAAAACATCACATTGTTGCCTCCCTAAGAAATAGCTTCCAGTTCTCGAACCTTCCTAAGAATAAGCTCTTTTACTGGAAAGCACAAACATTTAATTACAAAGTGTCTGTGCCCCAATGCAGGCTTAGGTCCCAATCTATGCACTCTTTCTATCTCCAGAGACATTTTGGGGGTCTAGATTGTGCATTTTTGGAAAGTTCTTTAATAAGAACTCTGTTAGGTTACCTCGTTCAACGTTTTCAGGTGTTACAGCAATGCAGATAGTGTTCCTTCATGAAAGGTTTTTCTGTTAAGACAATTTAGAAGTCAGTTTCATATTCTGAATTTTTAAATCTTTGACTTGGTTTGTCATTGCTTGTAGCTTTTCTTCCATCACATTCATGTGAGATTCAACAGTGACCACGTTAGCAGACAATTCTTGAAATCTTTTATCTGATGCAAAGAGCTTCACTGACAGTTGTAATTGATAATATCATCTGTTTACACATTGTTTCTAAATTATTTGTTGCCAACTATCGTATGGTTTCCTGCATCCCACACAGATAGCAAACTTGCCAACATGCACATTTTCATTTGGAAGATGCTCATCTAGTAATTTTTCTTTTGGTTGCATAATGGGTATTTATTCCTAGGTGAACTCTGCAAACGCATTCCTATGTGCATTCACAGAAGCGTAAATTCCAAGACGGCAGACGGGCCTTTTAAAGGCTCGGTTCGGTTATCGAGGCCCTAAGAAAGGGATTCATTAAGCACACCTATTTCAGACAATGTGAATAAGACCAATGTAAATAAAACTGTATTTGTGCTTAAGGTTGTAATTTCTTTTAACAAAATGCACAATAGAAAAATTAAATTAAAAAAAGAATACAACCTATTTGAGTCAATGTGAATAAAATGTGCACTGAAACAGGGGTAGTTTAACATTCACACCCAGTTAAAGTGCTTCTTACCGACATCTGGGGCAGGGAGGGAGGTATCCCATTGCATTAATTAAAATTATGAAGGAAACTGGAGTACCAGCATTTCATTCAGTAATAATATTGAACTGTGGATCTTGACAAGGTAACCTTTAGAACTACAAAAACATTTTAATTCATTGGACTACTTTAAATAACACAATAAAGAATTGCGTCGCCATTTAAAGGTATCGCCAAAAACATGAGCAGTTGGGTGCTTTATTATTCTCACAAGAAGCACCTGAAATATTACAATCACTATCTGTCCAAGGGCATTTGCTTGAACTGAAAGAGAAAACCCTGTCATTACAACCACTTGAATGGCTTTTTAAGAAACAAGTTTGAGTTTCTGTTCATGCTGATATCCGCAGAGTAATTCAAGCATAAAAGCATACCAAGAGGTTTGAGAAATATAGTGAAACAATGCTGTGTAATCAAGATAAAGAATTTCTGTGATACTTAATAACTGTGCCATGGATTTATTGCTTTAAACAGTTAGGTAAGTACAGGCGACATTGGAGGCTTTACGAACACAAATCATACAAACTTAAGAGCCTTTAATAGCTGCAGGATCTTTAAAACATAGGACAAAGGAGAAGGAAATATTGGATGGGATTTTTGCAAATCATAGGGCAGAGTTACTCCAAAGGAAGTCAAGAAAGGTTTGTTTTTCAGAAACCATATGGGTCAAAATGCACAGTCAACATCCTCATCTTCGGTGACTTTGGAACTGGAGAGATAAGAAATGGAAATAACAGAGAGGGAAATATGTCCAGAAAGAGGAAAAGCAAAAGAATCATGGCGCACAATCAGAGTTTAAAAGACACATGGTAATTTACGTCTCAACAAGGGAATTTGTGAATATGGAAATGAAAGTTCTAGTAAAAGGATTACCTTTTACACCACCTCCAAATTTTTTGCATTATAGAGAAAATTATATTTTCAAAGCAATTCACAGAAGGTGACCGACCGAACAAACAGAAGGGATGTTGTTTTCTGATACAAGCACCTTCCAAGCCTGCACTGGGAATGTGGCTTTTGCAAATATTCACAAAAAAATCAATTTTTCTTGTTAAATTGTACACCCTAAGGATATGAAAGTGTAATTACTCTGAATAAGAACAAGAAACTTTGAAAGGTTTACACAACTATACGTCAAATTTGATAAAGGCCGATTAATGTGGACCTGCAGTTGTTCTGAAGCAGCATTTTGGCTATGTAAAGGAGATGGAGAGATAACGTACCCAGCATTAGATGGAGATCCAACATTGAAAATTGGTACACTAATTTATGCATTAATCCAAACTGGTTGACATTTGTGACAGATCACACATAAAATTGACAAGATTTGTTGACTGTTGGGTGTTGTATTGTATAGAATTTAAACTTCAACATATTTACAGATTAAAGGAATATCAATAGCCAGAAAACATTTATGTGCAGCACTTTTTAGCCACACGCACATGGAAAAACCTACAAGGCTAAGAGATATTATTCTATACAAAGTTTCATTTTATTGATGATATTTTTTCATGTGGTTTGGTCCTGAATTGACTTTGGAAACATCCAGAAGGAAATTCCAGGAGGTTCACAATGGAATGTTCACCAACATGATTCCATGGATAATGTTAACTTTGAAATAAGTGAACAAGTCATTCTTTTTAGGAATCCAAATACCGGTAAACCTACTTGTCTGCAGCTTCTTATGCTCCAGAATTCATGAAGGCATAATATCATTCTCAATTTTTAAGAACTGAAGAATTTGCTCTGACATGGAACATTTTCAGAAATCAAGTGAGGCATTAACAAAGAGGTTCATGGAGAAGAGGTTACCACATCAAATCTGTGAGGGAAACATTTCATATTGTAATAGGCTTACTGGGTGTGCAGACATTCATATCTATGAAAACGCCAGTCACAAAGGACAAAAATAATTTGCCTGTTAACCTATGACCCACCATGTAACTGCAAAAATACATTTATCAAAAAAGAATGGAAAACATTACAAAAAAATATGAAAATGTGCATCTTGACAAAGGAACTTCCATGTTTTACACACAAAAGTGCAAAGAATTTGAAAGTAACATTGATAGTCCAATTAAGTCAGAACTGAAACAAAGATTTTTTTACAGCAGTGGTTAAAGTTACATTTCCATGTTTGAACTGTTTGATTTTTAATTGTAAACTGAAAGAGAATGTATTCAAACATCCAAGGACATCTAGAATGTTTATTTGCATAATACAAGTTTTGAGTAATGGAAGTAATTCAATAGACCCAGTTGGGGAAACGGACAGGGACTTTTTGAATTGATGGGATAGCTTATGAATTTTGCTTCTTCAGTGCCAGAATCTGGAGATGGAATGAAATGAATTAGCAGATTGTGGGATTTCTTTATAGGATGGATACTCATAGGAAACGTTGGCCTGCAAGTACCAGAAACTTGAGCATGTAAGCTTTTTTCTTGGGTATAACAGGAAAGACAACAGGCCAATCACCTGAATCAGCAAGGTGAAATGTGTTAGGGAGAATTCTCATAAATGGCTGATTCCCCTTACCTAACGAGTCCCTCAGCAGCTTTGCTGGATTTCTAAGGTTTATTTTTTCACCTGGTACGAGTGTGAGCCTTTTTCTCACACTTAAATGTGTTTTGCTGTGTGTGTTTTCACATTTTGTGTGATCTTGGGCACTGGAGCCTCACCTACTCCATGGCCTCATATTTTTTCATGTGTGTTACACAGCACCTTCAGTGCAGTGACACAGGGTTGTCTTTAAGACTTCCCCCTGACTCCATTTTTCTGTGGCTGACTACTGTCCCCCAGAAAAGGTAAAGATGCCATTAACTTTATTTTAGTCACTTTAAACCACAGACCCAATACACCCCATCTTACATGGAGTATTCGAAAGGGTTAATTCTTATCCCGTTTGCCTATGTCTCTTGGAGCCTTGTTTCGCTCCCTTTACACTAAGACTTGGCTGGTGGCAGTGGTAAGTACCCTAATTTGTGTACCGCGGTTATCTTAAATAACCATGGTATTGTTTTAGGCTATTATATTGGCCTCAAACATAAACACGCTTACCATATATATTTTATTACAGATCTGGCTGGGTTTATTCGCCATTTATTTTTGTAAATGTCTTTCTCGTGTTTTACTCTGTGCGCCAAACCAGGTTTGGTCCCTTTGTTCGCCGTCTTTGCGAGGGCTTCTGCACAGAAGCCCTCCTTAAGGCTCCTGAAAGTCTGCGTAGGCAGGATGTGAGGGAGGTTTCTTAGGACCCCTGCCATGGGTTCCCTTGGTAACCAAAGTCACACTCCTGTTTGATTGGCTGGGTGACTGTCCTTGCCAGGACAGCCACCCTGCTGTGTGATTGACAGCCAGGCTGTGTGAATGGGGGAAACTGCATAAAAAGCAGGTATCTGGGATTGGCAAGGCAGAGTCGGCAATGGAACAAAAGAACCAATGAGGAGCTGATGGAAGAGGACCCCTACAACGACTGAACCGCCCGGTGAAGCCCTGCTGCAGCTCCGAATCTTCAGAATCCGATGACAGAGAAGATCCTCCAGGAAACGTCTTCCCTTGAGCTGGTGGGACGAACCAGTTCGCCCAAACTGCAAGCCAGGACCCCTCCTCTGGTCGAATTCACTGTACAGTGCTACAGTGGGTCGGATAGCCAGGAAGGTCGGACCCTGCTTGGGTTTTAAGGAGCGCGCCTTTTGTTCTTTGCTTTGCTCTGCTGCTGGTTTATTCCCTGGGTAGTGCAGGACCCTCCAGTCTTCCTACATTTTGTCAGTCTGACAGTCGCTTCAGGAACCATGAGCCTGCAGGAACTACCAGGAACGTCTGCCTCAGCTACAGCTTCCTCTCCGTTTTAAGGTACTGTGCAAATCCGGTTGTTCGTTTTGTTCAGCCGCGATGAAAGTGTTTGGATTCTTTCTCCAAACCGAGGGCTTGTCCTTCTTTTCTCTTTGAACTAACTTTTCTGCCAACCAACCTCGTCCGGAATCCGTGGCACAAACTTTACCGCGAACTACCCTGAACTGTGTAATCTTGAGCAAAAGACTTTTGACCCATTGACTTTGGCCCTAAGCCTTTTCTACCCGATTCTACAACTGTAGTTCCTATTGCTCAATTGCCCTGAGTACTTTCCTGTTGGTGTGGTTCAATTTCTATTAACTTTGTTTTTCCCTCCCTTTTAAATTGCTAGAGTGCCATTTTACTCCCACTTCATTTTGTGAGCTTAACTTGTCTGGAACTTATTGGGAGTGGTTTGGTGTATTAAGAGTGTGATTTTTAAACTGCTTATAATAGTTTAATGTTATACAACTGAAGAGTGAAATAAATGTGTATTCTTTTACTTGAAAACCTTGAGTCAGTGTTTGCCTGAATCATAGTAATTGCTGTCCTTTGTGCAACTATTTGATACTGCTCACTTGCTCTTGAGATAGGTCTGGCTGCTCAGCCATCGCTACCACTTTAGCTGTGTAGTACAGGCTTGTACCAAAGTTGAATTTGTACTGTCACTTGTAGTCTTAATTGGATGTGGTGTTCCCAAAGGGTACTGCATATAATTCTGCCTAACAAAATGTCAGGGAAAGACAAAGGCTTGTGACATGCAGACATTACATGGAAATATGTTTTGAAGACCCGAACATTGAGCCACTGTAAGGGCAAAGTTTATGTTTGGACATTTGTCTGTAATAAGAAGTGCATGGGTGATACATGGCAGCAAAATGGAAGGTGGAACTTTGAGAAGGATTTCTGCAAGGAAGTTTTGGTGACATGATATTGTGTTAATGTTTGCCACATGATAACCTTGAAATAGATTGTGGATTTTTTACATCAAATATTTACAGGCCGATTCATGGAATTAATGTGTGCTGAAAATTTCCGCGCAAGCTTGCGAAAGCGTGCGAATCGCAGCGCAAGTGTGAAAATCGCAACGAAACCCGCGCACAGCGATTCATGGAAGTCCGTGTGCGTGTAAATCCATGGATGTGCGCCAAAATCCTGCGTGGCGCACGATGGCGCACACGTCTTCAAACAGCATGCGCTACGCGCACAGCGAAAGCCACAGCGCACACAACAAAAGTAGGCGTAATATGGGGTGTAACACGCGGAATGGGGAACAACGTGTGAAAATGTGGGCGTCACGGGGGAATACAGGAGGTAAATGCGCAGAACGCCCACACGCGCGCTTACAACAGTATTCATGGAATGGAACGGGGCTAATGCGTGCACCAAAAAAGACACGCTAATCCGGAAATAGGTATGCCAGCAGGAAGTAGGCCTATGTGGTCCCGCGCAGCATAAAAGTGCGCGCAAACAACAAACCAGCTCAGACGCTAAGATGAATATACCGTTCCTTGCAGCAGTGGTCGTGGGATATCGCAGGAGGAGGAGGAGGAGGATAGTCAGGACCAGAATTTTTACACCCAGAACCAGCCTTTTTGGGATGCCTGATGACAAGGTGTGTGGGAGGTACAGGTTTCCACCTCACATAATACTCGACCTGGTGAGTGAGTGGGAGGGTGACCTCTCATCACCCACCCTGTGCTCCCAAGCACTGAGCCCCCTTGAAAAGGTGCTTAATGTACTGCAGTTCTTGGCCACTGGATTATTTCAGCGGACAAGTGCTATAGTGGGGGGGGTGTCACAGGCCACGCAGTCACGCTGCCTACACCAGGTGTTGGCCATCATGACTGCACGTCCATCAGTCCGCAGGCACTTATACCTGCCCAGAACACCTGCAGAAAGGCAGGCTGCCGTCCAGGATTTCTACGGGGTGGCACAATTCCCCAAAGTGCTAGGTGCCATTGATTGCACCCATGTGGCTCTACGTCCCCCCAGGGCAACGGAGCACATCTATTGAAACCGCAAGCACTGGCATTCCATCAACGTGCAGGTAGTATGTGATGCCAAGGGAATCATCACCTCAGTATATGCCAACTATCCAGGGTCCACCCATGACAGTTTCATTTACAGAATGTCAACCCTAAACCGGGACCTAGAAGCTGGGCGGCATGGCGATACATGGCTGCTTGGTGAGTATAAATGCCACTGCACATGAATGCATGTCAGATACTGAGTAATGTCACAAACTCACTAATGATACCCATCACCATCTCCCCAGGGGACAGTGCCTACCCTCTGAGCACCCATATGATGACGCCAATTCGGAACCCCACCACACCACCCGAGGTGAGATACAACACAGCCCATATTGCAACCCGGGGCATAGTGGAGCGCACATTCGGAGTGCTCAAGTCACGCTTTCGCTCCATTGACTGCTCTGATGGGCAGCTGCTATACGCTCCCCCAGTAGTGTGCAGGATCATAGTGGCAGCATGTGTCCTGCACAATGTTGCAACACGCCGGGGCCTGCCGGTGGACATGGTGGTGCCCCCACATCCCAACCACATGCACGGCTGCTGCGCATGGGAGGGGAAAGGGCACGTGGTGAGGCAGCCCGTACGCAGCTGGTGGCTAATTACTTCACCTAAAATCACACCCCTGTGGAGTGCACACAGCCCTGGCACATACCAGCTGACAATCAATGATGATGATGACATAAGGGACAGTCAACTGTCACAACCATACCAGCCTGAGATTGGTCACCTGGAAGTGTTACATTGTGTGCATCCCTACCTACCGAAACACCACCAATGCTGTGTCATTATAAGACATACATCTATGCTGCTAAATTGATTACCCCCTTGCAGAATACAACATGAAAACAGTGCCATGTCACCCAACCCCTCCCCAGCTCCGCCACCCAACGCACCATGGCATGTCATGCAATGTGAAAGCAAACAAAGCAATGCACAAGACCTGACAAAAGTGTCACAAAGTGCACTGTCCCAAATGGAAACTGACCACAGACAATATGTTCCCAGTAATCAATAACAAACAGCACACATGAACAAATACTTACCACCAACACAATACAGCAACACACCATGAAACATTGCAAAAACATGACAGTACTAAGTCAAAGTAGTGGTAGTCTTACAACCTGAATAAGCCAGCACATCGACCCCTTCCAACTGTAGAGTGTTGCTGCCACGCAAATGTGTCAGTGTACTGCATACAACATGAACTCCATCTGCTAAGGAGACGGCTTTGTGAAGACATGAGGAAGGAACCTGCAAATTAGGAGGAAGACATGGATGCACAAGCACATATCAATACACCATGCAGTGTACAATACAACAACAATACCCACTAGGGATGTCCACACAGTATTGACTACAGACTGCCCACACAGTTCATGGAGGCCCAATGTCACTGTGTAAGTCACTGTCACTTGGTCACACCCTTTGCAAGCCCATGGAAACGGGAAGCAGGAGGGGTGTGTGTGTCACCAACCCAAGCATCTAACCCAAACTCGGGACACACCTGCATGTGCCCACCCGGAATACAGTGGATTCCCACAGGAGCCACACAAGGCAACACACTGTAAAAAAAAAAAAAATCAAAAATGGCCATGTGGATGCCAGGGGGGGGGCACCCAGGAGGTTCGAGGACACGGTGCACACCAACACCCACCTGCGTGGATGTTAAGAAAAAAAAACACCTCCATGGGCTCATGGCCTGCACGGCTATGCCATTATGGGAGAACTGCTGTTGCTCTCTTTACCCTCTGCTGCTGCATCAGGAGGTGGTGCCACTATGGGAGGCAGCCCACGCAAAGCCCTGGTATGGTCGTTCATGGCAACAAGCATGCGGGTCTGGAAGTTCTGATTCTGGAGTATTAAAGTGCGGAGATTCCCATGCAGCACCTCACAGGTTGCCTGCACTTCTGCACGCATGGCCTCGTGTGATGCCTGGATCTCCTCACGTGTTGCCTGCAGCTCAGCTTCGAGCGAACGTGTGAGCTGCTCCAGCTGCTGTTCTGCCCTAACTTTCGGGAAGCCTCAAGTTCAAGCAGACTCTGCCTGAAGTTATGGAATTCTACCCTCGGGGCTTCCTTGTGGCCCTGTGACTCTATTGATATGGATTCGCACAGAGTCTCCAGTGCCGCCCGTCGGTCCCTGTTGGACACCAACATGTCTTCCCTGTGTGATTGGCAAATGGAGTCTGTTGCCTGCTGTTGTTGCTCCATCTGCCTTTCAGGGGGGATCATGGAAGTGGCCACCCTCTCCATTGCCTGAGCCATCATTTCTACTGATGCTGCCTGTTGGGTTGCCATACCGTACATGGAGTTTTCCCATACAGTATTGCCTGGTGGCGCACGGCCACTGTGTCGGCGGGCACCACACCTGTTAGGGGCAAGGCGATCTGCACCTTGCTGTGCTGGCACTGCCTGAGGCTGCAGGACTGCATTCCCCCTCTGATCTGCTGGCCCAGGAACAGGATCAGATGCTGTGGAGTCTGACCCTGCATCCGTAACCGCCAAAGGCGCACCTACCAACACTGACATCCCCATAGAGGGTTCTACCCCTGGTGCAGGTGGGTTGGACAGAACAGAATCCCTGCCAGATGCACTGACCTGCGACAGCACATAAGTCTCATCATCCGTCTCAGCACCTGAATAGAGGTCTGGGGAGCTGCACCCAGAGACACCCCTCAACAGTATGGTCTGCAGTACCAAAGTGTTTTCACCCACCACCACAACACGTCCCCCACTGGTGCTTGGTCGTGGCTGAGAATACTCCTGGGTCTGCACCATCTTCTGAACCTCACCAGCATCAAGTGCGTCGTCACCTGCAAAAACATGAAATACAAGAAATGGAAACAGGCATGAGCACCATAGCACACACATAGGCCTGAAAATACAGAGATCCTGTACATGGTTTACACATGTCCCACATGACTATAACCCTGGCATGCATGCACTGTCAATGAGTTTGAAGGGGAGTCAAAAAGGCAGACAATGAGGACACCAAGATGGAAAAGCAACACATTCGCAGCATGTTGGGTAGCACTGGCATCACACATCAGCCTGTGAGTGGCATGTCCAATACACATACATGACACATGCCAGCACACAGATGTCATGTAGCATAGCCATGGTAAATTAGACAACTACAGCGATATGTTAGTGAATGAGTACTGTCACACATCCATGTCACATGGACATGATGAGAAGATGAATGCAGAATAGTGTTGCAAAATATGCATGTGCCACACACCGCAACACATCCAGTGTACAATAAGACAGTGATTGTAGGCAGATGTACACATCAATGGTTGGTCACTTCAACATGATAGGAAACAACTATCATGTTCCACATGCAAACAGGCCCTAAAAATAAATTTCAGCAGGCCAATACTCCCTCGCCCTGAATGGTCTAATCATTCACATAACCAGGTAAGTAAAGTGGCACAGTGTGGGGTGTAAACAATGACAGAAGCATGTCACATATGTGGAATTAGGGATGAAAAAATCATAGGAAAAATGGGATGATCTAAACAATCAGCCTGAATGAACACAGAAAAAATCAGAACAATGTTGTTGCAAGATGATAGTTCAAGGGCAACAGCAGTAATGTGGGGCTAATTGGCTACTGTGGGCAGAAGGGATGCTGTCGTACCCAAATCAAAGGCACGTGAGTGTATTGGAGGAAGCACATGGGTGACCCATAACACTCAGGAGTATACACCCTCACCTGGCACTCAATCAGAACCCGTCACCCAAACAACATACACATGGATTACACACACATACATGGGTACTCACCGGACAATGCGTCGTAATCAGGTAGGTCTCCCACGCCTTGGATCTGTTCCTCTGTGACGAAGGTCCCAGCAACAGACTCATATTCAGTGAGTTTGTTGTCCTCTGGTGGAGACCCACCGCCAGTCACCAGAGTAGCGGCATGATTTGAGGCCAGTTTGTTCTTTGCTCTACTTTTCAGGTCATTCCACCGCTTGTAGCAATCATCAGCTGTGCGCCTCATAAATCCAAGGGCACTTATGCAGTCCGCGATGGTCTACCAGGTGTGGTCTTGCACCCTGCATGTGCCGACACATAGGTCACAAGTGCATCAAGTTCAGCGTCATTAAAGCTAGGCTTCCTTGATGTGCCGGAGTGGGTAGCCGTGTCTGGCGTCTCAGCCTGTAGTGCCAGAGCACCCTGCTTCGTCTTTTTCAAAGGTGGAGCGGAGCCTGAGTGGCTTACGCCGCTCTGGTCAGTAGGGGCAGAAGCGCCAGTGGACTGTGTACTAGGAGTGTGCAAAGGCACAATGACCATAGGTCTTGGTGCAGGCATTGGCTGAAGTGTGATGTTGGCAGGGGCAACGTCGGTTTGATGGACCTGGACCGACACTGTCCCGGCTGGGAGACTCAGAGGTGGGGTGGATGGAGCTGCAGCTGCCCCTGCAGCCTCCCCACCCTGCCTGCTTGGGGCAGCAGATGACATCGCTGCCCCAGAACCACATGGCCTGGTGACACCAACTTGAACCACCACACGTGGCCTAGACTTGCTGACCTGTAAGTCGGCCTGGGAGTCATCCTGTGCCGGGTCAGGTGCCATAATGGGCTGGTCCAGCAAGGGCTGAGCTGGGATGGTGTCAGCTACGTTTCCCACAACAATGGGGGCGGCATGGGTGTCCCTGATTGGTCCTCCACACATGGGTGTCTAGGGGCACCCTGCAAATCCTGGCCACGTCCCCTACCGCGCCCACCACGCCCACCTTTTGGAGGTCGGCCACCTTTGCCTCCCTTACCGCTTGGTCGCCTATCAACCATGGCATTGATGTTGTTGTGCGTATGGGAGTAGCAGTAAACGATTGTCCTGGGCAATTGGGGGTGAAAGGGATAGGGTACTAGATGGAATTCGTACCCTAGCGCTCTAGCAAGGGTGTCTGTGACCCCTGGGGGAAGATGGCGGGTCACGCAACGCACAGGCACCCCGAAAACCAAAAGTAATGTGCACGCAACCCCTCGTAGACCACGTGCGTGGAAAAATGAACCTGCACTACGCTGTGGCACCCAGGAACACAAAAATAAGCGTACGCGTGTTACATGCAGCCTACAATGACCTCTGAAGGGGTACTCGACACACGGGGCAAGCACAGTTGGTAAATACGTGCGCGACTCACCGTCTGCCTGGAAAAAGAATGTGAAAAAGACGCGCGTCTGCGCGTTGGCAACACCCCCGCCAAAAGAAGAATTGTACGCTGCCTGTGGAGACAGGACAAAAGAAGAAGTGAACGCTGTTTGAGGAAACAGGCCCAACAAAAAAAATGAACGTTGTCAGAGGTAACAGGGAGTACGAACTTGAAACGCTGTGAAGTAATCGCATGTGAACCGACAAGAAGTACAGAATTCACCCACTCGCTCTCCACGAAAAGCACGTACAAGGAAATGGGGTCCTACACGTACCTTTTAAAGCAGCCCACACGTACAACGTCACTTACGCGTGTACACGCTAAGGCCCTTTCCTCCAATTACACGAGCTGACACTCGGACATGCAGTTTTTGGACGTGTATGATGAACATGCACCCGTGTTGAAGGAAACGCCCGCGCGTGTCACGTCACATACGCGTAGGCCCTTTCCTCGGATTACACGCATTCACACGCAGACGTGCAGTTTTTTCACGCGCCATGAGCCACTATGCACACGTCACGAGCGAGACGCCCGCGCGCGTAACATCAGACGCGCTTACGCGCTAAGGGCCTTTCCCCAAATTATACGCAGACGTGCAAGATTTTCACGTGCCAAATCATTCCGTATCAAGCTGGCCACGCAACAACACACGGAAGAACACGCTCCTGCCCAGAAGGCCGAATTATTACCCCCCAGAGCCCCGAGCACACTCCCACCTGCCATCTGCTGCTGCCTGCCTGCCTGCTGCCCACGTGCCCTGCTATTTGGTGCCTGCACGTCAGCCAGGGTTCCAGTTGCTGTGTCCACCCCTGCTGGAACAGAAGACTCCTGACTGGGATACCATCGCTCCACAGCCCAGCCCCAGGACCCAGTTGCCCACCCACGCCTTTCTCGGGGGTCGCCATATCGAGGCAAACACCATCTGAGACCACTGGAGGCCCCCAGCCAGAGAGGCAGAGGGCCACCAGCTTCAGTGTGAAGGAAGTTGGTGTCCTGGTGGAGCATGTCCTGGGGCATTATGATGCCCTCTTCGGAACATCACGCGCCAACAAGGAAGGACGGGAGAGGATCTGGGACGATGTAGTGGTTGCCGCAGAGGGGGTGGCAACCCGCAACTTCAAGCACGTCAAGAAGCACTGGGAGGACTTCAGGTCCAAGACCCTCCACAAGGCCCGGCGCCTCACGGAGGGGGGCCGGGTCAGCATGGGTGACATCCAGATGAGGGTCCTGGAACACGTATGCCCAGCGCTCCATGCCCAGATCCTTCAGAGGCAGACCCGTCTGGAGTTGAGCGGTAAGTGGCCAAGCATTGGTGTGTGTGAGACAGGGCATGTTGCAGTGTGCTGGTAGTCTGATACTTGCTTGTATGTGTGACATGGGCCATGTATGGATGTGTGTGTGCAGGGACATCATGGTTATGCATGTGAGACCAGTAATGTGCGAACCACATGGTTGGTGCATGAGTTCCAATGCAACATGGGGAGCTGTATGCAAATGCACACATGAAAGGATGCCAGTGTCTGTTCTTGCACATGGTGGGGTGTGAGGGATGGGTGCTGCTGTCATGTACATGTATGGTGCACATGTGTTTGTGTGTCTGAGAAGTGTGTCTGTGACTTCGATATGCCATGGATTCATGACACATGTCCGTGATGATGTGTACATTCAGTCATGCAGTGCAGTCACCGTTGTCTATCCACTGTGTCTGTGGTGTACAAGGCATGATGCATGACCCTCCGGTGATGTGTGTGCATGGGATCAGTGTGAGCCATGATGGATGCGAGTTTGAAGGCAACATTTTGATTAATAGAGGCCCTTGTACATGGATGCTGATGTTGATTGCAGGCGCCACGCCTGTTTATGCATGTGTGTTGCGTGCATTCACCCATGTGTTGTGGAGGGACAGGATGGAAGTGACGTTAGACACTGCCACTCATGTGTTATTGCTTCCTGTCAAGGGGAATGTTGTACTGTACCCTGATGCTTGTGTTCTATGTCTCCCTCTACGCAGCGTTAAGTGAAGAAGAGGGAGGAGACGGCACTGTGGAGCCAAGCGGCGGGGATGCCTCCACTGGGCGGCGATGCAAGGCACAGCCACCCTCCCAGGACTTGCCATCATCCGGAAGCGAGGGGGCTGGTGCCGCATCTGCCACTACGGCTGTGGCGGAAGGGCCGGGTGAGCCCCCACAGGGGCTTACTATGGCAGAAGACAGTATAGAGACATCCAGGTTGGTGGTCTCCACAGAGGAGGAGGAGCCCGCTACTGAGCCGCACATGGGGCCTGGTGGGGGTAGTACCACTGGTGCAAGTGGTGCAGTCCAGGGCCAGGGTCAGTTGGCAGCACAGGTCACCTCGGAGGGGCCTGTGCATGTCCCTGTCCTTGACCCTGTGACTGCACCACCATGCACCTGCAGGGATGCCCCGTCCCAGGCCCGTCCGCAGGTAGGGGAGAGTGCCATGTCATCTGCCTCTCCACTACCTGCGGACGAGGGGTCCAATGAACGTATGGGCTCCGTCCTGATTGGTGTTGCGTTGCGCACGCATGACATTCGTGATGACGTGCGTTCTTCCTGGGCGGAGAATGCACGCCATCACGAACAGCAGCGTCGCGACGTGGCACTGTTGGGAGGGGCCCTGGTTGGTGGGTTCCAACATGCGACGCGCACTCTGGCGGACCTCTCCTCTGTGGAGACTATGCGCCAGTCGTTCCCCCTGCCGTCTTCTGGCCCAGATTCCACCAGGGCCCACTGTGGACCTGGCCTGCCCAACACAGCCAGCTTGGTGGAGATCCCATCCCTGCCACAGTCGGGAGTCGGCGGTCCAGCAGGGGTGGACACCACAACTGGAGACCAGCTGATGGAGGATGTGCAGGCATCATCGGACAGGGCACATGGACAGCAGCAGCAACAGGAGCAGGCTCTAGGTGGGAGCAATGATGACTCGGGGCCATCGACATCAGGGGGGCAGGCATCGGCCAGAGGGCAGGAGAACCCTGGAATGGATGTGTCTTCCGTGTGGCTGCGGTTTGGCCAGCGTATAGGTGCGGAGCGGCGGCGGGCGGAAGAGGCGCGGCTCACCATGGTCAGGGCAGAATTCTCCATGCGTCGGGCGTTGAGGCGGGCAGAGTGCCTCGAGGCGACTCGCAGGGAGTTGGAACAGGCCATGAGTGCCTCCCTGTGAGACTTCGGGGCCAGGACAGAGGCCCGCCTCCAGCAAATAGACATGGAGTTCTACGATGCCCTGGCCGAAAACATCATTGAGTGAGCCGCAGGACTTGCCCGTCGCCATTGTAAATAGTTTATAGTGTTAGGTTTCCTTTTATTTTTTTTTATTTTGGGGCTTTTGGACTATGCCCCACACTTTTGTAAATAGTTTTTTGTTAGGTAGGTTATTAGATAGGTTTCATTTGTTTCGTTGGGCTCATGGACCCTTGAAAATTGTATTGTACATAGTTGGACGTTGGATTTATTTGGACATTTTAATTTCATTTCACCATGGATCAATGGATTTACCTTTTTGTGTTTCATTTGGATTTGTTTTGGTGGACAGAGAGTTTTGGCCATTTTTCTTTTGGATTACTTGGCTTTTTTTGAGGATTTTTTTTTTTATTATTTGGACATGCATTTCACGTTTGCCATTATTTTATGCTTTAAGTACTTTCAATTGGTTTTCATGTTAATACATTTTGATCTTTTACTTCAATGTGTGGGATTTACTCATTGGGTTCATGCATGTTGACATGTGGGTTTACTCAATCAATGGCAACCTGTGTGTGTGACGGACATGTGTTGATGTACATAGTTGACTTTTGGTTTGTGTCATGAGATGGGCATGTCACTGCTGGGAGGGTGAATGGGTGGGGGACATGAGTGGGACATGAGTGGGGGCCTGCTGGCAGGTGCCCCTCACTGCTGGGGGGTGGGGGTGCAGGGGGACATGTGTGGGGGCCTGCTGGCAGGTGCCCCTCACTGCTGGCGGGTGGGGGTGCAGGGGGACATGAGTGGGGGCCTGCTGGCAGGTGCCCCTCACTGCTGGGGGGTGGGGTGCAGGGGGACATGAGAGGGGGCCTGCTGTCACGTGCCCCTCACTGCTGGGGGGTGGGGGTGCTGGGGGACATGAGTGGGGGCCTGCAGGCAGGTGCCCCTCACTGCTGGGGGGTGGGGGTGCTGGGGGACATGAGTGGGACATGAGGCGGCGGGCGGAAGAGGCGCGGCTCACCATGGTCAGGGCAGAATTCTCCATGCGTCGGGGGTTGAGGCGGGCAGAGTGCCTCGAGGCGACTCGCAGGGAGTTGGAACAGGCCATGAGTGCCTCCCTGTGAGACTTCGGGGCCAGGACAGAGGCCCGCCTCCAGCAAATAGACAGGGAGTTCTGGGGGGTGGGGTGCAGGGGGACATGAGTGGGGGCCTTCTGGCAGGTGCCCCTCACTGCTGGGGGTGGGGGTGCTGGGGGAAAATTAGTGGGGGCCTGCTGGCAGGTGCCACTCACTGCTGGGGGGTGGGAGTGCAGGGGGACATGAGTTGGTGATCATATTGCAAGGTGACATGTGGCTTGGCTGGGGGGCATGCCCATGGTGGATGGGCTGCCTGCGGGACATGACCAGGGGTGCAGGGTAGTCCCCTGTGGTGTGGGCTGCCTGCAGGGGACGTGGAGGGGGTAGAGGGGACACCTGGGAGGACCCACACTGCCAATTCACATGTAGAACTCCCCGCGCACCACACTGGATACACGTACCCCGCTCTGACAGCAAAATTGCGTGTGAAACTTCACAGGCACCCCCGAAATACACGTACCCCGCTCGCACAGGGCCATTCGCGTGTGAAACTTCCCGCAGTAATACACATACTCCTCTCGCACAGGGCCAATCGCGTGTGAAACTTCCCGCCAACCCCAGTAATACACGTGCCCCGCTTGCACAGGGCCAATCGCGTGTGAAACTTCCCGCGAACCCCAGTAATACACGTACCCCGCTCGCACAGGGTCAATCGCGTGTGAAACTTCCCGCGAACCCCAGTAATACACTTACCCCGCTCGGACAGGGCCAATCGCGTCTGAAACTTCCCGCGAACCCCAGTAATACACATACCCCGCTCACACAGGGTCAATCGCGTGTGAGACTACCCGCGCAGCGGGGTACGTGTATTCGGAGGGGTGCGTGGGGAGTTTTACAGGCGTTTTCGAGGTTGTGAGCCTGTGCACCATGTACAGGATTTGTGCGCTGTACATGAGGCACTGGGAGGGCTAGGGGGCGTAACTGGCGCTGCTGCAGGGTCGATGCGCCACGGCTGGTTTTGGATGTTAAGATCCATGAATACGCTGTGCGAGGAAAAGGATTTTAGCGCACGCGGCTGGCGCAGAAAGTCGCACGCGCACACTGTGCGCCAGCCGCGTGCGCCACTTGTGCGCTGAATTCTATGAATTACCCCGTTAGTTGTAACCGGAACATATTGAATTGTGAGGACACCAGACTAGTAAAGAACTTGTTAAACATTTGATACATTTCTGGTGTTTTCTGAATAAACTCTGCAATGAAGAAAAGGCATTTTCTACTTGGTCAAGTGCTTCTGATACACATCAGCCATTGCACTAATTACAATTGTGTAGGAAAATGTGGTGCAACTATTTCACTCCATAATGTTACCTACATTCTTGCTGCTCAGCCAGTGCCAAACAAAGTAAATATCATACACAGGTGCAACTTGTAGGATCAACCCAGACCAAGGAGAGGGAAAACACACTATAAAAGCATAGGCAGAGAAGTAAATGGTATCAGTGTTGGGAGTTACAGAGCAACAAGTGGTGGAGTTGAGGTGCAGAAGGAGAAAGATGTACACAGGGAGTTGGACAGCAAAGAGGAGGAGGTGAACAGTGAGGAGGAGGAGAGAGAGCAAGAGAGAAGGGGAAGTTTAGAGCAAGTGTGTAGTAAATCATCTGGAGAGTGGAATGGAAAGAATGCTAGTTGGAAGAAAGGAAGCAGGAAGAAAGAGGGTACCGAACTAGGGAATTTTCTGTAGGAATAGCGAGATCTGTAGGAATAGCGAGAGTGACAGCCAGAAAGCATGACAACAGCAACTTATTTGCTGTCGAGGAAAAGTGGAAGGAGGAAATGGCACTTGATGGAATCTTGAGGAGTTTAGTCAACAGTCAGCTTGAGGGCAAATGGTGAGGTCTAGCAACAGGCCTATAGGCACAAATGGGAATCAAAACAGCAAGGACGGAAGTAAGACTGGGTTCTGTGGTTGGTTCCAGACCTTGAGAGAGCAAGATAAGCCAGGACCCCACCAGGCACCTTTAGACTCCTCTGGCCTGTGTTACCTCTATGGGGTGCTGTGGGATTGCTGCAAAAGTACCTAAGAATTCAAATCTAGACTTCAACAATGCTGTCCAGGATGTGTCCTAGTAGGGGAAACCAACTTGCGACCGTGGCATCATTCATGAAAGCAACCTTTAGACTAGAGATCGTGAGCGATATCAGGGAGAGACTTATAGACCTTTGAAGACATTTTGAAGAGAAGACTTGATTTTGACATTCCAGACCCTTTTGGAGTTGGTCAAGATTTTACATAGTCCGAACTAAACCTGTCTGAAGTAAACTCATGGGTTGCACCCCCTGTGTAGTCCATTTTCATCCCTGTGTAGTCCACTTGGATTTGTGTCAATACCTCGGGCCTTTTTTGATCAATCTTTTTTGATGTCCAACTCAGTAATCAGCAACAGATGCTCCAGTGACTGCCTAATTCTGATTGTGGAAACAGCACAACGATTCAACACCCTCATCTACGTTCACTTCCCCAATTGCCAACATGAGCAATGAAATTAGTACTTACGAAAATAGGATTTGAGCAGCCATAAGATCCAACTAGAACTTAATATAATATGTCTAGGCAGAAGCAAAGCACTCAACGTTTTTGAGGACAGACCTATCAACATCAAAACCAGCAGACAAGCTAAGCGTAGGGCCCTTTTTTAGGAGCACAGAAGATTACAAAACCGAAATCATGAGACGGCTTGACATTTTTTAACATTATTTAATGTGTTTAATGAGAGAAAATGTGGTGTGACCAGAACTACTTAGATGGTAAGAGTCTTTAGATGGCCTTACAATCTTTGTTTGTTTGTTTGTTTTATTTATATGTATAGCGCTCCAAACCCAGAGGTAGAAGGGCGCTTAAAGAAGATGGTTACATACATAGTGTGATATATGCAAATTCAATATACAGCAATTTACAGAGTATACAAACATAGTTAAGCAGTGGTGGGTACTACAGTTTCAAAATACAACAGTTTACAGAGTTCACAGACATAGTTAAGCAGACGGAGGTGTACCCACATATCTGTGGTGCTACTCTTTGTTTAGGAGCCAACTCATAACATGTTTCCTGAAGATCTGGAAGGACTCAATAGTTTTAATGTTGAGTGGTAAGGTGTTCCAAAGTTGGGAGGCAAGTACTGTGAAGCTGGCCCCTCCAGCTCTTTTTAAGGAGAATCTGGGCACTGTCAAGCATAAAGTGTTGGAGGATCTGGTGGTTCTGGTGGCGGGTTTCATGGTAAATTTATTAGTAAGATATCGTGGGGCTAGGTGGTTTAATGCCTTGTACGTGAGGCAAATAGTTTTCAAATCAATTTTTTGTCGTGTGGAGAGCCATTTGCACGATTTCCTGGCAGTGGAGATGTGCTCTCGCCTGGGGATGTTAAGTGCTGCACGTAGTGCGTTGTTTTGAAGTACCTGTAATTTGTTAATTATAGATTGGTTAGCACCTAGAGACAGGCTATTGCTATAGTCCAGTTTGGACTGTATGAGGGCTCTAGCAAGAGTGAGGCAGCTATTAGATGATAGGAAGGGTCTACTGGCCCTAATAAGCTTGCCGGTGTAGGCGGAGGCTGAGGCGATCATGTTGGTTTGTTTGGAGAGGTTAGAGTTGGCATCAAGGTAAAAACCGAGAGTATTCTGCAATAGGGATGGTGTGACCATCGATAATGATGTTGTTGTAATTGGGATTAAGTTTAGATAGGTTACTGGGAGAGCCGACAAGGAGGAGCTCCGTCTTCTCATCATTCAGGCAAAGGCCATGAGAGGCCATCCATGCCTGAATGATGGAGAATCTTTCGTTAATCCGGGTGACATCTGCATGGTAGTTGCCTGTGATGGTGAGGAGTATCTGGCTGTCATCTGCATAATTCGTGTAGGTGACACCCAGACGGTCTAGTTGGTCAAATAGTGGCTTTGTAAATATGTTCTACAAAGTGGAACGACAAGTAATGAGCAGGTTTGGCTGATGGTAGGTATCACACTACACAGACCAGGGGCTGGACAAGACAGCTAGTACTCTCTATCTGAGTTACAACTTGTAGTCAGAGATGTTCCTACATGCTACAACTGAATGTTGAATCAGTGCAAAAGAAGCAGACATCCTGCTTAAGGAGGAGGCCACCCCACCCAATTTTCCCTTCACCCAAAGTACATATGCACACAATAACCCTGTTGTCTTGCTCCCAGGATGGTGAAGCCATTTGAGGGAGCCTTCTGAGGGACATAATCAGTACTTTTAATGAGCCTGTCTATATTGGCCCATCTGGCTGCCCAGCAGATGTCGGCTGGGGATGTCAAAAGGAAAAGTAGGGAGTTGGACAATGTGATGTAGGCTGTTGGATCAGGTAGACCTTTACAGTCCTGATGCCTAAAGGGCTGAGAGTCCTCTCTAGGTCACTTTCCCTCCCTCCAGCATGGTGGGCAGAACCATATCCTAATTTATATGAAGAGAGACTATACGTTTAGGATAGAAGGAAGAGGGCGGGCAAAGGACTAGTCCAGCTCAAGAGAAGCAGAGCTAGGTAGATAAAAAAATATATCCAAGTTTCCAGAACATTCTAGCTGAAGTGATAGCAATATTAAAGACTTTTTTGAGGGTGAGAAGGTTGATAAGAGTATCTGAAGGTGTGAGCTGAGACAGGCAGGGACAAAGGGGTTCGAGGAAGGAAAGGGGAAAACCTAGTGGGGGGACTGAGAGGTTTGTTAGGTAGTTTGTAGTGACCACCATGCTTAGATTTTTCCCTTCTGATTTCCAGTTCTCATGATCCTTTCTTGCTTTGCTAGGCTGTAATAGTGAAGAGTGTAAGGGATGGATTAGCATGAGTGGGAACTGCTCTTGGAGCAAGAAGAAGTGGAACGCTCTTGTCGAGAGCAGTGTCTGCTGTCTCCTCTATTTATTTTATAAGTTCTCTACTGAGAGTGACGGGAGGATGATCGATAATTGACTCAACTAGAGTGCTGATGCTTCTGTTTCAGGCAGAAACCTGTGCAGGTCCCTTGGGGACCACTGCAAAAGATTTAGGACTACAGGTGTTGGCATTAAACCCACTTGGTAGCAGTCTGTACCACCCAGATTTACCTGGTAGCTGTGGCTGAGCAGTCAGACTTCCCTCAAGAAGAGTTAGGCAGTATGTAAAGTATACACAATAGGCACTCAGACACAATAACACAAGCAAACACTGACCAGAGCTTTGGTATCAAGGTATATAATTATTTATTTAAAGACACACTTGTTGACACACTCCAGCACTATTATTGTAAATCACTTCAAACACAGTTACTATTAATCTATATACATCCCTTATTCCTTATCAGACAAGTCTTAGTTAACACCACTTATTTCCAGACAGAGGTGAGCGCTTAACTATAGATGGAACTCCAATAAGTTAACGAAAAAGGGAGGGAAAAAGGCAGAATGTAGGAAAATACACCACACTAATACTTAGGAACTCTTAAGCAAGGCAAGAAAGTCAAAAGTTACTTGTGAGCCAAAGTCCATAGGCCGGCCCACTCTTGGAGAGAGCAGGGCACAAATGCACCCAAGATCACACAATGACAACAGGCTTAAAAAGTCTTGCAGGGAGTTCAGAAATGTTTTAGTTAGGCTCAGATAAGTTTAGCCAGGGTGTCCCAGGCTAACCCAGGTTCGAAAGCCGGGGGCTAAATCTACCCCGTACAGTCGGTTGCAAGGGAAGCCAGGCGGAACACGGTACCTTATGTGGAAAGGATCCTCCAGCGGGCGGCAGTTGTTCCTGGCAGCAGGTGCAAGTCACGGCGTTGTCCAGAGGAAGAGAAGATCTCGACGTGGAGGAAAGATGAAGGTCGTTGCACTGCCAGGGAAGAAACCAGCCGCAGAGTTTTCCGGTTAAAGGTACTACCCTTTGATTCGCGGTAGTGGTAAAACGTGGTATCCCGGTTGCCGGGGTGCTTGGCACAGGCAAGGCGGCTACGAGATGCTCCAGGAAGCGAAAAAGGAAGCAGACTGGTTATCCCCATCAGTCGAAGGAAGAAGACTCTGCGGGCTGGAGATCTCCTCTGTCGGGAAAAGTGGTGAGACGGTTCAGCAGGGCTCCACCGGGGGTGTCGTCGTAGCAGGTCGGCTCAGCTTCTCCCTCGTCGGATTCTTAGGTCCTGTGGCGACTTCTAAAGTTCCAGTCCCCAAAGCCCTGCTTTTATGCAGAAAACCCCCATTCACTCAGCCTAGCTGTCACTCAAACATGCTAAGTGGTGAGCCGGCCGGCTCACCATTTGGGCCAATCAGGCCGGAGTGCGACTTGAGTTGCCCAGGGTGCCTAAATCCCCCTCCACCCCTCCTAAGTACCCCAGACAGAGTGGCACCACTTTGGAGGGCTTCTGTGGAGAAGCCCGCCAAAAAGTGGAACAAAGGGCTCAACTTGGGTTGGAGTCACAGAAGCGAACACAAACGCCATTTTAGAACCGAGTTCTGGCAAACAATACCAACCGGAGAATTAATATTAAATGAATAAACCGGCGGTATGTTCGAGGCTATAGGAATTAAATAATTAAAGTTAGTAGCCTCGAACAATGGGAAATCCCATAGAGATATATTCGCGGTCGAATATAAAAAGTAGTATCCACTGCCACCAGCCAAAACTCGATCAGGGGGGACGGAGACGTGCCCCCTCGACTAACAGACCCCGGGGCAATCGAATTGCCCCAGCCAGTACATCCACAATATGATGGTTTGTACTGGTTCTGTTCAGAATTTGAGACTAGTAAAGTCAATGGTGACTTTACATACCCTGGGAGACAGTAGTCAGTCCCAGGGTATGGAGTCTATATTGGGGGGTCACTATGACACCCCTGTGTTACTGCACGGAGGGTGCTGTGTAACACACATCACAAACACACATGAAGCCCTGTGGAGTAAAAGACCCCATAGCCCATTAAACATATCTAGAGTCAAAGAAACACACTCAAATCATGCCCAAGAGTGAGGGTAAAAGAGTCTCACTCTTGGCAGGAGAAAAAAATAAACCCCAAAAATCCAGCAGAGCTGCTGGGGGACTCACTAGGTTAGGGAATTCAGCCTAAACAGAGAATTCTCCCTAACACTCTGCTTCTAGGGTTATCTTCAGCGGGACCTCTTCTCTCTTTCCTGCAGTCACTGGAGCTGAATCGTTCCTTTCCTGTGCGGCCATGGTAGTGGGACATGATAGTGGGATTAATTGTGCCTGATGCATTACCTGATTTAAGAGTTTGCCTGTCTGCATTGATCTCTGGGGCAGAATCCTCCTCTGCTGCGGGCTTGGGAGGCTGTGCTGTATCTGTGACTAGAGAGGGATCACTCATGTCAGTACCAAGTGTCCAGGGTGGCCTGCATCTTTCCATATTGCCAGAAAACCACAATTCTTTTACACACTGAGACCTAGATTGTGGTTGTGGATGCTATCCCTCTGGTGCCAGCTACTGAAGTATGCTTCACTGTAGCAGCCCCATTCCATGCTGAGCCATGCCAACCTGCCTGACGTCTAGCCTGGACTGGTGATGGGTAGAGATTCTAGGTGGCCAGTGCTGTAAGAGGTTGGGATGACCTCTATGTTGTGCTTGCAATAGGAACTCTCAACACAGTGTCCTTTCATATTAGGCAAGTGTCAGCCCTGAGTGTCAAGACCAGGGGTGCCTCTATGGGACCCTCTGGGGTCTCCGATTGCTATAGGAGAGTGAACAAAATGGAATTGGTAACAAGCTTACCCGTTCTGCGAGACAGGAACAACAGGTGGTGTTCTGGCTGAGGAATCCTCTTATCCACTCAGGTGGACATGGCAAAAGAGCCTCTACTAAAGAGGGTAGTATATAATCAAAAAGTATTTATTTTTATGTATGTGATCGCTTTGTTGGTTGTCTGAGACTTAAGTCCATCTCAATTCATAAGGGCTGGGACAAGGAAGTGGAGCGAAGGGGCAGTTTCTGACTACTATGGATGTAAAGATCCTCTACACAATATTTCTCAGAGAGATACAATTGATGTTGTAAGAACTGCACTTATACAAATAGGCCTTTAAAGTCCAGTGGATTTTCTGGTAGAATTCACTTCCCTGACTAGAAACTATCTTAATCATAAGATACAAGTGTATGCCGAAGTGAGGGTCAGAAACATTGGGCCTACCTTTGCCTCTAGCGTAGCCAAACCTTACACTGGTTGATACGAAGAGAAACTATTCTGGTCTTATTCTAAATTTTTTCTCAAAGTAATCTGAGTATGGAAGCGCTTCATTAATGATGTGTTATTAATCTGGACATGTGACTAAGTCCCCTACCTGGCTCTGGAGACTTTCAGTGGGGTGGTCGAGGGAGCCGGGTGCCTCCCCAAGCTAGCAGTTGAGCCTTGGGGTGGTATGAAGTGATCGCCTGGTCACCCCCACTCAGTCCCCATCTCCAGGAGGGGGACAGTCACAGTACCACCAGACACGTCTGCTCTTTAAGGAATTTGAGGAATGCGATCTTACAGAACCAGTAGTGCCTGCACACTCTGCTCCCTTTGCCTGGGTGCACGAATCCCTCATAAATCTACAGAAGGACCATAATAAGGACGGGAAACTTTTCAGTCTTCCATCAGTCGTACAAGGCCTCCACTCTCATACTGATAGACTAAGGGTGTCCACCCCTCGAGCAGGGAATGACAACCAGAGAGAGAGGGACACCCAGAAGGAGGAGCTGGCTAATCTTAAATCCCACATCAGAATTGGAAGTATTCCACTAGTGTAGAGCCCTCCAGCCAATCCCTACACCAGCTGCCTGAGGAGACACACCCAAGTTGCTTTATCCCAGAGAGAGGCTTGAAGGCTGGGCTAGGGTATGGCAGGTAGAATGATTACCAGCCAAGGTGAGGGATGAGGCAATTGCAGATCCCACATCAGGGCTTTAAGCCTTTATCAGGGGGTGTAGGTCAACAGCCAATCCTCCTCTCTGCTAACACACCTTAGTTCAATTTCACCAAAACAATGCTGGAAATCTGGGTCAAAGCCCTATAAATGCCCTCAAGCTTAGTCTGTAAGTGTCGTAATTTGGAGCAGTAACTGGAGAGAGCAAGAGAGTAAGCAGGACTCAGACTAGAGGAGAGGTACAGGAGAATGGGCACAACTGGAACATAGGAGCTGAAGGAGAGGCCGACGAGACAAGACCAAGGAGTAGAGAGCACTGGAGGAAGAGTGCTGACAAAAGCGGGGCTATATCAGGACAGATATGAGATAGTGATGGTCGAAGGATGATAGAGGAAGAATATCAGGACAGAGGTGTAAGAGGGAGTGATTATCAATAGGCTGAAGAAGGAACATATCTGGAAAGGGATGAAGGAGGGAGTGATTATAAAGAGGTGAAAGGGGGTGAATATCATGTGAAAGAGGGTGTGCGGAGGGGCACCAAGCAATAGCTTGATCATTTCAGAACACACTTTGGGGAGAGCAAGAAGCCAAAAGGGGAGAAAGAGAGACCAGTAATAAGTTACCAGAGATTGGTTCGTGGGAGTCAGGAGATAACCAAAGGTTCAAAGAAGGAGGATTTGATAGTGAACCAAGAGAGGTGTTCGGGAGAAGAGAGGTTCCCAAATAGGTGAAGAATTTGGTGGCCGAGAGGGGTGAAGGAGAGATGGTGGGGTAGCAAGGAGAAAATGATAGAAGACTGGTATAAGGTATTTGTGATTAGATGATCCAGAGGCTGCTGAGGGGGCAGAAGGTACAGAGTGTTGAACCTAGGGTTCTGAATGTCCCACCTTGGAGACAGGATCAGTGTAATTGGTGCCCCTCTCACACTGCCACCCTTTCCTGGACCACGCCAAACTTGTTAAGAACTGCTACAATCTTCTAAAGGCCCTTCCTGAGACAATGATAGTCTTCTCAAATGGACTCTGAAGGAGACCAGAACCATCCCGTTAAGAGGAAAGAACGATTCAAGCAACCTTGAAACCAGAGTTGTAGCATAAAAGGAATTGATTTTTGAGAAAACAAAGAAGAGTTTTTCGGCCACTCTTGAACCAGAATTGTTAAGCTCTGAGAAGAAGGGAGTACTAGACCTTAAGCCTGAAAGTATGCATATGACAGAGGATCCCAGACTCCCATGAGAAGCAATAGGCTTCTTGCAAGTACTTTGGTCAAAGCTCATACAGGTTGGGGAACAGAAGCAAGCCCATACTATGGTGATACCATCCTAAACCACATATCAAATACCCTATGGAATACAGCAACAGGGAAGTACTCTTAACTTGATCTGCAAATTAAATTTGAGAATGGAAAAAAGTGTACCACAATCTTTAGGAAAGCTACTTGTGTGGATGTGCTACTGCATTTTACGAAGTTCTACTGGTGCATTTTCAGACAGTTCCTCAATATAAAACAGTTCTGTTCAAGAAATGTGATTTTGAAGTTAAAGTAAAAATACTCAGTATTTGATTGGCATTTTAGTGTTATCCCAGGTGGCTCATTCCCCCATATTTTAAATAAGCTAAGAATGCTAATTGTGACATTCTGCTGAATTTAAAAGAGCAATCCTGTTGGAGCCATATTACTTGTGTCACATAATTTAGTCCAGCCAGCAACAATATTAAACAACTAATTTGTGAAAATTGCCATGATTTGCACGAATGTAGTTCATCCCAGACGAGTATACCCATGTTTCCCTATAAACATGGGTCAAATATATGCCAATTGATGATGAAAAAATATCACCATCAGAAGGGTGGGTCTATTGCCCCACAAACCTTCTCTCCTCAACTTACTGATTTGCCTCTCTAGGTAGTAGATCCTGTACACTGTAAACAACGATCCATACACAACCTGCCACCTTAGTTCTGTCACCCCCCACACCAGCGACTATTTCAGTGCTATCATCTAATTGTAGGTTCTACACTATTCTCCCCTCTGGATAACGCCCACACCCAAGCGTCACTACAACTAACCACTGTGAGAAACCTGAGGGTATTCTCCCAAGCTAGCCTCGAGAATCCCTTATTCAGGTGGCTGGGAAGGGCCGATGCTCTCGGTCCCCAACTCCAGGGGCGAACGGAAGAGAAAGGAGCACCTCAATGGGGGAACCTGGGGTTGTGCTTAAGAAAGGTCCTAGGTGAGGTGGGATATTATACAGAGGAATAGGGAGCAGAGGCCGAGACCCCTGAGGACTTTGTAGGCTACATGGCATCTACCTCCCTTCCTCTAAGTGAATTTCTCTGGCCCAACTCTGAGAATCCTCTTGTTTCTGTTGTACACCCGAATAATCATGGTCATTTGCATGTGCTTAGCAAACCCCACCAATCTCACCCTTCTCACTTTACAAACACCCCTAGGGAAAAGAGTATAGTTTTCTGTGACAACCCCCTTTTTTCTGACAGTGTCTCTTTCGCATATCACAAAGGACGACGGACTAACACCCGAACCAATTACCTGATCTGTCCCAACACAAGGGTCAGGCAAAGTCAGGCAATTGACCAGAATCACACACACCTGATGCCCTTTCCGTTCCCCACAGGGATAAAATGTGGATCATGAGAGCACAATACGAGCAATGCAGACCGCACGTCGCAAGAGCTTAGTCGGCACGGCAGATCAAGAGGAGGAGAACGAAGGCGCGAAACGAGAGTGTGACACAGAGAAGTGACCTTGCCATTTTCAACCAAGGCCTGTGAAACCTATGTGGAAGGAATAGTAAGACTGCGAACAATAGCCAGCGTATGTTGCAGCATATGTCAACGGTACACGGGACCCTCGTCTGCTGAAAACAAAGCCGGGGAGAGGCGATTGCCTCTGTGGTACCAACCTTGACTTCAGAGAGAAGAAAAGCCAATCAGTTCATCACAGCCAGTGAGTCGAGGGGAGAGCCGATAAGAAACCAAACTGTGTTGAACGAAAAGTAGCTAATGGCTTATTGAACTGTGAAAGCATAAAGAACTATTGATGGTAAAAGGGGGAAAGCCAGCCCGATTGTTGAAACTACCATTGCCAGAAGGCCTTGGGAAAAAGTGAGAAAAGAGGCCAAAGTGTTCATAAAAGAGTCGAGTAAAATCCTCTGTACAGTTGATAGTCTTTGACCGACAGATGATTGTGAAGCTAAGGGAAGTGAATCCTGCCTCGTAAAAACTGATGGCAAAGTTGGCAAGAGTGAACCCGAAGCAGGTATGCCGATAAACAAGGGGTGGAGTCTAAAGTCCCAATATACAGTGGGCCTCATTATGACCCGGGTGGTAAATTCCGGTCATTACCGGCATGGAGCAAATACTGTGTCCGTGCTGGCAATAGACCGCTAAAAGCGGCCTATTACGAGTACACAGGCACGAGTTTTGCGCCATGCGGGTAATGACCCCACCGCCATGCCGTAAAAGAGCGAAAAATCACCCTTTCCGGCATAATGCAAATTGCTCCACCGGCATCCAAGCCATCATCTTGCCCCGTCATCAGAAGATGCAGGTAGGTGTCCCAAATGAACGATGCTTATACCAACACGATGATGTTCACCTGAACTGACAGTGCAATGATGTAGAGCAGGGTCCACCAGACACATATGTACAAGACTGCCTACAGGCAGTGCACAGCGTAATCTTGTCCCCATGCATAATGTACCCCATATGGTCTCAACCCAGACGCTTCCATGCATCACCCACCTAAAAGCCAAGCAACCCGTATGACACTCCCCCAATGTCAATCAACTGCCATTCCATATGAATGCAGCCACACCAATGCATGCCTGATGCCTGTAGACCCATCACTAATCCTCTCCCTCTATTGGTCCCCCACAGGCACGCATTCAGACAGTGGTGACAAGGACACTAGGGAGGATGATCCCACACCACGAAAGAAGGCCAGGGGCAAGGAGGGAGAACACTGCCCTTCGACTTCAAGGGGTAGAGGCCAACCTGCACCACTGCGGAAGGGCAAGAAAACCCCAGAGGCCACAGTACCAATGTGCACTATGGCCCCCACAACAGCCACCAGCACCCAAGAGACAGTGGCAGAAGGCACTGCATCGGCTGCCAGCAGCACAGTGGGGGAGACAGCTGCCACAGCAGCCATGTCAGACGATGAGGGAGATGTTCAGCCGCATGCTGCAACTACCGCCACAGTTCCCATGCATTCGCCACAACTCTCCCCATGCAGCATGAACGAGCTGTCTCCTGGGGATTCATGGGCCGGCAGTTTCAGCCCCACGCCACCTGGCCATGAGGAACACACCCAGTTGGAAACCGTCCACACATCCGCCACTGTTCCAACCATACAAGAGGGGATCAGGGATATACAGAAGCGCCAGGAGGAGCTGACAGGGCTGACACAGCATATCATGGAATGTGGTCGGGCAAAGGATGACATTAGGGAGAGTGCTGCATCCCTGAAAACAGCAATGGAGAACAACTCGAAGGACATTTGCGCCGAACTGGCTGCAGTGCGGCAGGTCCTCTCCAAAATGGTGGCAGCAATGCGGGACATGCGTGCGCCACAGTTCCCAGAACAACCTGGGACATCTTCAAACACCAGCTCAACTAGGACCAGCCCTGTGCGTAGGTCTGGCAGGAACCTGCGCAAATCAGACAGGGGTGCACCTGGTGCAGGAAGAGGGGGAGGGCTGTAGGTACAGCCAGGCATACTGGTCCCATGTGGACTAATGGAGCACGCCAGTGCACACCATGTGTGGGGAAGTCAAGGGGGAAGGGGAAGGGGGGAGAGGGCGTGTAGGGGAGTTGAGGGGGGAGGGGAGAGAGGGTGTGTGCGGTAGTTGAGCGGGGAGAGGGTGTTTGGGGGTGTTGAGGGGGGAGAGGGTGTGTGGGGGAGTTCAGGGGGGAGGGGGAGAGGACGTGTGGGGTGGAGGGCATGTGCACTCTGTTATATTTCTTTAATACACCTGTTGGGAAATCAAAAATCACATGTGAGGACATTGCTTATTGTGTACATGTGCTTTATTGGTGAACAGTCTACAGTGTCCATGTCCCTGACACACCCAGTGCCCTGAGTGCTACCTCCATGTCACACTCCCCGTCCATGTGTGCTAGAAACATTGGTTGATCAGAGTCTGACGCATGGCACGTCCCTCCTGTGCATCGCTGCCTTCCTGAACTGCAGCCCCATCTCCACCCTCCTCATCGTCAGGTGGTTGCAGTTCAGCGTCAGGGGGCAGAGGCACATTCCGTCTGATGCACATATTGTGTAGCATGACACATGCCATGACAATCTTGGCCACCTTCTCATGGCCGTACAGGAGTGCCCCATCAGACCTGCTGAAGCAGCAAAACCGTGCCTTCGAGAGGCAAAATGTCTGCTCAATCACCACACGGGTACGTGTATGCGCACGATCGTAGTCCTCCTCGTGCCTGTTCTGTGGGTTCCGGACTGGGGTAAGGAGCCACCTCTTCAAGGGATAGCCTGCATCACCTGCATGTAGGCAACAATGTATATATGTAAGTCATAACTTCATATGGGACCTGTATCAATGACACCATAGCATACATTTATTTCCTGATTGCAACCACATATCCATGCATGAATGGAGACACACGATGTGACTGCTATGTGTGTATTCATCTTATGGACAGGTGTGCGTGCCATCGTCTAGTGGGCGCAGGGGGTTCCTATTCCTTGTGAGTGCTCATGCACTGTGTTAGTCCATGCCGGTTGTTCCCATGATCTGGTTGATGTTCAGTCATTTGTATGCTTTCATCCTGTCACCATTGATGGCAGCCTCATGATGATCTCACTATGCACAACAAATGGTGACATGCATTTTAGTTGGACCTCTGAGTCAGTGTAGTGGTGAATTAATGAATTTGGCCCTCACGTGACTCCTTTGTATGCAGTAATGGAGGACTGTCCTTTCTGTTGATGGTATTTGGTGCTGTTTATTGGCCATACTAATAACTTGTAGCTGCATTGTGTTGTGGGGGATACGGTCTGCTTGAGTACAGTGCACATGTAGATGGCTATGGAATGGTTGTAACACTGCATTTACAGGGTAGGGCGGCTTGCATCTTGCATTATGTGGTCAGGTGTCAGGTCCGGTCTGGCCTGCTTTGAGGTATAAACATGGTCCATTCTCTCAGTCACTCGCAGCCAGGTGAAGTATGCATCTCTAACCCCCCCCAACTCAGCCAGGTGAAGTATGCACCCCCCCCAACTCAGCCAGGTGAAGTATGCATCTCTACCTCCCCAATCTCAGCCGGGTGAAGTATGCATCTCTCCCCCCATCTCAGCCAGGTGAAGTATGCATCTCTCCCCCCCCATCTCAGCCAGGTGAAGTATGCATCTCAACCCCCCCTCCCAACTCAGCCAGGTGAAGTATGCATCTCCCCCCCCCCCAACTCAGCCAGGTGAAGTATGCATCTCTAACCCCCCATCTCAGCCAGGTGAAGTATGCACCCCCCTCCCCCAACTCAGCCAGGTGAAGTATGCATCTCTACCCACCTCCCATCTCAGCCAGGTGAAGTAAGCATCTCCCCCCCCATCTCAGCCAGGTAAAGCATGCATCTCTCCCCCAATCACCTACCCACATCGCATTTCCATGAGGCTGACATGCAACTCACCGAGAAGCCAGGATCTCTCTCCTGCATGTCGCTCCATGTAGCGTGGTATCGTGGAGTTCCGCATGACCATTGAATCATGGGTTGATCCGGGGTATCGGGCACAACAATGTGTGATGATCTTGTTTGAGTTACATACCATTTGCACGTTGATGGAGTGGTATAACTTGCGGTTGCGGTACGCTACCTCCATGGCATGTGGGACCACCAATTCCACATGGGTGCAGTTGATGGTGCCAATGCAACCAGGGATGCCGGCCAGTGAATGGAAACCAACTTTTGTGTTTGAGATCTCCTGGGCTGTCCGTGGTAAGAAAAAGTGGTCGCCTGTGTGCTTCAGGAGGGCATCTAGCACTTGGTACAGCGTACGTGAGAATAATGGTTGTGATATGCCATGCATGTGCCCCACTGTGTGCTGGTAGGTGCTTGTGGCCAGGAGGTTGAGCACAGACACTACCTTCAGTAGGGGTGGGATGGCTGTGCGTATTTCAATCAGGCTGACAATGTCTTATTATTTGTGAACACTTCCTTCTTTCTTAAGAACATAATCCCACTCTTCTTTTCTATTTAGCGTAAGGATTGGTAATAGGTTCTTCTTAGTATAGGCCCTTTTATTTGACAAAGACACCACTAGGACTGCCTTATTATTGTTTGATGGTCGAAGCTTGCTCTCATCTTAGATTCAGTTTGAGATTAGGCGTTTTTCCAACCTACCTATACAGTTTAATAAACACCCTTGAACTGTGATCACTTGTGTCTGTCTTTACTGTTGCCACCATGAGTTCCTTACACCACATAGAACCATACCAGTACTGAGTGATTCCAGCATACACCCATTAACACTTCGGTTTTGTCTATGCCTTCCATTTTACCGCAATAACTCAGAAATCTACCCCTGTTTGCAGAGCCATGTGCAACAAGGCTGCTAGAATGGCAGAGTTGCGATTAAATAGACCACTTTACATCACATGTCATTATATGTGCCTTCGACCTTTGTAGTGCTGCTTGGGTTTTACTAATAGTATTATGGATAATTTGTCAGGTGTTTTACACTGAAGGCAGTTGGGGAGACTGGGTGGGAGGTAGAGTAGGGCTCAGTTACTGATGATTACATGTAAGTATTAGGGCATTCTACTGATAGAAGACTGTCACTACCACAGTCTTAGGCAATATGGCAAGCCTCGGCTCTGATGCAGTCTTCAAAGCATCTGCTTGCCACTTGGTCACAACCTCTGCAATGCCCTTAAGTGATCCATATACATGCAGAAATACATAGAGAAACACTAAAGTCCCAGCACTCAAAGGGTTAAATTAAGACTTAAGGCAGACGTCTTGTTCACTGATTGCCACTCTATACTAGATGTGGTCTCTTTCAGTACCCATCATTTTCAGTTATACTTGTTTCCCCGAACAGACATTTTGTATAGTCCTGAGGTGCCTTGGCAGTCGGTTCCTAAAAAGCAAAATGCTAGGATGGGGTAGTAGATTGAGTTTTGCTCAAACCAAGCAACTGCCTCACTTCAGTGTTCTGTAAAATGGCTATCAAAATGTTGAGCGCTGCCACCAAAGGCAAATATAGGTTTTACTGTAAGTGCATAGATGCTATCCAGCTAGAAAAACGTAAGTAGGCAAATTTATATTCATTACAGAATTGACGTAGAGACTTGGGGGGTAATTCATAGAATTCGGCGCACAAGTGGCGCACGCGGCTGTCGCACATTGTGCACGTGCGGCAGTCTGCGCCAGCCACGTGCGCCAAAACCCATTTCAGCGCACAGCGTATTCATGGATTTTCACATCCATAAGCAGCCGTGGCGCAGAGTGGCGCAACAACCCTGCAGCAGGGCCAGTTACGCCCCCAACCCCCCCCCCCCCGTGCGCCACAAACAACACACAAATCCAGTACATGGTGCAAAGGCCAGTGGACCAGCATACAGCCCCCACCCACGAAAACACGTGTAAAACACCCTGCGCATGCCCCAGAATACACGTACCCTGCTCGCACCAGCGAAAATGCGTGTAAAACTCCCCGCACACCCCCTGGAATACAAATACCCCACTCGCGCCAGGCCTATCGCGTGTAAAACTCCCTGCGCACCACCTGGAATACACGTACCCTGCTCGCGCCAGGCCTATCGCGTGTAAAACTCCCCGCGCACCCCTCGTAATACACGTACCCCGCTCACGCCAGGGGAATTGCATAGAAAGAGCACCCCCTGTGGCGTGGGCTGCCTGTGGGGTATGCCCAGGGTGGATGGGGTGCCTGTGGGGCATGGGGAGGGTGAGTGGGCTGCCTGTGGGGCATGCCCAGGGTGGATGGGGTGACTGTGGGGCATGGGGAGGGTGAGTGGGCTGCCTGTGGTGCATGCCCAGGGTGGATGTGGTGCCTGCGTATATTTCGGGGCTGCGCAGGAAGTTTCACACGCGATAGGCCTTGGGCGAGCAGGGAACTTGTATTTCGGGGGTGCACAGGAAGTTTCACACGCGATAGGCCTTGGGTGAGCGGGGAATGGGTATTTCGGGGGTGCGCAGGAAGTTTCACGTGCAATTTGGCATTGTGGGCCATCCCGGGTGTGTGGTTTCCCCCCTCCCCATGCCCCACAGGCAGCCCAAACCACAGGGTGGACTTTTTCCATGCATTTTACCTAATACCAGTGGGGTACGTGTATTCCGAGGGGTGCGCAGGGAGTTTTACATGCGTTTTTGCTAGTGCGGGTGGGTTAGGCCTCTTCCGAGGGGTGCGCGGGGAGTTTTACACATGTTTTTGCTAGTGCGGGTGGGGTAGGCCTCTTCCGAGGGGTGCGCAGGGAGTTTTACACGCGCATTGGCAGTGTGAGCCCTCGGGTGTGCTCTTTCCCCCCTCCCCATGCCCTGCAGGCAGCCCACACCACAGGGGAGTACCCCACGCCTCTGACCATGTCCCGCAGGCAGCCCACATGGCACCATGCACTTGTGAGCCCCAACACATGTATGCCGCCCACTCTTGACGGACACCTGCCAGCAGGCCATGACTCATGTCCCTCTGCACCCCCGCCCACCTGCAGTGACGGGCACCTGCCAGCAGGCCCCGACTCATGTCCCCATGCACCCCCACCCACCCAGCAGTGACGGGCACTTGCCAGCAGGCCCCGACTCATGTCCCCCTGCACCACCACCCACCCACCCTTGACGGGCACCTGCCAGCAGGCCCCGACTCATGTCTCCCTGCACAAAACCCACCCACCCTTGACGGGCAGGAAGGCCAGTTGTTAGTGGATCCCCTTGCTGAAAACGGGTCTGGACGAAGGCATCCCTGCTGGTGCGGGATGATGCAGTCACAGGATGAGGGACAGGATTACACCAAGGCACCTCCGCGGCCGCCTGTGCTGCCTCCTGTCCCTACCCCTGGACTGCACCACTAGCACCAGTGGAATCCCCCCCTCCAGGCCCCGTGCGTGGGCCTTCCACGGCTTCCTCCTCAACCAAACCCTCCACCAACCTGGATGACTCGGTGCCATCTTCCTCCATAGGCTCCTGTGGGGTCTCAGCTGCCCCTTCTGCTGCTGAGGAGTCCACCTCCAACCTCCGCCTCTTGGACCTACCCTTGGCAGCTGCGCCGCGGGCGCGGCACCAGACCCCTCACTCCCCGACGAGATGACAACATGGGAGGGGAGCTGGGCCTTGCGTCTCCGGCTGGCAGTGGGATCCCTGCCGCTGTGCTCCACAGCACCGTCTCCGTCTTCTTCATCAGTTGACGCTGCAGACAGGGAGAGACAGAACACAGGCATCAGGGCACTGTACAATGGTCTGATACACACATGACAGTTGCGCTTGAGTGGCAGTCTCAAACTTTACACATGGCATCACACTCCCCAACACACATCATTTGAACCCACACACATGCGCAAATCAACAGGAATGTTGCAGCAGGCAGCACCATCCATACACATACAACAGCATGAGCATCCGAAGGTTAGCCTGACGTCACATGTAACACGGGGAGTGCCGAACTAATGCACACACGCCACCAGACATACATGCATCTGTACATCTCCACCACTGTAACGCTTACCTTAGACTCCTCGGGGACACCACTTGATATTCGGAAACTTCTCAGGGTGCGCTGTTATCTTATCCCAATTGGACTCTCTATCTATACATGAAAACAATTACCACACTCAATAACTAAGTGATTCCTAAAATAGGGAAAAAAGAATCACCTTCAAAATAAACTGTATTCTTCGGTTACCTTAGTTGGTGATTTGGTTAGCTCTCCATCCTGCTTCTGCGCAGGGGTGCGTGTTCTGAAGAAGGGACGTGAGGAGAATGGAATTATCCTTAAACTTCCAGAAATGTCTAAAGGGGTACACTTCCTAACAGTGTCAGACAGGAATGGTGTCACTAACCCTCTAAATGCAGAAACACCCTAATGTGTCTAAAAACTGAAGTGCACAACCCGCAACATTTTTGGTTCCAAAATGCGTAAACTTAGTGTACCTGATGACGACAGAAAAAACGAACACTAATGTTCCTAGAAACAATTCTCCACACAACCCTCTTAACTTCTGTGAGGTGAATATGGTTTGAACATTCACTTGCGCGAAAGAACTAATGTGTGAAAAGCAGTTGCTACTATAGGAACTATTAATCTATAGCGAGAACTAAAAGGGAAAGATACTTGCTGTGAAAACAACAGGGGCGACAGAACTGGGAGGTGCGCCTCGAAAACTCTCCTCACAATAAACGCCAACTGGAAAAGCGTAACCGCCAACACCGCACTGAAGAAAGCCAACTTTACACAGAATTCACAACTTGGGACAGCGGACTGGACGGGAAAAGCTATTCCAGGGCACTACAGAAAAGGGTTTCCATGGAATACTAGGGAAGCTGAGGAATTCCTGTCAGAGGGCTGAACCGCGGTAAGCGTTCGCTGAGACAGCTGAAGACGCGAAGCGCCGTTGAGCAAAGGGGCGGGGCTTAAATACTCCCGAGTGACAGAAAACTAGACTGCTGGCCCACCTAGAGGTTGTAACTACAGGCAGCCATGTTGGGTGATGAGGAAGAGTCAACCTGCCTATTCTTAGACCAGCAACTGTAAGCGGCCAACCAGGAACTCTTGGAAATTCTTTTGCGAGGGAACCCCGTAATCATGACAGTATTCCCCCCCAAGGCCCCTCCAAAACTGAAATTCCCTCTCCCTGGTTTGGATGGGTGGTTGCGGTGAAACATTCTGAGTAGCCTAGGGGCATGAACATTCTCGCAGGGTTCCCAAGTTCTGTCTTGAGGGCCATAACCTTTCCAATCCACTAAGTAGAATAGCCTATTACGCACAATTTTGGAATCTAAAATGGCCTTGACCTCGTATTCTAGTTGGTCATCATCAACGACCACAGGGGCTGGTGCTTCGGAGATTCGTGTGTTTGGATTAACAGGCTTTAAAAGAGAGACGTGAAATACTGGATGGATTTTCATGTTCTTTGGAAGGGTTAACTTGATGGCCACGGGATTGATGATTTTTTCAATTGCAAAAGGTCCCAGGAAGCGGGGAAGGAACTTTCTAGCTCCCTTCAAGGTCAGGTTTCGGGTGGCCAACCAAACCAAATTCCCCACCTCATACTCTGGTGCAACACTTCTTTTGTCATCTGCAAATTTTTTCTGGGATTTTTTGGCCATGGATAATTGTTCTCGAGCTTGAGCGATGGCTGAGGTGATTTTCTCATGCAGGGATTTTACTGCTGGCATTTCTAACGGTTCAGGTGGATCGTAAGCTGAGGTGCGTGGATGTCGGCCATGTAAGGTGTAAAAAGGACTCAAACCAGTGGAGGAATGAACAGAATTGTTATATGCATATTCGGTTATCCACAAAACATTTAGCCAGGTGTTCTCCAATTGATGCAACATACATCTGAGGTACTGCTCTAGAGTTTGATTGGTTCGCTCAGTTTGACCGTCAGTTTGGGGATGATGACTGGTGGACAAACGTACATCAACTTTGGCCAATTCACAACATCTTCTCCAAAACTTGGCGACGAATTGGCTACCTCGATCAGAGATTATCACCGCAGGAAAGCCATGCAGCTTCACAATATTCTCCAAAAAGGTTTTTGCCAGAACTGAGGCTGACGGCAATCCTTTCAATGCGATAAAATGTGCCATTTTGGAGAACAAGTCCACCACCACCATGATCGTGTCAAACCCTTCACAAGGAGGTAAATCGGTGATGAAGTCCATGGAGATGGTGTGCCAGGGGGTTGGTGGCACACTCAATGGAAGAAGCAAGCCTGCAGGTTTTCTCTTTTGATTCTTATTTTGAGCGCAGTTACCACAAGTTTTCAAATGCTGAATGACATCTTTTCTCCAGGTAGGCCACCAATAAGATCTTTTAACTTTCTCCATGGTCTTTTTGATTCCGGGGTGACCTTCCAAAAGAGCGTCATGATAGTTGGTAACCACTCTTTCTTGTAGTTGAGGCGTGGGCAAGTATAACCGTTCTTGATAAAAGGGAAGACCCTCCTGCACTGTAAAGCCTACTCCTCTGGACTCCCAGTTCAACAATTCATCCTGCGTAAGATGGTTTTGAATTTCCCTTTTTAACTCTTCAAAGGCAGAGTCCGTTGTGTTCATTACTCCCAGGATCTTTTCTCCAGAAATGATCTCCACTGGATTCACTGGCACATAGGCTTCTTCTCCATTACCCATTCGAGACAAGGCATCAGCCTTACCATTTCGCACTCCTGGTCTGAAAGTAATAACAAAGTCATATTCCGCTAGAAAGAGGGCCCATCGTAGCTGTCTTGAAGATTGTGCCTTTGCAGAGCGTAAGTATTGCAAGTTCCGATGATCGGTGAAGATGGTCACCGTGTGTCGTGCGCCCAGCAAGTGATGCCTCCATTCCTTCAAGGCACAAATTATAGCCAAAAACTCCTTATCGGTAATGGTGTAATTTAATTCTGCAGCAGCGAACTTCCTTGACCAGAAAGCTACGGGGTGCAATTCTTGGGTGTCAGGATCACGCTGAGACAATACGGCTCCCATAGCCACGTTAGAGGCATCAGTCTCGACTACAAACGGAAGATCAGGTCTTGGATGTTGTAGAACAGGTGCAGCAGTAAATTGCTCTTTTAATTTCTTAAATGCCTCATCAGCTTCATTAGTCCATTCAAATTTCCTGTGTTTTCGAAGTAGTGAGGTGATAGGATGAACTAGGCCAGAGAAATCAGAAACAAAACGCCGATAGAAATTCGCGAATCCCAGAAAACTCTGAACTCCTTTGACAGAAGTTGGAGCAGGCCAAGACAGGATGGCATCAACCTTTCTGTTATCCATTTTGACTCCACTAGAAGATAGAATGAACCCCAAGAATTCAATCTCAGGGACGTGAAAATGACACTTTTCCAATTTCACATACAGAGAATTGTCTTGGAGCCTTTGAAGCACCGATGTCACGTGCCTTACATGATCCGCCAGGTTTGCAGAGAAAATTAAAATGTCGTCCACATAGACCACCACACAGATGTCCAGTAGATCTCTGAAGATATCATTCATAAAGGCCTGGAAGGCAGCAGGAGCATTGCAAAGCCCGAAGGGCATGACTTGATATTCGAAGAGCCCGAATCGTGTCCGAAAGGCGGTTTTCCACTCCTCACCTTTCTTAATTCGAATGAGATGATAGGCACCTCTTAGATCAAGCTTGGTGAATATTTGTGCCTGCTTCACCTGATCCAGCAAGGTCGAAATAAGGGGAAGAGGATAGCGGT
Organism: Ambystoma mexicanum; assembly: GCF_040938575.1. Classification (NCBI taxonomy): domain Eukaryota; kingdom Metazoa; phylum Chordata; class Amphibia; order Caudata; family Ambystomatidae; genus Ambystoma; species Ambystoma mexicanum. The sequence continues at coordinate 37,779,488 of NC_090922.1, read as the reverse complement.
TCTTCACCGTGATTTGATTCAGTGCTCTGTAATCTATGCAGGTTCGCAAATCCCCTTCCTTTTTGGGCACAAAAAAGAGAGGAGATGCCACCGGTGACTTGGACGGTCTAATAAACCCATTGGCCAGGTATTGATCCAGATAAGCCTTTAGATGAGCATTTTCTTTTTCAGTGAGGGCATAAATTCTGCTACAAGGAAGCTGAGCCCCTGGAATGAGATCAATTTGACAGTCATAGGGTCTGTGAGGGGGCAAAATTTCTGCCTGTTTTTCTTTTTGGAAAATATCCTGGAATTTTTTGTATTCTACTGGTAATGAACCTATGAGACCCAAGGTGGTGTAGATAGTCATCTCAGACTGCCTGGCGTCCTTTGGACCTTCTGCAGAAAAACACATACTTTGGCACTTGGAGTCAAACTTCAATGTCCGGGAACACCAATCGATCACAGGGTTATGCTTCTCCAACCAAGGTATTCCCAAGATGATCTGGAATTGAGGAGCTTGAATCAGGTCAAAAGAGATCCTCTCCCTGTGTCCTTCCTGGCAAAGCATTAAGAGGGGGTCAGTGCACTGGGTCACGGGACCTGACACCAAAGGTGTACCATCCACTCCGGAGACGTTTTCAGCTTCCAACTTATTCCTCAAGGGGAATCCCAATTTACTAGCCAGATGTTGATCCATGTAGTTGCCAATGGCCCCACAGTCTATGTACGCAACCAATGCATGCCTCTGTGTGGGGTTATTGTGGCAAGAAAGGACAATAGGACACACGAAGTGTGAGGTCGCTGCAACCTTTTCCATGCTCGACAAGCGGACCTCTAAACTTGTCGGGCACTGGAGTTTTCCGCCGTCTGTTCTTTTTTATCCGGATTGATTCCTCCTAAAGGCCTCCGTGAAGGTTTTACTGGACAATCCTTTAAAAAATGACCGGCCTTGCCACAATACAAACACAACTGCAACTGTCGTCTCTTCTCTCTCTCTGCTTGGGAAATTGGGCCTCGAATTCCGCCCAACTGCATGGGTTCATTGGGAACATCTAATCCTGACTTCGACGTTGGTTCTCGGGAGCGGACTACAAAGGGTCGACTGTCCTGACGAGCTCGATCCGTTCTCCTATCCTGAAGACGATGATCCAACTGGATTGTCAGGTCTATGAATTCTGTGAGACATTCGGGCGGATTGACAACTTGAGCGAGAACATCCTTCAGCTCACTGCGCAGACCACGATAAAACAGTGTCACTCTCTTTTCTGTAGGCCAATTAGTTTCTGCCACTAATCGATTGAAAGTAGCCACGTAAGCAAGCAGCTCCTGATTGCCCTGCTTGAGTGACAGTAACTCATTGTCCAATGCCTGACCTTGTGAATGGCGAGCAAACAATTTCTCTAACTCTCTCTGGAATTCTGAAAAGTTCTGCAACACGGGATCATCCCGATTAACCAAAGGAATGGACCAATCTGCTGCATGACCACCCAAATAAGACAACACGAAAGCAACCTTTGATTGGTCAGTGGAGAAAACCCCAGGTCTGCACAAAAAATGTAGTCGACACTGATTTAAAAACACGGCAAACCTTTTCGGGTCCCCCGTGAATCTCTCAGGAGGGGCTAAGGGAATATTTCCTGGAATTACCACTTGGAACGGAACTGAGGGCGATGTAGAAGAGGAAGCTTGGGCATTACCTTGGGGAAGGGGAACCTGTCCCGCCTGATTCTGTAATAACTGGCGAGCCAACTCTTCAGTTCGTTCCCTATTGATTCCCAGTTCCCTTCTAAGAGCGCCGGTTTCGGACCGGGCTGCATGGACTTCAGCTCTAAGTTCTCCCAGTAGTTGAGCTAACTGATCTACCTCAGAAGTTCCCATGATGCCCAGGCGGAGTATTTTTTATGACTGGCTTCGCGTTCTGTAACGCTTACCTTAGACTCCTCGGGGACACCACTTGATATTCGGAAACTTCTCAGGGTGCGCTGTTATCTTATCCCAATTGGACTCTCTATCTATACATGAAAACAATTACCACACTCAATAACTAAGTGATTCCTAAAATAGGGAAAAAAGAATCACCTTCAAAATAAACTGTATTCTTCGGTTACCTTAGTTGGTGATTTGGTTAGCTCTCCATCCTGCTTCTGCGCAGGGGTGCGTGTTCTGAAGAAGGGACGTGAGGAGAATGGAATTATCCTTAAACTTCCAGAAATGTCTAAAGGGGTACACTTCCTAACAGTGTCAGACAGGAATGGTGTCACTAACCCTCTAAATGCAGAAACACCCTAATGTGTCTAAAAACTGAAGTGCACAACCCGCAACATTTTTGGTTCCAAAATGCGTAAACTTAGTGTACCTGATGACGACAGAAAAAACGAACACTAATGTTCCTAGAAACAATTCTCCACACAACCCTCTTAACTTCTGTGAGGTGAATATGGTTTGAACATTCACTTGCGCGAAAGAACTAATGTGTGAAAAGCAGTTGCTACTATAGGAACTATTAATCTATAGCGAGAACTAAAAGGGAAAGATACTTGCTGTGAAAACAACAGGGGCGACAGAACTGGGAGGTGCGCCTCGAAAACTCTCCTCACAATAAACGCCAACTGGAAAAGCGTAACCGCCAACACCGCACTGAAGAAAGCCAACTTTACACAGAATTCACAACTTGGGACAGCGGACTGGACGGGAAAAGCTATTCCAGGGCACTACAGAAAAGGGTTTCCATGGAATACTAGGGAAGCTGAGGAATTCCTGTCAGAGGGCTGAACCGCGGTAAGCGTTCGCTGAGACAGCTGAAGACGCGAAGCGCCGTTGAGCAAAGGGGCGGGGCTTAAATACTCCCGAGTGACAGAAAACTAGACTGCTGGCCCACCTAGAGGTTGTAACTACAGGCAGCCATGTTGGGTGATGAGGAAGAGTCAACCTGCCTATTCTTAGACCAGCAACTGTAAGCGGCCAACCAGGAACTCTTGGAAATTCTTTTGCGAGGGAACCCCGTAATCATGACAACCACCTGTTGCAGTGAAATCATTGCCATCCATGTCACATCTGCCAATCAGTCTCCTACATGTGGGTGTCACATGCATCCATGGTGTATCACAGTGGCACACATGTCAAATACACACACGCACATGTACATTGTGCACATACATGAAGGTGGAACCAGCATCCATGTGTCACACCACAACCATGCCACAGTCCATACACAGAAATGTATACATGTGTGCACCGACACATGCATTTTGGCACCATGCATCTGAACACATCCACCATTGATGTACCTCACACATGACTGGATTCACATGCGGCTGGCTCATGTCCCTGTACATACACATCCATACATGGGCCTTCCAAGACATATGTGCAACCTGCACACTCCTGCCACACCTCAACATGCACAGCGTCCTATCAGTATGCATGAACACTTACCGCTTGACTCTGGACGGGTCTGCCTCTGAAGGATCTGGAGGTGGAGTGCTGGGCGTATGCATTCCAGGACCCTCATTTGGATGTTGGTAAGGCGGACCCGGCACTCCTCTGCATGCTTTGCCTTCAAGAGGTGCCGGGCCTTGCTGAGGGTCCTGGACCTGAAGTCCACCCAGCGCTTCCGGGTGTGTTGCATGCCGCGGGCTGCCACCCCCTCCACGTTGATGGCAGCCATGATGTCCTTCCAGATCCTCTTCCGTCCTTCATTGTCAGCGTGTGAACTTCCAAAGAGGGCATGATAATTCACCAGGTCTTGCTCCACCAGGATACCAACTTCTGCCGCACTGAAGCTGGTAGCCCTCTGCCTCTCTTGCTGGGGGTTGCCAGTGGTCTCTGATGGTGTTTCCCCCGACATGGCAACCCCCGAGGCAGGTGTGGGTGGGTCCTGGTGCTGGGCTGTGGAGCGATGGAACTTCAGTCGGGAGTCTTCTGTTCCAGCAGGGGTGGTCACAGCAACTGGACCCCTGCAGATGGCTGATGTGCAGGCACCAAACAGCAGGGCACGTGCCCAGCAGGCAGCAGATGGTAGGTGGGAGCAGGTTTGGGGCTCTGGGGGGCAGGAAAATGGCCTTCTGGGCAGGAGAGTGGTCTTCCGTGTGTTGTTGCATGGCCAGCTTGATACGGAGTGATTTGGCACGTGAAAAAACTGCACATCAGCGTGTAATTCGAGGAAACGCCCTTGGCGCGTAAGCGCATCTGTGACGTGACAGACGCAGGCTTTCCCCTGGCACGGGTTGAAGGACCCACGTGGGTTTCCATCGCTCTGTACGTCCTTTTCATGGGAAGCGGTGCGTGTGTTTTCCAGGCGTTGGGGCTCACACGCGATTACTTCTCAGCGGGTGGGTGCTGGCTACGCGTTCTTCTTCTACACGCAAGGCAGACGGTGAGTCGCACACGCGATTTCTCACACTGCAGGTATCCATGTTTGTGGCGTACTCCTTTCTTTACGGGCATACTAGCCTGCGTGTTGATCGTGTATGTATTTTTTGTGTTCCTGGCTGCCACAGCGTACTGCGTGTGTTTTTTTACACGCACGTGGGCAACAGGGGTCGCTTATCTCATTTTCTTGCTTTTCTGTGATGCCTGTGCTTTGCGTGACACGTCATTTCTCCTAGGGGGCCACAGAATGGGACATTCATCGTAGCTGTACATACGTGTTTTTTGTTTGCGCACACTTTTGTAATGTGCAGGGACGGTACCGCCTGCCTTCGTGTTGTTGGACGTGTTTAGGCCTGTGCGTGTCTTTGGCCGTGCGCGGGTTTCCCCAATTCGATTCCATGAACACGTGTGGTTTCGGGTGCGTGTGGGCGTTCCATGTGCTTCCCAGCAGTACATATCCATTTACGCCCTTATTTTCATGCGTTGTTCCCCATTCCGCGCATTACGCCCCGTGTTCCGCCCTCTTTTTGGTGTGTGCACTAACATTGTGTACTAATATTGTGCGCTTTCTCTGTGCGCCTTGCGCACGGCGTTCTGGATTTTGCAATGACGTTTGTGCCCTTGTGCGCCACGCACGGATTTGGCGCACTTCCCGGGGGAAACACGCGCAGGGCCTTCCATGAATCGCACGCGTTGCGCTTGCTTTTTCACGCTTGCACCAGCTTGCACCAAGATTTTCGGCACACATTTGTTCCATGAATCGGCCCCTTAGTTTATTGGAAATCTTGCTGTAAAATAACTACTTCACTCTTGCCATAAAATAGCTCAGAGAGTTAAGTGCTGATTTCAGAGACGCCTGTGCCACCTCTAGTCACTGTTTAACACATAATGTTGCCTACTTTAGTAGTGCATGGAAGTAGGAGGAATACACCCTGGAGCGCGATATGAAATGTGCTTTTATTGTTATATGCAATACCAAGAGTGCAGCATGCAGTGTGTGCTGACTAATCATGTATTTGTATCTGTTTTTTTTCCACAGCTGATAGACCTGAGCTGTAATGATCTGACCGAAATCCTGATCCCAGACTCCTTGCCTACCTCACTGCAGGAGTTTGATCTAACTGGTAATCCCAACCTGGTATTGGAGCATCGCACCCTTGACATTTTCAGGTGAAATATACATCTTTTGTCTCCTTTGCCTGCACACTAATGGGTACTCGTTTTTGTATTCTCCTATATCAAATTCTAGTTTTCTTATCTTTTACACGTATGTGCCTTTATTTCATATTTTATTCGCTTCTTGTGTACTCTTATGTCCACAAAGCCCAACTATATCCCCATACCATATGTCTAGCTTCACCGTCCTACATCTTTGCCAATTTCTCCCACACAGCTGTGCTTTCCTCCCTCACCTTCTTTTGTCTTTGCCGTTACCAAATAAATTCTAAAAACAATGAGCCTTTCTTCTCCGCCTTCTTTCATCATTGTTCCTTCATTACCTCTCTTTATGAGCTCCCTGTCCTTCTCCCCCCTGCATCACACAGTTCTGTTGAATACCGGACCTATTTGCTCCATCTTTCTGCACCATTGTTTCTCCCACTTTCCCAACTAGTTGTGATAGTCTTTACTGCAGGAAGATGGATCAAAGATATACCATCTCTTTAAGTTAAAGTTGGACCCTCCCAGGAGGCCATATCGTTCTACACCCACTTCTTACCTACACATGTGCGTCACCAACCACCAAATCCAGTCCCTGTTTCTTACAATTATAAACTTTTGAGGAAAGCTCTTCTTTACTGTGACCTTACAACTTTTTCTAGGAAGTTTGTTTCGTTTCATATTTTTTACCCTTTCGGGCCAGTGTTTTTTTTATTTTTTATTCTAATTGAATATGTCAAAATGTCACTTTTTATGCCTCCATCTGCCAAATGTGGCGTAAAGGTTGCTACAAGAACTGCATCATTTGTTGTGGACGCTTAAACACAGCTGACCTGCTCAGAGCCTCAGTTCCCTGTGTGTATTCATTTCATGTAAAGGTCTGTTTACCACACAAGTAGCACTGATGTAACTGAGCGCCGGTCCAAAACGGGACTGCAAACAATGGTAAACTTAATTTTGGTTGTAAGCTGTCAGATGTGGGTAAAGGTGATTTGGTGCCACGCACTTTGATGAAACCAGAGCTGCTTGCGGGAGCCACCTACTATGGTCCCAGGGCCCATAACCACAAAATAAAGCAAGCATATCCAGTAAGTAAAGCTCTCAGTCCTAGAATCTTGATACCTACAGTACATGATGACTTGTTAAGCCTGGCTGGTCAAAGTGGTATCAAAATCTGTTGGTAAATCTGCAGTTAGAGAAGCTTCGAGTGCAAGACCTATTTAGCTTCTCAGGCTTACTCAGCTTCTAAACTGATGTCAGGATAGCATGGCTAATAACGTGGAGGTTTATTTGACATAGACTGCTTCTGGAGAATCTATTTGGTTTGCAGATGGAAAGAAAACCACATTGGATCGGTGCACATCAATACATTTTTGGCCGATAATACTTTTAAGAGCTGCTAACTCATTGACTTGTACAGTAGCACATGCCTGACAATGCCCATTTTCATTGCATCATTTTCATTGCATCATGACACCCAGGATGAAGATCTTGATCTTCCCTTTGGAGCCGCAAGTCCCAAAATCATGCTTTCTACAGTGCTAGTGACCTGTTCAGACCAACTAGATGCAACACACCCACAGTTTATTGTAGTTGCAGCTGCTTTGGGCATATGCAAATATCCAAATCCCAGAACTTATGCTTGTCTTTTCTTCAGATCAATTCTGCAACAGAGTGAGAGCGAAATGACCCAGTGGTGGGGATGAATCATTCCCCACAATGGGGTGAGAGGAGAAGCAGACCACACGAAAGGTGAGAGTTAAACAAACCAGAGGTGGGTTGAAGAACAGACCCCGAGAGGGGCGAGAACAAGAAGGCCCTGAAGCAGAGTAAAATCTGAACGAATCGAAAGCATGATAAACACAAGACATCTCCAAGGTGGAGTAAGCAGTCAATAAGCCTCAGCCAGAACAAAAGAGACTCAGTCCTGAGTTGGGCCTCAGAAAGAGAAAACCCTGACGTGGGGTGGAAGATCCACGTTGCACCCAAAAGTAACCACCAACAAGAGTGGGATAGACATTCTTGGAATGTGTCAAGTGCAAAACCCCATGAACGGCCAGGAATTGAACTTACCAAGAAAATCAAACATCTAGAACTGGTATAAGTATACAAGAGAACTTCAGTACGGGGCAAGTGAAAAAGACCATTGAGTTAATTGGACATTGGGGACAGGGAAACCTCTTTGAAGCGAACACAGGACAGGGGGTCAGAAGCCAAGCACCATTCAGTCTTTTGGGACAAGAAGTAATTTCTTTGTTTTGTTTGATTGTTCTTTTTCTTCCTGTATTAGTGTTAGGGATAGGAATCAGGGTAAGTTAGGGTTTGGACGATGGACAAACCTTGTTACTGGACAGGACATCCTGACGTGCAGCCTTTCGATATCTCTTTCTTTAGGCTTGGGTTTAGATGGATAAAGACAGAGGCCAGTGTTGGTGTAAATAAATTAAAATGTTACTAACAAGGTCCTCTTGTCCGTCTCCTGATTCTGACTTACCACAATAGGCAACTCTGGTATTTCTGTGCAGAACAGGCACTGGACTTTGACATGTCATCTGTCTTGCATTTGCTTGTCACTATTTCACATGGAAGAAGTTTGAACGTTTAACAAATAATAAATGCTCTCTGGAGAATAAAATTGCTCCAGAGAAAATATGGCATGTATTTATGTATGAAAGTGGCCCCTCAACAAGGCATGGGTATAGTAGATGGGCTTAAGTAGTTCGATATATTCCCCTGGTCTCAGAACTCTTTTCACACTGTGATTTTGGCCAAAGACTTATATAGTTTTTTCAAGAGCACTGACAAACCAATGTTTGTCACAGTTTTATTTTAGTGAGCCAATGGATTCATAGAGTGTTTGTGGAGAGTGTAATGTTTCCCAGGAGAGTTCTTGTCAGTGCAGCATGGTCATTGGACCTGATTGAAAGCCGAAATAATATCAGGCTGTCACAGATGGCCTCACAAACACACAGACTCCAAAGTGTGTTTCAAAGGTTTTTATTAGAAACACTATAAGGTATTCAGTTTTGCAAAGGTAATGCTCTGTGCTAATGGTAACTAGTGGGCATCCCGCTCATCCTCCCGTGATCTCCCACCTCTCTAACTCGTGTGTCCCTAAATCCCAGTATAGTAACTGGCAATGGTCAACTCCATCTATCTAAAATCTGCCCAACGTGAGCATCTAAATGCCTTGGCCTTCTGCGGCTCCCTCTGTCGTTCGTTTTAAGAGGTTCCATATCTTGATACCCTCCTGATCAGATTATAAAATATTAGCAATAATGTACCTACGCAGGCCCCCACTCCTTTCTCTCCCTACACTTAATTTCTTTCTTCCCCTCGTGTTCCTAATCTCCTTCTACACTTTCCCAACTGCCTCTACTCCTTCTTATCTGATTTCCACTGGCTCCCTTGCCTGTCCCTCTGATGTTCAAGCACTCTCCTCTATCCTCTGTTTCGACTCTCTGCACTCTCCTCTCCCCACTCTTCTCTTCCCACTTTCACTTTCTCACTCTGCACCTAGTCTCTCTGACCCCTCTCACTGCGCACCTAGACTCTTACCCAGCATCCTCACTCTATACCTAGACCCTCTCCCTCATTCCTCCAATCACTCATTCACAGCCACACTTTCACTATCAGCTACCACTCCCTCTCCCTACAACCAACTCACCTGTAACCAACTTCGCCAAAATCTCCTCAATGCTCTGCTCCATCGTCCATCCTCCACGTGGTCTCTTGGTCTACTGTTTCTCCCCTTGACCTCACTTAAACACCCCTCACTCTGTTATTCTTTGGTTGGTCTTTTATACTTCGCCTTCCCTGGTTCTAGCCTTCCCCCTCTCCTTTAGTGGTCATGTGGCTCACCTGACCCTAGCGTCCAATCTCTGCCTGTGCCTTCCCCAGGATTGGGTTTTTGTGCTGGGAATCTTAATAACCCCCTTATGGCCCCTCATCCTTTTCCCACATGATAATCAAAGTTGGTTTGGGGCTCTAGGCAAGTTGGTTTGTTGGTGTTTCCTCTGCCCCAGGGTCTTCGGCAGCCGTGGTGAGTCCAGTTGCTCCTGTGCAGCGTGTGGTTCCTTGAGCGTTCGAGCTACTGAGACGTTGCTTGGTTGACCTGTTTCTCCATTCGGCTTGCTGTGGTCTCTGGTAGCTCCAGGGCATGCTGGTATGGGTGGTTCTGAAATAAAACAAACCATGCACAGGCCAGCAACAAATGGGCAAGATATGGAGTGATTGACAGTGGCACCAAATTAATTTAACATGGCACATACTCGAGGGCAGAGACTGGGGCCCTCCCAACTCCCTCACCCCACCTCTGGGGCAGGTCTTTCAAGACCATGGTATGCCTGCTGCCACAAGCTGGGAGGGGTCCCTGATCCCCCATTATAGGGTCCAGTTTCGGACCCTGTCACACAGGCCCATCCTGATGGTAACCACCAGAGAATCTGCCCCAAGCTTGCTGTGTATAGCCAAGGTCAGGGGTCGATGCTGAAAGGCCCACAAGAGTTCTCATAAATCTGTTTGCCAGCATTTGTAGCCTAGAAGCATTCTCATAACCCTGTAGGCCAGAGCCATAAAATGCAACAATATTCACTCTTGCCTTGTAGTCTCTAAGTCTGATGTTAACAGGGTTCACTTGAAAGCATGCAGCAATCCTGGAGATGCCACCTAGTGCCTGAATCATACAACTGTACAATACATATATGGGCCTTACCTCTTAGTCTTTTGGAAAAGCGTATTCCAAGATGGTCAAAGCCATCAATCTGGGGTACAGAAATCCCTTAAGAATAAAAAGTAACTGGAAGCCTGAATAAGCACCTACAACTCGGATCGATGGCTTTCCCCAATTGACTATAAGGACTGAAAAGCATGGCAGTGTGGGGTGGGTAAATTATATCACATGGTCTGCGTAAGACCGGAGGGGAATCCTACAAGAATCAATGCAGAGAACGCCCATGCTGGAGATCTCTGTTGTATACAGGAAAGTGTTGATGTAGAGGTTAAAAAGCAGAGGATCTATAACACACCTCTGCATACCCTTCTTGTCACCATGATGAGGTCAATGTACTCCCCTATCCTGTCTTAACTGCTCACCACCATAATGCCCAGACATAGTGCAATTAGCATGCTGTGTAGCCCAGAAGGAAAGCCTATGGCATACAATACTACGCAAACCTTATTATAGTTAACCATATTGAAGGTCATTTATAAAACCATGGAAAAAGCAATACTGATGAATCCATTGATGTGGTATACTTGGAAACCAGAAGCTAAAAGCTCAGAAAGAATTGTGTATTCACCAATCCACTTTTGAAGCCTAATATATTTATAAGGTGGTCAGATATTTTGGATAATTGGCCAAGTGTGAGATAGATCCACTCCCATAACGTATGGGTCCATCTCCCTTTTTATATATTTGGATAATGGCTGCTTGTTTCCAGCTCTTAGGAATCCAACCTGTTAAATTTTTTGCATTTTCAAAGGTTTAACAGAAGTGTGTAAGGAAGGCATGGTATCAAAGCAAGACGGACACAAGTGATCACAGTTCAAGGGTGTTTATTAAACTGGAAAAATGGGTAAGATAAATTTCTAATATAAACCTAAATCTATAATGGGAGTAAGCTAGGACCATCAAATAATAATAATAATACAGTCCTAGTTGAGGCTTGTCAAATAAAAAGGGCCTATACTAAGAAAAACCTATTGCAAATCCTTACCGCTATGCTACAAAATAGTGTGGGACAATGTTCACAAAGAAAGAAAGAAGTATTCTCAAATGATAAGTCAGGATGTTATGGTCGGTGTCTCCCTTCCCCATGTTTGAAGCATGGGACAAGGCGGGCTCTCAAGTACAGCACATTTCTGGCCTTCTCTAACCCGAGTTTACAGTTCCTTTTTCCAATATCAGGGCCTTCTGTTCCCAAGTGTCTTTTATGCAAAATCTCTTGCTTCAGAGGGCCTGATGTATCATAAACAGCAAACAAAGGTTCCTTTGATTAATCTTCACAACAGGCGATTACACTTCACCCGAGGTTCCCCCTCAATCAGCCTCCCTCAATCAGGCTCAGACCAACAACTCTCTATGGACATCCCTCAGTCGGGTTCACGTTTCTCACCAAAAGTAGTTCACTTAGCTTTTCAATGAACAACGTGTCAAAGACTTTGGACTGTACAAGGGGTTATTACTTGACCCTTGTATTGTATAACCACTTTGACATCTATCGCTGGCCTCCCCTTGTAATTTTCCCAATTCAGCCTATCCTCCTTGTTCAGGAGCAGGGCTTTCAAATGAGCACCCACGCGGCCCGGACCACTCTTACCTTAATACCTCGGTTGTTCACAAAAAACCTTTGTCTTATTATCTTCTTTTCTTTTACGCAAATGTTGACACTGCAACTTTGAGCTTAACACAGTCCAGGCCATTATCAATTTCCTCCGGCTCACCGGCTGTGCTGAACTCGTTGGCTTTTCTTCTGCTGGAGTTAAGGACGTTACCACGGCAGCAATCTCTCTTCCCCGCCCTGGCTATCAGTGCGGGAGGGCCCTGTGCACCATTGACATCTGCCACACCAATGGCCAGCTGCAACTCCTGATCTTACTGTTCTTTTATTGAAGGCTTTGCGGCTCTGGTTTGAAAAGGGCAAGGGCAATCCCTCCTTGTCCTTTCGGTTTCCACCACCTTTCTCCTCCGTTTGAACTGCCGTCCCGAAATATCTGCTTCCTCGTGCGTTTGGCCTAGCTCAAAGTGTGCTCTCTTGCTCCACCTTTTATCCCTGTGGGGAAGGAAAAGGGCCATCAGGTGTGTGTAGTTATTGGCAATTGCCTGACTCTGCCTGACCCTTGTGTTGGGACATGTCAAGTAAACGGCTCTGGTGTTAGTCTGTTGTCTTTCGTAGTGTGAGAAAGTGTTTGTGTAGGAAAAGCGGGGGGTAGAGTTTCTAAATATCCTACAGGGTAGGATGGGGAAAAGGTGTCATAAGGAAGTGGGTACCGCATCTCACCTTTCGGTGCCCCACTTCCACACTCCGAAAACCCCCATCCAGATGATCCTCCCGCACTGGTCCACACCCAGGAATTGGATTCAATGGTGAAGGCCGTGTCCTGGCCACCTGGATGACAGATCCCCGGGGACTAGTGGGTGACACACCTTCAGGTTTCTCATATACCCTTCCTCCATGCGATGTAGCCGCATCTGTATCACAGGGGACCCGAGAAAAGAAATCTACATTTCCCTGGTCCTTTCCTTTTTGGTGTTCCACAGTGAAACAGTTGAGTTGCAGGTCTAGAAACCATTGCATGACATGAGGGTTGGAGTCTTTACGTTGGCTAGTCCAAACTAGGGGAGAATGGTCTGTGACTAATGTGAATTTCCTTCCTAAGAGGTAGTATCTAAGGTGGATAATGGCCCACTTGATGGCCGGGGCCTCTAATTCCAGCACAGAGTAATTTCTTTCATGTGGGAAAAGCTTGCAACTTGTAAACAAGCGGGATGTTCTAACCAGTCGTAAACATGCGTTAGAACTTCTCCTAACCCTGTTAGGGAGGTGTCTGTTTGTAATATGAAATCTTTAGAGAAATCTACTACCTTTAGGATCGGGTTCTGTCACAGGGTTTGTTTCAAGGTGTTATAGCATATATCATTCTCGCCAGTTTCTGGTGTTCAGCGTTCTTAAATGAATCTATCAGCCTAGATGTTTGTCCGAAAAGTCTGGGATAAACCTACAGTAAGATCCTATTAACCCTAGAAAGCCTCCAAGAACCCTTTTGGTTTTGGGTGCTGGTGTATCCAAGACGGCTTTCACTTTCTCATGTTACGGTTGTACATTCCTATTTCCTACAACGAAGCTGAGGTATTTTATGGCTGATTAGGCCAGTCTGCACTTAGATGTATTAGCAGTCAGGCCGGCCTATCTGAGGACTTTCATAATAGTATACAAATGGAAGAGATGGTCTTCCCAGATTTTACTATAAATGACAATATCGTCTACATACGCCCCACAGAAATCAGTATAAGGCTGCAAGATTTTATCCATGAGGCATTGGAAAGTGGCTGACGCGCCGTGTAAGCCGAAAGGGAGGACTTTCAATTGAAACAGTCCTAGGGGCGTTGAAAACGCTCTCTTTTCCTTATCTGGCCCATATACTGGGACATGCCAGTACCCTTTTGTTAAGTCTAAGGTGGATAGGAAGGTGGCAGATCCAAGTTTATCAATTAGGTCATCGATGCTTGGCATGGGATGGTCATCAAAATCAGACATTGCATTGACTTGACGGAAATCTCTGCAAAACCTACAGGAGTTGTCAGGTTTAATGACTAATACGATAGGGGAGGACCATGGACTCGAAGAAGGCTTGATAGTATTGGCCTTCAACATATTGTTTACTTCCTCGATACGGCTTCAAATTAACCACTTTTCCTTTAGGTGTTCTCATATAGTGGTAGATGCCTTTTATTCTTCCTGGTTTTTCTGAAAATACATCAGGGAATGAGGTAACTACATCTTTTAGATCTTGTTGTTACATGCTATAAATTGACTTTTTGTTTCCTGTCTGGTTGGTCTACTTTATAAGTACGGGTTCCTTTTTGTTCTAATATTTCATAGGGCCCATGCCACTTAGAAGCAAGATTGTTTTCTGACGTGGGTAAGAGGACCAGTACTTTCAGTACTTTCTGTCGTATGGAAAACTCTCTTAGGCTCCCTTTCTTGCCATAAGTGGATTTTTGTTAGCTCTGAGCCTTTTCCATATGAGTACAGACTAGATCTCGAACAAGTCTTATATGCTCTCGCATTCTAGTAGCGGTTTGCGAGATGAGAAATGGGCACTTCCTCTCGTTCTTCCCAGGTTCCCCCAAGCCTGTCCAGGAAATCTCTGGGCTCTCTACCATAAAGCAGTTCAAAAGGATATAATCCTGTTGAGGCCTGAGGGGTTTTCCTTACTGCAAATAATGCCCAAGGGACCATTTGGTCCCAGTCTTTCCCGTCCTTATCAACCGATTTCCGTAGGATTAATTTCAGAGTTTTATTGAATCTTTCTACCAAGCCATCGGTTTGAGGATGGTACACAGAGGTTCATAAGGTGGTAATATGGAGTAGCTGTTCAACTTCTGCCATAAGCTTGCTCATAAAATTTTAACCTTGATCGGTTAGTATTTCCTTGGAGAACCGACCCTGGAGAAATACGTTAGGAGGTGTTTACGGATTTGCTGTGAGGTATTATTTTGCATTGGGAACGCTTTGAGGTATCTGGTTGCATAGTCAACAAACACAAGGACATATTTGTTGCCTAATATGGATGTTTCTAGAGGGCCAATGATACCCATCCCAATTCTTGAAAAAGGGATTTCTATGATTGGTAAAGGATTCAGAGGGGCAGGTAATGGGATGTGCATGCTGGTTTTCTGGCAGATCTCGCACATTTGGATAAAGGTCTTTATATCGGCGTGAATACCTGGCCAGTAAAATTTCCCACTGATGTGTGCCTGGGTTTTGGATTGTCCTAAGTGCCCCCTGTTAAGATGGGAATTTGCAATTTCCAGTACAACCTTTCGGTGGGTCTTGGGGATTACTAACTGTGTCTTTATTAAGCCTTCTGTAGATGTTTCTCTTCTATATAGCAACCCCTGCTTTAAGAAGAAAAAGGGGCTTGCCTTCTTCATACCTTCTCCTTCAGGCATAGCTTGTAGAAAAGCTTCAGCGAGAGCTGGATCATTACGCTGGGCGAAGGCTAGGTCGGGCTAGATTGTGGGTTCTTCTCACTTCCTTTATTCGATGTTAGCATGTTTATCAGCTTCCCCAAAGCCTACTGTACCTCTTTCTGTTTCGTCTGGTTCACTTTCTTTAAGCTGAGGAAATTAAGCCTTTTCCAGAATTCCTTAAGCAATTTGATCCCCACGATGTACTTCAAATGGGATTTCACCACGATTCTGTAAGAGAACCTTTAAGTCGCCTCGGAAGTCGGGATCGATGACGTCTGCTAACACGTCTATATCGAACTTCCACGCTAGGCCAGATTTTGGGGGCAACCTTATGTAACACCCCGTAGGGGTATCAAAACCAAATCGGTAGGAATCATTCCTCTTTTCCAAGGGGGAATAACAGCTTCCCTGCTATTACAGATATCGAAACGTATTGACTCTTTAGAGGCAACAGAGGGGCTAGAAGCTCTATGACTACGTTTTTGAAATCGTAGTGTTCCCCATTTTGTTTCAATTGGGTCACATCCCATTCCTCACACCATTGGTAAGGATGACATGTTATCAAAGCAAGACAGACACAAGTGATCACAGTTCAAGGGTGTTTATTAAACTGTAAAAATGGGTGAGATAAATGCCTAACCTAAATCTAAGATAGGAGCAAGCTACGACCAACAAATGATAATAATACAGTCCTAGTGGATTCTAATCAAATAAAAAGGGCATATATTAAGAAAAATCTATTTGCGAATCCTTACCGCTATGCTACAAAATAGTGTGGGATAATGTTCACAAAGAAAGAAGTGTTCTCAAATGATAAGTCAGAATGTTATGGTCGGAGTCTCCCTTCCCCATGTTTGAAGGACGGGACAAGGTGGGGCTCTCGAGCACAGCACACCTCTGGGCATCTCCGGGCCGAGTTTACAGTTTCTTTTTCCAATATCAGGGTCTTCTGTGCCCAAGTCACTTTTATGCAAATTCTATTGCTTCAGAGGGCCTAATATATCATAAACAGCAAACAAAGGTTCCTTCTATTAATCTTCACCTCAGGTGATTACTCTTCACCCGAAGATCCCCCTCAGCTGGTCTCCGACCCCCTTCACAACGTCAGCCTCCCTCAATCGGCCTCAGACCATCAACTCACTATGGACATCCCTCAGTCGGGTTCACATTTGTCAACACAATGGAATTCACTTAGGTTTTCCATTCACAACGTGTCAAAGGTTTTCGACTGTACAAGGAGTTTTGACTTAACCCTTGTATGACCACTTTGACATCTCTTGCTGGCCTCCCATAGGGCCTCTTGGTCCCTGTAGTTTTCTCAATTCAACATATCCTCCTTGTTCAGCAGTGAGTCATTCGTTAGAGTCTTTCAAATGAGCGCCCACGTGGCACTGGACCACTCTAACCTTAATACCTTGGTTGTTCATAAAAGACCTTTGTCTTATTATCTTCTTTTCTTTTACGCAAATATTGCCACTGCAACTTTGAGCTTAACACAGTCCGGGCGACTATCAATTTTCTCTGACTCACCGGCTGTGCTGAACTCATTGGCTTTTCTTCCACTGGAGTCAAGGACGGTACCACAGCGACAAGCTCTCTTCCCCACCCTGGCTATCAGTGCAGGAGGGCCCTGTGTACTGTTGAGTTCTGCCACACCACTCGCTAGCTGCAATTCCCAGTCTTACTGTTCTTTTATCGAATGCTTTGCAGCTCTGGGTTGAAAAGGGCAAGGGTGGGGAGCGCTGTTGCGCACATCTAAGATGGCCGCCTAGGTGGAGAGCTCCGGCTCGACCGAAATCCTTTCATCTATAAATCCTTCCAGTTCTGAACTGGCAGGCGCACGTTTGCAGAATACCAGGGGGGAAGGTTCGTAGAAGACACCCTGTGAAAACGGAACATGTAGACCCCGGGCCGACAGAGATAATCGCAGGTGCAGGTGCAGCTGCGGAGTGACCGCCCGTGGGTTCCAGGTGGCTTCCACTTGAGCCCGGGGCTCACAGCGGCAGGTCGGTCAGGTGGGGGAGGGGCAGCCCGCCAATACACAAGCGCTGCCGGAGGGCGGCAGTGCTTTGCTTTCTCTTCCCGCCTGTATAAAGACGAGTACTCGGACTTTCTTGTGCCAAGCTCTGAGCGCAAAAATCCTGCCAAGTGCTCGGGGGTGCGCCGCGACGGCACCGTGTCCCCCCTCTGACCCGGATCCCCCCATGGTTAACGCCAGCTAGGACGTTGCTGGTGAAGTAAGTGGGCCGCTGGGGATAGGGGACGCCAGGGACCAGTGCCTCGGTGCACAATACATCTGGGTCCCAATGAGGGTGGGGAAGAACGTTACAATATTGTTATAGAAGAAGCTTGCCGCCACAGCACCATTGAAGGTGAGGGAGGCGCTGCGGGAGGGAGCGCACCCTGCCCCCTGTAGACGAATACTGCGGAAGTCTCACAAATACAACCCTGGGGGTGAGAGTGTACATCGGGTGTGAGACTGAACCTATCCCCACACCTGTACTGCGGTTCGCCCGAGCTGTGCTGTCACCATACAACATAACCCGATACTGGTAGCCAGCAGTACACATAAGTGGGGGAACACAGACCACCCCAAAAGTGACAACGTCGCCTAATGGGCCGCACTGAGAAAAAAGCTGCAGGGGGAAGAAAGACCGGCCCAATGGATTCCTTTACCAGCTCCCAACCGCAGGAGGCATCTGGAGGGGCGACACAAACATCCGAAAATCGAGATGCAGACCCTTTGAACCGCTTGGCAACAATTGTGCAAAAGGGGTTCCTCGCTGTCAACGTCAAGTTGGACGATAAAGTGGCGACGATCGGGTCCCTGAAGGCCCGGGTGGAAAAGGAAAGCGCACGCATTTCGGAGGCGGAGAATAGAATAAGCTCAAATGAAGATGTGATTTCTCAACATGGCCGAGATATAGCCCTGCTCCAGACCGAACTGCGTAAAACCCAAAGCAAGTGTGAGGATCTTGAATCCAGGTCCCGCAGAAACAACATTCGTATTGTTGGGGTCTCGGAATCGTTTGGCAAGGGCTCCATGGAAAGGCAGGTGGAAGAACTACTGAAATCGGTGCTGGGCGCGGAATCACTCTCGAACCACTTTCTCGTCGAGAGGGCTCACCACATGCTTGCACCCCCTCTGAAACCAGGAGCTCCAACCCGCACTATCATTGCGCACCTTCTAAACTACAGGGATAGGGATACAATACTCCATCTATCCAGAGAAAAGGGAACAATACATTTCGAGGAGAACAGAATTCATATATATCCTGACTTCTCCGCGACCATTCAAGCGCAGGGCAGGTCCTATGATATGGTTAAAAAACAACTACGGCTCCGTGGTGTCCCTTATGCTTTAATTTTCCCGGCGAAAATGAGAATTCAACATGGAGGGAGAGCCCACTTCTTTGAAAACCCTTCTGAGGCCATGGCGTATGTGGAGGCCTCCATTCCGCTGCCCCCTAGAGACCGAATGAGGGATCAAAATGCGAGACCCAATCCTGGCGAGGACTGAACCGATTTGGCAGGCAGATGATTCGGCGCCTTCCCTGCAATGACTTTGTCTTCATAGGTCAGCACAACTGAACTGGAACACAATCCGTTGTTGTCGGGCTGTGGAGCCTCCTCCGTGGGTGTCCAGCTGGCAACATTATCCAACCCCATGGAAAGGTCCACAAGCTCAGTTAAAAAGCCCATCGGGCAAGTTTTGAGTGTTAATGGGCAGCATTGTCAAGTTGGGGGTGATGATGCGGGTGGGAGGCCAGGAAACCAGGTAACAGTTCGCTATGCTGAGCCATCGGCAAAGTTGGGGAAGGGGGATAGTTGAACTGTTGTTAAGTTTGGGTTGAAGAATATGTGGTCTTGAGGTTGCGATTGCTGCTCCCGTAATGTGAATATTGGGAAAGTTGGATGACATTGCGGGTACTAATACATATGGAAATAACGGTACAGGGGGGCTGAAAATATCATTGTTGTCTTGGAATGTAAGAGGATTGAACAACCCAATGAAGGCCAGGATGGTTGGCAATTATGTGTCTAGACATCACCCTCAAGTCGTGATGTTGCAAGAAACACATGTAATTGGTGCAGTGAACGAGAGTGTAATGCCCAAATGAGGGAAGACACAGTATTATACTAATTACTCGTCTCAGTCCAGGGGGGTTATCACTCTCATACACCCCTCCCTGGGGTTCCGGTTAGCAGGCCACAAGGTGGACGTGCAGGGCAGATACGTTCTGGTATGGGGGGAAATGGCTGGGAAACATGTTACATTGGTGAATTCATATGGCCCTAACATAGACGACCCAGACTTCTACTTAAATATATATGAAACCCTTAACAAACTTGACGCTTCTTCCATAATATGGGGGGGGACTTTAACATGGCCCTGGACCCCACAACAGATAGATCTAGTGTGAAAGTGAGGACACCAACTAGAATGGCGCTGACGCTCAGACAGCTACTTTCACAAATGGCACTAACAGATGCATTCCGCACATTACACCCGGATGTTAGACGGTACACCTATTATTCATCCGTCCACGACAGTGAGTCGCGAATAGACTATTTCTTTATCTCACAAGGCCTTTCCGAGACGTTGCACAGCTGTGAAATTTTACCTCGTACACTGTCTGACCACTCCCCAGTCGCGTTGGAGCTTTGGTTGAGAGATATTCCCAGACCAACTAGGAGATGGAAAATGCCGGGGGGGATGCTTGGTGACCCTGGGGTAGTAGAATCCCTATGCGAAGAAATAACAGAATTCTTTGCTAATAACTTTGGGTCGGTGATGCTGGTCTCCACTGTCTGGGAGACTTTCAAGGTCTGGGTTAGAGGGGCAATCCTGTCGAAATCTACTGGTCTCCGGAGGGGAGTGAGGAGGGAACTGGAGGAGGTGGAAAGCGCCCTAAACAAACTTGAGGAAACTTATAGTCGCACACACGATAGGAACACCCTAGCCAAAGTCCATGAACACATCCGTGATTTCAATGACCTGGCCACCAGAGAAACACAGTATATGGCAGCCCTGTCCAGAGCACGCAGGTATGGCGAGGGAAACAAGGCGGGTAGAACACTGGCCAATTTAATTAAGCAGGAGTGACAGCCACAACCTATTACTAGTATTCAAGGTGTGAATGGCGAGGTCAAAACAAGCGAGGTGGATATAAACGGTGAGTTTCCCCAATTTTATCGAACACTGTATTCCAACAGAGCTAGCAAAACGACCACTGACATAATGGCATACTTAACATCGTTAGGGCTCCCAAAACTCCCACTTGAAAACAGTTTGGCCCTAGATCAACCAATCACTGTGGAAGAAATGGAAGAGGCAATCATGGGGCTAGCGTCAGGCAAAGCTCTGGGTTCCGATGGGCTGGGGGCCGAATTTTATAAGGAGTTCCGCAAGGAGCTAACTCCCGTGCTACTGGGGACCTGGGAGGAAGCCCTAGAGGGAGGCATACTACTCCCGACAATGAGGCAGGCCATCATAACTGTATTACCTAAACCCCACCTAGCGACATGTCATCATACAGGCCCTTATCACTTATCAATGTCGATGCCAAAATATTTGCCAAGGTTCTGGTGAACCGAATGGCACCATTGGTCTCGACATTGGTCCATCCTGATCAGAATGGGTTCATTCCTCTGGAATCCACTGCATTGAACCTCCGTAAATTATTTGGTATAATGGCCCAGATTGATCATGGGAGGAGCGCAGCTGTCATTGCCCTTGACGCCGAAAAAGCGTTCGACTCCATGTCCTGGAAATATCTCTTTAGTGTATTGGAGACATTTGGGGCGGGACCTACTTTCATTGGGTATGTTCGACTGCTTTATACCGCTCCAGGAGCCAGAGTGTGCACCAACAGAACTGTGTCCGAGATGTTCTAATTAGGGAGGGGCACAAGACAGGGATGCCCCTTCTCGCCCATTTTGTTTGCCTTAACTATCGAGCCAATGTTAGCTGCTGTTAGACTAAGGCATAGAGACAGGGGAATAAACATGAAAGGCGCAATCCAACTAATTTCGCTCTATGCGGATGACACGCTCCTATACGTCCGCGAACCAGAAAAAAACATAGAGCGCATTATGACAGACATACACAAGTTTGCGGAGTATTCGGGGTACGTCATCAACCTAGCCAAGTCGGAGGTGTCTCCACTCACGCCCTTCACTGAATGCCCCACGAATATGTGCGGCCTGGAATGGTCAGATATGTGTCCAGAGATAGGCAAACCTTATACGCGAATAATCACGAGAAGGCGCTACAGACGCTGAGCACTAAGCTACAGATCTGGGGATGCCTCCCTATATCCTTACATGGCCGAATTGCTTTGCTTAAAATGATAGTCTTTCCCAAACTATTATATTTTTTTGTAAATATACCGATATGGCCGGGTAGAGACTTTTTTACTAAGCTACGGTCGTTAATAGTAACCTTCATATGGAATGGTAAGGCGGCGAGAATTGGCTGGGAAAAAATTACATAACCCTATGATACTGGATGTATGGCTGCTCCAGACTTTGAGCTTTATTATCTGGTCGCCCAGGTGCAATTTGCGAAGTATTGGTATGAGGACTCTGGGGAAATACCACATACTTGGGTGGAGGCACAAACTATATCCCCAGTGGACATTAGGTCAGTCATATTTACTACAAGACACAGGGACACTTGTGACTATGATCCGGTCAGCTGCACGGTCCGTGCTTGGGGCGCATTGTTTAAGAGGCTAAAGTTGGAGACACCATATAACTCGGAGGTTCCCCTGTGGAACTTTTTGGGTATTCCCCCCACGTTCGATGTGGGTATTCAGGAGGTCTGGGACCCACACATGGAGATGAGGGTGGGCGACATGTATATAGATGGCAAATTTGCAACTAAAGAGGACTTTGTGAGAGCAATGGGGGGTGGACCACTTAAAATATTGCAATATTATAGGGTAAGGGCTGCGTTTCAGAAGAGATGGCCAATGTTCCCAGATGAACCTCCCCAACACCCCTGCATGCAGCTCATCACCTTGAATGCCGGGCTGGGTATCTCTAAATTGTATGCAGCAGTGCAAACCCACACCCCTACAATAAACCAGGTCAAGGACAAATGGGAAACGGACCTACAAATGCCCATCCCGGAAGATAAGTGGAGCAGATATTGTGCACTGACAAAAAAGTTTCATTAAATGCGGGTCTACACTTGATACAGTTTAAACTCTTGAACAGGTTGCATTACACGCCGGCTAAACTGGCAAAATTTGGTGCGGAGCATGGAGGGGAGTGCCCCAAATGCGGGTGTCAGTCTGCGGGCTCCTTTCACATGTACTGGGAGTGCCCTGCCGTTCTGAAATTCTGGGGGGAGGTGGCTGAGCTATTGTCTGATATCACGCAGATATCCCCACAATTAACCCCCCACAAATACTTGTTTGGAGACATTGGCAACTGCTCGGAGAAAACCAGGAGACTATTCAATGTGGCATGCGCAGTGGCGAAGAAATGTATCCTGCAAACCTGGAAAAAGTCCACACCGCCAAACATGACCACTTTCCTTCGCGAACTGTCATATGTCAACGAGTGTGAGGAACAATATGTTTTGACTCTCCCGGGGGCAAGCCGGCTTTAGGACATATGGGGTCCCTTCCGTATGTATCTATGTGATTTGCTCTCAGACGATGATGAAGCTGTATAATGTCAGTTGTAAATGTCTTTTTCTTTTTCTGTTTGTCGATTTGTGTGAATTGGAGGGGGAGAGTTGTTGTAACTGTCGAGACCACTGTTGTTGAACAATAAAAAGAATTAAAAAAAAAAAGGAAAAGGGCAAGGGCAATTCCCTCCTTGTCGTCCTTCCGGTTTCCACCGCCTTTCTCCTCTCTTTGAACTGCGGTCCCGGAATAGCTGCTTCCTCGTGCGTTCAGCCTTGCTCAAAGTGTGCTCTTGTGCTTTGCCTTTTATCCCTGTGGGGAAGGAAAAGGGCCGTCAGGTTTGAGTGTGTAGTTATCAGCAATTGCCTGACTCTGCCTGACCCTTGTGTTGGGTCATGTCAGGTAAACGGCTCTGGTGTTAATCCATTATTTTTGCAGTGTGAGAACGTTTCTAAATATCCTACTGGGTAGGATGGCGAAAAGGTGTCATAAGGAAGGGGTACTGCGTCTCACCTTTCGGTGTCCCACTTCCACTCTCGTCCACCCCAGGAACTGGATCCAATAGTGACACCCAGAATGTAGTTGTATGTTTAAAAAAGATTGTGAATTGTCTGGACTCACCTTTCTCACGTTTCAGAGCTGAAAAGGATTTCCAGATTTCAGGAAATGTGATTGTAAAGGGAATGTTTGAATTATTAGGTGAAAAATGCAAGATGGATCTCAAGTTATTTCAGCTGTAAATTCGCCTTGATAAATACACATATAATGAGTTATTCATGGTTGAAGGGGAACATTGGTTTCCAGATGGTGAGTTTGCTGTGGGTCAGTACAGTGGGCTACTAACGACCAAAATTTACATACAAGCTCTTTCATGCTCCAGCCCTGGGAACTAGGACATTTTCACTTTAACATAGTGGCATTGCAGGCTATTTCTTTGAGACACTTCTTCATCCTGCGTTTTCTTCCGTGTTATTTTTACCATGGGGATTATGCAGGAAGCAGAGAGCAGCAGAGCCAAGTGGTAGTCTCCCTGGATGAAGAATCTGCATCCTACATAAACATCATGTCTCAGACCCATAAACTGTTGTAGGAGAAGAGCCTGAGGAAGAAAGGTGCTGGCTGAGCAGGGCCTTCAACTGCCTTTCTGGCATTCATTCATTTACATACTACAGCCTATGCAACTTGAAGTAGTTCTGCTTTACGGTAGCAGTGTTGCATGTTGTTTCTTTTGGATCTTTCAGCATCACAGGGCTCTTTCCATGTTTAGTGCCATTATGAATGTGGGCAAAGGCCACTGGAAGTAGAGAGCAGCCATTCTTTTTCACATGTCTCTTTTTCAGGTTGCATGTCCATTGTTTGTTTCTGATGCTTTTCTTAGAATATTTTTCAGAGTACCCTGAGTGCAGTTTTGAAACAACAATTGATCTGTTTGTTTTAAGGATATGTTTTGTGCAATGTATGAATTGTTGTATTTACATTGTATGTCACAGCATGCGTCTGTGTGTGATTTTGTGTGTGTGCGCGCGCACCTCCTTGAATGCCTACTGATGAGTATACATGGCAAAATCTTTGCAAGAACTGAGATACGAGGGGAACACCAGGGCAGAGAGCATGAGGGCACATGAGATAAGGGTACCTTGGGTATATCATGGCAATAAATGACAAAAGGTGATAGATTCTGGCCACTTGATTCTGGCCACTTGATGGCAACACCTGAAATGTAGGATATTTGGGCACATCATTGCAGTTCCCAGCATCCAAAAGGTTTACAAGGGAATATTATTGCATTATTTAAGTATGTGATGCCTATACTTGGCACATACAGTGCAGGTACGTAAGCATATGATGTGAGTACCTGTGCAATATTGATGTTTTATCCCAATATGTGGCATTTTGTCATAGTACCTATCTATATGATGTTACTACGTTGGCGTATGGTCCCATTGCTATACTGCAACACTCATGGATTCCTTTAGAAATTATTCCACGCATGGGCACCCACTCATATGTCAACCAATGATACACCTAATATCCAAAATATTTTGACTACCAAAATTGTGATTTGTTTAGATTTTAATCTTTGGCTAAATAATGAAGCAGATTATTATGCTAATGCTGTGGAAGCTTTGTTACAGGATTTGGGATTTCCCCAGCATGTATTTGAGCCGACATATATTAAATGGAATAGCCTGGATTGGCTAGTTAGCATGAACTTCCAAGTGTCAGAAGTGGAGATAGGCCCATGTGCAACGTCAGATCATCACTTTATTGGCCTTGGTCTAAAATTTCCCCTCAGGTTTAATATAAAAAAGCTTGAGAGGATAATGATTGTGTCTTGGAATTTGCGTAAATTGTCAGTGAATGTGCTGAATCCACACTTGTCCCCATAAATAGATAATTTTGATAATTGGGGGTCTGTAGAGGCTCCAGCCCAAGTACATCAGATACATTAGCTACAGCAGTGGATCATATAGCCCCTTTGAAATCTCGCAACATGGTGAAAAAGACATTGAAATCATGGTATTCGCCCGAGATGCATAAACTCAAAATCTTGAAACGAAGACCCCATAATAAGTGGCACAAACTTAAATCCAAGGAGAATAGAGAGGAGTATGCCTGAGTGGCAAAAAAACATAATTGCCATATGAGAGACACAAAAACTAGAATATGAAGCCAGGATCAGTAAGGCTGGTTATAACACAAAGGAGCTCTTTAAGGTGCTCAGAGAACTGGAGGAACAATTGGGGGCAGAAAATAACATCTTTACATCATCAAGCATGGTGTACCTCTGTGCAAAACAGTATGGCCAATAAGCTCCAAAAGATTTGGGAAGACATTAGACATACAGATGACAGAAGGAATTATGACATTTTACCCTCTGCTGATGATGTCCTAAAGGACCGGGGGTCAGATGATTTGCAAGCATTGTTTACTTTCAGATCAGTTTTGGAAGAGGATGTTGAGGACATTGTGGGTCGATTGAAACCCACATCCTGGAAAGGAGATGTGTGTCCAGCTATAGTAGTGAAATCATGTGTGTCCGCCCTTATTCCTGCCATTACTAAGTTCATTAATAAATCTTTTACCCAAAGTCTAGTGCCAGATAATGTGAAACAAGCATGGGTGCTGCCACTACTAAAGAAATCTTCAATGGATCCAGCAAATACGGCAAATTATCGACCAAATCACGAACAGGCCGTCCTTACTTAAGATCATGGATAAAAGAGCATACTTGCAGCTACAGGATTACCTGACTGAAAAGATCTTAAGTAAGCATCAATCCGGATTCACGTCAGGACATGGCACAGAAACGGCACTTTTGAACTTAAAGGATACTATCCTGCATCTTAAGAATAAAGGAAAAATGACGATGCTAATGCTACTAGATTTATCTTCCACCTTTGATCTGGTGGACCATGACTTCTTGATTAAAAGGCTTGTATTATCCGCACATGTTTCAGATCCAGCAGCGACATAGATAAAATCCTTTTTGTCTAATCGCACATCCCGAGTTTATAGTAACAGTGCTCAAGCAGATGCCATGATAGCGCCGTATGGAGTGCCTCAGGGATCATGGCTGTCCCCGTCCCTCTATAATATCTATACATTACCTCTGTTTGAGCTCTTGGATCTAAGGGGGATAATTCATACGAAATACATGGACGATACTCAGTGTCTTATACCCTCTGACCGGGACTATAAAAAAGACACTGAGGTCATCAATGCAGTTTATGCCATTTTTCAACCTTGGATGCATAAGAATGGTTTGGCTTCGAACAATTCCAATACAGAGTTGATGATCACATGGACAGACACTAGATTGAAAAAACTTGGCAATGAGTATAGTAATTTGACTTTTGCCGGTTGTTCCATACCTATGCTGCACAAAGTAAACACTTTGAGAATGTACTTTGAGCGAACAATGAGTATGAAGGTGCAGGTAACTAATGTTAGTTCTACCTCAGCCTATTATATTAAGCTCTTAGATCAAATTCGCCCATTTCTATCGGCTCATAATTGTGCAAGTATTGCAAGGGCCATATGCCAAACTGGACTACTATGGCACACTATTGCTGGGAACTGGCAAAGGGGAATTGAGCAAACTTCAAATCGAGCAAAATAATACAGTCAGAGCAGTAACAAGCTTTGGGCGGAGAGATCATGTTACCCAAGCCAGGAAAATGCTATGTTGACTGCCAGTAAAGACAAGAATAGACTGTCAGTCTCTAACATTGGCACATAAATGTATTTATGAGAAAAGCCTGGAGTATCTCGCAGAAAAACTTGCCTGGGCACCTAACGGGAGAGTGCTGCGATCTAATAGTTGGAATTTATTAACGATGCCACGAGTTAACCTGACTGTTACTAGTTATTGGGCTTTTCATGCCAGAGTCCCGAAACTGACCTAAAACAATGTGAGTCACTGGAATAGTTCAAGAAATCTTTGAAGACATGCTTGTTCAATTGATACTTTCTGGCTCATCATGATGGATCTATGACTTCCTCGATGGATAATCTCCTCTTTAGCGCCCTGATGCCTGAGGGCTTGTTTATTTGGCTACACAAGAATACAAATTAATAAATAAATAAAATAAAGCAAACCAACACGCAAAAAACTACATTCCTAATGGATTGTGTGCTTCGACGGATTCCTATCTTTGATATACCCGATATCCTGCTTCCAGCTTTGGAATTGTTTTGACAGCAGAGGGCGCTGTGCGTCAACTGGAGGTCCCACAGTGGCTTCCATTCCCGTCCTTGGCCGTGACATCAACGCTGGTATTAATGGTGCCCATTGCCTAAATCCAATTGTTACACATACAGAGTACACTTCGAATGGTTTGATCGCTCCAACAAATGTTCTACTGCGTTTTACCCATCTTCAACAATGTCAACTACAAAGACAGGTTTTAAGAGGTGTGCAGACTGTGACTCGAAAATGTCGATCACAGATTTGCACAGAATTTGCCTCTGGTGTCTTGGTACAGAGCATAGGGTTGACGATTGCGGGTCGTTTTAATCCATGATTGCTAAGGCCTTGAAAGACAGGAAAGCCAAACTCCTCTTAGGCCGGTCGGCTTCGAAATCCCCACATATAGACCTTCCAAAAGGGGGTCATCCAAAGCCAGTAGTCTTATGGGTGTTTCTACACAAAGACCTAAGAAGCGCTCGAAACACTAACAGCGCTCGAGATCTGGGAGCTACTTTCGCCACTCTTCGTCATGCTCATCTCGACGAAAATTGAAGAAAACATGTTATCGCTCTTCATCTTCTGAATCCTTGCCCCCAACAGGAAGAAGGTAAGGTTTCCTCACAAATCGGCCTGTAAAGCAGAATGAGAGTTGTTTTCTAAGGTGGCTCCTAACAGCCCCTCGAAAAAGCCAGAGAAAGCTTCCGACACCATCCTGCCATAGAAGGCCGACCAGGAGTCGTCAAAGGATACCTCTTGCGCACCCAAGGGCGTGGGTCATATGCCAGAGGAACCACCACGAGAGGCGTTGACACTGTCTTTGTCTCGAGAAAAGTTGAAGCGCCTTTTTCCCTCTTCTTCATCCTCAAAGGTTTCAGTGCTGACACATTCGACGTTGACGTCATCGACATCTACCGCTGACCTGTCAAAGGCTTTCAAGCCTTTGTCGAAGAAGGACTTTTACAAGTCCAAATGTGCCAGAGGAGCTTATTGCTGATGAAACCAGACTAGAAGATTTGGCAACATGCTTAAAGGAAGCTAGTGGACTTGACACTTCCCCTGAAGTGGAGTTTGCCGCACCAGAATCTTCTGCTCACTCTAGTGGGGCTTATAGATCTGTTATGAGTAAGGTTGCAGAGTAGTTGGGGTGGGGTCATCCTGCCAGGGACATAGTGCAGGATAATCTAAATGACATACTGGACAAGGGATTTTTCAAAAAGCCTAGCAGGCGCCCCTCTCCAGAAAGAACATGGCATGATAACCTGTTCTGTGATTTTTTTCCCACTTTGAGAGTTTGCAGCCACTGCTTTTTGCTCACTTTACCTTTCACAGATGGAAAATATCCATTTGCATATCAGTCTTTGTGCCACCCACATAGGCAGTCCAGCAGCGAAATGCTATGGCAATTCCCTTCTGAACAAGAGTACCAACAGCAACCTCATACAAGTGTTTCAGTCTTGTTGAGCCTGATCAGTGAGGTGAAGCTGTGCCTTTCTGAGCACAGTGAGCCAGGAGTCCACGGCTGGGTTACCCCAGGTAACTTAGGGTGACCAACCCCAAGTTCCTTGCAAACATTTTTCAAAAAGGTAGCAGGTGCCCCTCTCCAGAAAGAACACGGCATGATAACCTGTTCTGTGGTTTTTTTCCGCTTTGAGAGTTTGCAGCCATTGCTTTATGCTCTGTGTACCTTTCACAGTTGGGAAATAGCCATTTGCATATCAGTCTTTGTGCCACCCACATGGGCAGTCCAGCACCAAAATGCTATGGCTATTGTTGGACAAGGGACCCCACAAGGAGCCTGTTTTACCTTTTCATTCAGCCCTAAAGAATAGAGTCCTTGAAAACTAGCAGAAACCAGATACCATGCCCGCTGTGTGCAAGGATCTGTTCAGAAAATATAGACCTTCAATTGACCTGGGATTTCTCTCCAGGCACCCTACGCCTGAGAGCTTGGTTGTGCAGGCTGCTACCTCTACTTGAAAAAGCAGCGGCTTACCCTAAAATTCCACCTGACAGAGAGGACAAGAGGTTTGATGTCTTAGGTAAAAGGTATTTTATCCGGTAGCATGGTTCTGAAAGCCTTGAAGGCTTACTGAGCTTTAGCAAGATATTATTGCACTTTATTGGATGCGGTGACAGAAACAGCAGAGCATGTCCCTGAAGGGTAAATGAGAGAAGGCTTTCTCAACCTGATTCGGGATGGCAAAGATGCAGCGTGCCCATCTTAACAATCGGGGGTTGGACGCAGCTGACTGTGTTGGACGGTCTATGGCGGCCAGCACAGTCGCTAGAAGATTTGCATTGCTGCGTAAACCAAGCTCTGCTACCAATGTGCAATCTAGGTTTTTAAATAGCTAACATAAATGCCAAACAGAATATATGATTCTGTTTATTTTAACATTATTTCTAGACGCTTCGTAAAGAGTGCTCTATTTGTAGAAGCTCTGGCCCCCTATAAGGTGATAACTAGCAGTACCATACACAAAACATTGTTTATTTGGAAAAGATTCCTTGGATTGCTCAATTGTTTGAAATACAACCTAAAACATATATGCTTCTTTAATAATAATGAAGACACAGACTATTGTGTGTTATGGGGCTGTCATACATGTCCCTAGAAAAAAGTGAAAATACAGTATGAAGGAATAGGAGTATTAGTTAAAGAAAGGATAAAGTTACAATTTTCCTCATGTGACATATAATTTAAAAAAACAATAATGAAGCAGAAAACCTCTAATCTTGTACACAGTTCCGTTTTTCAGTAGTCCATGTTTACTCTACTAACATTCCGGCAAATAAAAAAACGAAACTTGACAATTTGAAGTTTCAATCGTCCCAATGTAGTGTAGTGGAGTACTAACTTCTTGTACCACTCATATTGCTCCAACAAAATAGAGAGAAACAGATACAAACAGAAAAAAAACGACAATTCACCAAAGGACATTCAAGGACTCAATAATTCTAATGCTCATAGTGAGCCAACAAAACAAATAGAATCAATCAATGTAGCGTCACTTCAGGTGTCGAAGTCTCGGGTGGGCAGTCTTTATGGGATAAGCCCATCCATTACTGTATGCCGTGTAGAGCCTTTTCGGCGAGTTTGATTGTCCCTCCTCACCTTTGTCAGGACAATGGTTTATCACTGAATCCTGTAATAACACATATTATCTGTGTTAATATAATGGTTGTATTGAGTTGTAGCTGTGGGGCTAGACCTTCTTGGTCGCTCCTGGAAGGTTTACTAACTTTTCACTGGCGATGCTTGGAGTCCTCGCTCAGTGTCAGATATCCTAGTCAAAAGTGCTGTAAGTCGTAACAGAGTGACCGTTGTTTCTGGCAGACCTGCAATACAGTGGTGTATATGTGGTCATTGCTAGAGTGACCTCTACCTGTGACAATGGCATGCATATAAATGTGTTCTTACCCGCCATTGTTCAGGTCGAGGGTCCATTGTTTAAATAGAGCCAGGTCAAGGCATTTATGGTTGAAAGGTGTCCCCGGCAGCAAAAGTGATGAGCAATTGATGTATCCCAGCATGAGGTGGCACCTAGACTATAAACCAATGTAGTTGTTTGGAAACTCTGAAAATGTACAAAAGGTTTCACAAATTCTGTATTAGTCACCATAGGGCACCTTACCCAGCGAATGTCAGGCCATTTGTCAGCGCTGTTGGGGTTGAGAAAAGGGAGAAGCCTTCCATGTTCGATGTTGCTCTAAAGGGGAAAGTTGAGGAAATTGTTGAGTAAAAGCGAGTAGGTTCACAGATCGGATGGTTGTATCCTTGAACCGCGTGGTGCAGCGGAGACAAACCTTACCTCGGATCCAATTCGGTATCCGCTCGTGGCATTCACGCGGTGTAAACCCTGCATCGCTGGTTACTGTTGTGAGTAAACACGGCACCCACAGCGTGATACCTGAACACGCTGCAACGTGCGCAAGTGTGATGAACGCAGTGTACTCAAACACTAAACTGGACTTGCGCTGCATCGTAGCCTGTTGCTGCATGTCCCAGACCCTGGGGATTGAATTTCCCTTAGCCATCATCATGATCAGGGCTACTTTTTTATGCCCAAACATATAAAGATGTGGGATTGTCCATAGCCCAGGATCAAGAATAAATATTCCTAGGTGTGCCCATCAAAACCTCTCCAGACCTGTCAAAGGCATAGTAATTTGTAATGGGGGCCACCCACAATTTGTTAGGTACAAGAGGTGTAATTGTTGCGACCTGGGATTGGTTATTCACCGGAAAGGCATCTCTTCATTCAGACCCGTTATATGTGATCTCATCTTGTAGATCCACCATAGTTCTTTGTGTGCTAAGGAATCTACCACATTGGCTCCTGCTACGTCAACCTCCCACCATAACATATCGTCAGTTGTGTGTCTTTGTTCCATGAAGTTTGCCACCATGGGTGCATCACATTTTTTACACCTAATGCGAGAACGGTGTTCAATTATTCGCTTGTGTACGGGCCTACTAGTTTGGCCAATGTATTGCTTGCCACACGGGCATTGTATGCAATAGATGGCATTGCTAGTTTTACAGTTGGAATTGTTTCAATTTCCACATCATACCATGTATTTCGGATGCTTTGTACTTTGTGCTGAATTTACATACTGTACATGAGCCACATGGGTAATGGCCCACAATTTCCCTAATGTTCCAAAGTGTTCTCTTATGTGGTATCCTTTGGAACTGAGAGTGGGTAAGGTACTCCTTCAAGTTTTTTTGCTCTCTTGAGTTGAGTGTCATCCGTGGAAGTGGTTCATTGGGCAAAACCAGGCGAACCAATGGCCAGAATTTTTGGATCCACCCTCGAAATTGTGTGGTGTTTGGACATGCCTTTTGATGTATCTCACCTTTTTTGGCACAAAAGCTTATGAAAGTATAGAAAAGCTTCAAGCTTCCAAGGCAGCTGCTAAGTCTCTTGAGCCAAGAGGGCATGGAGGTATAACTGTCCAGACAACTTCTGCCTCTCTCCATGAACCGCTGCAGCCAAACCACCAAAGAAATGTTAAGTCCTTCTCACACAAGACTCCAGTGGGAGGCCGACTGACCCAGCACTACAAAGAATGGCTAAACATCACTTTGGATGCCTTGGTGCTGCAGACAGTGGCCATGGGTTACTGCCTTCCTTTTTTTTTAAAGGCCCCCAGAATGCCCTCTGAGCAAACAATCTCTTGGGGAACCAGACCTGCTCCTACTGCACGAAATTCTTTCCCTGCTAGAGAAAGGTGCAGTGGAAAGGGTATTTGTAGCAGAGTAATAACAAGGTTGGTACTCCACCTACTTTCTAGTTCCCAAGAAAGTCGGAGGACTGCGACCCACCTTGGACCTGAAACACCTGAACAAATTCCTCAGGAAGGACAGATTCAAGATGGTCACTCTTTCGCAGTTTCTCCAGGCTCTTCAGCTCCAGTATTCGATTGTGTCATTCGATCTTCAGAATGTTTACTTTCTGTGCCTATACATTGCATTCAAAGGACATTACCTGAGGTTTGCCATTGGCAGTTCTCACTTTCAGTTTCGGGTTCTGCCTTTCAGGCTCACCTCTGCCAAGGGTCTTCACCAAGTTGATGGCAGTGATGGCAGCATATCTAAGGAGTTGAGGGGGGGGGGGGGGGTGGGTTCACATGTTTCCCTACCTAGACGATTGGCTGATCAGAGCTTTTTTTCCCGAACAATCACAATTACCGGTCATTAGTCTCAGTCGGAATCCAGACTGCATTAAACCTGAGTTTGCTGAGTGGAATCAGACTGGGGCTGGTGGCCTTTTTGCCATCCATACAGGGAAGAATGTCGTAAGGACGGATAACACAGTGGCCATGCATTACCTCAACAAAAGAGGAAGTGTAGGGTCACTGCCACTGTGCAGGGAGGCAATGCAGCTCTGGTTTTAGGCCCTTCAACACTGAATTCCTCCATCAGCTGTTCATTTAGCCAAAGAAGAGAACACGAAGATGGACGCTCTGAGCAGGCAGAGCAGGACCTTGCACGAGTGGGAGTTGGCTCAGGAAATCCTTCTAGATATCTTCACCCATTGGAGAACCCCTCACGTCCAGTATAACAGGAAATGCAACCTGTTCTGCGCCAGTGAATCTCCTCAGAGAGGCGCTCTGGGGTACACATACATTGTAGACAGGGAAATTTCAATCCTGTACGTGTTTCCTCTAGTCCCTGTCCTTCCTTATATCATCAGGAAGTTGAGGAATTTTGGGAAATCCATGAACCTTAGGATACATTGCTTCTAATTGGGCCAGGAGGACGTGATAAGATACAAAGACTGGGATCTCCCGGAAGACGTTCTAGAGTTGTTGATTTTGACTAGGCGGCCAGCAACAAAGGCTCTCTACTGCTGCCGTTGGAACAAATGTTGCAGCTGGTGTAGAGCTAAAGATATTGATACTTTCATTTGTGAAAAACCCACTGTATTGTCTTTTATACTACACCTGACCCACCAGGGGCTTCAGGTGTCTACTGTTTACTGTTAAAGGTTACCTGGCTGCGCTGTCTATATTTAAATTCACACCAGAAGAAGGCTCTTATTGTAAGGTTCCCATTGGTATTCAGTTCCTCAAGGGACTTACGAATATCTTCCCTGCGGTTCCATTCATAGTTCCGCCTGGGACCTTAACTTGGTTTTGAATTTCTTAATGGGAGCCCCATTTCAGCCTCTCCATTCTTGTTCGCTCAGGTTACTGACTACACCAACTAGATCATAGAAGAGCGTTAAGCTTTTACGAAAGCAGACTAGCCAACTTTAGAAAAGACAACCAACTTTTTGTTGATTATACAGGACATAAATTGGGACAAGCTGTGACTGAGCAGACCTTGTCACAGTGCATCATTTTGTGTATCACTGAATTCTATTCTTGACTGGTAAGGAAGTTCCAGATAATCTAAGAGCACATTCTACCAGGTGGATGGCAACTGCTTCAGCACAACACAGAGGTGTACTGGTGCAGAATATTTGCAATGCTGTAACGTGGTCTTCGTTGCCCACCTCCTGAAAGCATTACTGCCTAGATTCCTTGTCCGGTCTGGATGCTGAATTTGGTAAGACTGTTCTTCACAGCATTAATCAATGACAAACTTCTGTAGTCCCACCTCCATTTACAAACTGCTATGGTAGTCTGTCAAAGATGAGGAATCCGTGGGAGGATACGATCCATTTGAAGAACAAATTACTTCCACTGGTAATGTATTTTCTGATGGATGTTCCTCCCACGGATTTCTCATCGCCCACCCAGCCTACCCGCTGGTGAATTTTGCTGTATTACACCTTCCTCTCTTTAAACGACTGAGTTTTCTTTGTATACTCAAGGTGGCTGTGAAAGAAGAGGGGAAAAACGTGAACTGAGGCTATTTATACCAGCGGCAATGTCACGGCCCAGGGCGGGAAAGGAATCCGCAGAGAGACCTCCAATTGATAACACATGGTGCCCTCTGCAGTCTAACAATTCACGAAGTTGCAAGCAGAATATCGGATATATCGAAGATGAGGAATCCGTGGCAGGAACATCCATCAGAAAGAACATTACCAGGGGTAAGTCATTTGTTAATCTTTCCACTCAATACGAACCCAAACATAGAGATAACTAATGGCTCATGCTTAAAACAAGCCAGGCTTGTTAGCTTTTCTATTTCTAGTTTTACTCAAGATGATACAGCACTTTCTCATTTGACAACCATCGTATATGAGATAATACTGTTCCCCTCCAGGCTGAAAATCTAATTTCAACTCTGTTTAAGGATGACTCTAGGACAGCACTTGCAAAAGAAAGAAATAGTCCCTCTGCCTTGTAATCCCTTGCAGGTCGTTTGCCCTGTGCTCACCAATCAGGGGTGTAAATCCTCCAGCATGTCCCCACCCCACTCAAGAAAGTGGGAGGGAAAATTGTCCCTGTCCTGCACTCCTTGCTGAAGGGGTGTAAGAGGAGGGAGCAGATAACTGTGGGAACCCTTCAACTTGGGGGGGGGGGACAGGGGAAAAAGGAATACTCATTGACTGCAGACACACGTTATCTAGGAATCTGCAGGTAAATTGCCTCAGGAGGGCTATTGTGTACAAAGGGAACCACTGGTATTTGGAGGGAACATCAACATGGTGGCATACAAAGACATGAGGGCACAAAGGATTCAGAGACATTTTAGCAAATAGGAACATGTGGTTACATCGTGACTTGAGGACACATGCATCATGGGGGGGGGGGGGCTCAGGGAGTCCAGAGGACATAGATTTAAGAGCATAGGATTTCCATGGACAAAGGGTAAGTGCTGGAACATGTGTACACAACGGGACACATATGGTGCTTATCCAACCTGGTCTGGTCTATCTTTATTGGCTGCCTGTTCAGTAACACATTTTTTCAAAATCTATGTACTTGTTTGAGACACAAATGTATCTATGGACCAAGATCTAATTATGTATCTACTAGATTATGTTACTTCCTTTGCGGCTACTTCGTCCCAAATCTTCGTTGCCTGCACTCTGTTCCACAAAATTGAAATAAGATTGGCGGTTGATCCTTTGTGGTTATGGCTTCAAAGTTTTGAAATCCTCTCTCTGCACACATTACGGAAAGAGTAATCTCCTACGTTTCAGTAAATCAATGAAATCATTTCTTTTTTATAAAAAAATATTTTTATTAGCAATTTCAACCTTCCTTTTCCCTGTTATCCCCCCTCCTCCCCCGGCCAGAGTTGTAACACCAATCTTACCGCAGTTGAAGTTAAGCACTTTTTGTTCTTATTTACATAATGTTCAATATTCTCAAGTTATGAGGACACCATTGCCGTACAAAGTCACCTTTTAAAAAGTCCAAGATCAATGCATATTCTTGTTGAAATCATTTGAGTTGTCCTTGCAAAATATACATCATCCACTCCATTGCCATGAACCCCCACAATTTAGACAACCAATCCCTTATCGTTGGTGGCCTCTTCTGTTTCCAACCACTCGCTATGCCCAACCATGCGGCAATCACCATTAACATAAAAGTTTTACCATGCATCTTGGTAGCCAGGTGGATCTCTGGGTCGAACAAACCACACATCCATTCCCTAGGTGTCAAATTCACATTTTGGGGATATCGTCATCTTTATCTGATTCGTAACATCCTCCCAGAAATTCCCTGTACTGGCTCCAATCCCCCTTCATACCACATCCCCTCCAGCATGTTTCCGTTGTTGTCGGGAACATTGTGTGCAATCTTTCCGGGGGGGTAGTGCCTTTGAACCATGATCTTATACCACATTTCTCTGACCTGAATCAACCTCGTCAGTTCTGGAATGTTTGGCCATAAATTTACCCAGTGATCCCTAGGTAAGTCCATGCCTGAAGTATTTTCCCACTTATCCATATACCCCCATGTCTGTTCCCTCTCCCCTTCCAACAGTATTGCATATAGCTTGGACACCATTTGTCTAGTTCCCGTATGTGTGGTAATGAACTTTTCAAACCATGTAAGGTCTCTTCCCGCTGCTACCTTTATTTTATAAAATCAGGTTTTCTTGGTTTAAATATTATACATATGCTTATAAAAACAATCTCTTATACATCGGTGTACTTTGCCATGAACTATTCCGTGGCTTAACTTGTTAATGTAGCAAACAGTTTAAGGTTATGTCCCAACTTACCACCCTCCCCCCTCAAGCTCCCTCCCCCTGTGTTGCTTGTCGAAAAGAAAAAAAACAGTTCTCCACATTCCATATCCATCAGGGGTTGGTCTTTTTATGTCACCATAGGGGACTCCCGCTCGATCTATGTCCTTGTGACAGCTGATGCAAACAGTGTTTGGGTAAGTGCATTCCATGCCATCATCTCCGCATTAGTGTCATTAGGGGTTAGATGTGCTGCTCGTCTCCAAGCCGCAGTTTCGGCCAGTGCCCATTTCTTGGGGTGCCTCCACCAGTCCTCCAAGTTGGGGCCCCTCAGAGATTTCCAAGTCATCGCTATCTGGCGTTTAGCAAGTATGAACGCCAAATCTTTCAACTTGCCGACGTACCTTAAATGTTCAGGGCGTGTAAAGCAAACAAGCATGCAGGCTGTGGGTGCTAGAGGGAGGCTTCCTTTGTTCAGTCTATGCGATATTCCCTCCCAATACTGCTGTACTTTGGGGCAGGACCAAAACATGTGCAAAATGCCAGGTTCCGTAGCAGCACATCTGGGACAGTGTTGTGTTGCTGCCCCAGGAAATGTGCATATCCTAAGGGGGCTTAAGTATGCTCTATGCGTTGCATACAGTTGTATCAATTGCAGCCGTGCATTCCGGGGCACTTTTTTATGGTAACTCAATATCCATGCCCATTGCGTGTCTAGAAATGGAGTACCCAGGTCCTCCTCCCACCTGACCCTTATAATTGTGTCTTTGGGGGGTCTAGTTGTCAGGAGAAAACCATATAGCCTAGAGATTTTCTGTGTGCCTTCAGCAACATCATATAGGGTATCAAATATTGAGTGTGAGTCTGCCATCTCTCCTTACATTGACCACCTGCGTACTATCAGGTTTTTTATTGAGCAGTATAGCTGGTATTGACCATGAGGTAGCCCTGTGTTATTGGCGAGCTCCAGGAAGGGCGTGAAGGAGGTATCAGTAAGCAGGTCCCCTATTGTGGCAATGCCCTTAGGTACCCAGTGTGTCCGGATCCCTAGATGCACTTGAGTTGCTTCAGAGGCCAGAGAAGCCAAGGGAATCTGCACTGAGAACGGGTCTTTTTGCTTCATTAGTCCTAGTGCCCTGTCCCACAGTTGAATGCCCATTGCTATTAAGTATGAATAACGGCTAACTCCTGTCCGTTTGCACCAGAACATTTCTTTCAAAAAGACGCGCAGCGCTGCTGGATGGAGTAGCTTACTATCTGAGGTAGGTTCATCTGCCAACCATCCCACCACAAATTGCATTTGCCCCGCTATGTAATACAGATTGAAGTGGGGGGAACCTTATGCCCCCCTCTTCGTAGGGTCTTTGTATGGACGCTAACGCAATACTGCGTCTGCCAGTGTGCCACAGGAATTCTCTGCACAGGGAGTCAATAGCTTTAAAGAAGACCTTTGGTATATTGTATGGGACATTTGCGAAGTAATGTAGAAGCCTCGGAAGGACAACCATTTTTAACAGTGCAGCTCTACCCATTACGGAAAGCAACAATTTGGTCCAAAAAGTCATGGAGCTCTTTATCCCCTTGAGGGCTCTTTGTGTATTATTCGCATGTTCCATGGCCGGGCCATGGAAGATGTCAACCCCTAGGTAGCGGAAAGTGGTGGCACTACATTTTAGGGCCAGCACTGGTCATTTGTTGGGGTGTGCCTTGGCCATTGGGAACAAGGAGGACTTTTCCATACTGATTGTGATAACCGAAATTTGAGCCAAGCTAGCAAGTACTTCGACTATCAATTCCAAATTATCCTCCGGGTTTTGTACATATGTAAGCGTGCCGTCAGCGTACATAGAAATTAGGTGATGCGTACCCAGGACAGGTATGCCTGCAGTCACGTTCTCTGCTCGTAGATATGATATGATATGATATGATATGATTGGATATTTATAACGTGCTTAATACCCAGAGGTTTCTAAGCGTGGCACAGGGGATCGAACCATGTTGCTCTGTGTCACCTTGCTTCCAAGGCGAGCATGTTGCCCCTGAGCTATCCTTCCGAGACTTGCAGCCACCGGCTCATCGCCAAGATGTATAGCAATGGGGACAACGAGCATCCCTGTCTAGTGCCTTTCTCTAGCACCCAGGGCTCTGAGAAGTGTCTACCTGTCCTGACTCTTGCTATTGGGTCCCTATATATTATTTCCACTGATCGTAGATAGTACGGGCCAAAGCCTAACCTGCGCAAAGTAGCGTGCAGCCAATCCCATTTAATTGAATACTTTTATTGCATCCAAAGCTGCAATTGCGCACAGTGTCTCCCAGTTGGCAGTGCTTTACATTATGTGATGTAATCT
The DNA here is from genome assembly GCF_040938575.1 of Ambystoma mexicanum. Classification (NCBI taxonomy): domain Eukaryota; kingdom Metazoa; phylum Chordata; class Amphibia; order Caudata; family Ambystomatidae; genus Ambystoma; species Ambystoma mexicanum. The sequence continues at coordinate 37,739,992 of NC_090922.1, read as the reverse complement.
TCTCAAATTCCAGGACATGTTTCTCCCCTGCACATATCCCATTTGATAAAGGTGTACCAGTGTGTGTATTACCTTTTTAAGCCTATTGGCTAATGTTGCCATCTCCCCGCTGCTACCTTACCCCCTGACACCACTATCCAGTGCCTTAATTGGTAGTACTCCAACCTATCCTTCTCTGAGAGGCCAACCAACTTTTTACATTCCTCAAATAAGTGGACATTTCCACCCTGCATCATATCTCTCATCTTCACACATGCCACTTTCTGCCATTTCCTGAACGCTCCCTGTACCATCCCGGGGCAAAATTGCGGATTCCCAAATAGCGGAGTGAACTGGGATGGATGCATGCATAAGTTATCTTTTTCTAACAGCCAATCCCATATATTGCATACTACTGCCAGTACCTGACTAGCCTGAGTATTGGGTGGTCTATCTTGTCTGGATAGCCAGAGGACCCCTTCCAATGGAGACCCCGCCGCCGCCCTATCCATCCTTACCCAGGGTTTTGTGGTATTTCCCATAAACCATTCATGGATTACTCGTAACCCTGCCGCCTCGTAGTATTTTACAAAGTTCGTTAAACCCACCCCACCACCTACTCACAGTGCCATTCATTTTCGTAATGAAATTCTAGGGGTTCTATTACACCAGATGAATCAAGAGACCACTTTGTTCAGTGCTTTAAAAAAGGAGCGTGGAACCACTATTGGAAAAGCTTGACTCTTATAAAGCAGTCTCAGGAGTACTACCATCTTTACGGAAGCTATTCTTCCTAACCATGAAATGCGGAGTGGGGTCCATTTCCCTAAATCTTCCTCAACCTTCTGTAGTAGCTGTGGGTAATTGTTATGATACAGCTGTGAGACCACCTTAGTCATTTGAACCCCCCCAGTACCTAACACATGTCTCTGCAATATCACAGACAGAATAGGAGGACAAAGCCTCCTCTGTATTATAGTGAGTCTCAATTCTAGAAGCTCTGACTTCCCCATATTAACCTTCAGACCCGCCACCTTCTCTGTCTTCCAATTCCCCCAGCAATGATGTTATTGACTGTTCAGGATGTGTCATTGTTATCAACATGTCACCAGCGAAAGCGACAAACTTATGGTCCGCTCCTCCCAGGGGGATTCCCCGTATCGTCAAACTCGGTCTAACTTCATGCAGAAACAGTTCCAAATACAGTGCAGCAAGAAGAGGCAACAGTGGGTAGCCCTGATGTGTTCCACGTCCTATTTCTATAATACGGATCACTTGTTTGTTGACGGTCAACCGGAGTCTGATAATTCGCCCGTATCATCTGTATAAACGTAGGCCGTCATTCCCATCTGTTCCATAGCGGCAAACAAAAAAGACCACTCTATGTGGTCAAACGCCTTTTCGCCTTCCAACGACCCCAACAATGATGGAATATGTCAGCGTTAACCTTCTCTAACAGATGTATCACCCTCCTAATATTATCAGAGGTCTAGCGACCTATGATAATACCCAATTGATCAGCATTTATCAAGTCCTGGAGGAGAGGTGCCAGTCTCGCCGCTAAGACGCCCGTATATAATTTTGCATCAATATTCATTAATGCGATGAGTCTATATGACCCACATTTCGTCAGGTTTTTGCCTGCTTTCCCAAGCACCACTACTTTCGCCTCTGACATTGTCGGTCTAACCCCCCATTTGCAACAATTGAATTAAACAGCTCTGCCAATCTTGGGGCCAGTTGCCTTGTGTATTTTTTATGAATGGCACTGTGTACCTGTCTGGTCCTGTGCTTTATTCAGCAGCAATGCCTTTATTGCTATCACTACCTCCTCCTCCTTAATATCACCATCTAGCTCTTCCCGCTCTGCAGCCGTTATCTTTGGCAGAGAAATGTCTAAGTAGCATTGTATCTCTCGAGGATCAGGGTGATTTGAGGCATATAGTGTCTCATAAAACTGAGCAATGGTTTCTGTTATAGCCACCGAAGTTGTTAATGAACCATCTGGTTGCACAATCCAATGGATTGTTTTAGCTGCCACTGATCTCTTCGACTGTCGGGCCAGCAGTTTATCCGCCTTTTTGGCCTGTAAATAATACCTCTATTTGGTCATCAGCAGAGATCTCTCAGGCCTTCGGGTCTATATTAGTTCTAACAGGCTATGTAGTTCCTTCAGTCTTTTATCTAGAGCCCTCGTCCTATGTTTCACTATAGCCTGCTGGGTATCTCATAATTGTTCTTCCAGGTCCCCTTCCATTTTCACCCTCTGTTTCTCCCGCCAGATCCGTAATGCAATAAGTTCTCCCTGCATTACTGTCTTGAAGGTATCCCTGGTCCCTTCAAGCAAGACCATATGATTACTATTAACAGAGAAATACTCTTCTATCTTGTCCCATATCACTTCCACCACTACTTCATCATTCAATAATTCAGCTGGAAACATCCATCCCCACAGCCCTGTTCGCGGCCCCAGATCCCTAAATGTCACTGTTAAAGGGGCATGATCCGACAATTAAATTTGTATTTGTATTTATTTTAGTTGTATAGCGCACCAGGGCCGAGGGCAACACGGCGCATATCTTCAAGCAGTAAGTACATGAATGGCAGGGTTACAGTTACAGTCAGTCACTTGCATGAACAAGGGCAGTAAAGTACAAAACAGTGCAGGTTGGCAGGCAGAATGGCAGGAGATAGTAGTCGGGAATAATGAAGGTGGCAGAGATCAGATGGCCTGAGAAGACAGATGGTCAGTTGCAGTAGCTAGCCAAAGCTTGGCTTTATGTTTGAATAAGTTAAGAGAAGGCAAGGTTCTAATGGTGAGTGGCAGTGTGTTCCAGAGTTTGGCAGCCAGGACTGCCTGAAGCTTGTATCTGGGGATCGTGAGGCAGTATTACGCTCACCTGCTTCCCACGGGGGCATCGACCGGAACTGGGTCGCTGTTGTTTCCACCAGCGTGACGTATAGCGCCGAGATGACTGACTGGACTGGCCCGCTCAACCTAGTTTGTCTGGCTCGCAAGAATATTCTTCTGCAAAGGAGAAGAGGAATTAACCACCCGTGGAATTGAGTGGCAACCCACCTTCCCCACTCCCGTTGTCTTCCCACAGATCACTCTTGATGTCCCCTCCTTAGTCTCACCTGATGGTTTGGAAGGATGAGCTCTCCATCCTGCGTCGACCGCAGGGGCGCGTTGATGACCAGTTACTTCACTGGCGTAGAGGAATTGGTGAGTTTCAGTATTGACTCTAAAGTCCAGTTGTTCATAAGAGTTCAAATGTCTGATCTTCACTCTGTCCGATTCCTAGCAGGTTGCCGATTAATCCACTCGAAGATTTCCAAATGGCAATTAGTAAGATTCAGGTAAGTCTATTGTGGTTTTCCCCTTAGGGGCCCGGGTACAGCGATGAAGCAGAGTTGACTGTGCCGACCCGAGATGAGGTGAGACCCCCGTGGTAAATCAGGTACGTTTTGTGGGGGGTAACTGGTATTGTCTTTGCTTTCTTCCCTTAGGGGCCGGGGTACGGCGATGAAGCAGAGTTGACTGTGCCGACCCGAGATGAGGTGAGTACCTCCCGTGGTAAATCAGGTACGTTTTGTGGGGGGTAACTGGTATTGTCTTTGCTTTCTTCCCTTAGGGGCCGGGGTACGGCGATGAAGCAGAGTTGACTGTGCCGACCCGAGATGAGGTGAGTACCTCCCGTGGTAAATCAGGTAAGTCCTTGGGGGTAGCTTGTATAGCCTTAGAGAGTCCCCTTGCTCACCTTGCTGTCTTTGTCTCCTTAGGTGTCGGAGGGTGGCCGCGAGATGGAGAGAGCGTGATGGAATGCTGAAGTACCGCCAAGCAGGTGAGTTCAGCGCGGTGCCGTAGGAATGCGAAGCGATGCTTCAAAGACTTCTGTCTTTCAGCTCCGTGGCGAAATGGATCAGGATTCAGGTAAGGATTAAAGTTAAAACTCCTGTTCTAACCTTTATCCTCCTTTTCTTCTTGTTTCAGGAGTACCAGGACTGAAGCGGGCGTGGCTGAAGACTGGAGCTGCTGAAAACACGGTGAGCATTACGCTGCAGCAAGCAGAATAACGCGAAGCACGTGTGGCTGTCCGGGCGTGGTTTAAATAGCCTTGGAAGAAGATCCAGGTAAGTATTCTTCCACAGCCCCACCCAAGTAACAAAATAGTCCCTTCAGTAAAATAGTCCCTCCTAAGCCTCATTTTGCGTGAGCCTTCATGCAGCATGGTCTGCCTCAGGTGAGTATGCAGCATGGTCTGCTTCAGGTAAGTTATCAATAATGAGCCTGGCACCCATAGCGCCAGGACTGACTTTATCTTTATGAGCCTGGCGCCATAGGCGCCAGGACTGCACCCAAACAGCCCCTAACTGGGGCTTTTGGGCATGCTCCAAGTGGCATGATGCCTGCTTCCGGGGCTGCTGAGCCTGGTCTGGTCTTCCGGGGGCAGGCATCATGACAGGCAGTGAGCTTGGGTGGATCTAAGTGACCGTGAATGAGTATGCTGAACGAATTGAGAGGCTAGGTAGATGGGAGCCTGGTTGTTTACGCATTTGTGAGTAAGGGCCAGAGATTTCAGTGATATCCTTTGGGCAACTGAGAGCCAGGGTAGGCTCTTCCTGGTTTCAGAGATGTGTGTAGATCTAGGAATGTTGAGGGCGGCTCTAATAGCATTATTTTGGGTGATCTGGAGTTTGTTGAGGTTGTGTTGGTTCGTGCCTTGATAGAGTGCATTGCTATAATCAAGTTTGGACATAACCAGTGTCCTAGCAGGGATAATGCAGTTCTGAGTGGAGAGGAATGGACGGCAGGCTGTGATCAGCTTGCATTTGTAAGCTGAGGCAGCGACAACTGCATTAGTTTGCCTATTTAGGGAGAGTGTAGAATCTAGGTAGATTCCCAAGGTTTTAGTATATTTGGATACTTTGATGGAATTGCCATCGATATTAAAAGAGCTGAATGAGGGGTTCAGCTTAATGTGTGCCCAAGATGAGGAGCTCTGTCTTGTTGTCATTGAGACAGAGCTCATGTTGGGCCATCCAGGCTTGGACAACTTTGTAGATGTCATTCAGAGCTTTGGAATCTGCAATGTAGTCACCAGTGATAGGGATGTGTATCTGGGTGTCATCAGCGTAGTTAGTCTAGGTGACTCCCAGATAGCCAAGCACATCAAACAAAGGTTTGGTAAATACATTGTAGAGTGTAGGGGATACACAGGACCCTTGTGAGACTCCGCAGGGGACTGGGGTAGGGTCCGCCGATGAGGTAGGTGAAAATACTCTCATGTGTCTATTGTCCAGGAAGGAACTAATTCAATTAGTGGCTTTTTCAAAAAGGGCAGCTGATTTTAGATGATGGCAGAGGATTTGGTGATTGACCAAATCGAAAGCTGCAGATAGGTCCAGAAGAAGGAGGAGGGCCAGTTTTCCGTTGTCTTTTAGGTCCTCAATTTGAGTTTTGAGAGCTAAACGGGCTGTTTCTGTCCCGTGCTTAGGTAAAGCCAGATTGTCTTGTGCCGAGGAGATTGTTAGTTTCCAAATACTTCTGTATCTGTAGGTAGGCTGCTCTATCTAATATTTTTAGAAGGAGCAGGACGGTGGGGATGGGTCTGTAGTTGGAAGTATCGATGGATCCAATGTAGGTTTTTTTAGCAAAGGGATGACCCATGCGTCATTCAGATTGTTAGGGACAATTCCAGATTGAAACGAGGAATTGTTGAAGGCGGTTATGAAGGGAGCAAGGTCATATGCCGATTCCTTGAGGATCGGTGCAGGGTAGGAATCACCTTGGCAGTTGGAAGGTTTTAGGTTACAGATGATTTTTTCGACCTCTGGGATGGTGAGAGGTACAAAACTAAATGGAGCGTGGGAGAAGGAGGTGGCCGTTTTTAGCACAGTGAGTTTAGGTAGGGTGGATGTAAGAAGGGAGTTTTGTTGGCATTGATTTTGGCTTGTAAGGTGGTTATTTTGTTGAGGAGAGCATTTTGGATAGTATTGCACCACGTACTGTCTTTGCTGCATGCATCAGGGATATGTGAAGGGGATTCTAATTCTTTGAGAATTTTAAATAACTCCTTTGTGTTTGACTCAGCTTGCGATATACGCTGGTTATAGGTCTCTTTTTTTTGCTTGTAAGATTGCTTCCTTGTAATTGAGGGATGCGATGAAAAGGAAGTCTTTGTTGGCCTCACAAGGAAGACTTTTCCAAAGTGCTTCAGTCTTGCGTTTTTCTTTGCGCAGAGCTCTAAGTTGCGCAGTAAACCACAAATTCAGATGGGCTCGTTGTTTGGCTTTCCGTAGTTTGAGTGGTGCTATGGTGTCAATGGCTTTGAGCAGTGTTTGATTGAAGGTGTCCACTAAGACAGTAGGGTCGTTATGCTGCGAAGCGCAGTTGTTCAAAATGGGTAGGATGAGTGGGAGTAGTTTGTCCCTAGTGATGTCCTTTTTGTTCCTGGTGGGAATAGAGGGGGCTGTGGTAGGTTTGGGGTGAGGATTGGTGGCTGGTAAGTGAAAGATAATTATATGGTGGTCAGACCAGGCACAGGCGGAGTTAGAACTTATCGATGTATTACAGTTTAAATCTACAATCCAATCGAGCGTTCTGCCCTTGTTGTGGGTAGGTTCAAGAATGCGTTGCTGGAAGCCTAAATTGGAGATGATACTACCGACCTCAGTGGCCATAGGATCCTTAGGGTCGGATAGGCTGAGGTTGATGTCACCCAGTAACAGCACCTGTGAGTTGGGCTTAGTGTTGTCGGTCAGGATGGAAGTGATATCCTCTGCGAAGGAGGCAAGTGGTCCTTTTGATCTGTAAATGAGGTGTAGTGTTGCTGTGTTAGTCGGTGAAAGGGATAGTTTCACTGATAATGATTCGGCAGAGCTAAATTGGGTGTTGGGGATACGTCTCATAGTGATATTGTCCCTATGTATGAATGCGACTCCGGCCCCTTTGGAGACGTTGGACTGGCGGTCTTTTCTGAGGATGGAGTAGCGATCGGGGATGGCAAGAGCTAGAAGCGGCCCTGAGGCGGCATGTAACCATGTTTCCGTGATGGCGATGAAGTCAAGGTTTTGAACAGTGATGAGGTCAGTGATATCGAGGGCGTGGGCAGTGAGGGATCTGGCATTGATGAGGGCTCCCTTTAATTCTTTATTAGGGGGAGTCACGGGGTGGTTGGGTATCGTCTGCGTAATAAGCTGTGGGCTGGAGGTGTGGTGAAGCAGGGCGCATGGTACGCAAGGCAGTCTGGATCTGAGTCAGGCATTCCTGAGTTGGAGTGCGCATGGTTGATTAGGTGTGGGTTTTGTGGCGAAATGTTGAAGCCACAAGGCCGGTGCATTGAGGTAAGGATTGGTAGAGAAGTCGGTGGGGTTAGTTATAGTGTTATGCGTGGGTGTGGGGAGGGGGGAGTAGAGGTGAGTCAGTGGTAATGTGCTGTGGAGCATAGTGTGGGAGTGTGTAGTGTGGTGGTGGTGGAGAGTCTCAGCAGTGCTAACAGAAGGAGCGCAATGGGCACTGACTAGATGCCCTGTAATGACAAAGTAGATGAGGAAAATGCTGGCAGAGGACCACAGAAGCATGTCGTATCATGGGAGGCCTAGCAGTTAGATTAGGTAAAGAGCAGTCGCTGAATTGACCAGGGTGGGCGATTCAAGATTGGAGGGCTTATAAAGGCTCACAATGGCGAAGCAATTGGTGCGAAGGCATAAATCAAAAATGGCGGGCATATACAGGTTCAAAGTAACAAACAATTGGTGCGAGGGCACAAATCAAAAATGGTGGGCATATACAGGCTCAAAGTAACAAACAATTGGTGCGAGGGCACAAATCAGAATTAGCAGGCTTATAAAGGCTCACAATGGCAAGGCAATTGGTGTGAAGGCATACATCAAAAATGGCGGGCATATACAGGCTCAAAGTAACAAACAATTGGTGTGAGGGCACAAATTAGAATTGGCGGGCTTATAAAGGCTCAGAATGGCAAGGCAATTGGTCTGAAGGCATGGATCAAAAATGGCAGGCATATACAGGCTCAAAGTAACAAACAATTGGTGGGAGGGCACAAATCAGAATTGGCAGGCTTATAAAGGCTCACAAAGGCAAGGCAATTGGTGCGAAGGCATAAATCAAAAATGGCGGGCAAATACTAACTCAAAGTAACAAACAATTGGTGCAAGGGCATAAATCAAAAATGGCGGGTAAATACAGGCTCAAAATAACAAGCAATTGGTGCGAGGGCGTGAAAAAAGGGCGAACAGTGGCTGGGCTGTAGGTAAAATCATATGAGTCAAAAGACAGGTTAGCGTCATGCAAGTCTTTCCACAAGGTGGTAAGCAGGACTGCGTGCAGGCACAAAACTAAGCGTTAACGCAGACCGTATTTAAGTACATGCAGCGGTTTGCGGGCATCAGACAGATCGCCGAATACCAAACATACAGAGCACAAGGTAGACAGGCGGCATGCAAGTCCGTGGTGAGGGTACGAAATTAGCGGTGTAGCTCCTGCAAACGGTATATATAATTATCGTAGGAGCAGGTTAGTCCAATAGTTAAGGTGTAATTGGGTAAGTCAGGGCGTTAGTACAGCGGGCACAGGTACATAGCAGAGCGGGCCTTGCTGGGCTAGAGAATAAGATAACGGGTGCGCCTCAAGAGTCTTACCGGAATTGTGGCGTGAGAGGAGTCATCGACTCGAGAGTTAGACGCTTCCAGCAGTAAGGCGAGAAGAGAGGAGTGCTGCGGAGCAGTATCCCACGCCGTAGCGCAGGTGCGGACAGGGGCAGACAGGAAGGTGCCTTCGACTCAATGTGCCTTAGATGAGGTGGGCCGGCTATACCCCCCCCCCCTCCCCGGATTGCCTCTCTACCTATGGCCGTGCGACTCTCCTGGTTGCTAGGCAACCAAAGTAAACAAATGACGCTCAAGTAAGGCGGCAGCCATTTTAACATCAGCTGCGGCGTAACTTTGGTGGTCCCTCGTGGCGCTGGAAAGATTCTGAGGGTGCCGTGACTACCACGGTGCAGGGGGCACTTGCTGGGGTGCTTCAGTGGTGCAATTATTGTAAATTGCATCTGCGGGTCGTCGGGCAAACGGCAGGCGGCTAGGGCGCCTTCTGGAGTTGGGCTGCTCCTGCAGCAAATACGGCAATGCTGTTGAGTCAGATGCAGACTCGGCTGCTGCTGTAGAAGAGCTCCAGCCCAGTGCAAGAGTGAGGCTGAGGGGCAGACAGGAAGGAACGGACCCCAGATCTATTTCCCAATCTTCCCCATTAAGCTGGGTGTTACCCACACATAGTCAATTCTGGACAGGGTTTGATATATATGCGAGAAGCATGCATACCCACTTACCTCTCATTAGTCCGCCAAACATTCCGCAATGTGAGGCTTTGAAAGCTTTCCATTAGTGTCCGTGTAGGGAGTACTGTCCCCTTACCCGCGCCCCCACTCCTATCTACCGTAGGGTCCCACGCCAAATTAAAATCTCTGGTGAACACTATTTCCCCTATTGCACAAATCTTCCAACTTGGCTGCCACCTCCCTCAAAAAACCCAACCTGTCTTGTGTTAGGCACATACTCTGTTGCCAGGGCAATTTGTTTTTATTCTAACTGTACTAATAAAAAGAGATATCTCCCCTCCATATCCACCAATGACCACACAACCGTAACTCTAAGTATATCTCTGAATCTTATCATAACCCCTGAGGTCTTCCCCGTTGCATTAGATTGATAGATTTGAGAGAATGATCGCAACTTAACCCCACGTTTCTCTGCCTTTTTAATATATGTCTCCTGCAATATAATGACATCCACCTTTTCCTTTTTCAACAAAGCTTCCACCTTTTTTACTTAACAGGGTAATTCAACCCCCTAACATTGTAAGATATTACTTTGAATGTGCAACATTAATTAAGCTAATCACAGGCATATTCAAACTGTTCCTTAGCTTTAGTTGTGGCCATTTCTTCACTTCCTCAGGCCTCCATCCCCGTCAGACCACTCCCCCTTTTCCCCAACCAAAACCCCCCAACAACTCCTCTCAGGACCAGACCTAAGATCCTGATACCCTCGGGACCATCCCCAAGGCTTGGGCCTAGACAAATACCTGAGGCCACTTCCTCTGGGAAGCCTCCTAAAGCCTCCCTTAGATTCCAAGACATCATTCGCCAGGTCCCCCCTCCCGGCATCCCAATGAGACATCCCAACCCCTTTTGTCTCTCCATACCCCTTTTGTTCAACTGCAGCCTTTTTCTCCTACGAGGCCCCCTCCCCTCCTCCCTCTGCGCCCCCTCCTTTTGTCGCCCATGCAGACCTTTCAATTTCACCTCTCTCCCTCCTTTCTTCCCTTGCAACCTGGACCAGTCCCATTGTTGCATTCCACGTTGGGAGGAAGGCCTCAATCGCCTCTCTCCATGTTCTTCTCTTCCTGCAAGTTCAGCAGTGCCAACCCTTCCGCAAATGATGTTATACGATGCTGTACCCCTTCCAAGGTAAAAAGCAGTCCAATCCAAATGTCCATTTATATTGAATCTGTTTTGAGATCAAAGCATGTGTGAGCTGACCCATATCTCTTCTGTAGTGTTACCAGGGCCAGATCTTGGTACAGCTGCACTTGTGACCCATTCAATGTAATGTTCCCATCTGTTCTCGCTGCATGCATAATGGTCTCTTTTAATCCGTATGAGGTTAAAGCAACCAGCACATCTCTAGGGTTTAGCACCTGGTTCTCTTCTCCTAGGGCCAACTCTATGAATTCGGTTGATGCCAATGTCTTCCGGCGGTACTTCCGTTAGTAGATTTCCAAAGCATTGCTGAACCGTACTCTTCAAATCAGTGTCCAGTATTGACTCACTTAAGTCTTTCACCCTAATATTAGACCTCCTTGAGTGGTTATCTAAGTCCTCCGCCTGTATTTCTAAATTATGTGAGATTCTAGCCAATTGCTCTAATAGTTCACTATTTTGCCGTACCTCATCAGGCATTTCGACTAGGCCCTGCTCGGTAACATCCATTCTTTCGCCCAGCTCTTTTACTTCCCCCTAAACTTCCATAAAGGAATTTCGTAGATATTCTCTTAGTGAAGTTAACTGTTTTTGAAAATTGTCCGTAATTATGCCTCCCATTTCGCAGAGGCATTCTTTTAGTTCTTCCTTACTAAACGCCATTTCCTCACTCTCCAGGGTATCGCCTTTCTCTTCCACTGCTTCTTTCTTCTTGGCCCTTGGCTTTACCTCACCACTTTTTTTCCAAAACCTCTCCAATTGACCTTCCTGCTCTGCTTGGGGCTGTTTTCTTTTAGCCAGGGTACCATTTTCTTTGGGTTTTGTCATCTGGGAGGCGCCACCCAGCTTTATATATAATATGCTTTCTTCTTTATTTAGCCTCTCTTAGTATAAGGGCGTCCTCACCTGCGAGGTGTGAGCTGTTTCCCTACTTCTCAGTGTCTTATAGTTTGTTCATCAGAGTTATATTCCCACTTATATACTCAGTGGGCGCTTTTCCTCTGTGCGCCTGGGATTTTCTCCTCCTCCCAAATTGTATCCTCACCAATTACCCTTTTTGCAGCCGCCCCAAATGTCTTGCCTTGGGTATCCCCCAAATTATCGCCCGTTCATATATTTCCTCCAGGTAGCACTCGATCCGTACTAACTACCAATGTAGAGAACGTATTCCTTAAGCTGCATATATTACTTAATTTAGCAGCGGTTTCCAAGACTCATATCCAAATGTCAATACTACTGCTTGAGCTTTATCTCGCCCCCTCCTCCTCCAGACACCATTGACAATGTCTCTTCAGTCTGGGGGGTTGTGCCAGTGTTTTGCAGTCTCTGCTGTTCTCAGTCCCTTAAATATTAATTTTGCACCCTGCGCGTGCGCCTTACCAGAGGTTTTCTGTTCACGTTCCTTCCTAATGCTGCAAGGGCTATAATTGTCCCAATCTGGCTGCATCTGAGATCGGGAACTCCTCTTGACTCTTCCCTCCACCCGGCAGCACGCCTGTCAGCTCTGGCACTTGACTGTTCCTCCGGGACCATATACTTCAGATGCTTGGGCACTGGAAACAGTAGCCCAAGGTTACTGCCTTCCTTTTCAAAAAAGGCCTCAAGTTCATAGGCCCAACCTGCCTCCAATCCTTGCAGGCAGGCTTGCTTCATCCACCAGGAGAGGAGCTAAGGACCACACGTCCCTACCCATTGGCGGCCATCTTGGAGTACAAAATAATTTCTTTTAATCTGAAATAATCATTATATCCGACTCATAGCGCTAATGTTTCAGCACATAGCCAGTTCTCTCTTCCTTTCTTCTACAGCACCAATATAGCTTTTCAGGTGAATAATTGCACTTTATAAAAAATAAAAAATGGGGAGTTGATGGCACAGGTACATTGGAGCACATAAGGGTGTAGGAATAAACAGGCGCATAGGGACACACGGGTGTGGGGACACCTTAGAGCACTGTGAACCCTGGGATATGGGAAATGCAAAAATGTGGAGGCACCCATTCTCCTTGAGGAGCAGGCATATGGGGGGACACAGGGAATTGTGACACATATGGAACTTGGGGTGCAAACGCAGGATCAGGAATCATCTTAACGTACCAATCGATACCATGAGTCATAAGAAATTGCCTGAGCAACTGAATAGCACTGGTATGCAAGGTTCTGCTCTAAAGTGTATGGGATCTTTAGTGAAGAACTCAAGTTGTTGGCAACCATAGTTCAACTCGGAAGAACTTACAGTGGAGTATGGAGTACCTTAACGCACAGTCTTACCACCAATTCTCTTTATTCTGTAGCATCACCTGCGGGCCACATTAATAGGACAGTAAGCGTGACATTTTTGATTAGGTGGATGATAAAAACACATTTCGAATGGATTGTGTACTCCCACTTATTCCTCGTCTTTGATATTCGTATCTCGCCAGCTTTGCTGCTTCAGAAAAAAAAAAATTTCTCGGCAGAGGGCGCTGTGCATGATGTCGTGGCATCAATGTCCCTCGAAGGCTGTCATGGAGCGTTGACATTATCAGTAGTATAAATAGCTTGTGCCGCGCCCGTTGGCTTCAGTTCCGTTTTTCCTAAAGCTTTTGCTTTGAGCACTAACGGCGCGCTTCGTTATTCTGTCGATAAATGTTGTCATCTACAACACCTTTGATCCTAAAGTCGGGATTTAAAAAATGTTACTACTGCGGGGCAGAAATGTCAATGACCGACCCTCAACACGTCTGCCTTTGGTGTCTGGGCTCCGGGCACCGTACCGATGACTGCGGATCCTGTCAGTCCATGATGGAAAAAGCTCTCCGGGAACGCAGAGTTAAACTGGCGGTGGGGAAGGAAGCTTCAAAGTCTTCTTCGAAGAGGGAAAAGAAATCCGGGGAATCTAGAGATTCCACTCAGCATAAACGGTCGAAGAGGTCTCGGTCAAGAAGCTGATTGAGGCGAACTTTGTCTTCTTCTTCGAAGAAGGCGAAGAAGAGATGTCATAGGTCTCCCTCTTCTTCCTCCGACTCCTCTACAGAGGTTATCAGGTGCCCGACTAGGTCAGAGTCCCCTAGTAAATGGGACGCTTTCAGAGTGGAAATGATGCGGATCTTTGAGAATACGGCCTCAACCCCCTCAAAAGAATCACTCAGGAGCCATGCCTCGTCGCTCCTTTGGACGACTCGGTTAAGTCAAAGGCTACTTCGGCAAAACCGAGTAAGCCGACTGTTCATTGAGAAATTCGAACCGACGAAAAGGCGCCAAAGGTATCGACTCGGGAATCGAGTCCATCCCCGATACCGTCAAAGTTTAAATTGTCTAGACCTTTGATGATTGTGTCAACACCATCCGTGCCGAGTGCTTTGACGCCGAGAGTGATTCTTAGCAAATTGAACCGTTTTTCAAAGCCGTCTTCGACACTGTCGACGGAATCTTCGATCTCATCGAAGCCATACCGGTTCAGGAAAAGTTCTTTAAGCCTATACCGAAAAAATACTTTCGAGGGGATTGGGTCCTCCGACGTATTCCATATCTATGACATGTAATCACCACAGCTGTGCTGCTTCGGAAACTTTTTTCGGCGTCTGCGTCCTGCGTCGATGACGTCGATGCGCCGTCGTCGAGGGCCTCCTCCGACGTCTGACGTCATCCGATGTGATAAGTAGGACGCACGACGCCCGTAGCCTCAGTTCTGTTTTTTCCGCGAACGTGTTGCTTCGTGAATCTCGGTTACCGCCTTGACTCTTTGGAGTTCTGTTCTTCTCGGTTCTTCGAACCTGTTCGTTTTGTGAAAATCCTTCGTGTGAAGATGTCTTCTACTTCGTCTTCGACCCCGCGTCCGGGTTTCAAGAAGTGCGGGGAGTGTGGGTCCAAGATGTCGGTGACGGACTCGCACGACGCCTGCCTCTGGTGCCTCGGGGAGGCCCACGACACGGATGACTGTATCGACTGCCAGTCGCTCACGTCCAAAGCCTTACGCGAACGTAAGAAGAAGTTGTCGGTAGGTCGGGTGTCCAAGCCCAGGAAGTCGAAGTCTGCGGGGCTTTCGACGGATGATTCGAGGGGTGACTCTCCGCGTCATCGTCGGAAGTCTCGTGGGTCTCCTTCTAGGAGTCGGTCTCGCCACTCCTCAGCCTCTTCGAGGCATTCTCGGAAGCGCCGACACCGGTCGTCTTCCAGGTCCTCTTCGGAGGTCTCTGCCCGGCACGTCGCTTACCCCACCAGCCGTGCGACGCCGGAGGAATGGGCTTCCTTCGGGAAGAAAATGCTGGCGATTCTTGAGTCGCAGGGTACTAAGCCGTCCGCGCCCCCGAGTGGGGTCGGTCGTGAGAGGTCGAGAGACACCGCTCGCAAGAGTGGTCGGCACGAGTCACGGGAGAGGTCCCGTTCGGACAAGGAGACTCGTTCTCGACGTACCCGTTCCAGGTCCCGGTCCTCGACGCGTTCGAGACCGCATGCACCTGTGAGGTCTTCGAGGAAGACATCGACGTCTGAGGCGTCGACAGGCTTTCTCGAGGCTCCGGCTCCGAGGAAGTCGTCGAAGCCGTCGACACTCAGGTCGTCGAGGGACACGCTGGAGGTGCTGCATCTGACGTCGACGCCGATTTCCTCGACGCCGATCCTCTCGGCGCTGATGCCGGTTCTCTCGACGCCGGCGCCGATTCGCTTGACGCCATCGACGCCTTTCATGTCGGAGGTACCCCGTGGCACGGGAGAACCCCCTAGGAAGGCTCTGGTTAAGAGCAAGCACTCTCGGGTGCCTTCTTTTCGCCACCTGGACTATATTTCAGAGGCGGATGAGGATTCTGATGGCCTGGTTCCTAGTCAGGTTCCAGATGAAATTGTCTCGGGCCATAGTCAGTTTGACGATTTGAGACAGTCACTGCATGATGCCAGTGGACTGGACACCTCTCCGGAGGTGGAGTTTTGTAGGCCTGAGCCTGGCTCTCATGCCGATTCCTCGTACCGGCACCTTATGGCTATGGGTTTCTGAGTACTTGGGATGGTCTGCTCCCCCAGGGGAGTTTGTGCAGGATGATCTGACGGACATCCTTGATGTTGGTCCCCAAACTGATCCGGTACTGCCGTTCCATATGGCTTTACAGAGAAGGGTGGCGGCGGCTTGGACTGCTCCGGAGAGTCTCCCGGCGGTGGGCAGATCCTTGTGGCGAAAATACCATCCAGCCAGTAGCGACCCCTGCTACTTGACCAGGCACCCCACTCCGGAGAGTTTGGTGGTGCAGGCGGCCACGGCCCCGGCAAAGCAGGCGTCGTACCCTACCATCCCTCCTGATAGGGACGACAAACGTTTTGATGGCTGGGCCAAGAAAGTGTTTTCTTCTGGTGGTATGGCGCTTCAGGCGGCCAACTCCATTTGTGCCTTGTCTCGTTTCACACACACTCTGTGGAACTGTGTTGCATTAGCAGCTGAACATATTCCCGAAGGGGACGAACAGGATGGTTTCCTTGCTATGGTCCAGGATGGTAAGGATGCCATGTGTGAGTCCGTTCAGTCGGGTTTGGACTTAGCTGAATGCGTCAGTGGGTCCATGGCGGCAAGCTCCGTAATACGCAGGTTTGCCTGGTTGCGGAAGTCGGGGTTTGCTCCTGATGTGCAGTCCCGGCTCCTCAACATGCCCTTTGACGGTGAACACCTTTTTGGCAGCAAGGCTGACGAGAGCCTTGAGAGGTTGCAGACCTCAAAAGCTGCAGCAAAGTCGTTGGGCGCTGCAGTTCGCCAACCTCCGCCTTTTCGTCCTAGGGGACAGCAGTGGAGGGGTGGTTCCTTTCGCTATTACTCCTTCAGTAAAGCGAGAGGAGCTGGCAGTCAAAGAGGCCAACGCAGGGGTACCAGAGGTGGACGACAGGGTACTCGTGGTGCCAAGGTCGCTCGGGCAGTTGCCTCTTTGCCCTCAGGTAACGCCGCAGCCGCTCCAATTCAGTCATGGGGCCATGTCCCATGGTTCGCCGGTTGGGGGAAGGCTGGCGCAGCATCTTGTAGAGTGGCAAGCCATTACTTCAGATGTGTGGGTTCTGGAGATCATAACCCGCGGCTACTGTCTTACCTTTCGGCACAGGCCTCGCAACAATCCACCGGGGAACCTCTCTTTGCAGAGTCCGGATCCGCTCCTTGCGGAGGAAATTCAAGCCCTGCTGGAGAAAGGCGCCATAGAACTGGTGCCTGTAGCGGAGACGAACAAGGGATGGTATTCCCCTTATTTTTTTGATTTCGAAGAAAGACGGGGGATTGAGACCCATCATGGACTTGCGCGGTTTGAACAAACTCAAGATGGTTACTCTCTCTCAAGTCCTCCAGGCCCATCAGCTTCAGGACTGGTTGGTGTCACTCGACCTCAAGGATGCTTACTTCCATGTGCCGATCCATCCCAAGCACAAGAAGTACCTGAGGTTCGCGGTTGGCGACTCGCACTTTCAGTTTCGGGTCCTGCCGTTCGGATTGACCTCCGCCCCGAGGGTTTTCACCAAGCTCATGGTGGTGGTGGCAGCGCATCTCAGGCAAGGGGGGATTCACGTCTACCCCTACCTGGACGATTGGTTGATCAGGGGGAGCTCTCCCGAGCAAGTCCTGGATCATCTGTCCGTCACCTGCCACTCCCTTCACAGGCTGGGCTTCTCCCTCAATTTAAAGAAGTCCCATTTGACGCCTACACAGCGGCTCCAGTACATCGGAGCAGTGCTCGACACTTCCCTGGGGCAGAGTTTTCCTCCCCAGGTGAGGGCTCTTCACATTCAGCAGATGGTGCACAAGTTTCAGCATGCCCAGACGCTCCCAGCGTTCGAGTTCTTGAGGTTGCTCGGCCTCATGGCATCCTGCATTCTTCTGGTGCCAGAGGCTCGCCTGCGGATGAGATCTTTGCAGTGGGCGCTCAAGACGCAATGGTCGCAGTCCTCCGGCAGGATGTCGGACCCGGTTCAGGTGCCGCCCTCGGTCGCCCGGGACCTTCTGTGGTGGGCCGTCGAAGGCAACTTGATGAAGGGGGCTCCATTTTGGCTTCCCTGGCCGGAGGTGACGATCGTGACGGATGCATCCCTCATGGGTTGGGGAGCTCATGCCAACGGGCTGACAGTCAGCGGTCGTTGGTCTCCGTCGGAGTCCAGACTCCATATCAATCTGTTGGAGCTGAGGGCCGTCAGGCTAGCCCTGAAGGCTTTTCTGCTGACTGTGCGAGGAAAGAGTGTCCTGATCCTGACGGACAACACAGTGGCCATGCACTACCTCAACAAAAAGGGGGGGGCAGGGTCACTTCCTCTGTGCAGGGAGGCGATGCAGCTCGAGTTCTGGGCCATCCAGCAGGAAGTTTCGATCTCGGCAGTTCATCTGGCCGGAGACGAAAACGTGACGGCGGACGCTCTGAGCAGGCAGAGCACGATCTCTCACGAGTGGGAGTTGGCTCAGGAGATTCTCCTGGAGATCTTCGCCCTTTGGGGGACCCCTCAAGTGGATCTCTTCGCCTCCAGTGTCAACCGGAAGTGCGAAAGGTTTTGCTCGCGGGAATTTCCTCCAAAAGGAGCCTTAGGAGACGCGTTCGTGGTGGAGTGGTCATTCCCACTGCTGTACGCGTTTCCTCCAGTCCCCGTCATCCCGCAAGTGCTGCGGAGGTTACGGAAGTTCGGTTCCCGGATGATCCTCATTGCTCCGGCGTGGGCTCGGAGGACGTGGTACCCGGACCTTCTCGACTTGTCCATCTGCCCTCCGCGTCGTCTTCCCTACCGAGACGATCTGCTCTCACGGGAGGGGGGTCAGGTTTTCTATCCAGAGGTCAGATCCCTCAACCTTCACGCTTGGCTTCTGAAAGGTTGAGGAATAGGGATTGGGACCTCCCTGAAGACGTGATGGAGGTGTTGCTTTCGGCCCGAAGGCCAGCAACTAAGTCTCTGTACGGTTGCCGTTGGCGTAAGTTCTGCGACTGGTGCAGAGTTCAGAATGTGGATCCTTTTGCATGTGACATCCCCATGGTTCTGTCCTTTTTACTTTCTTTGGCCCACAGGGGCTTGCAAGTGGGTACCATTAAAGGTTACCTGGCGGCGCTGTCCATCTTTAAGCGCTCGTCTGAAGAGTGTTCTTACTTTAAAATCCCTTTAATTTCACAGTTTCTGAAAGGGCTCACTAATGTGTTCCCTCCGTCACCTTTCCTGGTGCCCGGTTGGGATTTAAACCTTGTTCTTAAGTTTCTTATGGGTGCTCCGTTTGAGCCTTTACATTCTTGCCCTTTGAGGCTGTTAACTCTGAAAACTGTGTTTTTAGTTGTGGTTACTTCCGCTCGCAGAGTGAGTGAGTTACAGGCACTTTCAGTTAAGCCACCCTTCACTGTTTTTCACAAGGACAGGGTTGTCCTTAGAGTTCGTCCTTCTTTTCTTCCGAAGGTAGTGACGGAATTTCGTTTGGCCCAGAAGGTTGTTCTTCCGGCATTCTATCCTCCTCCGCATCCTGGTAAGGAAGAGGAGAGGCTCCATAGGCTTGATCCTAGGAGAGCTTTAAGCTTTTATGTTTCACGCATGTCTCGGGTCAGAGTGGACGATCAACACTTTATTGGTTATGCTGGAAAGCGTTTGGGGCAAGCTGTGACGAAACAGACTTTGTCTCGCTGGATTATTTTGGCCATCTCGGAGTGCTACCGCTTGGCAGGTAAAGACCCACCGGCTGGCTTGCGGGCCCATTCTACCAGGGGTATGGCTGCGTCTACTGCCCTGCAGAGGGGTGTTCCTATTCGCAACATCTGTGATGCAGCCACCTGGGCTTCAGTACATACATTTGTACGTCACTATTCTCTCGATTCCATCCGAGCACAGGATCTGGCCTTTGGCAAGGCGGTCCTTTGCTCTGCTATTTGATTGGCTATTCTAAATTTTGATTCTAAATTTTTTCCCTCCTCCTTGCTCTGGTACTGCTTTGGGAGTCTGTCATAGATATGGAATACGTCGGAGGACCCAATCCCCTCGAAGAACAAGTTACTTTCTTACCTGGTAACGTTCTTTCGATGGGATGGTCCGACGACGTATTCCATATCGCTCCCGCCCTGCCTTCCCCGCTGCAGAATTTCTTTTGCGATTGCAGCTTACGTTCCGCAAGGCTTTGTGTCTGACTGGCAGTTGACTAGTGTCACACGTTCTGGGGGAAAAAACTACAACTGAGGCTACGGGCGTCGTGCGTCCTACTTATCACATCGGATGACGTCGGACGTCGGAGGAGGCCTTCGACGACGGCGCATCGACGTCATCGATGCAGGACGCAGACGCCGAAAAAAGTTTCCGAAGCAGCACAGCTGTGGTGATTACATGTCATAGATATGGAATACGTCGTCGGACCATCCCATCGAAAGAACGTTACCAGGTAAGAAAGTAACTTGTTCTTTTCAAGTAAATGTCCTCCATATATGATGAAAGTGCTTCTAATGAGGAGACTTCCTCATTTGGGGTGCAGTTTGGCACAAAAACAATGTACCTGAAGAGCTCACTGATCCGGAATCCAAGATGAAGCACCTCTGTGACTCCCTGCAGTCTACTAGTGAACTTAATACTTCTCCAGAATTGGAGTTTGGCAGGCCTGACCCGTTAGAACATGCTGATTCAGGTTACAGAATCCTGATGAACAGAGTCACTGAGAATATGGGGTGGAGTAGGGCTTCCACGGCATATGAGCAGGATAACATGACGGACATCCTAGATCAGGGACCTAAGAAGGACCCGATATTACCCTTCCACAAGGCCCTTCAGAGGAAGGTTGTGGCCATTTGGGAAGCTCCAGAATGTGGGCCTGCAGTGAACAGGAACTTCTCTAGGAAATATAGACCCTCTAGCAACGATCCAGACTATCTCACCAAACATCCTGCGCCGGAGAGTTTAGTAGTACAGGCTGCTACTTCAACCAAACAATCTACCTATCCCTCTATCCCCCTCGGATAGAGACGACAAGAAAGTTGATGCATGAGCTTGCAAGGTCTTCTCATCAGGCAGCATGGCCTTGAAGTCTACTAATGTTACAAGTACCTTAGTTAGATTTTCTTAAACCCTGTGGGATTGTGTTGCCATGGCGGCTGATCACATCCCGGAAGGCGAAGAAAGGGACGGCTCCTGAATATAGTTAAGGATGGTAAGCAGGCGATGGGGGAGTGTCTCCAATCAGGATTGGATACTGCCGAAAGCATCAGCAGATGCTTGGTTGCAAGCACCGTACTGCGTAGGTTTGCGTGATTGAGAAAGTCATGGTTTGCACCGGATGTGCAGGCCAGACTGCTCAACATGCCCTTCGACGGCTCGAGGTTGTTTGGCAGCAAGACTGATGTGAGACAGGAGAAGCTGCAGACCTCCAAGGCTGCGGCTAAGTCCCTTAGTGTCTCCATTAGACAACCTCAACACCCCTACTCAGGCTCATCTTCCTGGAGGGGTTGTTCTTTTTGCTTCTATTCCTCAGTTGGTAGATGAAGAGGACAGGCAGGACAAAGGGGGTAAAGAAGATTCCGTCGTGGTGGACGAGGGAGGGGTGCTAAATCGGCCCCAGCAGCAGCATCTTTACCCTCAGCCGCTGCTGCAGCTGCCTCTAAGACACTCTGAGGCCTTGACCCACAAGACCCCAGTGGGAGGCAAAATCTCTCAGCATCTGAACAAATGGCGGGGCATTACTTCAGATTTGTATTTTATTTGGTTTTATATAGCGCTTTACACCAAAGCGCTTTACATAAGGACAATGAGAATGCATAACAAGCATTAACAACATGTGAGTCAAGTATCAGAAAACAGTATATAGAACAATTTACATGAACAATATGGCATTACATGAGTGGTATTGGACCATGGTGGGAGAGGTAGTAAAGATATAGGGCCTCATTACACGGTAGGCGGTAGCCATGGCGCTGTTAGCGCCATGGCTACCCCCTTACCGCATTCCGGGTCCGTGTTCCCAGAATAGGGACTTCTCGGGTCATTCCGACCTTGGAGGACCCGGTAAGTCCCCATTCCGGAACCATTCCCCATTCCCATTTGAGCCCCCATAGGGCCCAATGGGAATGGGGAAGGAGCTAATAATGTTACCGCAATGTGCGGTACCGTTATTAGCTCTGAAGTCCCTTAGCGGGTCCCTTCCATAACGCCTGGTTAGGAGAGGGACCCGCTAAGGGACCTCGTAGTAGGGCGGTAAGGGATTACCGGCACTGGTGCCCTTACCGGTGCGGTAATCCCTTACCGCCTACCATGTAGTGAGTCCCATAGGATGTGATGTCGGACTGTCGTGAAGAGACAGCACAGGCGTTAGGATGGTAATTGGATGAGGTAAGATTTGAGAGTAGTGCGGAAGGAGGAATAGGAGGAGATGGAACGGATAGGGAGAGGGAGACGGTTCCAGTGGTAAGGGACCAGGAGTTCAAAAGATGGGGAGCAGGATCGGGCACAGGGCAGAGGAGGGGGAGTGAGAAGGAAGAGATCAGCAGAGCGAAGTGGGCGAGGGGGAGTATAGAAAGTGAGGAGAAAGGAAAGGTAAGTTGGGGCAAGACCATATAGAGATTTAAAGACGAGGCAGAGGAAGTTGGATTGGAGATGGGAGTGAAAGGCGAGCCATCTTAGAGAGGCGAGAGAAGAGGAGATGTGATCGTGAGGCGAGAGAAGGCAGAGCGAGCGGATAGCAGAGTGGTAGATGGATTTAAGATGGGTTAGATGAGTGGAGGGGAGACCGAAGAATAGAGTGGAGCAGTAGAAGAGTCTAGAGAAGATGAGGGAGGAAATAAGGAGTTTATTAGCATGGAAGGTTAGGAAGGGACGGACTTTACAGATGTTCTAGAGGTGGAAGCGGCCAGAGCGGGCAGTGAGAGAGATATGGTGGGAGAGGGAGAGGTTGGAGCCGATGTGAAGTCCAAGATTGCGGGCGTGGGGAGAAATGGGGAGTTGGGAAAAGGAAAAGATAATGTGAGGAGGAGGAGGGGGGGAGATAGTTAGCTGGGAAGAAAAGGACTTCCGTTTTGTCAGCATTTAGGGTGAGAAAGTGGGAGGACATCCAAGATTTCACAGCGGAAAGGCAGGAAGAGAGCTTCAGATGGATGTCAGGGGAGAAGGAAGAGAAGGAAAGGAAGAGCTGGGTATCGTCTGCGTAGAAATGGTGAGATATACCAAAGGAGGAGATGATAGGAGCTAGGAAAGAAGTGTAAAGTGAGAAGAGAAAGGGGCTGAGGATAGATCATTGGGGGACGCCATGGTTAAGAGGATGGGTGGGGGAGGTGTTACCACCCCAGGAGACTGCTACTGTTTCCAGATGCTTGGGCACTGGAAACAGTAGCCCAAGGTTACTGCCTTCTTTTTCAAAAAAGGCCTCAAGATCATCCACCGGGAGCCAACTCTCTCAAAATTCCAGATCTGCTCCTTGTGCAGGAAATGTTAACCCTGCTAGAGAAAGGTGCAATAGAACATGTACCTGTAGCAAAGAGGAACAAGGGTGTGTGTTCTGCCTACTTTCTCATTCCTAAAAAGGACGGAGGATTGAGACCCATCTTGGATTTAAGAAACTTGAACAAGTTCCTCATGAAGGACAAGTTCAAGATGGTTACCCTTTCTCAGATTCTTCAGGCGCTCCAACTCCAGGACTGGTTGGTATCATTAGACCTTAAGGATGCTTACTTTCATGTGCCAATCCATCTCAAGCACAGGAAGTACCTGCGGTTCGTGGTTGGCGGTTCTCATCAGTTTTGAGTTTTCGGGCTGACCTCCGCCGCAAGGGTTTTCACCAAACTGATGGCTGTAGTGGCAGCGAGTCTCAGGAGAGGGGGGATTCACGTCTACCCCTACCTCGACGATTGGCTGATCAGGGCTTTTTTACCCGAGCAAGCCCAGGAACAAAATCCCATATGATACCATTCCAAAGACTCCAATTCATCGGAGCGGTCTTGGATACTTGCTCAGGGAAAGCCTCGCCTCCCGAGGTGAGTGCTCACTACATTCAGCAGATGGTAGCAAAATTCCAGAATGCCCAGCATCTTCCGGCCTTCGATTTTCTGAGGTTGCTCGGTCTCATGGCACCCTGCGTTTTCCCATTGCCAGAGGCCTGATTGAGGATGACATCACCTCAATGGGGTCTCAGGACTCAGTGGTCCTAATTTTCAGGGAATATGGCGGATCAACTGCAAGTTCCGAGCAGGGTTGCTCAAGACCTTCTTTGATGGGCTTGCAATGACAGCATTCTCAAGGGAGAATCTTTTTTGCGACCATAGCCGGAGAGAACGGTAGTAACGGATGCCTTAATTAAGGGGTGGGGAGCCCACACCAACAAGCTGACAATCAGTGGTCATTGGTCTCCATCAGAGTCCAAACTACACATCAACCTTTTGGAGCTGAAGGCAATCAGACTACCATTGAAGGCCTTTCTGTCCTGTACGGGGAAAAAATGTCCTGATAATGACTGACAACACAGTGGCCATGTACTACCTCAACAAGAGAGGAGGTGTAGGATCCCTACCACTGTGCAGAGAAGCAATGCAGCTCTGATTCTGGGCTATACAAGAAGGAATCTCGCTATCAGCAGTTGACCTAGCCGGAGAGCAGAACACAGCGGTGGACGCTCTGAGGAGGCAGAGCACAGTCTCCCACGAGTGGGAACTAGCTCAGGAAGTCCTTCAAGGGATTTTCTCCCTTTGGGGTACCCCTCAAGTGGATCTGTTTGCGACCGATACCAAGCAGAAGTGCGATCTGTACTGCTGAAGGGAATTTCCCCTTAGAGGAGCTCTAGAAGATGCGTTTGTGGTGGACTGGCAATTTCCACTCCTGTACATGTTTCCTCCAGTCCCCGCCATTCCTCACGTGATCAGGAGGGTGAGAAAGTTCAGGAAACACATGATCCCAATTGCCCTGGACTGGGCCAGGAGGAAGTGGTGCTCTGTCCATCTGCCCTCCAATAAGTCTTCCACAAAGAGAGGATCTTCTCTTGCAAGAGGGAGGTCGGGTTCTCCATTCGGAGATCAAGGCACTCAGCCTTCACGCATGGTTTCTGAGAGGCTGATGTACAAGGATTGGCACCTTCCGCGCGACGTAATGGAAATTTTCGCTTTCAGCCAGAAGGCCAACTACGAAATCCTTGTACCAGTGTTGTTGGAATAAGTTCAGTAACTGGTGCAAGAACAAGAATGTGGACTTTTTTCAATGTGGCACTCCTATGGTGCTTTCTTTCCTGTTGGTTCTGGCTAATCTGGGGCTCCAGATTGGAACCATAAAAGGATACCGGCGGCGCTTTCTATTTTTAAGTGCTCCTCTGAAGAGGTCTCCGATTTCAAAATACCTTTAATTGTTTCTGAAGGGACTCACTAATGAGTACCCTTCAGTCCCATTTCATGTCCCGGCTTGGGATTTAAACCTTGTGTTAAAATGTCTAACTTGTACTCCTTTCAAGCCTTTACATTACTGCCCGTTAATGCTCTTAACTCTGAGGACTGCACTTCTTGTGGCATTAACATTAGCCCGCAAGTTACGTGAGTTGCAGGCTCTCTCGTGTAAGCTTCCTTATACTACATTTCATAAGAGTAAAACCATAATTCCTGACGAAAGTAGTCTCTGACTTCCATCAGTTGCAGAAGATAACTCTTCCATCTTTCGATCCTCCCCTCATTTAGGTAAGGAGGAGGAAAGGCTGCATAGGCTGGATCCAAAAAGGGCTTTAAGCTTTTATATTGTAAGAATGGCAGAATTTCACCATGATGATTAACTATTTGTGGGATATCTAGGGCTTAAATTGGGGCTTGCAGTAACTAAACAAACCATATCCCGGTGGATTACACTGGATATTGGCGAATGCTACAGGTTAGCGGGCAAAGACCCGCGGGAAGGGCTTTGAGCTCATTCCACGAGGGGCATGGCAACTTATGCGACTCTTCAAAGGGTTGTTCTGATAATTGATATCTGCTCTGCAGCGACCTGGTCTTCCGTCAAACATTTGTTATGCATTATTGCTTGGACTCTTCTTCCACTCAAGGAGGTCTTTTTGCTAAGGCAGTCCTTCATTCCGTTCACGATTAATTTAAATAGTACTCCCTCCTCCAAATTGTCCCTGCTTTGGGAGTCTATCAAAGATGAGGAATACGTGGAAGGACACAATCGATTCAAAGAACAAGTTACTTACCCCTGGTAACGTTCTTTCGACTGGCTGTTCCTCCCACGTATTCCTCAACACCCCTCTCTCACGCCCACGTATTCTGAGCTAGAGTGTAATAATCCATTCACAAGGATAGGAGTATAGTGCATGGATTTAAAAATACATACAAAATCATTGGTAAGTCCTAAAATTTCAGTTTGTGGTCTAGAACTGACTTAACCCCTTGTGAGTAGAGGAAAATTGTCGGTAAGTACCGCACAGTCACTTTAGGAGAGTTCTGACATAGGAAGAAAGTTCCATAGGAATCACTGGAGCAATATGAATAGACCATTCGCTTATATGAAGGTAAGTCCAGGGATCAAAATTAAGATTGGATAAGCACATGCTGAGAGCAGCTCCTGGGTCTCCAACATTAACCAGTGACCAGGAGCTACAATGTTGGGACGAGAAGCTAGTACATAGCGTTCCTCAATTCTAACTTCCACATTAGATACAAAAATATAATCTTGTCCGTTATTTATGACCCCTAATGCTTTGTCATACAGATCTGTTCTAATGTGTATTTATAGATTGTCCCATATGCACAGAGTTAAATCCACAGAGGTGTGTTTGTTTGGCATCAGTTGGCCTGGGGAGCCAAAGGTAGCTCCTGGTGTCTGTTGGTGTCAAGCTAACCAGGCTGTTCTAGGCTACAAGCAAGAGCTAAATTGCTCCCAGCTCCCCTCAATTTCAAACCCTGGAGTCTGTTTTATCCCATAGATGCAGATTCTGCAGCAGAGAACCTCATAGAGGACCAGAATGAAGAGATCCAGAGGTCAATTGAAGAACCATAAGCTCCAGAGGACAATGCTGCAGTGCAGGAGGACCCAATGCAAGTAAATGGGAAATGTGGTTGAGCCTTGCCGCCAGAGAATCTCGACCCTGGCCCAGATGAACCCCTGATGATATCGTCAATAATCGCCCACCCCACTACCCAGAGGTATTTACTCTAGTCTGCAGTTTCAGTGAAAATTGAATGGATCGAGCCCATCGAAACAAACCGGGTAAGCACAGACTTCTTTCCTAGCTGTGGTTGACAGGCTCCAATGTGCATGGTCTTGAATCCTGAGCCAGTGAAGACCCCCACAACCAGAAAAAATAACAAATGGCCTTCCCACGATGACTACCTTCAAGCAAGGAGTGACAAATACATTCAGGCAACTCTGAGAAGAGAAGGGAACCTGTGATGTTGGCTCAGAGTGACTTGGCGGAACAGGAATGGAGGCATTTGAGCATAAAATTATACCAGGACAGAGATAATGTCTGGAAACACCTTTTGGACAACCCAGGCAGCAGACCAGACTGGTTGTTGTTGTCCCAGCTTCCCTCTATTGATCCTGACAGTGAACAGTAAGAAGCAGAATTATATGGCACAGAAAATGGTTCCAGCATGAGAGGCTCAACCCAGCAGATAAGGGGAGGCAGCAGGAGAAGTCAGTAAGCTTGGACTGGACCTCCAGAAGCAGAAAACCCAAAGTGCTTTCCAAGCCAATTTGTCCAGGTATGGGTTAAATGGCACAAAAGGTGGGAATCTCTGGAAACTCCTTCAACACGTGGTCAGACCTGCATCTTCCAAGTTACAGAACTCTTATTACGGCACTTGCACGATCCAAATTGTCTCTCAACCTAGTAGGAACGTTATTGCTGTCTTCTTCTCTATTCCCCCTCCATCCTTCCTCTTCCCTCCCCTTCATTAGTATTACAGCACTTGCATGATCCCAATTGTCTTACGACTTAGTAGGAATGTTTTGTCTGTCTTCTTCCCTGTCCCCCCATCCTTCTTCTCCCCTCCCCTCTCCCCTTCATTCTTATTAAAGCACTGCACAATCCAAACTGTCTCACAACCTAGTAGGAACATTAATGTCTGTCTCGTTGCTTGTTTCCCCCATCCCCCTCTACAACCCCATCCCCAGCCACCCTTCATTCTTGTTACAGCACTTGCACGATCAGGATTGTCTTACAACCTAGTAGGAACATTATTGTTTGTCTTCTTCCCTGTCCCCCCGATTCCAAAAAAATCCCCTACCCTGCCCCCATCTTCTTGTTGCAGCACTTGCACGATCCAAATGACTCAAGACCAAGTTGGAACCTTCTGTTTTTTTTCTCCCATGTACCACGCCCTCCCTTGTCTTGATGTGCCTTGAAACACAATTAGGCTGTATTGACGCATTATAAATACCCAATAAATAAATAAACAAAACAGCAAGAGAGAGAGGCAGGGACTAGGCATAGCCATATATACCACTGCAAGAACAGATTGGAGGCAAAGGGTCATATGACCAACCATACTGTTTGGTCACAAGGACTGCTACTCAGCCTAGACCAACTCCACGGGAAGTGAGAGGAAGAGCCCCGGGACCCCCATTGGCCGATACCAGTTTAAACTAATATTGAAGCTTCCATATGGCCCCACAATGGGCCCATGTGCGCAGAACATCTATTTTGGGCCTTCCTCATTGTTTCCCTGAAAAAAGAAAGAAAGCCCTAAAATAGAAAATGGACGAGAACAGGATTTTGAAAAAACACATTGGTGCCCCAAATCGACCTGCAAGGCTACAGAAACATCAGAAAGGGAAGCAGATAAGAAACAGGAGGCAGCCCTGGTAAAGATGAACCTCACAAGATGCCTCTTCTGTGCTCCCTGCCAGCTGCTCCCGTAACCTGTATGCTGGCAAGACTTCCGCTAGAGTGAGTTTTGTGATGCGGACCCCGGAAAGCCAGCAGCTGGTGCAATCCAAAGGAGAGTATGGGAAATCCTGAATCCTACAACTCTTGGAGGACTAAAAAGGGGTGAAGAAATGCCTTTCTGAATGATCAGAACTGGGAAAGACATTCAAGAGTCCAGGAGGCCCAGGAGTATGGGGTGACCAAGAAGGATTTTGAAGCAGTCTCAGAATGGTGTAGAAACCCGGGTTAAGACAAGGCGGACCATTCTGACAAACTGGTTCTCTCTCACTGGGTCTGGCTCTCTCCCAGTTCTCCCACTCTACGAGGGACAGAAGACCTGTCTCCCCATATGGTGCCCTGATCTCTGTAGTCTGTGCAGGCTTCAGACCGTGCTGTGTCCTTTAATCTCTCCTGGCAATTCACCCGTCTCTGCTCTCACTGCTCTGCACGGCACACCTACCCTACTCTGGCCAGTTTCCCAGACTTAGGAAACAGCCTTTTATACAACTTTGGTCAGATGTCTACTCCCTGATTGGCTGGTGTAGCAGGAGATTCTTACCAGTGATCTGATTGAGTGTGAGGTTTTGTAGTTTCAAACTCCAGTGGGAGTGCTTTAAGAAGGCTTGAGGCCATTTTCAGTTAATGCCATGTGCAT
Organism: Ambystoma mexicanum; assembly: GCF_040938575.1. NCBI lineage: Eukaryota > Metazoa > Chordata > Amphibia > Caudata > Ambystomatidae > Ambystoma > Ambystoma mexicanum. The sequence goes on along the minus strand of NC_090922.1, from coordinate 37,711,090 downwards.
TGGAGATTTATTTGCTAAGCAATCTGGTTGATTCTCCCCTTAGTTTGCTGCCTAATTTGCAAGTAGAAGGGTTTTAACCCTCAGGGGGAGGGCAGGTTTCGAGACTCTGGTGCCTATTTGCTTTCCTCTTCAATGGGAATTTCGAGTTGGTGTTTCATGCAAGACTTTGAGATCAAATCAGTGTGCAGCAGTGTGTTGTTGTGTTCTTGTGGTCTCGGGGACTGAAGACCAAGAAAGCATTTCACCGAACACCATTGCAACAAGTGCTTGGTGTGCAGGAGTCTAGGATTCGGAAGTAAGCCCCTCACAGAAATAACTCTCCGGTAATTAGGAGTGGGTCCCGTTCTGGAAACAAGATGAGGCCAGACCAGCTGACCTGACTCTGGGCTAATGTATGATCGCAGGAAATAAATGCTGGGAAGTGCATCTCATCCTGAAATTTTAAAAGCCCCTCTGATGTTCTCTAATCATAGACACAGTCTGAGTCATGCAATGGCCCACTGCCTCCCCCCATCACCGGTCGAGATTTCACAACAGAATCAAGAATCAAAGGGAGGGAGTAGTGGTCATTTGTAAGACTTCTTTCCAAAAGCTACTAAGAATACTGGAATATCAATACCCTCAGATGAGCTGATGGACGTTAACCCAAACAATTGTAGATCAAATCGAGGGCTCCCCTCTGAGTGAGAATAATGGAAATCCAGCCTCAAGGTCTCCACTCTTGAACACTCCCCTGATTTTACCAGAGAATTAAAACTCTCTATTGGAATTGTCAAAACACCTTCAACCTGAGTACGTATTTAATGAAGTGGACACTGAGATGCAGGATCGGCCAGCAGAGCGTTTTTTTCCGAGAAGGGCTCTCTTCTAGTAATGTCTTCAATTGAAAAACTGTGTAAGACAATGTGTGAAGAATTAAAAGATCAATCTTGATATTTGAGTAGCATTTCCTGGCAGTTACAAACTATGGAAAAGACATAATTGGAATAAGTTGAGTGCCTTAAAACTCATTCAAAACAATTCCAGAAGTTGGAGGAGTAGGTTCTCCAAAAGTTGGCAAATAAAGGAGATGGGCCAGTTGAGGTCTGCACAAAGGGCCAGGCTGGAGCCAAGGATAAATCGAAGGGCTTATGAGGTTATTGATCAGAAAGAGGAAGTGCGGGGCCTGTTGCTGGTTAAACTAAAGAAGCGGGAAAACGGCATTTTGAGATACCTAATGCTGGTAAATATATACTAGGTCCCAACAAAAGGGGAACTTTTAGAAATTTTAGATGCGTTAAATGACTTCTTGGAGGATTGGTTGATAAGGTGTGTTCAGCCGACGCGTGAGACTGCAGTCATAGGATAACTGGAATTGGGGATCTGACCCTTGTATTATTTATCTGACAACAGTCACGTGGACTTTTATACACATTATTTCGGCCCTGATTTGATAAAGGCTCAGCCGAGCCGAAACACTTGTAATCATGGAGAGGGCATCTTAATTTTGATTGATCATTAAAACCAAGCATATATATACTCAATGGCGCTGAGTCCTGGAGTTATCTTTCATTTCTACCCAATTGATTGACGGCTAGGGCTTTATTACCGTCTTATTCCAGTCACCTGCGACATTCAAGAAGAAAAATACTTTTTCGCAAATATTTACTAAATTCATATGAGAGAACTCCAGGGATTATAAGGAGTCGCCTGGCGGAGCAACGTTTAATAAAGCCATTCTTTTTTGGTTGATAAGGTATTCGGCAGCAGAGATAATTGTGGCCGGCATCCTTAACGTGGATTGTGCGGAGGAGCCTTTAAAAAGAGGAAATTATAAGAGTGGGAATATGAACAGGAAATGGAAGTTGCTACAGGGATTGCAAGTGAAGCAACTCTTGGAAAGTTGGGATCTCTGCATGGTGAATGAAATGCAGGGCCAGAAGTGTTATAACCAACCGACATGGCAAAGGGGTCATTCTTCATCAGTATTAGACTACATCTGTGTGAGTTGTATGATGATGAGAGAATGTGAAAAAATATTCAAAATATTAATATTGACCCACATACGTTTACTATGAATATCGTAAGGAATTATAGATCTCTTACTCAGAATGTCCTTGGTAATTTGAATGTGAATGACAGTAAAAACCGACTGAAATGGTCAGATACGGTCATAGATACATTTTATTTAATTATTTTAAAGCAATGGGAATCTAGTTTTTATGCATAGAAGCTAAGCGCCTTTTCAGTGGAGTTGTTAGACGGATCAATTCAACTGGCAATAGACTTCATATAAAAGGGGGGTTGTGAACAAAATGGGGGAAGATTATGCCCACATATGTTTGATGCAATTATTTCATATCGACATAAGCTATATCAAACGTATGGGGAATGTATGCTGGCTGTTTTATAGGGGATAAAGGAATCTAATTTTTGGTCTGTGATAAACACAATGGAAGAATGCCAGGTTCTAATGCAAACTAACCCTATGATGTAAGAGATTTGGATTCAACATTTTACTCAAATCTATATGAAAAAGGAAGTGGGTTTGAAAGATGATCGAGAGTTGGCAATGGAGGGATGGAGGTTTGACTTCTCAGTCATTGATATTGAGAGACTGATTAGGCGGGCCAGTCCATCCGTGTCAGGGAGCCCACACTAGCTTTCAAATAAAATGCTCAATTTGCTTTTAGAAAAAATATGGGCCCGACTGTGGAGGGTTTAAAATTGTCTTTAATTCAGAATTTAGCTTGGCAGGACTCATACCACCCTGTATATGGGGTGGCCATGGATTTGTCCATGGCATTTGATATGGTGGACAGTAGACTCCTATGGATGAAGCTAAATAAATGGGGTCTACCAGCGACCTTGCTAAGTATTTTAATTTACCTGCCTGAAGAAATGTCAATACAGGGACGACTAAATAGCGAGGGCGTATTGTCTAAACCCATCAGAACAAATAATGGTCTTCGGCAGGGGTGCGTGTTGGCCCTCTGTCTTTTTAATTTATATATGGCAGACATAGAGAACCAATTTAAAAGGCTGCTTTTGGCTCAGCTAAGTTAGGAAATCTGCGGTTAGTATGGATAGCATATGCCGGTGACTTTGTTTTGCTTGATCACTCTCCATTAGTTCTACAGAGATTAATTAAGACATTTGAAGTATTTAAAGTTGAACATGGACTGAGAATGAATCATGTTAAGACATTGATAATTACATTTTGTAAAGAAAATAAGAAGAATACTTTTAAATCTGCTATAAATGAAATATTTTAGCAGGTAAGATTACCATGTTTTGGGTTATCCAATCACTGCCCACCCGACAAAATAATTTCTTAGAAATTATTTTAAAAGTAAGGCAAAAACTCTAGCTTCTCAAATGGTAAACATAGATAATAAATATGGTAAGTTTTCTATGCACCCTGTTTTAAAGTTCTATATGGGTAAAGTCATTCCTAAACTCATATATGGTTTAGAGTTTATTTCAATGTGGTTTTTAGAGGAGCTAGAGTATGATGAAGCTTTGATTTGGCGAAATGTATTCCACTTCCTGCCTAAGAGTCTTCCTATTCAGACAATCTGTTACGAATTAGGTATACAAGCACTGTATAGTAGAGTCTGCTGGAGGCACTTGGCTTTATATTACATATTTTAAGTGCTCCATCATACTCTCTTTATAATGAGTTTGAACCCCTGGAGTTAATTTATGAGTTAATTGATAATTGGAGGAAATTTCAAGTAAAGATTGGAATGACAAAAGAACCATTATTGGCCAACCCCCTTAAAGTTAAGGAGCAGGTAAAAAGAGTGGACTGGATATAAACCACGGAAACACTAGCCAATTCATCACTTATAAATACATGGTTCTTATACCAAAAAAGTAGATAGCATAGAATAACATTTGGGTAGATTTCCAATCAAATTGTGTAGAAAGATTATCTAAGATTTAAGTTTAATGTGCTATTAACTAAGGAGGTTTTAAGTATTAGAAAAGGTATATCTTCGGAGTCATTGGTTTGTAGATTCTATAATATCAAAGGAACAAAAGAAAATGTACACTATTACTATTCTGCCCTGCTCTCCTCCCGCGACAGATAATGTGTTTAAAAAATGTATGATTAGTCATGGGTTGATTTAGATAATTTGTGAAAAACTATGCTGGGTGGGAAATCTGTGGCAATTAAAATAGCGGTGTTTAGATTTCTGGAAATGTGTGAGTTCTTAAAGTGAGTAATAGATTTTATACTTAGTTTAATTGTAAAGGGTTACTGTATGATAATATGTTTTCGTTTTGTAATTATATTTTAATCTGAGTGAATTGTAATATTCTATTTTCTTCATTGGCTCTCATTTTTTTGTATAGGTTTTATTTTTTGTAAACCATATACAAATAAAATAACAGATCAGTATTTTGTATACCAAGCCCCCACTACTGATTTGGGGAACAGTGTTCCTAGTGCTACTCTGGCTCAGTGAGTAGGGGGTCTACTGTTTGCTTGTGAAGAGACTGTCGGTATATGTTTTTCTTCCACCATTTGGTGCTTGGTGTACCTTGTCTCTGTTCTCTGGAGCCAGGGGCTTAATTTAAAGTAATGGAATGAGTTGAGGCTGTATAGTGCAGTTGTGGGGATGAGGTTTCTTCTACCACCTAATTGGGTCTTGCAAAGTGTTAACTTGGGTTGGCACAGGGATGCTGTGTTGTCAGGGCGTCTCCCTAAGAAGGGACTGAGATGAAGGGAAATGCTTTTGATGTCTCATTGGGATATTCTGATGTATTGCCCTACTCCTTACTGTCTGCCTAACCTAGGGGTTGTGACCGGGTCAGGAACCTGACCCTGTCAAGAAGGGATAGGGAACCCTCTCAGCCTGGGGTAGGAGGCCTACTAGGATGGAAACCAGAGCAAGTCCTACCCTAGAGGGCCCCAGTCCCTTCTCAATGTGCCAGTGTGTTTTTAAATGGTACCACTCTAAATCACCCCATACCTCCATTTCCAAATGCTAGGCAGTTTCTCTCTCTATCAGGGAATCACAAATGCCAGCTGCCCCAGTGATGGAACAAAGAAAGAACTTATCCACGGGTACCACGTGTCATCAAATCCCAACCACCAGAGTTACAAAATGACACTGTGGTGTGACATGACAGAAAAGCCCAGACCATGTGTCAGCATGTGTGCAAGATGCTGCCCTCCGCTCAGCATAAAACGTACACTGACCAGCAGCAAAGCCGCGAAGTGGTGCTGTAACACATTGTAGCTTGAGGAAGCTTACTGATACAAGAGCCGCAGTGCGGCTCTTTAACAAAGACTTTAATAAAGACTTTTTTGCAAAAGACTTAGACCCTCACACAAACTAAACCTTTTATCATAGCATGCCACCATGCCTTTAAGCCTTCACATATAGACAGATAGTAAGGGTTACCGATCACTAGTACCAATCCAGAGTTGAGGGAAGCCTGGGTAAGAGGGGGATTTCCAATCTCTTCTCTCCTGGAGGAGCCGAGGCAACACCCCCACTAAGCAGAGTCCACACCAGTCGTTTAAAAGGGGAGCAAACAGCCTGTGTGGCGAAGCCCGGGAGGAAAAGCCTGCACACGCTGTTTTTTGCTGTTCTTCTCTCCTGAAGGAGCCGTTAGACTGGGGCCACAACCCACTAAGCAGAGTCAGCACCAGTCGCATAAAAGGGGGGCAAACGACCCATGTGCCGAAGCCCAGTAGGAAAGCCTGCACATGGTGTTTTTCTCTGTTCTTTCCCCTCTCTTCTCTCCTGGAGGAGCTGTTAGACTGAGGCCACGCCCCCACTAAGCAGAGTCAGCACAAGTAGCTTAAAAGGGGAGCAAACAACCCGTGTGGCAAAGCCCAAGAGGAAAAGCTTGCACGCGCTGTTTTTCATTGTTTGGCAGTGTGGGTAGCAAAAAGGGGACATTGGAGTGTTGCTGTCTGTTGGAGATGGAGATCGGAGTGGAGTGAGGCGCTCATATGCTGGAGAGGCCTGGTAAGATGTGCTTGCCGTTTTCTGTCTATACACGGACACACCATTGTCAGAGTGAGTACTATAGCGCCAGGGTGTCGGTTTAATAGCCGGTGCAGTGCAGCGAACTGTAGGATAGCTGCAGGGCATTGGAGCATCTATATTTGCAATTTCTGCCCGTTTGATTGGCATCTTGCTGCCTGACTGCAGTCCGTATGCTGTGCCCTTAACGACCTTGAAGTGCGTTTGCACCTTCTCCAATTAGCCCATCAGTACCTGGGGCGTGGATATGGCTGTGCTCTTCATCTGCAGATGTTCATTGTGCCACACTGTGGTTAAGGAGAGAGTGTTCTATCAGACGGCACAGGATGTTATCAAAGACGAATCCTGGTGCACTAGTGTCGAAACAGCCATGATTAATAAAATGTATCTCCTAGAGAAGAAGATCAAAGCTCACCACAAGGCCCTATCTAAAGACAACGTGTTGGGCCCCCATACGACCCGCACAGAAACCAAAGAAAAACACTTTTCTTGTTCATGGAAGTAACTGAGACAGAAGTACTTGACATAATTCAGCAAATCAAACCATCCTACTGCAAGGGCGATGTCTGCCCAGCCAATCTTATGAGTGTGCAGATACCTTAGCCCCGTTCTTGACAGCATTCATGAAGGTCTCATTTAACTCCAATTCCGTCCCTGCATGCCTTAAAGAAGCGTGGCTCTGCCCACTATTAAAAAACCCTTCCATGGACCCTGAGACACCTAACCGTTACAGACCCATCACCACGGTCCCATTCCTTTTAACAATTCTGGACAAAGTTGCCTATACTCAAATCCAGCAGTTATTGGAAGCAAACAGCATCCTTGGCAAGAGGGAATCTGTTTTCCGCCCAGGCCATAGGACAGAGTCTGCCTTACTTGATCTCAAGATCCAACACTGTGACATAATGGACAAAGGTAAGCCGGCACTTCTCCTTCTCTTAGATTTATCGGACGCATTTGATCCTGTTGACCAATAACACCCTATGTAAGCAACTCAAAAATGCCGCCCACTTCTCCAAGGATCCCATATCATGGATCTCCTCCTTCCTGAAGGGGAGATTTATGAGAGTCTTCTCAGACCATGCATGCACAGCACCAACCACCATCCACTGTGGTGTCCTTCAAGGATCCTGCACTGCACCCACACTCTACAATATCTTTACCCTACCTCTGTTCAACAACTTGGATGATCGCGGTATAGCGTACACAAACTATGCCGACGATACTCAAGTCCTACTCCCTCTCACGGGATACTATGAACAGGATGCACCTACACTAGCCAACATATATGCAGCCATATAGGCATGGATGGCAGCTAATGGTCTATGTCTCAGTGGAGATAAAACAGAGATCCTCCTGGTAGGCACCAAAGACACTCTCAACACGCTTGACTCTCAATACACAACCTTTAACATTGATAAATACCTCTATTACTGTGTCATCAGCAGTGAAAACATTAGGGGTATTCATTGACTCCTCTCTGTCTATGACACATCAAGTTAGGGCCATTGCTTCCTCTGCAACACACACCACCAAAATCATCAATGCTGTCAAACCCTTCTTGTCAATCAAACTTGCCTCACAATAGCCAGGGTTGCCATTGGAGCCCAACTGGACTATTTAACGCACTGTTCATGGACACATCCATCAAAAACCTCAACAGGTTACAAGTCACTCAAAATAATGCCCTCAGAGCTATGCTGAGCATTCCTAAAAGAGAACATCTCTCACAGGATAGAAGAGATGTGCACAGGCTGCCAGTGAGAGAGTGCATTTTATTTAAAACCATGGCCATCACACATAAGTGCCTCTCTCGCATTGCCCCCCCTTCCTCCCCAGTTATCGGAAAAAATAATACCAGTCACCTCCTCTAGACCCATTCGAGCTCACCTCTCCAACCAGATCTACATCCCCACGTTCAAAAGAGATAAAGCGGGAGGCTCCAGCTTCCAACATTTAGCACCAAAAAAACTGGAATGCCTTGCCCACAGAACTTAGAAATGAAGCCTCATATACCGTCTTCTGTAAGTAAAACTCTTAAGACCAAACTCTTCAATTAACACATGCACAATAGTCTATTATCAATATATCCTCCCTCATTCCTCCTGAATTCCTTTCTCAAATACCTGACAATTGCCCTTATGTCTGAATTAGGTCCCCTGAAAACCACTGAACTGTCATTCCAAACACCATACCTATGTCACTGTAATTAAAATGTATTTTTTTTCTGTTTCTGTCCGTGCATAAGCCTCCATGGTCTGATTCCATTGTAACCAAGGAACAGCTGGTTAACCCCATCATCTAATTGTAACTGTAATTTTAACCATGTTTTTGTATCATCATTCTCTTTATTCTGTATTCCTCTTGCAACTAAGTAAGCCTACTGTAACAGCACCACGATGCGTAAGGGCACATTTTGTGCACTATAAATGTAAAAAATAAATAAAAGCTGCCGGCTAAGGGGGTTATAAAGGCGTCCTATAACCTGCTACAACTTGTTATAACCAAGTAGCCCGAAAGCCAACACCAACATTGGAAAGCACATACTAATACAGTCAGCAGTAAAGCACCAACCCTCTGGGGCAATACCGTCCACCGTGTGAAGAGTTTGTGGTGGCTTTTATACCGTTATTATACCGTGGCATCGAATTTAACCAGACATCTTGGGTTCAAGATGGGGGAGTCGGATTTAGGCAGCCCCTCAAGCCAGTCGGGCATACCTTGTCCCATGTATGTCTTTGCATGTATTCACGGCACTGACTTTGGGTTCTGGACCGCACTGAACATCGAACAAAGATCCACTGGCATTGGGAATGATAGGTTTTAAAATGTCGACTTTACAGCAAAGACAACCTAAGGTGTTGCAATGGATTTAATCGAATTTAGTGATTTTCATGGAATTCTATAGATTTCTATTGACTTTTTAAAACCACCAGCTGTTTCTTGTATTCATTTTATTAATTTCATGTGTTGTGGGAGCAAGGGCTTTTTATAGTGCTTTACTTAATGTACCATAGTTTTATTTCGTGTTTTAAAGTGTCTGTGGCCATCTTTTTTTTTTGTTGTATTTTGTCTGTGCATTTACAATACGGTCATTTGGACATTTTTGAGTCCTTATTGATGCTCCCTATAGGAACTTACCTAGAGTTTCATTTTTGATAGTTCACAGTTTATCGTACTAATCTTGTTTTAATTTATTGTACATACAAAGCTTGTTATCAAATACGAATCAAAACATCAATATAAAATGGGGGGAAAAGCGAAATAGAGCCTGGGAGAAACCAAAGTAAAAAAAAACAAAAAAGAACGTGACCAAGGCTTACAGTCGCAATCATTACTTGATAATTACCTGTAAGATATAACAGGGAAACTTGATGATCAAATCTTACATGTGGAAAGAGAGTTAAGGGAAACCAGACTGTTTCTACCCTGGGCTTGAGGCAGTCTTTAACAATAAAGACTTTCCAGGCAAACAAAAGGGTACAAAAACCGCTGATTATGATGCTAGCACACAGGATGGCATACCTAGTGCAGGGGATGTACTGGACGTACAGGATGTAATGGGTACTGAGGATACACCGGACAGTGCCATCGTAACAATGAATGTGAATGCCCAACTTGATAGGATCAAAGATACAGAAGTGTTTGCTCGGCCAGACCAACAGGAAAGTTGGCGCTCCTGAGCCAGGAAAAAAACAATGTCTGGCCAGAGAAGGCAAAGCCTTGTTAGAATCAGTAAAGGGGCTAGTTCTAAATGTAGACAAATTGTGTGAGGGTAACTCAAGGGAGTCCATGAGGCAAGTGATGTTATCTGGCCAGGAGAACAGCCTGATAGCTGTAGGTGCTTTGGTCGACCAATTTAATTAGTGCGTGAGTAAGATTGTAAAGGGCTCTATGCAGCCGATATGAGACTTTAAAAAAAGTTTAAAGCCACATTATTTAGCTTTCTTAATGTCATGGATGATATGGCAAGACAAACAAAGAATGATCTTAGCGCTGTGAAAACAATATTGGGGCACACATCAACCCAAGGGAATAGAGATGCTGTGAGCAAGATGGGCAATGAGGGGTCAATGCGTAACTCCGCTCTAAGTAAAGTCCTTCAGAGAACATCCTCAAATGGACAGAAAGTAGTGACTCCAGTGCTGTGCACAAGTGAAAATATGAACCTAGTTCACAAATGAGAACCCATACCTAATCCGACTGGTAGAATAGAGTCACACAAACAGGGGGAAAATACTGACAGTGAGGATAGATGGCAAGGGAGGCAACCTGAAAATGTGGTTCTAAACCTGCCACGGGCAGTGGCCTCACTCGTGGGGATAATAGTGTAGGTCGACCCATTATATAAGGAATCTTATGAAACCACATCTGGACTGATGACTAAAGTTACCCAATGGATAAATACACACATTCATGGGCCAAAAAAATCAACCCAGGTTCTATACAAATTGCTAGAAGGGTTGGGTAGGTCGGGGACAAAATAAATCCATTGATGGTGATTGCATTATAGTTTCCTTTGACACTTCACGAGTGGAATCATATGTATTAGGCTCTAACCTGGCTTATACTCCAAGACGATCCTCATACAGAATGGTAGCCTTATCATATTTCTATCCAGACACATCCATAATGTCAAAGCCAAGGGGTGATTCTCTCAGTGAATGCATAAATAAGAAGGTGTTGGCTAATAATAACGAAGGGCCAACCACAAAGAGATGGGTTGATAAAGATCAAGCAGCACAAAATAATATTGTACTATCTAATCGATTTGATTCTTTATCGAAAATAGAAGAATTAGATTGGCTACAAATAAATACTTCCGTAATGGTAGAACCAGAAACACATGCTGTCTTGGCAAATACTCATGACGCAGAGATGAAACTAACAAGGTGTTCTGTACAAAACTTTACTATGGACCCTCCACTGGAAGGCAGGAATATAAACGATTGTGCTAAAACAATGTCGATACTGTCATGGAACATTGTAGGCTCTAGAGGAAAACTATCTGATAATGACATAAAAGAGTTATTGAACAGGTCTATGATCATCCTCTTGCAAGAGATATGCGAAGGGGAGGAACTGGTCTCTGATGATTACTCGGTAGATCAGGTAAAGGCAATAAAGGGGCGGAGAGGGAGGGTCTATTGAGGGTTAGCAATCCTGGTTAAGATTTCACTTGAATTTGAAATTACTGAGGTATGTGTTCAGCGGGAAATGCCAATCCCGGTACTTAAATTAACTCGCCTCGATGGCTCCCCGGTGTTTATCATTAATATTTATAACAGCCCCTCAGATAAAACTGCTAGAAACCTTACAAGCCTTAAAAGAGGTGTTTAATAACCTCAGTGAGTGAACAAGTTTGAAAGATGCAATGATTGTGTATAGTGGCGATTTTAACTTAAAATTGGGCAATGGCCTGATAGATGGGCTTTTTGACCAAGAGGAAAATAGGGTATTGGGTGTTCCACTGCCACAGATAATGGATGTGAGGATGTGTGTTGTTGGGCTGCGGTGTTGGCTGTGGTTGATGGAAGTAGGCTTGAGATCAACTAATGGCAGATTTGGGGGGCATATTCCGGGTGCTATCACCGTCAGAAGTACGAAAGGTAGCTCGACCAGAGACTATTTTCACGTATCTGTTAATGTGTGGAGTTTGGTTAAGAACTTTCATGTAAGGGAAGAACTATATAGTGATCACTATGCTCTTGATTTAGCCATAGAATGGCCTGGTGTTAAACCAAAAGTTAATCAAATTGACCATATTACAGAGATTTTTTGCATAGGTAATACTACAAAAAGGCTGAGATGGAATGATGCAACAAAGTGGTGCTCGGAACTAATATCATGAAGGACACCATGGCTCTATTCCAGGCACTGCTAAATCCTGCCAACACTCCAGTGGTAATAGTTCAATCTTTTATGCAGCTGATGAGTAACATTAGAGACCTCTGCCTAAAGGGAAAGAGGGCACTAAGGTGGGATGGTTTGATAAAGATTGTAGATGGACAAAAGCCAATTTACTAAATCTGCTTGAAAACCAACGGTCGCCTAAGAGTGAGATTGTCCGTGCTAGGATCAATTATAAAGAGCACATTAAAAAACGTAAGCTAATGCTGGACAATCAAGCTTGGGATAGGCTTGAGACAGCGAGTAAAAATAAAGATTCACAAAACTTCTAGAAAGAAGTTAATGGTTGTCCCATATATACAGATTATGTATCAGGGATGGAGTCCAGCATCCAAGATCATACATGCGTAGACCACTTCATAAAAGTATATGGCACCCAAAGAGGGGAGGATATAGTGGAGATCGTTCCTTTGTTAAATCTAAGGCAAGCAGAGAATGTGCATGATGAGGTCCGTGTATCGCTTGACGAGGTGCAAAAAGCTATTCCCTTGCCCTTGGTAGTGATGGGATACCGGTTGAGTTTTACCAAGACAATATTGAAATATGGGGGCCAATGCTAACAATATTATTTAATGTGATTATTAAGATCAAATTCCATACCAAGAGAATGGTTAAGAGCGATTATCGTTCCCATTTATAAAAAAGGTTGTAGAAAAAGCCCTCAGTCATACCGGCCAATATCCCGCTTGAATACAAGTTATGCAATGTTTGGGAAGTTTATATTGGTCAAACTGGAAGAGTGGGTTACAAATCATGAGATCTTATCCCCGATTCAAATGGGGTTTAGGCCCAAACTAGGGACAATGAAGCAATGTTTACATTTGTACTTCATAATTGCTCATTCTCTGAATATCAAATAGTAGCCAATCTACCTTGCATTTATGGAGCTACGCATTGCCTTCAATAAAACTAATCAAAATCATTTATGGCACTTGCTATAATTGCCCATTAGTCATCCTGGCCATCCTAGAGGTATTACGTAGGGGAAACGAGGCCTGTATCCGATCCGGTAGGGAGGGTCATTGTACAACTTGGTTCTCAATTAACTCGGGTCAGACAAGGGTGTGTTGTGGCACCCCTGCTTTTTTCACTGTATATTAATGACCTCTTGGGAAAGCTCTTGGAGTGTAACACTGATGTACCTAGGGTGGGTAATAGTTCATTCCCAGCTCTAATTTCCGGCGATGATACAGTCCTTATTGCACTGGCACAAAGAGCACTGCAGATCCCAGTTAACACATTTTTTTGTCTTCATAAGAGATTCGGACTTGAATGTTAACACTAACAAATCGGCTGTATTGTATGCTTGGGGAAAAAAAGATTGTGCAAATTCCCCAAAATCATGTGTGATGGGACAGTGATCCCAAGAGTGAAACAGTTTGACTTCCTGGGGCACCAGCCACTCTGCATTATAAAAAAGATATATAACGCTCATACTATAGGGGCGATCAAATATGGTGCAGCGATTTGGGGTTATAGGGACAATGGCATACTTTAAAAAGAGGAACATCTTTTTATAAAATCACTTTTGGGTCTACCTGTCTCAGCCCCAAACTTTGCGTATTGGCTTTGTAGCCAAGTGTGTTTTGGCTGAGGCTCTGGACTAACCCAACGTTTGGGCTTACACAGAAAATGATAAGGGACCTATTGGTGGAAAAAGATGCTGAAACAATTGTTTGGTTAAAACATCAAGAAAACACTGGGCCATGTAATTAACAGTGATATGATCACCAGCCCTGCAATGCCAGATAATAGTATGGGTCATTATCTAAAGAAGAACATTGTAGAGTGGGTATGTGATCCCAGAGAGACTCAGGAAATCTTGAAACCAATGAACAGGAAAATTAGAATTTCAACAAATTGCAGTCTCATCTGGTCAATTTTGAAGTATTAAAGGGCACCCATTACAAGAGTATGCTTTCGGTGCATTAAGCTGGGTGAGGTTCTAAGCAGGAGATCTGGTTGGGATTTTGACTCAAAATGCCCTATGTCTCAAGCTGAGCATGAAGACTTGGCACAATTTGTATTCTTTTTTCCAGCCTATTGCTATTTAAGGAAAAAGTACCTGAAGCCTCTATTTTTAGGCAGGAGCTTCACTCAGTACAGGCCTGCTCTCTATTACCTGTTGAACGCAGATCTGCCAGCTATTGCTTGGAATTTAAAGCCTGGCGATCACAATAAAGGGGAAAAACAGAAGGGCATGGAATCATAGAAAAGGTAATGCCTAGCAGAAGAGTCTTCCAAGTTACAAGTACTATGGCCTTTTAAAATGTACTTATTTAGAGAATTTTTACGAGTGCCGAATATTACTATGCACATGTTTTTATTAATGATGTGATTTTATAAATGAAATGTCGCCCTTTGCTTTTTAACAGCGGGAAGTGTTTTTCGTCAATCCTTTTTTCTTTTTGTATAATGTATCTTTTATGGATTTTTTTGAGTATCCGAAATAAAGAAATATTGATTGATTGAATATATATTTTCTGTTTTTAGTCTTGTGACATTTGCTTGTTTCTAACATACATTACCTTACATGGATTTGTTAGGTTGATTAGCATGGAAGAATTGAACTGGCTAGAAAGGGCAAGATTGCCAAAAACATTCATTACAAATGAAGTTGCTGAATATGACAATAGTTTGTCTGTGTGAAATGACCTTTTAAAAGGTCTCAAGAGAAAAAGACCGATTTACTTTGACAAAATGTTCTTTTGATCAGAAACCTGTCATGGTAAAGGTGCGGTTTTCCTTTTTTTTTTGTATTCCGGGGGTTCACCCCCCAACCTCCCATTGTTCTCTCCCCACTCTGCACACCCCCACCCTCTCATGCCGGATTTCAGCCCCAGCCCACAACCCACCCTCTCCTGCAGGATTTCAGCCCCAGAACCTCTCCACCCCCTAAACCAAAACACATACATACATACATACAACACACACACCAACACACACGTGCACATACACACTTACCCATTCTCCTCGCCCTCCGCTTCCTTGTCCCCCAGAGCCTGTCAGCCCACCCCCGCCCCCCGGTCACGGAGCAGTCTTTCTAAAGCAACCTTTTAGTGAAAAGATCTTTTGAAAAAGATCTTTTCACTGGGAAGGCAATAGGTTCTCATGTACCAATTACTTGTATCTGGATGTGCCCATAGTTTAATCACATGTAACCGAACGGGTGTTGATGGTGACTGCATTGAAAATGATGGGAACCTAGAATACCACTGAGTCGAAAATTCAAGATTCATGAGCAGCAAAGCTGTACTCCAAGATTTAAACAGGGAAGTTAACAGTTTCTATCCTCATTTTATTTTAGCCATATAACTACTCTTAAAATTGATCAGAAGATGGCCATTTCTGCAGACTCTGCTGTTACATCTACGTTCTGGGGACATGGGTTGGCAGAGATGTCAGGCCAGAGAAACAAGTGAGTATTATTTTGATTATATTCCTGTCTAGTGGAATGGCAGGGGCTATTTAATACATAGAAAACACTCACTTTTATAATGTGCCCTACATATGTTGCAACTGTTGAATATTCCAGCCACTATTACCCTCTAAAAAGGAACAAAAACATTTTCTTGTCATTTACTGTAATGCCAATAGCTGTCTGGGCCACTTTTGGTACGATAGCTCAGTTTAGCAAGAAACCAAGATCATGTGTGCTTTGAGTTATTTGGCATACATGTGGCACCTAATAAAATACCAAGTAAATACATGTTAAGGTGCTACATTCTGGGGTATACGTTATTTGTAGTTTGTTTATGCCTTCCATAAACTACTTTAAATCCTGTCCAGCACCTAGGCTTCCACCAAGACCTACCATAGTCAGGGTTTTTAATTACAGGGGAAAATGAGACCTCTTTTATGTAACATCCAACATTCTGATGTTTCCCGGACTACAGCCTACAAGTTTAGATAACCAGGAAAAGCTTTGATGCATTTCGGAAGATGCTTTGAGAGCGTGAGATACAATACTCCATGCTTTTCCCAGCCAAGTTGAAATAACATAGAACAAAACCCACTTATTCCTAAATCCAGAGGACGCTCTGCAGTTTGCAACAAATAGTATCCAGAAATCCAGCCCTCCTAGATAATTGTTCATTAGTTAATCGCATAGCAGAGGCCTCCGGGGTAAGGGGAGGCCTAAAAGTGATCACAGTAAAAGGCTGCCTACCCCAACTAACCATCACCAGAGTCATTGTTTTCATTTTTAGAGAAACAAGAAGTAATTTTCTGCTCAGCTGACAGTACTCTGGATATTCCAATTATTCCCGAGAGGTCATTATTCTTATGTATTGCAGAGTGCAATTCAGATGCATGAAAACAATGGTGGCACCGAATGGTAGGTCTGTTATTGTAGCTGGTTCCCATATTGTATTTGTGAATGTTTATGAACCAAATAAAGTCATGGCTGAGTTTCTCCCTTCTGTTCTTATGAAATGTATGGATTTCATGAGGTGTGAGACTTAAATAACACCACAGATAACAACAATATTGACAGAGCCATTGTCTTGATATTGGGCAAAATCTTCCTCGGGGCCAGCCCTTTGAGAGCAAAAATACCCAATTCAGCCCAAAATACAGGTTCTATTGTGCTGAGCAGTGATCTCATGCAAGTGACAAATGACACCCTCAAAGTGTTATTAGCACATTTATTCTAAGCAGTGAATTTCATATACATTTGGGATTCAAGTTACAGAATATTAGAAAGCATAACACTTAGAGCAATGCAAAATATAGTGAAACATGGAACTTAGATAAACATAGAGAAACATAGAGAAATATAGAGAAACATAGAGAAACACAGTCTTACGTCCCTTAATCTCAGCCCTGGGAGACCTGGGTTTCTCATAGAAAAACAAGGCTGGAGGACACCGTGAGAGCCAATTCCGGGCACCTGACTGTACACGAATCAAGTCCACAGGCGATCTCCCCCTGATCCATGTGTGCATGGATATTTTATAACTTCTTGCTGTCAGTCACCATGACGCACAGTTCCGGAACTTTCCCTGTGCAACTGGCTCATGGAAAAAACCCAGCTCTCTCTGAGATGCTCCCTGCTCGCTCCTACCCCCTCCCTTGTTCCCATCTGCGCTGGCTGAGGAATGTCTTATCAGTACCTTCCCAGAGAAAAGGAAGATTAGCTTGGAGCCAGGGCCAACGTTAGTGAGGCTGAATATTCTAAGGGAAGCAGGGATGTATTAACCCCATCTGCAAGCTCTAAAAGGCATGCACTCATAGCTTAGTGTTTATAGCGCTTAAGACTGGCTATCTAAGCGCTATATAGGTGCCATGATGTTCCAAACACTCCAAAAACCTATTAGCTACATAGCTGGGGGCCCTCCCTGCCTGTCTATCATATTCCTTGTAGCTCACTACTGCATAATGGAAGTGCTACAACAGACTACTGTCAGCATTTTTAGCACATACTTTGAATACACTATTGGCTTTCAGCGGCTAATGCTGTCATCTAAAGCCCTGATTGGCAAGGTTGCAATTTCGTGTATCACTACATTCCACCCCTATTCAACGTGTGTGCGACAAATGCTGACTAATACCTATCAACATAGTATTTAGTGCAGTGATAAAGACCTAGGGGCTTTGCAAGAGGTTTAAGCAAGCTATCTTCTAGCGGTTAGTTAGCGTGGCATGCAAGGTAAAACACTACCTAAACAAAAATGTACACAAAGTGAACAGTGACATATACCCTTGCCAGAACCTGGCCTACACAAAAATACCTACGCCAAGTGAACATGGACATTTACTCTAGCCAAAACCTGGCCTACACAAAAATACCTAAATCAATTTTGTATTGTCAGTTAAAAAGCAGCATGCAGTTAAAATGTCAAGGCAATCCAGTGTAGTCTAATCTACAATGCACTATTGCATTTATGTATGGTTACCAATTCTAAAACCTGGCAGCCTTTCACCCTAAGGGCCTACCCTCCCCCTGATCCCAGGGCATTCAAGCGTGACTATGGGCTGTGTGACTAGACACTTCCCCCAGGTAGGTGGAACCCAACCAGAAACCATCTAATTTCTTGAACAAGGTGAACCCATGGGCACCAGGTTGTCTAAATAAAAACAATTCTACTAATTTACATCAAAGCATGGCATGTGTTATTCATGCAATCAAAAGCAAGCAATTCAATCCATATGTATGCTGGTAACTGTAGCTCTGCGTGCCAGTGTGTGGAGGATGGTCGCCCCCACCCAATAAAAAGCCAACACCTGCTGATTTAACAATGTTTGCCATACAATGCATTGTGTGTATTTAGCAGTCTTGTTGACCTGCCCTATGGCAGACAAAAATGTCTACATGTCTAAAATTCTGTTATCTTCAATTGGCTGTCAATACTTGTAGCAGTGCTGGGCATATCAATGGGCCCCACTAGGCCAGAAGTTCTATAGCAGAGCTGGCATCAGAACCCATAGTGGCTAGCTTATAGTGCACAGTTTCTATGTCACAAGCATATAAAGCTCCTGTTACTCCCCGCTGCTCCTGCAATTAATGAATCTAGCTCCCTAGCTACGCGCACTCTAGTGATGGGCCATAGAAATGGACTCCATTTGTAGCAGCTTGGTAGTACTAAGGAAACATTGCCTCATGATAAATCTATGTCTAAGTGTAGCACTGTAATAATGAAGGTGTGCATTACCAGTCTACAATTTACATGTTGTCTTACTACTGGAAAATCTAACAGGTTCACAGTGTCTACCTTCTGTGACTTGGAGAATACCCTTCTTCAAGTGGGATATCTACCATATACAATATTAACTTTAGCCACAAACACCATACTACTATCCGGCAGTGGCTGTTTCATCACACCATGGAAAAAATTCATTTAGTCAAGTTATAGTTCATTAAATCTTGGCGAGAACACTCGCTGCAGTTCTTGGTCAGAAAAACATCACATTAGACAAATTAAACAAATGGTATCCATTCAGTGACAAAAGATGCCTGACAATGTGCCAGGCCAGTACTCTAGCAATTCCATGTGGATACTCATTTGCAGCGCTTTTCCAAAGAATTATTCCAAATGTTTACAATCAAAAGGTGACTCTTTGCATTAGTGTGCTGGAGACAGCTGTCCCCACAAAAACATGAAACTGGTTGGTTTAACAAAAAACCGTGTCACACTCTGTGTCATAAAATCAAACATCAAGTCAGTCATGGTTTCATTTACCTGCCTTAAGCTGGCTGTAAAAGTATCCAGTGTTTCAAAGATTACCATTTCAAATTATAGCTCATACACTTGGCAGCATTACTTCAATTAAGAATCTTAACCTACGCACAGGTGACTTTGATGTGCGCACCCATCTTATCTCAAAATAAATTACGCTCCTGCTTGCATAATTCTGCTGCCCCAACAGTTCATAAATCATTCTCCTGCCTACGTGCAATGTAGAATATTTTTTTTTTCAAAAAACAAAACATCTCTGGTTAAAGCCATTCAGTTGGAAGAGTAAAACCATTTGGTTTTTTCAGATTCATCTCAACAGTGCATTTAGAAACCATTTTTCAATGTGTTAGCATTCAATTGCTGTGTCACACAGCTGTATGTGGTGCCTGATGTTACAGTCCACAATTCATTGTCCATAGTCCTTTAAACAAGAAAGGGCAAAACATGTCATTTAAATGTGTAGCATCAAATACTTGATAATTAGCCAAGTCTGCATCGTGCCAGTTCAGCAAAGTTATTACTCTGTTGGACACTATTCGCAGGTTACAGCATTGAGTGCGGTGCAGGGCACGTTAAAGTTGAAATAGCATGTCGCAGTGGCTCGCTTTCTCTGAGAATGCGTCTGACCCTTCTTTGATCAGTGTCACCCACAAACTGCACATTATCTTCCTATATTATGAAATGTCTTGTCGTGCTTTGCCTAGGCAAAATACAAACAGAAATGTTAGGATGTCATCAAAACTTCAATATCAGCGTTATCCACCCCTTCCCATAATACCACCCCCATCTTCAAAAAGTCTCATCAGGTAACTACACACTTTGTCATTGCTACTGCAATTATTTATCACCTTTCTGCATGTTTCTGGGGGCTTATTTACACTCAACCATACGGGGTGTAACTGCCTAATCACAAACTCATTTGTGCAATGCAATCATAGCTGGTCAATGGTACCTCAGACTGATCTGTGCTTTTACAAAGCCATATAGTAAGTACCCAGGTCGCACAATGCTTTTCTTTTTTCACCAAAGCGAGCACCAATGCCAGGCGCCAACTTGCTTCCAGTGTCCCATGATCTTGGTTTAGGTTGCCCTGCTGGCATCACTCCATTTTTCAAAGGTAAAGTCTTTCAGTATTTATCTTTCTTTTCTTAGCAGTGTCTTTTCAAGCCTCTGGTTTTTTCACTTGTCATCATTTTTTTTTCAAAGGGCGTTTGCTGTTTTTGAACCACTCCTTTGAGTGCGATAGTCTGAGTCAGTTTCTTTTGTTGCTTCAACAAATCATTCATTCTTGCACTAAGCCGTGTGGCTTCTGGATCATGGCTAATGTGCAGTGTTCATGTTTTACCTCAAAGCCCCGCTCTGCATGTTGTCTCTTGCAAAACGGCTAAGCACTTTTGTCAGTTTTGCTTCCATCTGGAAGGCCATAATGTCTTTGTCAGTTACTCCATCCCCTGGCAATGTAGCTTGCAGTTTGCCAGATGTGTATTTTCTCTTCTCAAAGCGCCTAGAGGTTTCTTCTCCAGTGCACAGCGCTTTACTTCAGTTCACATCACATGGAGCATTGGAATGCAGCTTGCACAGCAATAGCGCTTTACTTCACTTCACATCACATCACATGGGAATGCGGTTTGCACAGTAATATCTGTTGGAATGGGCAGCTGTCTTTTCTTGGCCCATTCACAGATGCATAGGTAAATGTTCAGATGTGATGTGCCCGTCTGCCATCCTGCATGAAGCCTTTGCTCCGTACCACAGTTTACTAGGCAAATTCTTTACTTTTTGAACAGCTCTCTGTTTTTGCTCCCCCTTCCTCAGGAATGCAGGCATGTTTATCTTTCGTGTGCACCTGGCAGCGCCATTAGCACGCAGCTTATCTCTTTTGCCTATAACTCTTATACTGTGGCGGCTTCACTCGTTTCAGACAATTCATCCAAATTAACTCTTTCTTGTACTGTTTCTGCTTTTGTTTGCCTTCACACACCTCGCCCAAGACAGCTTCAAGGCACAAGCTCTGCACACACAGCAAGACTCTTGTTTTCAAAAGCGGCACTTTTCTTGTCCTTTTCTACTCCATGTAATTTTGCAAAATGTCAAAGCGTCTTTTTTTTTTCTTGTAATGTGCGATCTTTCAAGAGAACTCACAACCCATTAAATCTTTGTGCTATCTTATCACACACAGATGTTTCATTCTGTTGTACCATTGCCAAACTATAACCACTCAGTTCAGTGCATTTAAAAAAATAAAAATGCCATATTTAGTGCAGCTCCCTGCACGTTTTTTTTTCTGCAAGAACAACCCACACTCTATTGCTTGTGGGCTGTTTAATGTGTCAACAACATTTTTCCCCATGTATCACAGTCAACAGGTCACTATTTTCAAAGCATACATCACTTTTGAGGCAACAGCACAAATCCATGGCATAGCATGGGGACAGTCAAAAATACTCCAGGGGCAATTTAGAAAAATATAAATTGTTTTTCCCCCCAACCATTGCAAGCTGGTTCTGCAATTTCAAATCAGTACACAAAAATCGAAAATCCAAATAACATTCACTCACTTTCCTTTTAAGTGAGTCTCTCACCCAATAAAAGCATGGCACAGCCTAAAATGCAATATAACCATTTTAGTGTGTTTCTTTTAAACAGAATTTGCCACCATTAGCACATGGAATTTTACAGTTGCCAAAAGAAAGAAAAAAAAACTCTTTAGGCTCTCAGCACAGATGTTACTCATTCTCCTAAGCATGGCTCATTCCCCTTCCTCATTATTCAGGAATGCCAACCCTTCAAAAGCATACATCAAAAAAGACGAACCTTCGCCTCCGAACATTACAGCCCCCACTCGCTAGCACACTGGGGCTGAGTCAATGGTTAAATCACTATTCACAATTTGCATGTCAAATCCCTGCAATTATTATTTTTTTTCCTGCCCTCATGACAGAATAGAGATGAGAACTCCGTCTCACTATGCATTCCAAATTACAACTTTAAACTTGGGAAACCACATGATAAAATTCTTTTTCTAATTGAGCATACATCTTTCTTAACCATTCATCGGAGTGCTTTAAACAAAGCCATTTCCCGCTTGTTTATTGCCTTGTACTCCCTGGCACCAATCCCATGCAACTGAAGGGAGTCTTAACCACACAAGCTATCGGCCACGGCAAGCCGACACAACATTGCTGCCTTTTGAAGTCTCAGAGCTGCAGTGAGACCATCAAGGAAATGCGACAGCC
Source organism: Ambystoma mexicanum (assembly GCF_040938575.1). NCBI lineage: Eukaryota > Metazoa > Chordata > Amphibia > Caudata > Ambystomatidae > Ambystoma > Ambystoma mexicanum. Next base: position 37,688,779 of record NC_090922.1, on the reverse strand, counting down.
TGCTCCCCACTCTACACTGTGTTCTCTCACACCATTTGTCATGTCAGCATGGCACTGCTCTTCACAATCCCACAAAGCTGCCACCAAATGTCTTGATATTGGGCAAAATCTTCCTCGGGGCCAGCCCTTTGAGAGCAAAAATACCCAATTCAGCCCAAAATACAGGTTCTATTGTGCTGAGCAGTGATCTCATGCAAGTGACAAATGACACCCTCAAAGTGTTATTAGCACATTTATTCTAAGCAGTGAATTTCATATACATTTGGGATTCAAGTTACAGAATATTAGAAAGCATAACACTTAGAGCAATGCAAAATATAGTGAAACATGGAACTTAGATAAACATAGAGAAACATAGAGAAATATAGAGAAACATAGAGAAACACAGTCTTACGTCCCTTAATCTCAGCCCTGGGAGACCTGGGTTTCTCATAGAAAAACAAGGCTGGAGGACACCGTGAGAGCCAATTCCGGGCACCTGACTGTACACGAATCAAGTCCACAGGCGATCTCCCCCTGATCCATGTGTGCATGGATATTTTATAACTTCTTGCTGTCAGTCACCATGACGCACAGTTCCGGAACTTTCCCTGTGCAACTGGCTCATGGAAAAAACCCAGCTCTCTCTGAGATGCTCCCTGCTCGCTCCTACCCCCTCCCTTGTTCCCATCTGCGCTGGCTGAGGAATGTCTTATCAGTACCTTCCCAGAGAAAAGGAAGATTAGCTTGGAGCCAGGGCCAACGTTAGTGAGGCTGAATATTCTAAGGGAAGCAGGGATGTATTAACCCCATCTGCAAGCTCTAAAAGGCATGCACTCATAGCTTAGTGTTTATAGCGCTTAAGACTGGCTATCTAAGCGCTATATAGGTGCCATGATGTTCCAAACACTCCAAAAACCTATTAGCTACATAGCTGGGGGCCCTCCCTGCCTGTCTATCATATTCCTTGTAGCTCACTACTGCATAATGGAAGTGCTACAACAGACTACTGTCAGCATTTTTAGCACATACTTTGAATACACTATTGGCTTTCAGCGGCTAATGCTGTCATCTAAAGCCCTGATTGGCAAGGTTGCAATTTCGTGTATCACTACAGCCATCTACAAACAGGACTCACTCCCACTCCTCCAAGCAGATCACAACATTTGCTTGATGGTTTTTACACTTGAACTCAAAATGTTAGCAAGGGTCAACAATGCAGACCGTACTGTGGCCTGCTAATAGCGATGAAATAACCCTGGGTACAGACAGTTCAAATGTTTGATGATGCTATTAATAGTATATTGGCAGTCCATATTAGGAAGAAAAGTGATGGATGGTGTTAATATTCTGATTATTAATTTGTAATGGAGTAAATCAAAAATGTATTTGAGGAATTTTATAAACAACTTGAACAGATTCTTTATAAATGGAATCAAACATTTGGTATGGCAGATGTGCTACTATTGGTGGGAGATTTTAAATCCAATTGCATGTGGGATCAGGGAACTATTGGGATTCGCAGAATAGTAATAACAAAATATCAGTTGCAACAGATAAATCGCGTGATACGCTGGGTACAAATTCAAAAAGATTGGATTTTTTTCCATTTAAATGGTACTATTAATGGGGACATGGAAGGGAAGCCTAGCTGCTCCGGGTGAAACCTACGTTCCAGTATTGATTTTATATTTGTGACTGAGAATTTGTTCCACCAGTGCACTTACCTTGACGTACATAACACAGATTTAAGTGATCATATGACGTTGAAGGCAACCTTTGAAAGGTGTGCCAGTGGCAATAATAGCATGGGGATTGTAAATCTCTTTGTTTCTAAAGAGAAAAATAAGCTCTCTCGGTACCCTAATGCCATCAAGCGGTTTAATAATGGTGTATCGTCCCATTTGAAAGTGTATACAAAAAATCATCAAGAGGACGCTTCCAAATTGTATTCAAAGCTATACATAGTCAATTAATCATCCAGGCCAAACTATGGTAAAATTACCACTAGGTCAAAACCCACATATAAAGTATTGTAAAAGGGAAATGTAAGGAACCCATGGTGGCAACAGTAAAGAGAGACACAATTGATTACAGTTCAAGGATGTTCATTAAACTGTATAATGGGTGAGAAAAACGCCTAATCTAAACCTAAATCTAAGATAGCAGCAAGCTACGACCATCAAATAATAATAAGGCAGTCCTAGTGGAGTCTTGTAAAAAAAAAAGGGCCTATACTAAAAGAAAGAAATATTGCCAATCCTTACAACTAAATTACAAAGTAGTGTGGGATAATATTCCCAAGAGAAGGAAGAAGTGTTCGCCAAATGATAAGTCAGGGCGGTAGGGCTGGGGTCTCCCTTCCCCACATTTTTAGCACGGGACAAGGCATGACCTTTCAGCACAGCACACTTCTGGGTCTCGCCAGAACGAGGTTACAGTTCCTTCCAATGATTCTAGGACTTCTGGGGCCAAGTCTCTTTCCTGCAAGGTCTCTTGCCTTCGAAGGCCTGCTGAACCAAAAACAATAAACACAAAAGTTCCTTTGGTAAAAGTTCACATTGGGGGATCGCTCTTCACCCCTTTGGATCACCCTCAGCCGGGCTCTGATCCCTCTTGCAATGTTGGCCTCCTGCAATCGGGTTCATTACAGCCTTTTGCACACTTCATTCAGCTTGGCATTCCTCTGTCGGGTTCACGTTTGCCAGTTTCACAGTTCATTCACCTTTCTCCAATATCTCAAAGACTTTTGAGTGTACGAGGGGTTTTGCTCGATGACCCTCATAGTACCACTTTGACACTTCTTTACGGCCTCTCTTAAGGCCTCTTGGCTTTCGTGGCAACAAAACAAAAACACAACCCCAAAAAGGCTGCAGTTAGTGTCCTTTGAATGACCGCCCGCCTGACCACTCTTCATCTAAACCTTTCACTCAGGTTTCTTTACCGTTCAATGAAAACAAGTGCTTTGTTCAACAAGGTGGCCACCTGCAACCTTGGGCCCAGCACAGTTCGGTTTTACTATCTATCTTCTTCGACTAACCTTCTGTGCTGAACTGTCAGAGTTTTCTTGTCTTGGGAGTCAAGGATGGGACCACGGCGGTAGGAGCTTCCACCCGCTTTGGCTCTCAGCGTGGGGGCGCCCTGTGTTCTGTTGACACCTGTCACACCACACTCCAGCTGGACTTCCCAGTCTTAGGATTTCCCTTTCAGAGGCTTCATGGGTTTGAGTTGAAAAGGGCAAGGGCAGTTCTCCCTTTGTTGTCCCTCCAGGTCCCACTGCCTTTCTCCTCCATTTGAACTGCCGGTTCGGTGTAGCTGTTTCCTCGTGCGTTCGGCCTTGCTCGAAGTGTGCTTTCATGCTCTGCCTTTTATCCGTGTGGTGAAGGGAAAGGGCTGTCAGGTGTGCGTAGTTATTTTCAATTGCCTGACTCTGCTTAACCCTTGTGTTGGGACATGTCAGCTGAACAGCTCTGGTGTTAGTCTGTTGTCTTTCATGGTGTAGGAAAGTGTTTGTGTCGGAAAGGGGTTGGGGATAGAACTTCTAAGTAGCCTATGGGGTGGATGGGGAAAAGGGGTTAGAAGCAATGGGGTACCGCGTCTCGCCCATCAGTGTCACTTCCACTCCCCGAAGACCACCGATCCAGGTGATCCTCCCCCACTGGTCCACCCCCTGGAACTTGATCAAATAGTGATGGCCGTGTCCTGGCGACCTGAATGACAGATCTCTGGGGACTGGCGGGTGAGGCACCTTCAGGTTTCTCACAGAAGAGAATCCAGATTTGGTACCTGAAAAAGTCGGGGGAGACAACAGAAGCTATAAATGAAAGCTTTAAAAAAAATTAAGCAGTGTTACAAGAATAAGGTGAAGCAGATAAAAAAGTAGCAGCTTCAGCAAAGCAGGGAAAAAATGTTGGCCTGTGTTATGCACAGGTCTAATGTAAATTATTGGAAATTTGTAAACTGGCAAAAGAATGTACAATATAGTACCCAGGCAAACCCTATACTGGAGCCGACATGGGTGACACACATTTCGTCACTTTTTGCTCAATCGGATATTGGGATGATGTCCCACTCCCGGGTGGTGTTACAAACAAGCACATTAATAAAGAGTGGGTAAACCCCTGTCCCATTTCCAGGGCGTGTATGTCTTAAATCGGCAATGGCTGCCCGTAGTTCGCCAAGTCCCAGTTTGTGTTAGGGGTTCTTTGGAAGGCATCACTCAAAGTTGGTAATCCTCTGTTCCGGATCTCTGACCCTCTTCTATTATCCTGGTGTCCTAGGGTTTTAACTGCATTGCCATCTGAGCCACTGCTGATGTTGTGGGGCAAACAGCTTCTCTCACTGTGGTTGAGTATGCCCTTCAGCAAGGTTTTCTCTCTCGCCAGGTGCTGCTCGGTACAGGAGGTCCAATACTCATCATGCCAGACTGCGCGAAGGAATTTGTCATGAACACCTCTTCTTCCTCTGTAGGCTTCAGGGCAGTATTATCACAAGTAGACAATGGGTGTGATGCTGATGGGTCACTGTAGCTTCTTGAATGCTGTACTTCAGGTCTGCTGCAGTGTTTCTAAAAGGAGTAAACAAACTCTGGCAAGTATTTTGCATTTGAGGTATGGGGTGAGACAAGCTTGTACTGCACAGAAGAATACTAGCAGATGGGTGGGGACAGGATCTGTGTGCCCCTTAACTGCCATTGTCTTACTTAGGGGGTAGGACTGGCCCTGAATTTCTCCCTCCCCCGGCTGAAAGGTGTCACCTCTTGATATGGTCACACACTCCCACTCTTTCATCTTACTCCCCTTCTTCTCCCTGTTGTGAGGAACTCTCAATGGCATCACAGTTCAAGGCCGTTTATTGAACAATTAATTCTGGTTGAAGGTTGTAAAAATGCCTATTCTAAACCTAAATCTACGATAGGAGCAAGCGTCGACCATCAAATGAAAATAAGAAGCCTATTGACAAACATTACAACTAATACAAAAAAGGATGTGGGATAGTTCTCAAGAAAAGAAAGAAGTGTTCTCAAATATGTCAGGATGCGGTAGCCTGGGTCTCCCTTCCCCACGTTTTGAGCACGGGGTAAGGTGGGATCTTGGAGCACAGTACAGTCTCGAGCTTCTCAAGCATGAGACAACAGTTCTAATGGCAGTTTTCATGACCATTGGGTGGCAAACATTGTTTCACTGGAAAGTCTCTTGCCTTCTAGGGCCCGAGGTCTTCAACTCCCAAAAACAAAAGTTCCTTTAACAAATGAAAATATTGTTTCCAATGTTTGCTGGGTGATGGGTACACCCCTGGGTCCCCCTTTTCTGGGCGCTGGCCCTTCTCAATTGTTTACCACATTTATATAACAGTTCTTTTCTCAGTGAACATTTGGGTGATATCTTCACCCCTGGATCTCCCCCGGTTGGGCTTGGACCCTTCTCAAATCTCATCTGGATCTCCCTCGGTCGGACTCAGACTCTTCTCTTCTCCTTAGCGGGTTTCACTTGCCTTGCTTTCTCATTTGGCGGGATTCACTTCCCTATTTTTCACACAATTTGTAAATCAAAGTCTTTCGATTGTACAGGGATTTTACTAGACCTCCTGTATGATCAATTGACCTCTTACAGTGACTCTCCCACATCCTTCTGGTACCCATAGTTTCGCTCTGATGGTGATCGACCAGAGTCTCTTGAGTTAGCACCCACGTGGTGTCGGTTTCCCTTTGCAGCTGCTCTGCCCTTAACACTTTTTACAGTTCTTTACAGTTCATTAAATTTCATTAAAACTTGGCACTTTGTGATTCTCACTTAACACTGCCCAGTTCTTATTGATTCTTCTTTCGACTCACCGGCTGTGCTGAACCGCTTGGCTTTTCGGCTTTACTGGAGTCAAGGCTTTTCGGCTTTAGTGGAGTCAAGGCCGGTAGCAAGGTCACAGGAGCTTCCCTCGGTCTTGCTTATCGGCGTAGGCTTGCACCGTGTACTGTTTACATCTGCTGCAAAACACTTGTGCTATTGTTTGTGGTCTTAGGCTCTCTTCCACGAAAGTTCTGCTGGCCTGGGACAAAAAAAAACGGCAACGTCACTTCTCTCCTCGCCACACTCTTCATTCCTGCTGCCTTTCACCATCTCTTGAACTGCCGTGCTTGCTTAGCTGTGCCGTTGTGCTGTGTGCCATGCTCGCCTTGCTCGTACTGTGCTCTCTCACTCCACCTTTTATCCCTGTGGCGAAAGGAAAGGGCCGTCAGGTGTGTGTGGTTCAGGTTAATTGCCTGACTTTGCCTGACGCTTCGGTTGGAACATGTCAAGTAAACGGTTTTATTACAAGTCCATTGTCTTGTGTCTCAGGAAAAACTGTTTGGGTCAGAAAAGGAAGGGGTTGGAGTGTCGGATAAAGCGGCTGGCTGGTAGAGTTTCCAGGTATCCCAGAGGGTCAGAAGGAAAAGAGGTGATGCATGGAATTATAACCCTCGGATTAGTGTTTGTGGTGACCTCGGAAGGGAAGGTTTTGTAGGATTTGTGAAATAAGCAGGAGGGTGTGTGAGAATTCAGAAAATGATAATCAGAGGGACAGGATTGGTAGTGTTTGCGGGGTAAACGGGAATAGCTGGGATTTTGGAGTGAACAGAGGGGATTGTGGGAATCATAGTTTTCCGTAAATGCATGGTCTGTCACTAGTTCCAATTCCTGCCCATTCAGATAGTATTGCAAGCTGTAGACTGCCCACGTAAAGGCAAGTCACTCAAGATCGACTACAGGGTATTTTTTTCTATCAGGAATAACTTGCAAATAATCTATATGATTAGTTTCTCTTTCCCATCGTCTACTTGTGATAATACTGCCCTGAAGCCTACCGTGGAAGAATAGGTTTTTATGACAAATTTCTTCGCGCAGTCTGGCATGATGAGTATTGGACCCTGACATAATGCTCTTTCCAACTGTTCGAAGATGATTTGAGCGAGGCAATCCCATTTTAGGACATTGGGATGACTTTTCCCAAGTCCGTCAGTTAGAGGAGCAGCTTTTTCTGAGAAGTTTGATTTAAATCGACGATCACAGGCAACCAAGCCCAAGAAAGTTTGAATATCTTTCTTGAATGGGTGGCCTGGGAACTTTTTGTACTCATGTTATCTTCACCTTCCGTGGGGGATCATTTATCAGTTTCACACTTAGAATTCAGGGCCACATTACATTTGGTCGGGTTTGCGGTTAAGTGGGCTTTCTTCAATTGTTCACTCACAGCCGTGAGACATTTTATATGCTCTTCCCATGTGAAAGTATGCCCCGGGGAAGGAGCGACAGGGGTCAAGGACAAGGTCCATCAGTCTCTGGAAAGGTTTAGGTTTGTCTTCTTCATCTAAAGCCACCTGTCAGCAACATTCTGTTAAATCTAGGGTAGAAACTAACCTTGCTGGACCCAATCGCTCCACCATCTCCTCTATTTTCGGCATCTGGTATGCAACTGAAGTGAGGGACTTCCAGGAGCCAAGGTAAGCTTCTTCATAAAAGTATTTATTTTCATGAAAGAATGAAGCCCTCTTGCTGCAGATGAATCTCAGCATCAGGAGAGTTGCAAACATATATATATATGTATATATATTTCTGAGGCTTGTGGAATCTGCTTAGATCAAATGCTGTGCATGGGCCGACATCTAGTGGAAGGTGCGGAGTATTACAGTTTGTTTTTCGAAACTCGAAAATGGGCGTCGATACAGGGCGTGCCAGTAATACTATCCCTAGTGTGACGTCCACTGTACCCATGATCCTTCACGCGTGTTGGACCCTCAGATTGTTTTTTCCGCCATACTGGTCGGAAGCATTCAGCGGAGTTCCCTGGCATTAGCCATTCTTTGTAAAAATATTGTTATATTACCCCTTTTTTCTCCATCCTAACGTCGAGCCACCGAGATTCGACACTCGACGCCGAACCAGAGAAGAAGGCTACCGTTGAGAGCTTCACGACGGAGTGGGCCTAGGAAGGCCTCTCTCCTCGGCCCTCCAAGTAGGGAGAGTGGGGGGTGGACATACTCTACACTCTTATATATTCTCTTATATATATATTCCTACACTTACCAGCCCGCTGCCTCAAGGTGCGTATGGAGGGTACCCCTTTCCAATTTTGCCCAAAGTACAACCGCAAGTATCCTTGGGTTGACAGACACGCCACGTGCAATCTCTGCTTGCCAAGGGATCACCCCAAGGCAAATTGCAGAGCGTGAAGTAGGTTCAAGCCTAAAACACTAAAAGACCGTTCCACCAAACGTTGGGCCCACCACGCCAGGCGTCAAGAGGCCATGGCCGCGGAGGGTGCCTTCAGCGACAGCAGCGACGCCGTACTTTCGGACGGTGAGGGCAACACGGCGTCGAAAGACAGCCAGGCGCAGGTCCCCGGCCTCGGAAGGTCGTCTGGCAGGGCGGCTATGGGGAAGACCCCCGGCGACGTAAGCGCAACCCACAGCACTTCCAAACACACGAAGTCCCACCGAGACTCGACGCGCACGTCGAGCTCTCGGAAAGAGGCACATAGGGAACGGTCCGAATCGGCGTCCTTTGGGCGTTCGCGATCTAGATCGGCGCATGACGCCAGGCAATCATCCACTATTGCCAAAAGTGCCTTGCTCCCCAGGTTAACCGAGGTTCGATCGTCGGAAGACGAAACCGACCTCTACCCCCAGACCGCACTCCGGGAGTCGGCTTCAGTACAAGTAACGCCCATTCCCGAATCCCAACCTACACGGTCGAAGGATAGTACCACCACTACCGAAGCTCGACGCCAGGCGTCGAAAAGCTCCGAAGGCCCAAAGAAGCAGGGAAAACACTCTTCCAGCCAGGGGGAAGAGGGAAAACAACAGAGGAAGCAGCAGTCTCAGCCTACTTCCACACCACAGAAACATTCCACTCCACTCAAACAGACAGATAAGTCGCACTCCTCTATTATAGGTGAGTCAGTGAAACTTCCCCCAGGCAAAGTCATTCCCAGTTCAAGAGAGTGGTCCAATGAGGACATAGAGAGTCATGTCAAGAATGTCATCATTGGCAGATTTCTATTCTAAAAATCCCAAACATTTTCTCACTTATAACCCCGACGGGTCGGCTCACTCATGCTCCAAGGATCCTATTCCCCCCAAGTAAAAAATCCCGGTTTGAAACAACACGGTCTTCAGATCCCTTCCACATGCAACCTTATTCTCAGGAACAAGAAGATCCTTCCCTTTGTGAGGATACAGATTTGGGCATGTTGGAAGAACAGACTGGGACAGGCTACTATGGGGACGATGAAGAACTAGAGGAGGAAGAGGACGACCCGGATATATACAGGGTAGATTCCCCGGTAGATAAGGAACAACTGGTTACCGACTCCCCTGGCGACAACCAACCCCTCCTAAATGAGGTCCTATCTAGAGCAACAAACCACTTCCACATTGACACCCAGGGTGCTCAAGAGGAAAGAGATTTTGCCGAAGAGTTGGTGGGAGAAAGGAGACCTGTTGCGCAGGCCTTCCCTATCCTTAAGTCCATCCAAAGAAGAATAGACCCTTCATTGGTAAACCCCAATCTCACCAGGGCAGTCAATCCCAGGGTTGAGAAGCTATTCAGGGCAGCCCAATCAGACCCACTGTATATAAGAGGGCATCTGAAACCGGACTCCCTAGTCATTACAAACACCCGCAAGAGCGCAGGAACACCCTTGTCATGGTCAGAAGCTCCTCCCGACAAGGAGAGCAAAAAGATCTATGGGTTTGGCAGAAAAGTTGCCTCCACTTCCGCCTACCAAGAAAGAATCGCCAACTCCACCACCCTACTGGCAAGTTATAACTGCCACCAGTGGGAGGAGGTCGCGGCACTCATAGATTCTGCCCCTAAAGAGCCAATTGGCACGAGTGTCAGCGGAAGGGAGAGCCGTATCCGGTTGCATTTTAAAGGCAACCTTTGATGCCGCAGATAATGCCGGTAGATTGATAGCAGAGGGTAATGTTATCAAGAGACACGCTTGGTTACGGCAGTCTGGATTCAAGGCCGAAACAAAAGTATCCTTGTTAGACAAACCGGTGGAGCCAGATCTATTGTTCGGTAAGGCGGTCGAGGACGCGCTTAAAAATGCCAAGGATGAGAATGAAACACTGAAGTCCCTAGGTCAACTAACCACCAAACCCCCTAATCAAAGGGGTAATGGCAATTTTCGCCGCACACGCGGACAAAATTCCCAAAGAGGGTCTAACTATTCCCAGGGCCAGGGTACGCAGTGGAACAATAACCAACAGTCTAACCAAGGTTATAGTAGAGGGAATAAGAGAGGACGGGGTAAAGGTAGAGGCAGCCCCAGTAGAGGCAGCGGCACGCCTCCACCAAAACAGTGACGCTCCGTTCAGGGTCCCTTCTCACGCATCCCCAGTAGGAGGACGCATTTCCAACCTCACCCGAGCTTGGGAAGGGATCACATCAGACAGATGGGTGCTGTCAGCAGTGTCCTCAGGATACTGCATAGAACTTTTAGAGCGTCCCGGAACCACCCTCCACGACAAAGAACACATTCTCTAGACCACCAAAGGATCCTCCTCAAGGATATAGTCAATCTGCTAGCAAAGGACGCAATCGAACTCGTCCCGGGATACCAGGTAAACAAGGGTATTTATTCAACTTACTTCCTTGTACCAAAGAAAGCTTTAACAATGCGCCCAGTATTAGAATTAAGGCCTGCAAACAAATATGTCAAGCCCCAAAAGTTTTGCATGACTATTCTCCAAGAGGTAATCCCCCTCCTAAAAAAAGGGGGACTACATGGCAACATTGGACAAGAAAGATGCCTATTTTCATATTTCCATGTTCCCAGCGCACAGAAAGTATTTTTGCTTCAAGGTGGACAGTCGGCACTACAAGTTCAAAGTACTGCCCTTCGGTATAGCCTCGGCTCCAAGGGTATTCACCAAGGTACTGGCGGTGGCGGCAGCACACCTACGCAGGGAGGCAATCCCGGTGTACCCTTACCTGGACGACTGGCTCATCACGGGGGAAACCCCAGCGATTTGCAGAACGAACATTCAAAGAACAATCGACCTCCTCTTCGAATTGGGTTTCTCAATAAACGAGAAAGTCACCTCCAAATAGTTCCAAGGAGCTATCCTAGACACACAAGAGAGGTTGACCTTTCCATCTGAGGAAAGAATTCGGAATATACTACTACAAATTCCACAATATCAGGCCGGTCATCAGATAACGGTACGCAAAGTAATGCGTTTGCTAGGCATGATGGCTTCATGTATATACCTGGTCCCCCACTCGCGCCTGCGCATGTGTCCCATGCAGGAATGGTTGGCGAAACAGTGGTCTCAGGCAAGTGGTCAGTGGGACGATCTAGTGGTCGTTTCGCCAACACTGGTACAAAGCCTTCACTGGTGGACAAGAGCAAATCTGTCCAAGGGGAAACCCTTTTACGATCCCGAGATGCAGGCGGTAGTCACAACTTATGCATGCCTAACAGGGTGGGGAGCTCACCTCCTCCACCACACAGCTCAGGGGCTCTGGTCTCACTCAGTGGCCAAGAATCACATCAACCTGCTAGAGCTTCTGGCAGTATTCAGAGTGCTTCAGGCATTCGAACCCTACCTGCTGAATCTGTCAGTGCAGATCCGAACGGACAGCACTACAGCCATGTTTTACATAAACAAGGAGGGAGGGACTCGTTCGCCAAATCTGTCCAAGCTTGCCCAGAAAATTTGGACATGGGCACTCAAACGGAACATCTTCCTGTCATCGCAACATGTTCCAGGGGATCTCAATTCTCTAGCAGATGCACTAAGCAGAGATCCCCTCCCAAAGGAGCACGAATGGTGTCTACACAGAGGAATCGTAGAAGATCTCTTCTCTCAGTGGGGTTCCACCACCATAGACCTATTCGCCACAAGCGAAAACAGACAATGCCCAAGATTTGCGTCCAGATTCCCACAACTAGGATCCCAGGGGAACGCCCTGTGGATGAACTTGTCAGGAATGTTTGCATATGCTTTTCCACCAACTCCTCTCATCAGGAAGGTGGTGAACAAGATGAACAGGGAATCGATGACGCTCGTCCTAGTTGCTCCCACGTGGGCGAGACAACCGTGGTTCCCACACTTACGCAGACTAGCGACGTGCGACCCCATCAAGCTCCCGGGCTGGTACAACCTACTGTCCCAGCATCAGGGCCAAACAGTACATCCTCTACCCAGCTCATTGAACCTAGCAGTATGGCTCCTGAGGTCATAGAGTTTGGACATCTAAATTTGCCTCAAAGATGTATGGACATCCTAAAAGAATCTAGGAAGCCTAACACTAGGCACTGCTACTTTGACAAGTGGAAGAGATTCGTTATCTGGTGCCAGAATAGACAAATCAACCCAGTTGATTGCACTCCTTCTACTATTGTTACATACATGCTCCACCTGCTGGATGCAGGACTGGTTTTTAACTCACTGAAGGTGCATCTGGCAGCTCTGACAGCATATACCACCTCCCATAACAAGGTGTCGTGGTGGAAAGTTCCAGTGGTTAAAGCCTTCATGGAAGGAGTAAAGAGACTTCACCCTCCTATTTCAAACCCATCACCAGGGTGGGACCTTAATGTGGTGCTAGCTAAACTCATGGGCCCCCCATTCGAACCCATGCATAAAAGCAGTCTCAAACACCTGACTTATAAGACAGCCTTCTTAGTAGCTATTACATCCATAAGAAGGGTTAGTGAAATTCAGGCTCTGTCAGTGAAAGATCCTTTCTTTACAGTTCACAAGGATAAACTGGTTTTGCGTATACACCCTAGGTTCTCACCTAAGTTTATTTCCAAATTCCATGTGAACCAGTCCATCGAGCTTCCGGCTTTCTTCCAAAGCCCACAAAGCTCGGCTGAGGTGAAACTACCCACCCTAGATGTGCGTAGGGCGGTCCTCTACTATGTAAACAAGACCAGACCGCTAAGGAAAACAGACCAACTGTTTGTCTCCGTAGCTACAGGCAGAGAGAGGGATCACGTCTCTAAAGGTGCCATCTCTAAGTGGATTATTAACTGTATCCAGCTGTGTTACTCCCTTTCTGAAAAAACTCTGCCTTTCACACCAAGAGCCCACTATACAAGAGGCATTGGGGCCACTCTGGCTTTCATTGCAAATGTACCCCTTGATACCATTTGCAAAGCAGCTACTTGGAGCTCTATTCACACTTTTACTCAGCACTACTGCATTGACACACATTCCAAGACAGAAACACAAGTGGGACAAGCGGTTCTAAGACATTTATTTGCTCATGACCCTTCTCACATCCCACCACCTTCTTCAGGTACTGCTCACTAATCTATGCACAGCATGTGATCTAAACAGATTCCACAAGCCTCAGAAGGGATACATTACTCACCATAATCATATTTCTGATGCTTGTATCTGCTTAGATTCACATGCGACCCACCCTTCCTCTCCTCTGAGAGAAGGCGCATGGATGCTTGTAGTCTTACTTTTCTTTCTATCTGCTTGGATTATCTGTACTTGCACTACTCCTCATGCTACCTCATGTCAGAAAAAATACAATCTGAGGGTCCTACACGCGTGAGGGATCATGGGTACAGTGGACATCACACTAGGGATAGTATTACTGGCACGCCCTGTGTCGACGCCCATTTTCGAGTTTCGAAAAACAAACTGTAATACTCTGCAACTTCCACTATATGTCGGCCTATGCACAGCATGTGAATCTAAGCAGATACAAGCATCAGAAATACGATTACGGTGAGTTATATATATATATATATATATATATATATATATATATATAGTACAGTGGAACCTTGAGGAGATTCCATATCTCCAAGGTGATTGCAAAACTTGTTTGTTGTGATTCACTACAGACATGGCAACAACAGCCAGATGCAATTTCAAACGTTGCATGAGCACATATCCTGTTTATCCATACAGTTGGCATAAAAACCATGTTTACAGGAATGTTTATGCCTGTAAATGGTGATACCATCATAACAAGTTTATTTACAGCAGTTACTCTAGAGATTAATTTTTAACTGTTACTAATGACCATATAAGGCAAAGATGTCTTTTACCTTAATATTATGATAACTATCATTAATTAATAATACAATATGAGAGAGATATAACACACCTCATTTCCTCTATGTCCATTTTGTTTGGGTTGAATTGCAATTCTGCTTTTATTGTAGGTCTGCCCATCATTCAATATGACTGCATCAACTAGGATTTGATCAACCTTAAATGGACCACTGAACTTGCTTTTTCCTTAAGCACACCTATTGGTCTGCAAACATACTTAATCATGTGTTGAATTTTTTATTGTACCATTATTTTGCTGCACCAGTCTTTTTTAAACTCTTTTTGTAAATTCTAATTAATTCCACTCAAATCTCATTCTCTCCAACCAGGGGGGACAAACACGAGTGCCTGCCTTTCTCCTCCTTAGTATTTCAAACAGTATTAAACCTGTCGTGGCATGTGGTTTCAACCTATATGTTAAAGTAAGTTTATCTATATCATTCTCCCAGTTTCTTCCACCCTGGATTGGCATGCAAATGGTTTGCATTAACGTTCTGTTGAACCTCTTCACTATACCGTTGGTTGAAGGATGAAATATTGAAGATTTATAGTGTTCAATACCAATATTGCCCAAAGAAATCTTCATTAACTTGAGCACATGAGCACTATTGTCTCTAAGAATTTTCTTTGGAATGCCTTCTCTTTGAAATGTCATTCATAAATGTGATAATTGATTTTGATTCTGCCTGAAATGCAGAGCGAACTTCTACCCATTTGGAATATAAATCAATCATCACTATCGCATACTTACTCCTGCAATGTATTCCCATGGAATGCTAGGCAATTCTATGGGTTTAAGAGGTTGTACAAATGTTTGAGTACCTTTTCTAAAGAGGAACAAGTAATGTACTTTTGTATCAATTTCTCAATCTCTGAATCAAGTTTTGTCCGCCAGTAATCAGCCCATAGCATATTTTTGGTTCTAGATATACCCATGTGACATTCATCTGCCAAGTCAATTCGTTTTTTTCGGATACCACTTGGTGGAATAATCCTCCCTGCTCGCAACACATGTATACCTTCTATGCTTACTTCATCTTTTATTTTATGAAATGCTCCTAAACCTTTGTCAGGTGTCCATCCAACCCATTTGCTAAGCACTTATTCTTTTACTTTTTTAAATTCAAGGTCATCATTAACATTATGATCCCATTCATCCTGGTTTATAGACTCACCACATACCCAAAATACTTCTTGTACTCGTTCGTCATCACATGTGCCTATAGCACATCTTGAGAGATAATCTGCTATAATATTTTACTTACCTGTTACATGATTAATAACAAACTCGTGCCCTTGTAGTGACGTTACTCAGTTCATTATTCTTCTTGATACACCACCCAGGCCCTTTAACATAAATACCGAAACGGTAGCGGTTTGTGATCAGTAATAATATTAAACTTCCTGCCCCACAAGAATGTTCTAAATTTGTTTACAGCCCATGCAACAGATGGAGCGAGCCTCTTTTTCAATTACAGAGTACCTCTGTTCAACCTCTTTGAGAACCCTAGAGGCAAATGCTATAATCCTTTCACCATGCTTAGTCGCGTGCATGAGAACTGTTCCTAACCCCTTACTGCTGGCGTCAGTCATAATGTTGGTATCTTTGTTAGGGTCAAATGGTGATAAGATGGGTGCATCAACAATAGATTTCTTTATCTCAGAAAATTCATTTTCACATGTTGTATTCCACTCAAATTGTTGACCGTTTTTACAAAGGCCCCTAATATTAAAGCATTTATCTGAGAAGTTCCTTATATATTTTGAATAATCTTCTAATCCCAAAAATGACCTCTTGTCTGTTTTTAGGTGGGGGATGCCTGTAATATGGCTGACACTAACCCTTCTCTGGGGGATACTCTTCTTTCTGATAACGGATGACCCACATAATCGATATGTAAAGTCGAGAGGGCTTGAAAGGGCACTGACACAGCCACACCTGAGATATATGAAGTTCTGAAACAACATTTGGATTTTTCTAGTGAGTCCCGCTTCACTTAATATTTTTAACACCATCCTGAGTTTGTTGTCGTGATCCTTGGTGGAGGATTCTATTACTTAAATTTCATCTTGGTTAAAGGATATCCCTGGGATGTCTCCCAATAACTCCATCATTCTCTGAAAACACGCTGCAGCTGATATTAAACCAAATTGCATTCTCTTGAATTGGAATGTACCATCGTGTGTGATGAAGCTGGCGAGACTTCTGCATTTTGGGGTGTAATGGTATCTGATAAGCAAGGACAAAATCAAGGGTGGAGAAAACCTTAGCTCCCTCTGTGAGGCTGACCATTTCCCCGATATTTGTAAGGGGAAAGCGGTCCACTATCACACATTTGTTGAGTGCCCTGAGGTCTGCACATAAGCGAGCACTGCCATTTGGTTTTCTCCCCACTACCAGTGAGGAGCACCATTCAGATGCTTCTGTGAGTTCAATAATGTTTCTCTCAATTAGCCTGTTGATCTCTTTGGTGACTTCATCTCTCAGTGCAATTGGAACACATCTTGTTTTAGCAATAGCAGGAATGGAGCCCTTCTTTAACTTAATTTTGTGACATTTGCCTTTAAGGCAGCCAAGTTCCTCTCTGAATACAACTTTTATGTGTTCTTCGAGAGTGGTGGATATGGTGAGGACACACCCTAGAACTTTAGGGTTGGTAGTCAATCCCATATCTCTTTGCTGAAACTTCCCTACGAGGCAGCCTCCTTTGTCAGAGACATATATATTGCGTATGGGGTTCTGCCTTTGCATTTTTAAGTGGCATGAAACCACCCTAACATTGTAATTCTCAAACCTCCATAAACACTTGCTCTAACATGTGATGGGCTTAAACTGACATTGACAAACTTCAATTGCCAAGTCTCCCTATTTACTATGGTATAGTCAATAAGCATGTTAACTGGAGTTTCATTGATGCACACTATTGAGTGTGGTTTTTCATCCATGTTAGACTCAATATTACATACTGACCATGTGACGCCAGAAGACTCCTCTTCAGAGGACTGACCTTCTGAAGCTTCATTTTCAGTATTACCATCTCTTTTTATAGCTCCAGTGGCTGTTGATGGCATCAAGACGTCCACGATACATACAGAATTGCCAAGCGTTGAGGTTTTGGGATGAGGACACCTGGGGAGGAAAATGTTCTCTATGACCTTTCGATGACCACTAGTTCCAACATCTTCTTCAGCTCTTTGTGTATAATCTGCATTTGGGCTTCATGGTAACCTGCAGAGTTTGAGATGTATTAGTCATCTGGGTGGTGATTATCTTGTGAACCATACCTTACACCTTTCTGGTTTTTGGAGAGAATACATCTGGATACTGTGACAAATCCTAGGCTGTCATCCCTTCGAATGGATTGTGTCCTCCCACATATTACTAATTTTATGATAATATATTTTTCCAGCTTTGCTGCTTCAGAAACTTTTTTCGACAGAGGGCGCTGTATGCAGTGTCACTGAGTCGATGTCCCTCGAGAGCATTCATCGACCGCCAACGTCGTCATCAGCATAAATATGCATGCAGCGCCCGTTGCCTTCCGGTCAGTTTTTCAGAGCTTACGCTTCGAGTAATTACAGTGCGCTTCAATGAGACATTGACGCCAAAGTCGGCTTTCAAAAAATGCCAGGACTGTAGGTCGAAAATGTTGATTACTGATCCTCACTGCGTCTGCCTGTGGTGTCTGGGCTCCGGGCACCGTACTTCTGCTTGTGGGTCCTGTCAGGCCATGACAGAGAAAGCGCTCAGGGAGTGTAGAGGTAACTTGGCAGTGGGAAGGTTAGCATTAAAGTCACCTTCGAAGAGGGAGAAAAAGTCGGGTGAGTCGAAGGACACTTCCCGGTGCAAAAAAGCTGTGATCGAGGAGTCGATCGAGGCAATCTTTGTCTTCTTCCTCTAAGAAGGCAAAGAAGAGACGCCATAGGTCTCCTTCTACCTCGAGTGATTCCTCCAATGAGGTAATCACATGCCCGACGAAGTCAGTTTCCCCGAAAAAAGTTAGACGCATTTCGTACGGAGATGTTGCAAATTTTCAAGAATGCGGCCTCAACCCCCTCGAAAGAAACGCAAAAGACCCATGCCCCAGTCGCTCCGAATTCAGACGACAAAGGGAAGTCAAAGCCTAAACCTTCGAAGCCAAGCTCAAAGCCGGCGTCGCATCGAGAAAGTTCTAGATCCGACGAGAAGTCATCGAGAGTGTCGACAAGTTGAGAACTAAGTGCATCTATGGTTCTGACAATAAAAGCACAAAGCGTTGAAGGCCTTGATGACTTTGCTGACTCCTTCGGAGTCAGAGCTGTTGACACCAAAGTCGAAATCTATGCTGAGTAAACCAATGCCATTTTCAAAGTCGTGTTCAACATTGTTGACGACTACTTCGACACAAAGCCTTTCATGGTACAAGACAAGGTTTATAGACCTGTACCTAAAAAAGAGTACTTTAAGTCTATGTGCCTCATTACGAGTCCAGCGGTAACTGAGCCGGAAAAACTGGCAGGTTACCGCCGGACTTGTATTACCATTCCGCCTCTGTGATTCCCGGAATTACCAGGGTTTTACGACCCCGGTGACCCAGGAATTCCGGAGGCGGAATTGTGTAAGTCCCCATTTCCATGGAGTCCTATAGGACTCCATGGGGATGGGGACAATGGAAACACTGGTTCGTCTATGACGGAGCCGGTGTTTCCATTTCCGCCTGCAGGCAGGTGGTATTTGTATTTATTTTATTTATATAGCGCAAACCAGGCCCAAAGGCTACCGGGCGCATATCTTCAGACATTAGTTGCAAACAGTATGACATTACACGTAGCATTTAACTTAAGCAGTGGTTACATAGTAATATGAAATTACACAGATCATTAGATAGAGCAGTGGAATACGCTCGCATTGCAGGTTAGGCGAGCAGTACCAAGTGATCAGGTTATCAGCATGTCGACTAGTCGGCTGAGTTGTCTAGCCATAGTTTGGCTTTGTGTTTGAATAAGTTTAGTGAAGGTAGGTTTCTGATAGTGAGAGGCACAGAGTTCCACAGTTTGGCTGCCAACACTGGGAAGCTAACTCCTCCGGCTGTTTTGGAGCTTGTATCGAGGGATAAGTAGGCTCTGGGAGATGGTAGACCTGTGTGACCGAGGTGGAATATGTTGGATGAACCGTGAAGAGAGGTAGATAGGTGCTTGGTTATTCATGCATTTCTAGGTCAGGGCGAGCGATTTTAGTGATATCCTTTGGGGGACTGACAGCCAGTGGTGTTTCTGAGATGTGAGCTGATCTAGGGATGTTGAGGGCTACTCTGATAGCTTTATTTTGTGTGATCTGAAGTCTGTCAAGATTACATTGGTTAGTGCCTTGGTACCGTGCGTTGCAGTAGTCAAGTTTGGACATGACTAGGGTCCAAGGGTTATGCAGTTTTGAGTATAGAGGAACGGGCGACATGTTGTAATCAACTTGCATGTGTAGGCAGATGCGGCTGCAACTGTATTCGTTTGTCTGTGTAGGGAGAGAGTGGAATCAAGGTAGATTCCGAGGGTGTTAGTATCTTTGGAGACTTTTATAGAGTTTCCATCGATATTGAAGGAGCTGAACATGGGGTTCAGCTTGTTGAGTCTTTGCTGTGTACCTAGGATGAGGAGCTCTGTCTTGTCGTCATTAAGACAGAGCTCATGTTGTGCCATCCAGGCTTGAATGACATGGTAAATGTCATTTAGGGATTGCGAGTCTATCGTATAATCACCCGTAATGGGGATGAGTATCTGGGTGTCATCAGCATAATTAGTGTAGGTGACACCCAGATAGTCAAGCACATCAAACAAAGGTTTAGTGAAAACATTATAGAGGGTAGGGGATACGCACGATCCTCGGGGGACCCCGCAAGGGACTGGCACAGGGTCAGCTGAGGAAGTTGGGGAGAATACTCTCATATGTCTGTTGTCCATAAAAGATTTAATCCAATTATTAGCATTGTCAGAAAAGTGGGCTGCTGATTTCAGATGCTGACAGAGGATTTGGTGGTTGACCAAGTCGATGGCAGCGGATAAGTCTAGTAGTAATAGCAAGGCTAGTTTGCCTTTGTCTTTAAGATCCTCGATTTGGGTTTTGAGGTCTAAGAGAGCTGTCTCTGTGCCATGCTTGGGTCTGAAGCCAGATTGTCTAGTGCCTAAAAGATTGTTTCCAAATAGTTCTGTATCTGTAAGTACGCTGCTCTGTCTAAGATTTTTAGGAGAAACGGGACAGTGGTGATGGGCCTATAGTTGGTTGGTACATCAGGATCTAGGGTAGGTTTTTTTAGAAGAGGGATGACCCAAGTGTCCTTCAGATTGTTAGGGACCACTCCCGATTGAAATGAGGCGTTAATGAAGGTTGTTATGAAGGGAGCAAGGTCATGGGCCGAATCCTTGATGATCGGAGCTGGGCAGGAGTCCCCTTGGCAGTTGGAGGGTTTTAGATTACTTATGATTTTTTCAACCTCGAGGGTGGTGAGCGGCGTAAATCTGAAAGACAAAGGAGGGTCTAAAGTAGTTGTTTTAGGAGGCAAAGTTTTGCTTAGGAGGGAAGTGTGGAGAGAGTTTTGTTTAGCGTTAATTTTAGATTGCAAAGTGGTTATTTTGTTGAGAAGAGCATCTTGTATGTTGTTGCATCAGGTGCTGTCTTTAATGCATGTGTCAGGGGCCGGTGAGGGAGATTCTAATTCTTTGAGAATTTTGAATAATTCTTTAGTGTTAGATTCCGCTTGCGTAATGCAGAGATTATAGGCCTCTTTTTTGGCTTGAAGGATGGCTTCCTTGTAGTTAAGTGAGGTAATCAGGAGGGAAGCTTTGTTAGTCGTACTAGGATGACTTTTCCAGAGAGCTTCAGCCTTGCGCTTTTCTTTGCGCATAACGTTGAGCTGAGGGGTGAACCAAGAGTTCAGGTGGGAATGTTGTTTGGCTTTACGAATTTTTAGCGGGGCTAAGATCTCTGTGGCTTTGAGCAAAGTGCTGTTGTAGATGTCTACTAAGACGATAGGGTCCATGTGCTGCTTGGCACAAGTGTTTAGCATGGGAAGGATGAGAGGAAGCAATTTCTCCCTGGTAATATCCTTTTTGTTTCTAGTAGGTGTATAGCAGGTGCTAAGGTAGGTATAGGCTGAGGGTTAGTAGCTGGCAGGAGAAAGGTAATGACGTTGTGGTCGGACCAGGCACAGGTAGTGTTAGAGCAGACAGTGGTGTTGCAATTGAGGTCTGCTAACCAGTCGAGCGTTCTGCCCTTGTTGTGGGTAGGATCACAAAAAATGCGTTGCTGGAAACCTAGGTTAGCGAACACGTGTTAAACATGCCAGGTCAGACCTGGCGGGAGTGATACCTCCCGCCTGCAGGACTCTTAATCAGCTGGTCCGGAAAGAACAATGGTGGCGGTTTTACCACCAGCGTTCTTTCCGGACCGGCAGGGTCGTAATGAGGCCCTATGTCTGCAATTTGTGAGGAAGATCAACCCTCTGATGAGGGTTGACCGCCTTTTGGTCTGCAGTTTGGCACCCCCAATGTGCCAGAAGAACTCATTTCGGATGAATCAAGACTGAGATCTGTATGATAATCTCCTGTCAGCTAATGGCTTGGATACCTCGCCAGAACTAGAATTTGGCAGGCCTGACCACACTGAGCATGCTGACTGGTCCTACAGAAAGCTCATGAGTAAAGTTGTTGAGTTTATGGGATGGAGTAGGGCTTCTCCATCATACGAACAAGATAACATGACCGACATCTTGGACCAGGGTCCTCAGAAAGACACGATTTTACCATTCCACATGGCCTTGCAGAAAAAAGTCACTACTAATTGGGAGACCCCAGAAGCTGGGGCTGCAGTTAACAAAAACTTTTGCAAAGAATACAGGCCTTCTAGCAGTGATCCGGAATACCTTACCAAGCATCCCACTCCTGAAAGCTTGGTAGTTCAGGCAGCTACATCAACCGGACATTCAGCTTATCCTTCCATCCCCCCCGACAGGGATGACAAGAAGGAAGATGCCTGGGAATGTAAAGTTTTCACTGCAGGCAGTTTGGCCTTAAAATCTACTAATGTGATTTGCACACTTTCTAGATTCACGTTTACCCTGTGGGACTGTGTTGCTATGGTGGCTGAACACATCCCGGAAGGCGAAGAAAGAGACAGCGTCCAGGCGATCATTAAAGATGGGAAAGAGGCAATCAGTAAATCTCTCCAGTCAGGTTTGGATACTGCTGAGAGCATTAGCAGATCCATGGCTGCTAGCATGGTATTACGCAGATTTGCGTGGTTGTAGAAGTCAGGCTTTGCACCAGACGTGCAAGCAAGTCTGCTCAACATGCCCTTTGACGGCTCAATATTGTTTGGCAGCAAGGTGGATGAGAGTTTGGAGAAACTGTAGACCTCAAAGGCAGTGGCTAAATCCCTTAGCACCGCCATTAGACAACCTCAACAACCCTATTCATGCTCCTCTTCCTGGAGCGGTAAGTCCTTTAGTTTCTACTCCTCAATTGGAAGAGGAAGAGGACAAGCCGGCCAAAGGGGCCAGAGAAGATTCCCTTGTGGTGGACGAGGAAGGGGTGCTAAATCAGCCCCAGCAGCAGCAACCTTACTTTCAGCCGCTGCTGCAGCCGCCTCTAAGCCACTCTGAGGCCTTGACCCACAAAACCCTGGTGGGAGGCAGTATTTCTCAGTATCTGAACGAATGGCGGGGCATTACTTCAGATGCGTGGGCACTGGAAACAGTAGCCCAAGGTTACTGCCTTCCTTTTCAAAAAAAGGCCTCAGGATCATCCACAGGGATACAGCTCTGTCAAAACTCTGGATCCAATCCTTGTGCAGGAAATTTTAACCCTGCTAGAGAAAGGTACAATAGAACATGTACCTGTAGTGGCAAGGAACAAGGGTTGTTATTCCCCTTATTTTCTGATTCCCAAGAAGGACGGAGGATTGAGACCCATCTTGTTTTTTTTTAAACTTTCTTTATTAAATTTAACAACTCAAACAACAAGCAACCAGATTCCCAAACGTCCCTCCCCCCGCAGCCACCCCTCTCTCCATTGTCGCACAGCACAGCTCTGCAGTAGGAATGTAAAAAAAAAACACATAAAGAAGTTTAACAAAGTTCATAAACCGGCAAATTGTTCCCTCGCTCCCACCCTGCCGCTTGCGTGCCCCGTAATTTGCCGCCGTCCACAGTCCCCTCCGGTGATTGTTCGGACCGATCCATCTTTAGCACATATTGGCGAAATGGGGGCCAGTAGTCCAATGGTTGACTATTAACAGGAAGTGTTGCCGCATATCTGGTTTCCCTAAGTTCACACAGTCTCATATGTTCAAACCAGGCCGTGTACGTTGGAGGATTACCCTTGCCCCACGACCTGGCCATCATATACCTGGCAACAGCCGACGCCATGCCAAACAATCTTTTCTCAGTCCGAGTTCCACCTTCAATTAACGCCAGGAGCCATAGTGCCGGTGAGAATGTGCATGTGGTGGAAAGCATCTCCTCCATAGCTCCCTCAATATTTCCCCAATAAGATCTGATGTATGGGCAGTCGTCCCATGCCATGTGATAAAAGTCTGCCAGTCCTTTACCACACCTCTTACAAGCTAGCACGTTCCTCGGGTAATATTTGCTAAGTGTTTGTTGGGTTTTAGTAGGCCTGATGCAAGAATTTGTAATGGACCAGCCTGTATCTAGCGTTAAACGAAATCTTCCTCGTTTGCATACAAACCAGTTTCCACTGTTCTTGACTCAGTGCCAATTCTAAGGAGGCTTCCCATGCAGCCCTGAATCCCTGCCTCTGTATTCCCTTGCCGCTTCTAATCATAGCATAAATAGTGGCCACTAGTTTGCTAGTTGTTATCGGTTGGATCACATATCGCTGGGTCTCATGCGCAACAGGGTCCCCCGGGAAATTCGGCCATTTCGCCCTCAATATTCTCTAAGTCTGTAATAATGTAGCAGAGACACAGCGTTATGCTCCCCCTGTGATCTAAACTCGCCCCATTGCTTGAACCTACTATCTGTTACCAAGTCCCCCAATTTCTGTATCCCCAGCCTTTGGAAGTGTTCCTTGAATGACGTCTCGTGGGAGAATGGGATACCTATTACATCATATACCGGTAGTTCTGGATGATAATCCGAAGAGCATTTTAATATTCGGGCTAAATGTTCCGAAGCCCTACAGGACACGACAGATGGGTGGACCTCATTTCTCGGGCTCTGACGCCTGTCTCCCCAAAGTAGCCCCAGTAAATCGTTCAGGCATGAGACCGCCCTGGCTAGCTTTATGTGCGGGGGGTTAGGGTGAGCTAAGCCCCAGCCCGCAATATATTGCAGCTGAGCCGCTAAGTAGTACACCTGCATATCTGGGTATTCCAATCCGCCATGTTCATACCCGGAGGTTAATATATTGTACGCTATGCGGGGTTGCTTGCCAGCCCATACCAATTTAACCATCATCTTCTTAACGCAGGTCCAGTACCAGGTCAGGGGCCATATTGGTACATCATTAAAAATGTAAAGCATCTTGGGAAGCATGACCATCTTGGCCAGGGCAATGCGAGCTGCCTGAGAGATCTGGAGCCGAATCCACGACTCCACCTTCTGCTCCAGACCTTCTAAAACCTTCATATAGTTATCCTTATACAATGTTTCTATCTTCATAGAAACCGCAATCCCAGGTAACGCACCACAAAACTCTTCACCCACATCCTCCCGCCGCACCCCAGGGGTTAAATGGAGGACGTCAGACTTATTCCAGTTTATCCGAAGTCCGGATAGTTCCCCGAATCTGATCACCTCCTGGGCCAGCGCCACCAAGTTCGTTCTGGGGTGTTTAACATATAGTAAAATATCATCCGCATACATTGATACAACAGTGCGCGATGCGTTTACCCAGATCCCTCGCTGTATGTGCATCTCCCGGATGTGACACGCCAGTGGCTCCATTGCCAAGGCGAACAGAGCAGGGGAAAAGGGACAGCCCTGCCGGGTGCCTCGCGTAGGATAGATGAATTCTGAGATCACCCCATTTGTATAAATGGCCGCCCGGGGGGCCGTGTACAGCAACGTAACCCAACTGATATATGCGAGGCCGAATCCAGACCGTCGAAGCACTTCGAAAAGGAAAGGCCACTCGATGGAATCGAAGGCCTTTTCGGCGTCGAGTGCTGCTATAGCTATAGGGACCTCGGGGTTCACGTTATGCATAAAATGAAATAGATGTCGCAAATTTTGTTGCTTAGATTGGCCCTGGATGAAGCGCGCCTGGTCTGGTAGGACCAGCGCTGTCATGTGCGGTAGAAGTCGATCGGTCAGGATCCTGGCCAATATTTTATTATCAGTGTTCATTAATGATAACGGTCTGTAAGACGCCAGATGTCGAGGGTCCTTGCCAGGTTTGGGAAAGACCGTCACTAATGCCGATCTGGTAGTTCCGGGGAGTACACCTTTAGCCATGGCTTCCTCATATACTCTGATCAACTGGGGAACTAAGCTATTTGCATATGTTTTATAAAATTCAGCTGTTATTCCATCTAGCCCCGGGGCCTTACCATTTCGCTTTATGAATTTCCTCTAACGTGATTGGGACATTTAGGGCCTCCCCCTGCTCTCGATCCAACCACCCAAGTGCAATTTCATCCAGGTATTGCGTGATAGCATTGTGCCCAGTCACTTGTCGGGATTCATATAGCTGAGTGTAGTATTCCCTAAACACCTCATTTATCCCAACCAGATCTTTAATAGTGTTCCCATCCTTCCCCATGATCTCCATGATAGGGGTATTTTTATGTTCCTGTTGTATAGCCCATGCCAAAGTTCTACTGGGTCGATCCCGCTCCCCATACCTTGTCACCGCTATCGGGTCGCCTATGAACTTTTCTTCGCTGGCTGCCAGCTGCTTGTACTCCTCTCTATGCTCCTTCAGGCTGTGCTGGACTTCTGGCGAGTCTACCCTGCCCTGTTCATTCTCTAACTCTCGAATAGCATCTCCTACCCTCGCCATGGACCTGCGGATCGATTTTAACACCCCTCCTTCCTTTGATATACAGCAGCCTCTAATGTAAACCTTAAAGGCCTCCCATATTGTGCTCTGGTCGGGGACTGAGCCTTCATTAGCTTGAAAATAGGTATCAATATCTTGACTTGAATTCCCTAGCCGTCGGGTGTTCGCCCCGCCACACATCCCGAAGGTCATGGTATGTGGAGATTGCAGACCATGCCCTCACCGCTTGGAGAAGCACCTGTAGTGATGTTGCGGATCTTTCCAGCTTCAAAGTGAAGGCTAAGTTAAAATCCCCGACCCAAATTATCTCATAGGATGGGAACTTGTGTATATGTCGGGCACGTTGATAGAAAAAATCAGGTGTGTCCGTATTAGGAGCGTAAACGTTCATGAGGAGATATTTCGAACCGTACATCTCTCCCGCTAAAATTATTTATCGGCCTTCAACGTCCCCAATCTGCTCATGCAACCTGAATTGCAATGACCCATGTATATATGTAACAACCCCTCTGGAATGCGTAGAATAAGATGAACAATACCTATGTACTCCCCATCCAGGTAGCTTGGGAAGCGGGGCAGACCGAACTAAGTGTGTTTCTTGCAGACATAGGACATTGACCCTATGGGCCTTGCTAATATTTGCAATCATACGGGCCCTCTTCTGGGTTGCAAGTCCCCGCACGTTCCAAGTCATCACTGTGAGGGGCTCACCTTGCCTACCGCCATTGCAGCCATCTCATATCCAGGTAGCATCCGCCGTCACATGCACCCCCAGTTTAAAGTCCTCAGTGCTCTCGGGATGCCAGTTGCGTAGGTAAATCTTGTGAGTTGTGCTGTTGCTAAAGCTAGTATAGCTGCCCGCATTTCTTGGATTAACTGAGCTGTGGCTAGGATCCCCACTCCCCCACCCACCCACGCCAGAAAGTATAACGTACCGGCATCCACCCCCCCCAATCCTCCCTACCCATGCAACCGTAACTAAACTGTACCACAGTGTCTGCAGCATGTGGGGCCTGAGGACCGCCGCATCGCTCAGTGTGACAACAGCCAAAACGAAAAAACATAGTTTGCCTTCCTTTACTCCAGCTCCCTGCAGACTGAATATTATTGAGGGCCCACCCAGGAACCCCACTGTTCACTTCAAAGGATATCATTGTTGGGTCAGGGTGAGTGCCGTGATGGCCCATCCGGTTCCGGCAGGTTTCTGGCAAATTGTTCCACAGCCTCCGGTGCTGTGAAGAACATTGTTGAGCCATTATGTTGCACGCGGAGCTTAGCCGGGTACAACATGGAGTATTTCATGCCTTTACTCCGCAGGCTGTTTTTCACAGATTGGAATGTTTTTCTCTGGTCTTGGACCGCCGGACTAAAGTCTGGAAATAGCCGTATGATGGAATTTCCCCATCGCAGCTCCTTTTTCTCCTGCGCTGCTCGCAGAATGGCATCTCTATCCCGATAACAGAATATCGTGGTGATTATGGGATGTTCTGGGGCCCCGAGAAGCGGTTTTGCCGCCAGCGATGCGCACGTTCCACCATGTACATACTGGACAACGGGGGATTGTCCAGCACATCGACCAGGAGTTGCTCAACACATTTTTCCATATTGTCTATATGCGTAGACTCCGGGACCCCCGTGACGCGTATATTGTTCCTCCTTGAGCGGCCCGCTAAATCCTCGGTCCTAGCTGCAATTTTTTTAACCACTTGCTGCAGAGTGACCATTTCGCGCTGCAGGGACGTTACGTTATCTTCGGTCGTCCCAATCCTCTGTTCCGCCTCCTCCATGCGCCCACACAGTTTCTCTATCTGCACAGCTGAGATGTCGACCTTACAGATGAGGGCATCAATTTTGGCGGCAAGATTATCAGTGCTGCCCTTCAGTGCCAGCAGTGTCTGATTCAGTTCAGCAATGTCTACCTGTTCCTTCAATTGGGCTCGTGGTTCAGAGGGCACTGGCTGGTCTTGCCCTGTGCGTGCAAATTGGTCCATCCTCGCCTGTTTTTTAGGATTCCCCATACTGGATCAAGTTGGTAGGCCTTAGTCAACACCTGGTGGTTCTTGTGCAAGTATCTCTAGCTTAACCCTCTTATCTCCGGAGGTTTGTCCAGGCACACCTTTGTCGCACAGGGGTCGCCGGCCGAGGGACAGCGTGTAGCACCCCAGCTACCACACCAGTAATAGCCAGCGCAAGTTGCGGGTTCAGGCAACACTGAGCGCAGCCACGCAGCTGAAGTCATACAGCAGCACCCCTCCACCAGGAAGTGCCGTTCGTAGATCTGTGGCCCACTTCTGACGCCCCGGGTGCGCACCCAATTAGATTCACCTTACATAGCACGTAGTGTGGCCTCTGAGTGGTTGCTATCCACTGACACGTATTATGGGAGCTCCAGTACCCACTGGGCCCCCATATGCACACCCACCTTAGGGGCACACCATCACATTCCAGGGGGTCCCTCCAGTCCTAAGGGTGCATATCCTCTTAATTCCAGCGATCAATATGCAGGGAATGGCACCTCCCCAGTAAGTGTTATCAAGCAGTCTTCCTTGTAAGCATACCCCACCAGGAGTTTCCTATGGGCCCAGGGTCACGCCATCCACACAGTGTACCTGGGGTCCAGCTCTTGTCCTGTCCGTCTTCGCCGTTCCCGGGCACCAATATAGAGAGATCACAGGGCTCGCAGAGGATGGTCCTTAAGTCGTTGTCCCCCCAATCCTCTCCCCGCGGTCGCCACACCGCTCAGGCTGATGAACAGGGGAGAGGGAGTAGGGGAGGCAGCCCCGAGTCCTCCGCCTTCACCGCCAACGTCTGAAATTCGCCCCCATTCCACCAGCGTCCACACAACTGAGTACCGCTACTCCTCAGTAAAGTCTGCGGTGTCTGCAGGTGCCGGATGATGCCGATCGCGGGCAGCAGCCGCCACGCAGCGGCACGGGAGCTCCATCCGCCTCGTCACAGACCACTAGGGCATCCCGCGCAGCTCCCCAGTATGCCGCTCCACACCTCTCCAGCAGTACTGCTCCTGTCCTCCGCACACCAGTCCGCCCAGGGGTAAAGCCCCGGAGACCGCAGCCGAGGTCGCCGCTACACCTCCAAAGGCTCTGGAGCGCCACCCCTCCCCCGCTCCACGCGGTCACGCCCCGTGGCTCTGCACCTCCCTAGCACAGAACTCCGAGACAGCGAGCGGGTCCACAACTTCACCAAGGAAGGGCCAATACACACACGACTCTTCTCCTACTAACACGAGGGGTGCTGGGCATGAAAGGCAGGATTTATTTGCAGATATTTCAGTTGGCGTTGCCAGAGCTTTTCAGGCTGCGGCCATCTTGGATCACTGCGCAACAGCGCCCCCAGGATTGAGACCCATCTTGGACTTAAGAAACTTGAACAAGTTCCTCAGGATGGACAAGTTCAAGATGTTTACCCTTTCTCGGATCCTTCAAGCTCTCCAACTCCAAGGCTGGTTGGTATCATTGGGCCTTCAGGATGCTTACTTTCATGT
Source organism: Ambystoma mexicanum (assembly GCF_040938575.1). NCBI lineage: Eukaryota > Metazoa > Chordata > Amphibia > Caudata > Ambystomatidae > Ambystoma > Ambystoma mexicanum. The sequence goes on along the minus strand of NC_090922.1, from coordinate 37,659,239 downwards.
GCCAATCCATCTCAAGCACAGAAAGTACCTGAGGTTCGCGGTTCTCATCAGTTTCGAGTTCTGCCATTTGGGCTGACCTCTGCCCGAGGGTTTTCACCAAGTTTATGGCGGTAGTGGCAGCGAGTCTCAGGAGAGGGAGGATTAACATCTACCCCTACCTGGACGATTGGCTGATCAGGGCTCGTTCACCCGAACAAGCCCGGGAACATCTCAGTGTAACCTGCCACTCTCTTCACAAATTGTGCTTCTCCGTCAATTACAAGAAGTCCCATACGATAACATCCTAAAAACTCCAATTCATTGGAGCAATCCTGGACACTTCCTCTGGGGAAAACCTTGCCTCCCAAGGTGAGAGCGCAACACATTCTGCAGATGGTAAGAACATTCCAAAATGCGCAGTATCTTTCGGCCTTCGATATTCTGAGGTTGCTCGGTCTCATGGCATCCTGCATTTTCCTGGTGCCAGAGGCCCACTTGAGAATGCGATCCTTTCAATGGGCTCTCAGGACACAGTGGTCCCAATTCTCAGGCAATATGTCGGACCAACTGCAAGTTCCGAGCAGAGTTGCTAAGGGCCTTCTAGGGTGGACTTGCAAAGACAATATTCTCAAGGGAGAATCTTTGTGGAAACCATGGCCGGAGATAACGGTAGTGATGGATGCCTCACTCGCGGGTGGGGAGAGCACACCAACGAAATGACAGTCAGCGGTCGTTGGTCTCCATCAGAGTCCAAACTACACATCAACCTTTTGGAGCCGAGGGCAATCAGACTAGCGCTGAAGGCCTTTCTGCTCCATGTTCGGGAAAAGAATGTCCTGATAATGACGGACAACACAGTGGCCATGTACTACCTCAACAAGAGAGGAAGTGTAGGGTCACTACAACTGTGCAGAGAGGCAATGCAGCTCTGTTTCTGTCCAATACAAGAAGCAATCTCTGTATGCATTTCACCTAGCCGGAGAGCAGAACACGGCGGCAAATGCTCTGAGCAGGCAGAGCACAGTCTCCCACAAGTGGGAACTAGCTCAGGAAGTCCCTCAAGAGATCTTCACCTTTTGGGGAACCCCTCAAGTGGATCTGTTTGCAACCAGTGTCAACCGTCAGTGCAAACAGTACTGCTCCAGGGAATTTCTCCCAAGAGGAGCTCTAGGAGAAACATTTGTGGTAGACTGGGAATTTCCACTTCTGTATGAGTTTCCTCCAGTCCCCGTCATTCCTCTTGTGATCAGGAGGTTGAGAAAGTTTGGGGATACACATGATCCTAATTGCCCTGGATTGGGCCAGAAGGACGCGGTACCCGGACCTTCTGGACATGCTCATCTGCCTTCTAATACGTCTTCCACAAAGAGAGGATATTCTCTCGCAATAGAAAAGTCGAGTTCTCCATCCAGAGGTCAAGACACTCAGCCTTCACGCATGGTTTCTGAAAGGCTGAGATACGAGGATTGGGACTTCCCGGATGACGTAATGGAGATTTTGCTTTACTGTTGCCGTTGGAGTAAGTTCACCAACTGGTGCAAGGATAAGAATGTGGGTCCATTTCAATGTGCCACACCCATGGTGCTCTTTTTTCTATTACGCTTAGCCAATCTGGGGCTCCAGATTGGAACCATTAAGGGCGCTACTTAGCAATGCATTCCATTTTCAAGCGCTCCTCAGAAGAGGATTCATATTTTAAGAGTCCTTTGATTGTACAATTTTTGAAGGGGCTTACTATTGTATACCCTCCAGTTCCATTCAGTGTACTTGTTTGGGACATCAATCTTGTGTTAAAGGTTTTGACATGTAACCCATTTGAGCCTTTACATTCATGCCCTTTATTGACTGTCTTGCTTATAGCAATAACATCAGCCCGCAGGGTAAGCGAGTTGCAGGCTCTTTCTTGCAAACCTCCTCATACCACTTTCTATAAAGACAGTCATTCTCGGGGTAAAACCTTCTTGTTTTCCAAACTGCAAAAGCACCCATGGGATGAGATCATCCCGATTCCACCTGTCTTCCGAAACCAGCTCTCTAAGAATAAACTTCAGTGACTAATTTAAATGCTCCACTAAGCCATTGGTCTGAGGATGGTAAATTGATGTCCAAATGGTTTTGATGTTCAATATTTTCATCTCACTCATATGTCTTGACATAAAACTTCTCCTCTGGGGATTTCTACTGGAAAACATACTCTTGTGAAGGACGTTATGGGGATTTTCAAGATGGCTTTGGTGGTGTTGTTTCTCATGAGGGAAGCCTCAGGATATTGTGTTGCATAGTTGACAATTCCCAAATTATATTGGTTTCCTGCTTTTGATGGCCCCAGGGGGCCAGCTATGTCCATGCCAGTCTGGTGAAAAGGGGCCTCTATAATTCGTAAAGGCTGAAGTGGTGCTCGGGGTATCATCATCAAGAGGGGTACACATAGAACTGTTAAATCTCTGCATATACCTCTGGCCAGTAGAAACGCTTGAGTACAGTCTTCTGTGTCTTTTGGTAATATTTATGCAAGCACAGATGAGTCATCTGAGTTAGTACACTGAATGGAACTGGAGGGTATACAATAGTAATCTTGCAACACATTGCCCCTAATGTTATTCATTCGTTCATCTCCCTGGAGAAGGTTGGAATTGCTGCAAACCAGCTTAAGTTAAACTAAAGTCTGTCCAGATGGGAATCCATCTGACGTGTTAAGGCAACTACCAGAACTATAGCCACACTTATGTTGTAATATCTTTAACACTATGGGTATAATTGGCAGGTGCCCAGAGTTCTGAAAATAGGCAATTATAGCCCCCATTGTTAAGAAATGGGTACATGCAGTTATCACCTTATTTCCCTCTTAGATAGCTTTTTAAAGTTATTTGGAAATATGCTGTATAAGATTAGAGAATGGGAACCTTTGAATAGTCACTTTTCTACTATACAGTTGGGGTTCCAGGAAGGCATTGGTGTCTCTCCCCAAGCGTTTGACTTGTATATATTGACTGTAAAGTGTTTGTTAATTAAGGGGTAACGACTATATGTGGCTTATATGGACTTGGCTGCCGCATTTGATTCTATTGACAAGTCAGTTTGTGGTCCCTTTTGAATGAGTAATATAATCTCTGTTCATGATGATACTTCAGCAAGAGTTCTCTCCTGGATCCCTTCTTATTTAATCATTTGATTTTTTGACAATTGGAACACCACACTGATGTCAAACCAGATTCCCCTATCATCAATGGTGTTCAAATTCCTACTCTGTGATATGATGGTAGTGTTTTGTTGGCTAGAACCCTGCTGCAGAAACATTGATACAACTATTTTATTTATATGAAAGCAATGGCCCTAAGCGTTAACTCCATGAAATCATGCAGTGATTATTTTTTCAGAAGGTAGTAAGTCTACTACTCTGGCCTTTCATGTAGTGTGACGAATCCAGGTAATTCATCCTTTCTCCCCAAAGGAGAGCCACCCCCTTTGGGACTTGATAGGTGAGCCCGCTCCACACAACCTTCCCTTGGGCACAGGCCAAGCAGGATCTCACTGGGGGTGAGCCCTCCTTAGGGGACACGCAGTCCCTAGGTGAGAAGTTCGCAAAATATCCAAATGTTGCTGGATGCATGGGGGCTGAGCAACAATAATGTACAGGGGCCGGTCCGAGCTGAGAACTCAAGGCACTTATGAAAGGTGGGAAACCATGACCATGTAAGTTACCAGTAAAGTCAGAAGGTCCCCACTGGTCCAAGAAAATCCATTCCTTCATTGAAACACCCTGGAGGGGTGAGCCAGAGACACTAGCTACAACAGTGAAGGATCTACAAGTGTTGCATTTAAGTAATTAACTTTCCTTTTTGTAAGAATCCCAAGGAACATGTTTTGAACTATATAAACAGATAGAGACCTGGAAGATCCAGAGGACAATTTGAGAGAGATTTGGTAAGGGGATTTTGCACCAGCCAGCAGAGCCAAAAGGGGGCAATAAGAACATTTCTCTAGGCTGTTATTTTTTGTTATTGTGGTAGGGTCAGTTCATAGGGTAGCATAGGTGTTGGCAGAGGACAGGGTTTATTTGTTTAAGACGTCCTTATGAGCAGCGTTTTGTTATTTTCTGGGATGGGGAATCTTCATCTAAGAAGCAGGAATAGTGGAGGTGTTTTATTTACATTAATAATGTAAGACCCTTGCAAACATGCCTCTGACTTACCACAGTAAATAAATGCGCATTGCTGGTATTAACGGAATATGACTATTTAGGGGACTGTTTCTCCACCGCTTTAATTGGCCGTCATCAAATTTTTAAACAGGCATGTAGGATGTACTAAACTATTAGAGGTATTTTAAACTTTGCCAAGAAATGTAAAGCTCAACCCTAACATGATCCTAAACATCTACCTAGCCAAAACCAAGTCCATGGGTTTATTTGGGCTGATTTATGGGGATTTTTCAAGGGGGATTTGGTCCAACGGGTGGATAGTAGATGGTGCAAGAGACTGCTCGGTTGACCAGACTCAAAATTGACCTCCCATTAAGAAATGACATTTGATTTTATTGCTGGTCATTTAATTTTAGCTACTGTTTCTTTGTTTTTAAATTGTATTTTTCGTGAGGCTGCAGTATTATGTGAGAAACCTAACTTTGTTCTCGCACCTATTCCCCTGGGATCTTCCATTCAGGTTGTCAAATCTCTTTGTTTCCTCCCCTGAATCATTGATCTCCTCCTCCTCACCAGAATCCGATGAGCTGGCCTCGATGCTCTATTTCAAAGTTCTTCTTCTGCTATTGTAATCCCTCTTTTTTTGTGGAGGAAGGGCCTACCCCGAAAGGAAGCTACAGTGGCCACTGGTTAGACAGCAGAACCGAGGCCCCTCTTCTAGGATAGCCGGAATGGGTAAAAGGCCTGCACTGGCACAAAACACCTCAATAGGGATTAATGTGCTTTAGTCGCTGTGGACACGACTATGGTTCCCCCAATAAGACTGCAGTTGAAGGGAGGGCTCCAGCTGGAAGATAGGCACAGCTGGATCCAGAAGTCAAATTTGAAGAACTGCACTACAGCAATACAGGCAGAATGTAAGGGGGATTAAGCTGAGGATAGAGAGAGCAATGCCAGCAAGGGGTTACTGGACGCTAGTCAGGGCAAAAGACGGAACGAAAAACAAGAAGCAATAGAAATGAACAGCGCTTAGTGCAAAGAATAAGGAGTGCTGCAAGAAACCAAAGAAGCCAGAGAGAGGCGGCGAAGGACGTGAGAGAGAGGAATCCAGAGGCAGCAGAGAGCGGAGCTCTGGAGGCGAAGAACAGGGAGAATTCAAGATCGGGAACACGCAGGGAGAGCGAGAAGAGAATAGCCTAAGAACAAAGCGGGTAGCACTAGCGTTGAGGTCGCAGCAAACAGAAAACAACACTGCGGTTGCAGCGCACCGCCCGCCGGGAGAGAAATGATTAAGGAGCTCCCGGCGGCAGCCATGTTGCACAACCACTAGACCACTGCATGGGAAACGTGGAGAAACGCAGCGACACAAATCAATGGTGGTCTAACTTCCAACGGTGCCACCGGCACCAGGCTCTCGGGCGCATGACACAGGTGGCCAGGGAAAGGCCATTGCTTTTGGATCCCGACCCTGGGGGTGGACAAGCGAGGGAGGGTAACCTGAGTGGAGGGTTACGAGCGATTGGGAGCAGAATGCCCGAGGGCGAGACATGGTATTCCCTCTCTCCCCATTTTCCATCAGAAACTTCTTCCTCCGCCTTCATGGTATATTTTTTTAACCCATTCCATCTCCCCCTCCCCATTTCCGACAAATACTAGGAAGAAGGAGAGGCAACCGAGAGTAGTGAGGATTATCTGCACGAAAAACACCTTGAGAAACAAAAGGAAGACTGCCACTAACTACCATTAGGTTCTCCCATTAATAGAGTCAGGCAGGGTGAGGGATTTAACACTGAATACTCAGACCTGACTCCACTTGAATCCTGTTTTAAGTATAAAAGGTGAGGTTTTGCACACTCAAATGAGCGAGTTGTGAATCCTGATCAGAGCTGAGAAGCCAAAGAGCAGGGAGCTGAAGGGAGAGAAGCCTGGAGGATCCGGAAGAGAGCAGCGTGCAGAGATGCTGGCCTGGTGTTTGTGAGGGGCTGCAGCGTGGCTAGGGAGCCGTGTCTCCAGGGAGCCGGAGCGAGGTAGTCAATTTCCTGCTCGTGGTGTGCAGAAAAGTGCTCGTTCCTTTGGGACGTGTGCCGGCCCTAAGTGGGTCTCAAGGGTAGGTGGTGAGACCCTGACCTCGATCCCATATGCCCGGAGAGACAGCTCGCCAGCGTAACACTAACCGGTGAGTTTCAAGCCTGTAAGTGAGAGAAACTCGGGAGCATGCGGCTAGCTTGTATCGGGAAGGGAGAAAGACAGATTGTTACAAGCACCACGAAGCGGAACACAAGAGAGAAAATGGAAAGTTAATAGAAAGCGAGAGGAAGGCGCTAAGAGAGCGGAAAGGAAGAAAAAGGCTTGAAAGTAGATAAGAAGGGTGCGAGTGACCCAAAAGTAAAGGAAAGTTGCCAGTGAGGACCGAAGCGCTAAGAAAGCACAAAGGAAGCAAAAAGGCTTGAAACTAAATAAGAAGGGAAGTGAGCACCCAATAGCGAAACAAGTGTGAAAGAGGTACAATAATGAACAGGACAGGTGCAAGGGTTCGCAAAAGTAAAGAAGTAAATGTGCAAGAGGCACAGTGAAGAGAAAGTGAATCAAAGGAAGGTGCCAGGGGTACGACAAGGAGAGAGAAGAGAAAGACAAAGAAGGTGCAGCAAAGTGGAAGATAACAAAGGGGTACAGGAAGCACCTGAAAGATGAACAAATTGAAGAAAAGCAAGTACAGGAAATACAGAGGGGGGCCAAAGATCAGAGTGGCCATGCTTAGGAGGAGCAAAGAAACTAGCGTTTTCGAAAGTCTCTGATGTTACCGCATGAGAAGGTTGTGTGTAAAGGGAACTGTAAATAAGAAAAAGCCACATCTTGACGAGTTGAATTTTGTGTTTAAAACTGAAGGGGTTTAAGCTTGGGGAAGGGAACCCTGAGAGGCCTAAGAGGAACTGCATTGGTGAACTTTACTTGTGTTTGGAAATGAAGGGGCCTGAGCTTCGGGTAGGGAAGCCTAAGAGGTCTACCAAAGGTGAATACTTATTTGGTGAAACAAGTAGGCATAAGCTTGGGGCTCTAAACCCTGAGAGAAACTGGGTTATATTTTCGTTTTGTCTGAAACTTGAAGGATTGAAGCTTGGGGAAGGGAATCCCTAGGAACTAAAGACATTGGCAGTTGTTTGAGCAGAGTGCAAGAACTTTGTGGAAAAGAACTAACGAACAATCTCTTTTTGATTGTGCTGAACTTTGATGATATTAACCGAGCCACACCTGGCGAGAAGACCACCCGAAACCAGCCTTGGTATAGATTTATTTCTGAATCACTATTTTTCTTTAAAGAGACTTCCTACCACATTTTATCAAAGAGTGAGGGCAAGCATAGTTTTAGACACAGATGAATTTTGGTTTTGATTTTCAGACATCAATGGCCCTTAGAAACATCAGTTGGGGGAACCATCCCTTTAGAGTTAGGGCCAGTTAAGTATTACACCAACCAAGCATTCATTATAGTAGATAATGGTTTTGAAACTATATAAATTGAATCTGTGTCTCTCTTGATACCATGCCTGTCTCAAAATTAACTCAAATGATATTGAAGTATGTATCAAGAAGCGATAGGGTTATAGATACTGTAGCTAGCCAATGTAAAAGAACAGTTGCTCAAGGCAAACGTGTCTCATGATTTAATTGAAGTAAACAATCTTATATCTCTTGATCGCAGCAGGCAATGCTTTATTTTTCACTCTCCTTGAGCAAAATGCAACTTTGAGAGAACACATTGTGTACTTCAATTGACTTTACATGGTCTCATTGCTTCAAACAACAAGCTACTATTAAGAGGGCCCGCTTTAATCTTTTAAATTTGAATTAATTAATGAGACCTTGGAAAGGTAAGGATGCAGACACGTTCTGTCCTAGATGAATCTACCAGGTTGAGACAATGATTCATGTATTTATTATACAGAAAAACTAAGATTGCTTTCTGCAAAACCTCTTCTGTCAATCTAATATACAACATTGTCAATAAGCTTTGTATTTCCTGAAGCATATCATCAGATTATAATACATGGGTTTTAAAAGTATATATCGAAAGGGCAATGAGAATTAGGAGATTTGGTAAATCAGACATAGGAGGACGGACAAGAGGACATGTTTGAACAGAAATAAATTAAACCTCCTCTAAACCCTACACCTAGGTTGGTTTCCTTGTGCTAGAAAACAACAAAACAAGTTCTCGTCAGGATGTCGGATAAGTAAATGAACTCCTCTGTCCTAACCTAAGCTAACCTACTAACTATCCTACCACTATACAAACAAAGGCAAACATATAGATTCTGAGCTCCAGATAAGGACAGGGTTCCTGCCCCCTCAAATACCCCCCTGGGTCAAAACAATGTCCTCATCAGGTCGTCCATAGAGTCTCTAGTTTATCACTTCTCCTGGGATGTAATCTCCCTATCGGTGGAGACTGATGTGTCCAACAAAAACAAAATGAGTTATCTTTAGCCTAATTTGGGCCTCAGACTTGCTCTGCTTGGTTTGCTTGGTTGCGTCTCTTATCCCTTCGTGGGGAAGCCGGATTTATAGCCCTTTGTGGATCTTGGGCTTGCTCAGCTCTATATGTTTGGTTACTCTTTTCACACTGTCCAGGGTACTCGGGTTGTTAGTCCTGTATGTTCTTTGCGCCCCGCCCTCCTCAGTCCAATGTGTGGTTTATTTCACCCCTTCCTTGGGTAGTTTATTTGTTACAGCATATAATAGTAGGGTAATGTTGCGCTAAGTCTTGAATTCATTTCTTAACAAACACAAATAAGTACATTATTTTGTTGTACGTCACTTATTATCCCTTTATTCTTATGCCAACATTAACCAAATGGGGCACTGGCAAATGTTTCACCCACCTAGGTCTTTCTCAAGGCACAAAGCACTACTTAAACTTACCCAATTTCTTCAAATATTAATCCAATTTACATTTTTATTCGAGTTCATAGTACTTCCTATTCCCTCATATGCATTGCTTTGTACATAATTGCTTTCAACATTTACATCAGCACCAGTATATGTCTGGTTATTCATATCAAGATAGTTTTCATTTTTGATTCAAATTTTTCATGTATCTTTTGTTTCTCTTTGGAAAAAGACTTTTCTGTTGGATTTATTTATTTACTTTTGATTATGAACACATTTTGCCAATCATAAATCACAGCCATTTCCTTGCACACTTAGCTCATTTATAGTGTGAGGGCCAGATTAGAATGTTTTAGACATAAGCACAGTTTATAAGTTTAATGACTTGACACAGGCTGATCTTTAGTTTTGGTTTCCTAGGCAGGGAAACCCTCCTTTGGATAGGGAAAGAGAGGTGTTCATCCAACCCATTTCTGTTTAATAAACATGTGTGATAATGAGAAATTGGCAACTTTGTGTCCGCCTCTCATTTCTGACCCCTCATATATGGTGTCAGGAATGGGACCGGATTCATTTGACACAAACTAGGTATCCCACACAAGTTGAACACACATGTGTTCTACGGTTGTTACATCCGGGGAAGAGTGGAACAGTAATGCCTTTTCCACTAAAGGCTGACGTGGGTTCAATTTCCTTATCACCTGTACCTGGAGAGAAATCTAAACATGCAAATAAATTGGGATCTTCAAGAGAGGGTCAAGAGGCCCTTCCTCCTTTACACTCTAACATGGCGGCTGTCTTCCAACAGTTACCCAATCAAGCTATTTTACCAGCTAGAAAAACTGTGGAGGGCAACATTTGCTATCTTTTTTTGTCCCCAAGATTGTCTAGTACTGAGAAATGATAAGATTATCATTTCTTTGCAAAAGAGGATCAATTTTCCCATCGGTTTGTCCCTCTGTTTTCCCCTGTAAAGAAGGGAAGTTAAACATGTTTCCTCTTTTTTTTCTTGTGAAGAACTGAGGTTTATTTGTTTTAAATTTGTCTTCAACTGCTATACAAATCAATAGGGGCAAGGCAGTGGGGGATTTAGTGTATGAGGTTTTTTTAAAAAAAAAATATTAAAAGTTGTTTATTAGTTTGATTAACACACTTTTACATCATAATTAAGAAAAAATTGCATTCATTACTAATTTCATTATGCATACTATAAATATAGTCGGTCCTTCATACTTTCATTGAATATAAAAATTAATAAGCATACTTCCAAAGTAGTACTGCAAAACTAGATCATTAGAATGATGGAATATTATTTTGTTTCTTTTCTAATTCCAGCACCAAACTCTCAAGAAATGTGCACAATAAAATTATTGCTTTAAACAAATATCCCCACATAAATTTCTTCCAGCACCATTCTCTTGCTTCTAGGGTCATACCTAGTACATTAGGACCAATAAAAGAGTAGCGTGAAGCTTCAAAATGTACACAGTACATGGATAGGTGTTTTAAAGTAAAATCTACACCATGCAATTTTGTTCATAGAGGTGTGGTCATTCCAGGTCACTGTTTTTAAAGTGTGGAGCTAGTTAAGCTTAAAGTTTAGATATAAATCGCGATAGTCAGTAGCAGGAAATTTGATTAAGTAAGCTCTACGAGGTATTCTAAGGGTAGCAAATTTGGCTGCTTCAGAGTATAGTTTTTTTAAGTGCATATCATTTAATGTGATTAGCCAATCATGCTCGTATAACCGTTTTTTTACATAAGCCGAGCGATGTTCCAAATCTATTGGTTTTAAACCACATTCGTCCAATTTTTTAATCATCCAATTTGAGAAGGCAACCACCGAAGGGGGAATTTGGTTTTTGATCATAATTAAGAATTCCTCATAGTGATTTATGTGGTGGAAACAACATTTTTCCATAACTAGTTAACTGCCGCCAATGATATCTCGCTGATAAAGCCGAAATACCTAGCTCCTATCGCAGTATGCAATTCGGAAGGGAGTTTGACAATCTCAATGTAGCTTTCCATAGTTGACCTTGAATTTGATTGAGAATTGCATCGATATTACATATACATAAATCAAGTCCATATAATAAAATAGCTTCCACTTTCAACATGTAAAATTGCAAGAGTGGTGCTAAGGAGAACTTGCAATACTTCATGAACACTATCCACATTTGCGTCCCCAAAACCGCTTTTTTAGCATTCAAATTTAGTGCCCAAGTTTCTTTTGAGGAGGAGTCCGTCACATCATAACCCAAGTATCTCATATTTAAGTTAATAGGCATGGCTATCAAATTTATAGACCATTTCATTATAGATATTTTCCTTTTCATGTTTTTTAGTATAAAGATGCTTGATTTTTCCACGTTGCATGTTAAATTATGTTTGTAGAGATATTCAGAAAAAATTACAAGCTTTTTTTGTAAGCCATATGGTGTACGATCGAAGATTAACACATCATCCGCAAATGCAATCCACTGGATCCGCAAATGCTCCATTATTGCTGGATAGGTGATCTCGGATGTCCGTATTTGTTCAATATCTGAGAGGTAGAGGTTAAACAGGGTAGCCGCCAAATTGCAGCCCTGCTTAACCCTCACCTCAGTTTGAATAGGCATTTTTGTTGCACCAGAGTTGTTGACACGGACCAAATATGAAGTCCCTTGATGCAATTTAGCTAGCATAGTAATTAGGTAGTGCGGTATCCCCTTTGTGTCAAGCTTTTCCCAAAGAAGGTTCCTAATCACGCAGTCAAACGCTGCGGATAAATCAACGGATGCCATATATAAGGCACCCGTATTGGGAACTTTCGTTTGGGCAATTAAATGAGCCAAGACGGTTGCATTCAGAGCAGTACCCATTCTGGCACGAAAGCCAATTTGAAATGGTGAAAGAATTGCAAGATGGTTTGTGACATCTTTTAGTTGCTGCAGTATCAAAATAGCAAAGGTCTTCGCACTTGCGTCAATCAAGGCAAAAGGTCGAAAGTTTTCGGGGTTTGTTTTAACGCCTTTCTTATGAATAGGGACTATAACCGATTGTACCCAAGATGCAGGCATGGAAGATGATCCAATGATCTCGTCGAATTGCAGTTTTAGTTCAGGGGCCCATAGTTGGACATTTTCTTTGAGCACACATGGAGGGATGCAATCTGGGCCGGGAGCCTTTGAATTATTTAATTTTCCAAGGGCCCAAATAATATCTTCAAGGGACCAGCCCTTAAATCCCTCTAGTGAATAGTGTTCAAACTTATTCGCAAGTTCAAAGAATCTTTCAGGTAATGCAAATTTTTCTTTGTAAAAACGCATCCATACTTCTGCAGTGATGTTGGAGGATTGTTCACCACTTCGTGAAAAATCATTACCCCTTAGAATGGCCCAAGTGGATTGTCTGTCATTGCAACATAATGATGCCATCATTGCTTGATTTGTTGAGTGATGAAGGTAGATTCTGTAATTTTTTATGTTATTGAGATATTTGTTAGTTACTTTTCTTTTTTTAGATTGAAATTCTAGGTTAGTTAATCCCAATTTGGCTAACTGCACAATCCCCTGTTTTTTTTGTTGCTTTTTTAGAGTTTTAATTCTGGCGGTAAGTAAGTCAACGACTTGCTGCGATTTTTTTTTTTTTTTTTTCTTTTGAGTTAAGTATGACCAGGTATATAAGTGCTGTTTTGATAATGGTTGTATTTTGTAAGGTTGTTAAAGTGCCTTTGGTAGTTGAATCAGTACAATTCATAAAAGTTAGTGCAATCACTTTAATGATCCAATTTAACTTTCTACACAACTTCACATTCCACCTTAGAGATGCACCAGGTCGATCATATATAAGAAGTGTATTGAGTCGATCATGTGCCAAAATTGAGATGGTTAATTGAATTTCTAAGTGTAAAATACAATGATCACTCAATTCAGTCATAACAGTTTCCACACCCGTACAGGTATAAGATATTTCCTCATTTACTGCAATGTAGTCGATGCATGATTTTCTGTTACTTCGAGACCATGTGTAAACATTCTTTTAAAAGAAAGGGAAGCAAAACAATGTTCCAGCGCTCAAAAAAGAGCTGCAATAGAACCCCTCTTTTCCTGGTGGTAGATGTTTGATTTTGTAGTAGAGGTTGTAATTCGGTAAGAGGAGTTTGGAGGCAATTGGAATTAAGATCACCTCCTAAAATTACTTTTACATTGGGCCATTTACATAGGACCTCATCGAACAGAAGATCAAGATCATTGAATAATTTGTTTAAAGCAATGACCAGAGGATTAAAATATGAGATTATTAAAATAAAATCTATATTACATATTCCTAGTTCAATTAGAATAACAATATAGGAATATGTTGAACGAGTCAATAACAAGGTGACTACAAGCCCTGTATTCACCAAAATAGTAATTCCACCTGATGGTCTACCTTTAGACGGTTGAGTAGCAAGGGTAGAATAAGAAGCAAATCCTTTAATTTCAAGTTGATTAACAGCCATTGTTTCCTGGCACAACACTATATCTACAATTTCATGACGGGCATACCTAGTTACCCACATTTTTAAATTTTTTGCGCCACGTGAGTTCCATGATATTACCCTTAGCACTTCTTTGCTACTATGAAGGTTTACTTTTTGTAGCGTCCTTCTGGGACCCCAACAATGCCAATAACCAAGTCCAATCTTGGGAAACGGCAGATATGGCCACCAACTGGGCCAACACTGCGACCTCCAAAGAATACGAAGTAGTAAGTCCTGATGTTTGTGTATTTGTAATCAATGCAGTTGGGGGAGGAGTTTTGTTGAAGATTTTTCCTTCTGCAATCGTTTGAATTTGAATAATCGATAATCCCAACATTTTCAACTCTCTTTTGTGATTCCATATTAATTCAGCAATTATTGGGGATTGCAATTCAAATACATCCTATGATTTTTTATAGATGGGAGAGTAATCCATATGTCACTGGATACCAGTGTTCTGAGTGCGGGAATTTTTTTAAACGTTTGGAGCATAAATGATCGATTTAGGTCTTGATCCCCATTAATTTCCGGGGCACTAATCCATCCTAATATGCTCGACATGGAAGTACAGTGCATGGGATCATCTATTAATTCGATGTTAAGCCGAGGTTTATTATTCATGGGCTCACATTCAGAATTAATCATGGGGTCCGCATTTTGGGTTGGATGAGTTGTGTTGTTTAAAGGAGGAGTAGGGACCATAATGCGCTTTGGAGTCTCCTTCTTTTCAATAAACAGCAAATTTCATCTTTTGTGGTGAATTGGGTCGTTGCTCATAATTCTGCGGAGAATTAGTTTTGCGCTCTGGATCTAAAGCTGGTTGCAGTGAGGGGGTTTCCTCTTGCACCTTAGGTGCCAGTTTCCCCAAGGCCCAGGCAGACTTCCTGTTCTAAGTTCGGCCTTTCAGTGTTTTTTTTAATTAGGAATTGGTTTATAAAAAGCAGAGAGCAGAGATTGTTGGGAGGACAACGAGGCTGAGAATTCTTTTTGTTTATCAATAATAGATTTCTCTACAGCAGACATATGCTTTTTTTCCTTAACGCCAGCCAAATTTGACTGGAGCTGTAGAGCAAGTCGACTTTCAAATGAAAGCACCTCAACATTAATCCCCAAATCATTATTAAATTGAGAACGAGGGATATTTTTATTTGCCATAGTTGGTGCTGAGTTGCCATTAGATTTTGAATCGGGATTAATATTTAGTATTTGAGTTTGTTTTTTTCTTTTTCTTGTGTTTCTGATAACTTTGCGTTCCGTAAATTCAATCTATTCAGTGCACGCGTATGTAATATTTTTTGCTTACGTGATATAAAATGTTTTTGTCCACCTAGATCAGAGGGTCCTTCTAGTTGTGGGGGATCCAACTTTGCGACTGCCTTCTTACTCTCGTCATTGATTATTGCATCAGTTCAGATGGACTGTCAGGAGTATCAGTAACCGAGTTAGTCTGAGGGAGCTCTTTGTTCAATTCTTTGGAAGGAACTTCCAAATCATTTGGCAGGTTAAAGAATAGAAGCTGATAAATTTGCTATGCGTGGTAAGATACCATTTGGCACA
The DNA here is from genome assembly GCF_040938575.1 of Ambystoma mexicanum. Classification (NCBI taxonomy): domain Eukaryota; kingdom Metazoa; phylum Chordata; class Amphibia; order Caudata; family Ambystomatidae; genus Ambystoma; species Ambystoma mexicanum. The sequence goes on along the minus strand of NC_090922.1, from coordinate 37,644,165 downwards.
ACTGCGCCTGAGTATAGATTTGAATGTGTTCCAAATTATTAGGTGCATTAACAGTCTGAGCGAAAGTCGAGGCGAATCCAAAAGTTGGAAAACCCACACTCTTTTTTTGCACACCCTCGATCTCAATTGATTCACCCTCTGTTTGTGATGCAGTAGTCAAACTGGGAATCACAGGCACATTTGGAGAAAGACAGCCTTTCTGACTCTTGTAATTTTTGGCAAAAATATACCCCTCGATTTTGTTGAGCTTAGAGGACATTTCGTTAAGTGCTGATTTGATGTCACAGAGTTCATAATGGGTATAGTCATGATCTTTGTCGAGGAGATTGAGAATCCTTGACATTACAGGGTATGATGCTTCAAATATTTGTAGGTCCTCCACTAGTGAAGTTGGCTTGGATTGAAAATCCAGATTAGTCTCAACATTCATCGGTCTTGGGTGAGTAAAGGTTTGGGATTCAGGAGATGAACACTACACCCTCTTTTGTTTGTGCAGATTCTTCGTTATAGGAATCTAGATTCATGTGTTTATTAGGTGACTTTTCGAGATCAGCAAAGGGTGCAACAGGTTCTAATAGTGGTATGCGTGGAACGTCACAGTGCAGATGCACTTTGTTTGTCGATCGGACGAACTATAACAGGCGTTGACGGGTCATCAGAGAGGATTACACATTTTTTCAGATCCATTAGCACTGCTAATCGATATGTCAGAGGGTGGCCCTAAATTGGCGTCTTCAATGGTGCCTAAATCATGATTAATCTCAGGTTCGGGCACACTTAGAAAACTTTTCCTTGTATTGTAAGCTACTGCGTGACTTGGGTGAGAGACTTCGCTTGTGATCGGTGTTTTCATATGATCATGGGCCATACCCTTTGAAGCCCTGTACATTGAGTTAAGTTTCGCCATTGTGGCTTCAATATTACGTTTTTTTGGCATCATTGTGGTTTCAATATGGCCACTGCGTAACCGTATAGACATATTAATTTAAGCAAAGCGTGAAGGGTTCGATTTTATGTTTTAAAGTTTTAACACGGCACTATTAGCATATATATGCGACCAAGCACATCACAATTGGAGCAATTGCTAAACCACAATTGTTTTTAAATAACTCACCTCAGGACAGGAAAATACCAAGCAAGTAATTCCCCTTATGCCCTTTACCCGCCACCCGAACAGCCCAACAGCCGGTACTTCGGCGGTACTTATGGTGCGCGCGCGCTAGTGCGCGCACACTATAACAATAAGGGATTCTGGGAGAATGGGTGGGATCTACTCCGGACCAAACAATGAAGCGGGCTGTAGAAGGGAAAATAAACAAGGCGTAAGAAAACGCTACCAAAGGGATGAGTGATTAAACTAAGGGTTGTGAATCCTTGACTCAAAGATAGTGTTCAGGAAGTAATTACTTGGTTATTCAACACAGTCCACAAGAGCGTGTTTCCAGGAAGGCAGTCACTTCTCCTAATGCATGGCAGTGTTCAGAGCATCAAAGTCCATCAGATGCGAGTCACAGAAGCATAGAAAACAGCCCAACAGCCGGTACTTCGGCGGTACTTCTGGTATGCGTATAAGGTTTTATGGGAACCATCCACCAAAGAAAAGCACAAAGAATACTGGTAACATGATGCCCCAGAAAAATGTGCTTATCCGTTGATAAAAGAGATAGATTGTAAAATGGCATCCTCAGTCAAAATGAAAGCAGTGCTGGATTGGACCATGCTGGAGGATGTCAAGAGAATAGACACATCCATGCAGAAGTTTGTAAACACGAGAATCACATACAGGTGTGGCAAGAAGGAAGGAGAGACACAGCAGGCACCTTTCGAGGACCATCTGAGTACCAGGAACAGCAGAGGAGCTCCTGGAGATACTGCTGTGCCGGAAAGCAGCATTCTCCAGTCCAGGCCACCGCGAGAAGCCAGCGGGAGAGTGCAGTGCTGAAAGGAATGCAGGAAGACGGTCTGCAGTGTGCTAGAGGCCATCCCAGAGAGGAAGCTTCATCGCAGTGACATGCCACAGGTTGGGACCGCTGCAAAGTACTGGTGAGTCTGCCCAGAGCCACTAGGGACCCTGGGGCATACTGACAGCCATCTATGCAAGTGAATGAATTAAGAACATTTGAATACCGACCAGATAAAGTGCAAAGACAACACTTGAACAAGTCCCTATGTCTCTGAGATGCCAATGTGGGGGAAGTTGGGACACGTATTATCTTAAGCAAGCAAATAGAAATACAGTGAAATAATACAACTGTGGTATAATTGAAGCACAGTTAAATTGTTATGAAGTCCTGGTGAAAGAAGCATACCAGGCAGTTGACATTTGGGGGGAAGATACCTGGCAGAGAAGTACACGGGGGGAAATCTACAGGACCCCAGGAAAGGGTTCCTGGCAGGGGAGTATACCAGGCAATCCACCAGAAGCATCGGAAGTCATAAGACATTGTGACAGGATACCTTGCAGGAGAGTATACCAGGGGATCTAAGGAGTCCATAAAGAAAGCCCTGGCCACCAACTATGCCAAGCATTTTGAAATTGAATATGACCTTTAAAATTATGGAAAAATGCCTGGCAGGAGAGTATACCAGGAGATCTGAAGAACTCAACAAAGGTTTCCTGGCAGGGGAGTATACAAGGAGGTCCACTGTAAAAGGAAATGTACCCATTTTGAAAATCACCTGACATAGATGTATAACAGGGGATATAGGAATCACAAGAAGGAGGTCTTGGTGGGTAGAGCCACCAGGCATTTGAAATTGTGAAGTTGAACAAAGACATTTTGTGATAAGATAGTCAGGGCAGTATACCAGGGAAGTCTGAATAGCTCACGCAAAGATTTCTGAGGAAGAAACACATCAGATAAACCGCCAAAGTACAAGAGAAGTGAAATAATACCTTGTATGGAATTTCTCATCTGAGTAAGAATTCTTGTAACTCCAGTACAAAGAAACTAAAAAGGAGTTGCACGTTATAAGACCCTTTTGTGAATTCAGTAAAGCGAAACCAAAGAAGAGTTAAATGTTGTGTAGTACATTGCTTGCACACGAACTTTCTGAAGCAAATCTAACAAACCAAGGAGATTGTTGTTTGAAAGAGACACTTTTGCCATTCTGTCTAAAGATTCAGGCGAGGGGAACCACCCTTTGGATCCAAAGTTTTCTCTTTGGAAAAATACCTTTCTTTTGTATTTACATATTTGCTTTTGATTAAGAACACTTTTTGCCAATCATAAATCAGAGACATTTACTTGCACCCTTAGTTGTTCATTTCTAGTATGAGGGCCAGCTTAGAATGTTTTGGACACAAGGACAGTTTATACGTTTAATGACTTGACACAGACTGATCTTTAGTTTTAGTTTCCTAGGCAGGGAACTCTCCTTAGAATAGGAATATAGAGGTGTTCATCCAACCCATTTCTGTTTAGTAAATATGTCTACAACTGTGTGTCCACTTCTCATTTCTGACCCGCCACAGACTCCACTAGCCCTGCTTTGCATAAAGAGGCAGAGACAAATCCAAGTCAGAAACCAAGCCATCCACCATAAAGGTGCCCTGTATGTGTTTTCTCTGTTCAACTATCATATAACCAACATACATGGAGTGGTTTTGATTTGATGTGAGGGGAGGTGGGATAGTATACCTACTTGAGCATTCCTTGTCCCCAAAGGGGGGCTTCACCCCCAGTGGGATCCCATGGGATCTTTCTCACCCATGCACTTGCACGTTCTGAATGTCACTGGGCCTAGTAAGGTGATCGTTTTTTTCTCCCCTGTTCCTCTCCCTTGCCTCAACATGCTCTGAAACACTTGTGTACGAGCGCGATACAAATAAAATATCAATCAGTCAATCCCACTTGCCCTGTCCCCTCGGGAGGGTATTGTGTAGCGGACTCACCTCCCTAGTCCCAAAATGGTTGGCTCTTCCTTGGGGAGAAGGCACGAATTCCCTAGATTAGTCATAGTGATTTTTAAAGAAGTACCTCCTCTTATGGTTGATCAGATGGGATGTATACGTTTTATATGCAGTCTTATTTATTTTTATGATTTTATACGAAATGCTGATGTACTGATATTTAATCGAAGGATAAGTGATATTGAAGTTTTCATCCCTTTTAACTGTATGAAGTGTGTATTTGTATTGAACTTTAATGGACATCACCTTTTTCGAATAAAGATGACTGACTGTCTTAATTTGGGAAAATAATCGTGAAGAAACGTATAGTGAATTATCTGCACGTACACCATGTCCTAAGGATATCTTAACCCCTTTCATATGATATTTGAAAAAAAGTAACTGTCGCCTTTGTCGTAATAAATTAATTATAGAGATTGTATGACTTCATAGCATGAATAGGACTAACTTTCTAATCCTTTCCCTTTTAATATTGTTATGTGGGTATCAGTGAGTGTTTTGAGCATGATACATAGTTGAGAAAATAGTAGATCGGTATCTCATGTCAATTGTATATTGTAACAGGGCAGACCTTTTTTTCCTTTTATTCCAGGTTGTCAATGTTGATCCTTGTGGGCTTTCCTCTTCTTTTCTATTCCTAATTGTTATTGCTTGTTTGAAAAATTAATACACCGAAGGGAAAAAAAGTTGTCTCGCTCAGCCAGTTAGTGCAGATCTTCCAAACACTGGGAATCTGACAAGAAAAGAAAGACTTGAGCCCCTGCATTGGAAACAGTTGAAAAGAGGGTGCCAGATGTAATGAAGACGGCCAGTGCGGTACTTAAGCCACCAATAACGATGGCAAAGGAGTTTTTAAAGAAAGGTATTGACTTTGCTCAAAGAGAGGCTCTCGCATCTTCAGCCAATGATGCATATACCATTGGTGATTCAGGTGGGTACTATTCAGAATTCAGAAAAACCTTTCTGGGTTGATTCTCAACTGTATGTCTAGTTTCAGAGATACATGATGATTTGCAGGAGGCACTTGGTTTTAGCAGTTCATCCATGTCTGTTCTGAATGATATAAGGAAGGGATGGTATCAAAGTAAGACAGATTCGAGTGATCACAGTTCAAGGGTGTTTATTAAACAGAAAATGGGGGTGATAAACGCCTAATCTAAACCTAAATCTAGGATGGGAGCAAGCTACCACCATCAAATAATAATAATAATACAGTCCTAGTGGAGTCTAGTCAAATAAAAGGGCCTATACTAAGAAAGGCTATTGCCAATCCTTACCGCTATGCTACAAAAGAGTGTGGAATAATGTTCACAAGAAAATAAAGAAGTGTTCACAAAAGGATAAGTCAGAGTGTTATGGCCAGGGTCTTCCCCACGTTATTAGCACGGGACAAGGCGGGACTCTTGAGCACAGCACACTCCTGGGCTTCTCCGGCACTAGGTTACAGTTTCTTTTCTCAATATCAGGACCTTTTGTGTCCAAGTCTCTTTCCTGCAAAGTCACTTGCTTCATAGGGCCTGATGTATCATAAACAACAAAACAAAAGTTCCTTCTATTTATCTTCACGTCAGGCGATTACTCTTCACTCTTGGATCCCCCTCAGATGGGCTCCTAACCTTCTCTCAACATTAGCCTCCCTTAGTCGGGCTCAGACCAACCTCTTGCTTTGGACATCCCTCAGTCGGGTTCAAATTTGCCATCACAATGTTCATGGGTGTATTACTGCTCACCCTAATTCGCAGGTATCCCTCAGCCGGGTTCACATTTGCCAATTATCACAGTTCACTTAGTTTTCTCACATTTTAATACAGTGCAAAAGAAATTCCTTCTAGACCCCTTAGGTTCTTCCTTTATCCGATTCAGGGTCTCAGCCGCCCGTCAGGCTTTCTCACAGTTCTATCATCATAATGAATGCGCAGGCATCCCTCAGTCAGGCTCACATTTGCCTCCACTACGTGCCAAAGACTGTTTGATTTGACCCTCGTATGACCACCTTGACAGCTTACGCCAGCCTCCCCTAAGGCCTTTTGGTATTTTGTAGTTTGAACACTCTTAGTTCAATACATTCTCCTGGTTCAGGAGAGGGGGGCACCAGCCAGAGACCTTCGAACGAGCACCCACGTAGCGCTGGACCACTTTGTCTCTGGTGCCAATTTCACTCACAAAGTTCACTTGGGTCTCCCTTTGCTGGGCTCGGACCTCTCTTGGGGTTCACAAAGGGTCTCCCTCTTCCAGACTCGGACCATGCTCCCAAGAGCTCCCTCCCAAAAGTACACAAGGGTCTCCCTCTTCTGGGCTCAGACCCCTCTGCCAAGGTTCATGAAGAGTCTCCCTCTGCCAGGCTCGGATCCTCCTCCAAAGCTCACAAGGGTCTCCCTCTGCCGGGCTCGGACCCCTCTTATTACCTCAAAGTTCCCAAAGAAGACTTCCCTCCGCCATGCTCAAGTCTCCTCTCACAATTCACAAAAAGGGTTTTGCAACTTCTAGTCCTAGAATGCACTGTCTGGATTTTGCTCCCACTTCTCAGCTCCGCAAAACGGCATTTTTGGCATTGGGAGCTGCAGGAGCTAAAAGGGGATATTGTTCTGAGGTCAGGGTCTCCTATTCTGACCCTTAGAGACCTGGGTTTCCCTGACTGGCCCAGGGGAGGAGTCTTGCTGTGGGTACCACCAGGCAACCCGAGCTGCCCCTGGACTTGCCTTCTGGAGGTACAGCTCTCTCTACACAGTGCAGTATCCTCTGGAACCACAGAGCCAGTGTCAGGGCGGTTTTCTCCTCCTCCAGGTCTCCCGGGGTCTCTACAGCGCCTCTTGTCTTCCTCCAGCTTCCTGCACCTTCAAGCATCCCCAATACGCTGAGAGTGTGTTCTCCAGCTCTGCCTTTTATACTTCCTGGGAGTAGTGATTGGATTCATGGTTGTGAAGGGAGGCCTGACTTTGCCATTAGTGGGACAGTCTGATCCAGAAAGGGGGGAGTCTAGCTTCCATGTCCATGGTTCTCTGTCAATAATCCTTATCTTCCCAATCTCTCTCCTCCTCGTCCCAGTGGTTTTAGGGAAAAGGAGGGTAGAAGGATTATGTTGTAGTTTGTCTGAAGAATACTGGAAAAACCATGTGGTTTTTCATCAGGGTAAAGGGGGTAACTGTAGTGTTGTGTACACATGGGTTGTTGTAGAGCAGCAGGTGACTTATGCACTTTCCTTCTCCCGGTTCCCCTATGCTTTGCTTCCGGTTTGGTATCTGTTGGAATTGGGAACAGCAGGGGTGGGGGGCAGGGTAACGGTAAGGGTTCTGAAATGGTGTATGGTAACAGAGGGAATGTCCGGTAAGGAGGTGTTAATCCATTGTCGCTCACAGTGAGTTGTCCGTGAGAAAGTGTTTGTGTCTGAAAAGGGGGGGGGGTTTCTATATACCCTACTGGGTAGGATGGGGAAAAGATGTCATATGGTCATATGGTAAGGTATACCGCGTCTCACCTGGGGTATTCCCTCAAGCATAACCCCGGGTTCCCCTACCCAGATGATCCTCCCTCGCTCGTCCACCCCCAGGGTTGGGATCTTAGAGTGCCAGCCCTTCTCTGGCCACTTGAATAAGGAATTATTGGGGTCTATTTGGGAGAATACCCTCAGGTTTCTCACAGTGAACAAGTACAAACTGCATGCAGTCTCAGCGAAAGTTTCTTTTTTACATAACTTTGAAATAAAGGGTAGAAAACACTTTGAATGTGAAGTAACTGAATGTATAAGTGGTGAAATAGGAGTTCACTAATGTGCTGAGAAAGGCCTATGGATGATTACGCTTTTCTGCCCTTTTCAGATGCGTGTATAGACCCAATTTTGGAATAATTGGAGTAGCTGGCTACAGTGGTACTCTGGAATAGATTTAAGAAGAGGCAGGCAACTGAGAGGGGATTCGCCATACGTGCCTGGACATCCAGTGTCTCATTCAGTAGTCCATGTTGTCAATTAACGTAATTGGCCAAATGTCTTTCTGTCATTGCATCTGCATTGTTAATTAAGAGGATTCATTCAATGGCAAAAAAGCACTTGCCTCTGGACCTTTGTTCACAGTGCCAGTACATTTGGTGAATTATTTGGCTAGATAGGGCCTATGAGACAGGTTGTGATGAATGGTTTGGAATCATCAAACATATAATAGAAAGGGTTTGAACACAGTGGGTGCTCTGTCATGTAGGGGGCTTTTAGACCCTTTTCTGTCCTTGATATGCAAAGCAAGGTCTTTAACATTTCTAAAGAATGCTGTGTCTTGCCACCAAACAATTGATCCCATTGAAAAGGCAAATTCTACTGGATTGTGTCCTCCCGTCTTTGATATACCGATATCCTGCTTGCAGACGGACATTTTTTTACAGCAGTGGTGCTGCACAGCATCTAGTCGATGTCCCTCAACGGTTTCCATTCCCTTTAAATAGCACGTACTGCGCCTGTTGCCTCAGTTCCATTTTTCTGAATGCACAGCACACTCTCAGGACAGGTTGACTAGCCTCAGCGATTATACATATATGCATTTCTTTTTGAATCTTTGATAATGTCTTCTCCGAAGACCAGCTTTAAGAGATATGCGGACTGTTACTCGAAGATGTCGATCACGGATGCGCACAGAATATGTTGTACAGAGGACAAATCTCCAGAAAGGTCCAAAAAAACGCTCACTCCAAATGTTCGAGGTCTAGGAGCGATTTGTGTCATTCTCCAGCATGGGGTCTGACATGGATTCACAGGCTCATGAATATTCCCCGTCGTCAGGCTGGGAATCCTCGGTAAAGAAAAGATCAGTTTTGTTTCTGAACTGTCTTTCTACTAGTAACCAATCACTGATCTCTGGGTCATACTGCCCCCAACCAATGACTGCCCTCTACCTAAGCCCCTCCTCTGGCAGTCATCTTCAGATTTTTACTGCACGTTCAAGTTTTGGGAGTCCTCGTGCTTAGCTCTTGAGATTTTACTGTCTGTTGCGTTTTTCCAAAGAGTTTACTCTTTATTTTTCAGTCAAATCGAGCCTCAAGCTCCACCGTTTCATCTTCCGATCAACGGGGACCCATTTCGGAAATGTCTACGTGCCTCAAGGGCGATTTTTCTTTGAAGTTAACTTCTTGGAGGCTTCCAGAAGACCTTTGAGGCCTACGCCACGTGGACATGACCCAGGACAAAGGAGACTCGACAACCACTGGATCCAAGCTGTTTAGGATCTGCCCAGGATTTGGACTACAGAATGTCTTCAAGGAGGATGAACACTCCCAGTGTCTCTACTGCCTTCACGCCGACAAGTCGCACGTGGAGGAGGACTATGCGTTCTGCAAGAACATGTCCACCCGGACTGTGAAGGATCGTCGTACATGACTTGCTAACTGGCTTGAGGCGAAGAGCACAGCAGCAGGTGAGAAGAAGAAGTCAGAGTGGTCTTCTAAGACCTTTGAGGGTGCTCCGGCGATGGGGGCCCAACAGAAGGCAAAGCACTGCGAGTCCGCGGGCACTGGGAGCGCTGTTGGTTCGGGCTCCTCGGCTGCCAGGCAGAGCGTGATGTCACCGACGCCGTCAACCACGAGCCAACGCTCCGGCTCGGTGAAAAGGAATTCGGACAACCTGGGTAATCTTCGGGAGAAGCCCCGGCAGGCCCCGACGGAGAAAGCCAAGGGGGAGCGAGGGGGTGACCACGGTGAAGGCCTCAGACGCACCCAAGGTCATGGAGGCCATGATTCACCCGGCTAAGGCCTCGAGTGAGGGAGTCGTGGCAGCCCCGGCCAAGCCTAGGGAGGCGACCCCAGTGGAGACGACTTCCAAGCCTAGAGTTTCCCTGCCGTCCCAAAGGGAATCGTCTTTCCAGCCTATCGAAAGGACCCCCGTGAAACCCGGGATGAGAAAGGGGGAGGCAGATAGCCCTAACAGACTCAGATACCTCTTCTGAGGATGAGCTGGCTATCAAAGCAACCCTCGACAAGAAGTTTTAGGAGAAGGCCCACGGGAAGGATCCCAACAAGGCTGACTTGGAGAGCGAGGGAGCCGACGAAGAATGGCAGGCCGACGAGGAACCGGACACCACGCCACTGCCGGCGCTCCCGTCGCAACCGCCGATGGACAGGCCCGATGGACAGGCAGGATGACATTTTGCTGCCACTGCAAACCCTGTGCACCGAGCTACCCTTGCCTCCGGTGGATGATCCAGCGGAGCCTGGACTGTCGGGGAGTCCTGCACCCAAGCGGAGGAGAGTCCACCCTCTTCCACCCTTCCAGCCTTCACCTCCATCCCCCACAGAGGGATGAGACGGAGATGGCGACGATGGAGACGGACGACAGCAGTGACGACGGAACGGATCTCCATCACCCCCTGCCCAGGCTTCCCCGCCCGACGAAATTGGCTCCTTCCATGCCATGATCGCCAGGGCATCAGAGCTTTTCCAGCTATGCCCTGAGGAGCAGAAGAAGGAGGGGTTCCTCTACCAACGACGGGAGGCTAAGAGGAAGACCGTTCTCTCAGTACCTTTACTGGACGACATCTGGGACGAGGGACTGTCCCTTCAGAGGAACCCATCCACGGCCCCTGCGAAGAGGGAACAGTACGAGAAGAAGTACCGGGTCCCATACTCCGCTCCTATGTGCCTCAGGGCCCAGCCGTCCCCGGATTCGGTGGTCTCTGTGGCAGCCAAGAAGAAATCGGCAGGGGCGACGGCATCAACTTCCACTTCCCTGCCGGACGGCGAAGGGAAGAAACTGGATGCCATGGGACGACGGGCCATCTCGTCAGCAGCGAGGACCATGAAGGCGGCCAACGCCCTCGTGATCGTGGCCCGCTACGACAGGGAGTTGTGGATTAAGATCGCTTCCCTCCTGAACTACCTCCCAGATGACAAGAGGGCGGAAGCCCTGGAAATCCTGCAGGAAGGCGAGGTGGCGTCGGACCACGCCATCACGGTGGCCACGGACATCGCCGACACCGGTTTTTGCCAGATGGGCAACAGCGTTTGCCTCTACCAGGACGGTTGGCTCAGGGCCACCGACTTCCATCAGGATGTGCAGACCAGGGTACTGGACATGCCCTTCGATGGGAACGACCTATTCGGCAAGGCTGTGGATGAGCCACTGCAGGCCATCAAGGCGGACACCGAGATGGCCCGGGCCTTGGGTTCTCTCCATCAGCGGCGACATCCTTTCGGCCCTCCGTAGGCAAGTCACAAGGTGCCTTCAAAGGATTCAGCGGCAGCTCCTCGTCATACCGTCAAGCAGCCCGCTCGTCATCTCAGGAAGCCTACAGAGGCCGCAACAAGGCCGGTAGACACCGTCGCCAAGGAGCCCAAAGGGGCAAGTCCTCGGCAAAGCAAGACTGAACCGGCCGGAACGTCGGGCCCCCACCCAAGCACCCCGGTGGGAGTCCGGCTGGTGAACTTCGTCGGTGTGTGGAAGTCCATCTCCACCGACCGTTGGGTGCTCGATGCCCTGGCCCGCAGGCACAACCTGGAGTTCCAAAAGAGGTGCCCTCACTTTCCACCAGTGGCCAGGAAGGAAAACCATGTTCCACAGCTTCCTCTGGAGGTACGAGCAATGCTGAAAAAGGGCACGATAGAACTCGTCCCAAAGAGACTCCGGGGCTCCGGAGTATACTCGCGGTACTTCCTCGTCCGAAAGAAGACCGGCGGCTGGCGGCCCATTCTAGACCTCCGCCGCCTCAACAAATTCATAAAATCCCAGAAGTTCCGGATGGTCAACTTTCAGCATGTGCTGGGACAACTGGAGGAAGCCTACTTCCTGTCGTCGCTGGACTTGGAGGATGCCTACTTCCACATCCCCATACACAAAGGACATCGAACGTTTCTGTTCTTCGTGGTCCAAGTGCGGCACTACCAGTTCAAGGCACTGACCTTCGGTTTGAAATCGGCACCAAGGGTCTTCACCAAGTGCCTGTCACAGGTGGCGGTGCGGCTGCACCTGCAGTGGATCCACATCTACCTGGACGATTGGCTCATCCGAGCAAAATCAAGGGAACTCGCCGTCGACCACACATTGAGGACTGTCCACCTGCTCACGCAACTAGGGTTCTCAATAAATTTTGCAAAGTCCTGCTTGGTGATGTCACACGCCCTGTTCCTGGGAGCCAGACTCAATATAATGGCGCGACTGGCATCACCGTCGGAGGAGAGGATCAAGGCCATCCTGGGCAAAGCACAACGGCTGTTGACCACAGAGGTTGCCAGGGTGAGGTCCATCAAGTCCCTGCTCGGCATGATGTTGTCATGCATCTACCTCGTACGGCTGTGCAGGTTGCGGATGCGGCCGCTGCAAGAATTCCTTGACGCCCGTTGGGTACAAGTGACGGGAAACTTCGAAGACAAGATCTCCCTCAACAAGACTTTCCGGCAGGTGATCTGGTGGTGGGGCACCCGTGCGCATCTCGCGGCGGGCATGGACTTCCAGACCCCAGCGCATCAGGAAACAGTGGACACGGATGCCTCCCTGGATGGATGGGGCACGTATACCGGAGATCTCCACGCAAGAGGCCTCTGGCTCCCGAAGGAGAGGTCTCTACACATCAATGTCCTGGAACTCCTCCCGTCCCTCAAGGGTAAAGTGGTACGGGTCTTCACCGACAACACCACCACGATGTTCTACATCCAGAAGCAGGGGGGCACCAGATCCCCAGCTCTATCCCAGGAAGCGCAGGACTTGTGGCACTGGGCCGTTGCCCAGGGGATGTTCCTGGTACCCTTCCACCTGTCCGGAGTAAAGAACACTGTCGCCGACTCGCTGCGCGCATGCCACGAGTGGGCGCTCCGGCAGGACCAAGTGGATCTCCTATTCCGGCGATGGGGCAATCCCCAGATAGACCTGTTCGCGACGGCGAGGAACACCAAGTGCTGGAACTTCGCCAGCAGGTTTCCCCAGCCGGGGAGCATGGGCGATGCATTCTCCTTCCCCTGGGACAGCCAGTTCCTCTATCCGTTCCCACCATTGCCATTGCTTCTGCGACTCATCAGTCAACTCAGACGGTCCCGGCGTCATGATATGATATGATATGGTATTTATAAAGCGCCTGTACACAAGTGTTTCTAGGCGCGACAAGACAGGGCTAGGGAAACAGATGGAGGACAAAAATAACGAGCTTACTAGGCCTTGTGTCATTCAGATCGCGCAAGTGCAGGGAAGTGGGAGGGGAGAAGTGCCAAAGGGGCGAGGGGAGAAGTGCAGGTATCTCAATAAGTGCAGCCAACAGTTGGCTCATAAGTGCAGAGAGAAGGGACTGTAGGTTTGCAGATACAGGCCATAAGTGCTCAGAGAGCCCGGAGGCAGTGCAAGGGCAACTGGACATGCAGGAGCCTGGACCCGTGTTCAGAGGGTAGCCAAGTGGCCAGTGCGTGGAACAGTCAGGACATCAACAGGGGAGAGGAAGAGAGAAAGCAGAAGCGAAAAGGAAGGTCTTGAGTTGCTTCCGGAACCAGAGTTGTTCCGCTCATGTTTGAGAGAGGCAGGGAGGCTGTTCCAGAGGGAGGCCCCAGCCGAAGAGAGAGATCTGCCCCCAGCTCTCTGCTTGGAAAAGTGCCTGACCCTCAGAGAGTTGGAAGTAGATGAGCAGAGAGCTCAAAAAGGGAGATGTTTAGGTAGAGAGAGTCAGAGGTAGTGCGGTCTCAGGCCCCAGAAAGCCTTGTGGACGATGCAAAGGGTCTTGAACTTGATCCTTGCCGCCACACTGAACCAGTGCAGACATTTCAGAGCTGGAGAGATATGATTCCTGGGCTTGAGGCCAAGGACAAGTCTTGCAGTCCTATTCTAGATAAGTAGTAGAGGTCGAGAGTGGAGGCGAGCTGATTTAGAAAGTGGCTGTTGCAGTAGTCCAGCATAGAGAGAACCAGAGCTCTGGCGACAGTGAGCTTCTGGGGGAAAGTGAGGAGGAGGTGCAGACTTCTTAGAGACGACAGAGATGTGAGGAGAGAAGGAGAGGGTGGAGTCGAAGATGACAGCAAGGTTCTTTGCCTCACAGGTAGGAGCAGGACTAGGGACCGGAGTGGGTGGCCAGAGAGAGAGAGAGAGGGGAAAGGAGGGAGCTGGTGTTCTGATGAGGAGGATCTCAGTCTTACTGGCATTAAGGCAGAGATCATTGACGGCACACCATTCCTGAATTGCGGCCAGACAGTCTGGCATGAGAGAAGGGGAAGAGGCGGCTGAGGGGAGCCTGAAGGAGAGCTGGGTGTCCTCTGCATAACACTGAAAGTTGGAGCAGAAAGTAGCGATGCGGTGGGCAAGAGGTGCCAGGTAGTGGTTGAAAAGACAGGGAGAAAGGTTAGACCCCTGGGTAACACCACAAGTAGAGAGAGAGAGAGATGGAAGAGAGGAAAGACCCCATTTGGACCTGAGAGGGTTGGTCAGTGAGAAAGGAGGTGAGTCAGTCCAGGGCCTGATCAGTGATACCCAGGATATCACAGAGCGAATTGAGCAGGATGGCATGGTTGACTTTATCAAAAGCAGAATAAAGATTGAGGTGAATGAGGACAGAAGGTAGGTCAGAGTCAAGGTAAGAGAGGAGGTCTTCACGGGTGTTCAGGAGAGCAGTTTCCGTGCTTCTGGCAGCTCTGAAGCCAGACTTGTGGTTGTGGAGACAACCAACAGATTCTCAGTGGGTTACCTTGCAGCGTTATCCATCTTTAAACGCATGCCAGAGCAAGGCTCTTACTTTAAGATGACAACTGTCATTCAATTCACTGGTTGCCTTTCCGGTTCCGTCTTGGGATTTGAATCTGGTATTAGCATTTTTAATGGGAGCGCCATTTGAACCTCTCCATTCTCGTCCACTCAGGTTAACTATGAAGACCATCTTTTTGGTAGCCATCCCCTCTACTTGCAAACTGAGTGAGCTACAAGCTCTGTCATGTAAACTGCCTTTTACAATTTCTCCAAGGAGAAGGTTGTCTTGAGGGGTCGTCCCTCCTTCCTCCCCTGGTGGTGTCCAAATTCCATCTGACACAGACACTACCTTTGTCAGCATTCTATCCACCTCCTTATCTTTCTAAGGAAGGAGAGAGGTTACATAGGATAGACCCCAAAAGAGTGCTTAGCTTTTATTATATTCTAGGATGGCAAATGTCAGGCAAACTGACCAACTTTTTAAAATTGGTTACACTGGGCACAGGCTAGGCCAGGCCGTGACTAAACAAACTTGTTGGTTCATTCTGTGCATTTCAGAATGTTACTCTATGGCTGGAAAGGATATTCCTGAAAATGTAAGGGCCCATTCCACCAGAGGAGTAGCAGCCACATTGGCTCTCCAAAGAGGTGCAACTTGGTCCCCACTTTACACTTTTTCAAAACATGACTGTTTGGACACCCTGTTGGGTCAGGATTCTTAGTTGGGAAGAGCAGTTCTGCACAATATAAATCAATAATGAATACATCAGACAAAATCCACTTCGAATGGATTGTGTCCTCCAACGTATTCCTCATCTTAGATGTATTCCATCCAGCTTTAGCTGATTCGGAAATTCTTTCTCTGCAGAGGGCGCCGTGCGTCGATGTCGTCGAGTCGATGGTCCCTCGAAGGCCTCTGTCGAGGGTGACGTCAGCGGGTATACAAGTAGCACGTGCGGTGCTCGTTGGCCTCAGTTCCGTTTTTCCGCAGAACGTGTTGATTGGGAGACTCGGCGCGCCTCGAGTGTTCTGTGAAGCGCAGATTACTGGAAGATATTCGATATGTCCTTGTCGTCGACCCCGACTATGACCCTGCGTTCGGATTCAAAAAGTGTAAATCCTGCAGTTCGAAATTGTCCATCGCGGACCCGCACCGGGAATGTATGTGGTGCCTTGGCGAAGGCCACGACATGGAGGCCTATACGAAGTGTCAGGGAATGACGGGGAAGGCCTTGCGAGAGAGGAAGGAAAAACTGCAGGTAGGTCATAAACCCGACCGAAAAGCCTCTAGCGTTGAGTCGAGGTCCCGTGAGGAGAAATCTCCTCCACGCGAAAGGCATCGGTCTAGGTCCTGAAGCGATTCTCATTGCTCTTAGTCTTCGACGAAAAAGCCCCAAAAAAAGACGCCACTGGTCCCCTTCCACCTCGTCCTCGGATGAATCGCCAAAACGAATGAAATTCCTCACAAAATATTCTTCCTCTGAAGAGTGGGAAGCATTCAGGGTAAAAATGATGAAGGTGTTTGAAAAAGCTAAGCCTCGGTCCGCGCCTTCGTTGGAAGCCGGCCGGGAACATTATCGTTCCGACACTCTCGCACCCTCAAGCCCAGGTGATCGGAGGAGGAAGGATCAGGAACCCTCCAGGATGCCGAGCGAAAAAGACTGCTCGAGTCGAGTTGACCGTTCGAGGTCACAGACGCTGTCTGAAACCCGACACACCTCAAAGGGTAAATCTTCGAAGAGCGCCTCAACGCCCTCGAAGCCAGCTCAGTCGACGACCACTATTCCGTCGGCACCATCGACGCCTTTGTCGACGTCGACTCCAAAGCCCTCAGCACCAAATATTCCAAAGGCTCCAACTCAGCCAGAAGCTGTCAAAATAACAGCAAAAGAGAAGGCTGCAAATGCTGTAATGCCTTCAGGTCCACTGATGCACCTCTCCCACCTCTCCCAGAAAAGGTTTTTAAACCTCTTCCAAGGAAAGAATTTTTCAAATCTTTAACTTCAATATTCGAAGAACAGGAGAGATCTGATGAGGAGAATGTTCATTTTGGACTGGAATATGGCACCCCAAATGTCCCAGAATGCCTGATTTCTGAAGAAAGCAGGATGAGGGACCTGGTAGAAACCTTGCATAATGCAAGTGGTATTGATACTTCGCCTGAAACATATTTTGGCAGGCCAGAACCAGGGGAACATGCCAGTCCCTCATACTGTCAACTAATGACAAAGGTGGTCGAATATTTAGGATGGGCTAGACCACCAACTCAATTCGTCCAGGATGATCTGACCGATATATTGGATCATGGTCCCACCGAAGATCCGATTTTACCCTTCCATGTAGTCTTGCAAAATAGGTTGGCCATAAATTGGGAGACTCCGGATTCTATTCCTCTGGTGAATAAATCCCTTACTTCAAAATACCGCCCTTCCAGTAGCGACCCAGGCTATCTGTCTAAACACCCTACCCGTGAGAGTCTGGTGGTCCAGGCAGCCACAGCTTCAAATAAAGTGGCGTACCCTTCTATCCCTCCGGATAGGGACGACAAGCGTGTGGATGGATGGGCGCGTAAGGTATTTTCAGCTGCGAGTACAGCGTTAAAATCAGCCAACTCCACATGTGCCTTGGCAAAATATTCGTACACTCTGGGAGTGCATCGCAAAGGCGGCGGAGCACATACCAGAAGGGGATGAAAGGGAAGGATTCCTAGCCATTGTTAAAGATGGAAAGGAGGCCATGCAGGAATCCCTTCAGTCTGGATTGGACACTGCAGATAGTGTGAGCAGGTCCATGGGCACTAGCACAGTAATGCGCTAATTTGCGTGGTTACGGAAGTCGGGTTTTGCACCAGACGTACAAAACCGTCTTCTGAACATGCCCTTTGACGGGCCTCACCTTTTTGGCAACAAGGCTGACGAGAGCCTTGAGAGGTTGCAGACCTCAAAAGCAGCTGCCAAGTCTTTAGGAGCTGCTATTAGACAACCTCAGCGTTTTCGTGTGTCAGGACAATCTTGGAGGGGGCGATGCTATCGTTACTACTCCTCATATGGAAAGGCGAGAGGAATGGCCAGTCGAAGGGGCCAGAGAAAGGCCACTCGTGGTGGACGCAGAAAACATGCAAAGCCAGCTGCAGCCTCTTTGCCATCAGCGGCCGCAGCAACCGCCACAAAACCACTTTGAGGGCTTGCATCACAAGACACCTATGGGAGGCAGGCTGGCACAGCATCTTCAAGAATGGCAAGCCATTACTTCAGATGTTTGGGCTCTAGAAATAATAGGCCAAGGTTACTGCCTTCCTTTTCTAACGCAACTTCAAAGCAATCCACCAGGGAGACACCCTTTGAAGTTTTGACACCTGCTCCTATAGCAGGAAGTTCTAACCCTGCTGGAGAAAGGTGCTATAGAGCCAGTACCTGTAGCGGAGAGGAACAAGGGATGGTACTCCCCTTACTTTTTGATCCCAAAAAAGGACAGAGGACTGAGACCCATCTTGGACTTAAGAGGCTTGAACAAGCTCCTCAGGAAGGACAGGTTCAAGATGGTTACTCTTTCTCAGATCCTTCAGGCCCTGCAACTTCAGGATTGGTTGGTGTCATTGGACCTCCAGGATGCTTATTTTCATGTGCCAATTAATCTCGAGCACAGAAAATACCTGAGGTTCGTAGTTGGCGACTCACACTATCAGTTTCGAGTCCTGCCATTCGGATTGACCTCCGCCCCGAGGGTCTTCACCAAGTTAATGGTAGTGGTGGCAGCGCACCTCAGGAGAGGGGGGATTCACGTCTACCCCTACCTGGGCGATTGGTTGATCAGGGCACGTTCTGCCGAACAAGCACTGTATCATCTGAAAGTCACCTGCCACTTCCTCCACAGACTGGGCTTCTCCCTCAATTTCAAGAAGTCACAAATTACACCTTCCCAACATCTCCAGTACATAGGGGCTGTATTAGATACATCCTTGGGAAAGAGCTCACCTCCCAAGTCGAGGGCTCAAGACATTCTTCAGATGGTTTCCAAATTCCAAAATGCCCAAAATCTCTGACTTCTTAAGGTTGCTCGGCCTCATGGAATCCTGCATCTTCCTAGTGCCAGAGGCACGCCTGAGGATGAGACCCCTTCAATGGGCTCTAAAGACTCAATGGTCCCAGTTCTCAGGTCAAATGACAGATTTTCTTTAGATTCCAAAAGTTCGGCAGGATCTTCTGTGGTGGACTTGCACAGAGAATATGCTAAAAGGAGAACAGTTTTGGCAACCATGGCCGGAGATTACAGTAGTGACGGACGCCTCCCTCATGGGGTGGGGAGCTCATGCCAACGATCTGACAATCAGTGGTCGTTGGTCTCCTTCGAAGTCCAAACTACACATCAACCTTCTAGAGCTGAGAGCAATCAGACTAGCGCTGAAGGCTTTTCTGCCATCTGTCAGAGGAAAACATTTCCTGATAATGACAGACAACACAGTGGCCATGCATTATCTAAACAAAAGAGGAGGTGTAGGGTCACTACCTCTGTGCAGAGAGGCAATGCGGCTCTGGTATTGGGCAATTCAAGAAGGAATCTCCTTAACGGCAGTTCATCTATCCGGGGAGGAGAAAATGACGGCGGATGCTCTGAGCAGGCAGAGCACGGTGTCCCATGAGTGGGAACTGGCTCAGGAAGTCATTCAAGAGATCTTCGCCCTTTGGGAAACCCCTCAAGTAGACCTGTTTGCAACCGGAATCAACCAGAAGTGTGAAAGGTATTGCCCAGGGAATTTCCCCCGAGAGGAGCCCTTGGGGACGCGTTCGTGGTGGAGTGGATCTTCCCACTATTATACTCGTTCCCTCCGATTCTCGTCATTCCTCAGGTCATCAGGAGATTGAGACGGTTCGGAAACTGCATGATCCTAATTGCCCCGGATTGGGCCAGGAGAACGTGGTACCCGGACCTTCTAGACATGTGCATCTGTCCTCCATTATGTCTTCCTCAGAGAGAGGACCTTCTCTCACAAATGGAGGTCCAGGTTCTCCATCCAGAGGTCAAGATTCTCAACCTTCATGCTTGGTATCGGAAAGGCTGAGATACAAGGATTGGGACCTTCCAGATGACGTCATGGAGGTGTTGCTTTCGGCAAGAAGGCAAGCAACAAAATCTCTATACCGTTGCCGTCTGAACATTTTTTGCAACAGGTGCAGAGAAAAGAATGTTGGTCCTTTTCTATGTTCCAATCCGCAAGTGTTGTCCTTCCTCTTGTCCTTAACCCATAGAGGTCTAAATGTTGAGACCATTAAAGGTTATCTTGCAGTGCTTTCCATTTTCAAGCACTCTTCGGAAGAATGCTCCTATTTCAAAATTCCTTTAGTAGTACAATTCTTAAAAGGACTCACCAATGTGTTTCCTCCTTACCCCTTCCAATTTGGGATCTTAATCTGGTTCTAAAATTCTTAATGTGTGCCCATTGTGAACCCCTGCATACGTACGTGTCCATTAAGATTGCAAACATTGAAAACTGCTTTTCTAGTTGCTTTAACATCTGCAAGAAGAGTGAGCGAATTGCAGGCACTGTCTTCTGGGCCACCCTATACTGTGTTCCATAGGGACAGAGTGGTATTAAGGGTGAAACTCTCATTTCTACCTAAAGTTGTGTCCGATTTTCATTTAAATCAGAAAATTATTCTACCCGCATTGTACCCTCCACCTCATCCTAGTAAGGAGGAGGAAAGATTGCACAGGTTGGACCCGAGAAGAGCTCCAAGCTTTTACATTTCTAGGCTTTCCAAGCTTAGAGTGGATAATCACCTTTTCATTGGCTACACCGGAAGAAAATTGGGTCAATCGGTGTCAAAACAAACCATATCACGTTGGATTGTGCTTTGCATTTCAGAATGCTACCGATTGGTGGGAAAAGACCCACCAGAAGGCTGAAAAGCCCATTCCACCAGAGGCATTGCCTCTTCAACAGCCCTTCAAAGAGGTGTTCCCATAAAATCCATTTGTGAAGCAGCAACTTGGTCATCGCTGCACACTTTTTTCAAAATTCTATAGTCTGGAGGAGCTGACTTTTGGTGTGCTATATTCTGCCATATAATGGTATAAAAAATCTCCTCCCTCCTCCAGAGAATTCTCTATACTGCTTTGGGAGTCTATCTAAGATGAGGAATACGTTGGAGGTAACGTTCATTCGATTGGATGTTCCTCCAACATATTCCTCATCGCCCTCCCATCCTACCCCTCTGTAGATTTTCCGGGTTATTGCCACTTCAACTCTCGCAAGGCTAATACCTGACTCCCGGCACAATCTACACAGTAGAGCAAGAGGGGGAAAAACAGAACTGAGGCCAACGGGCGCCGCGCGTGCTACTTGTATACCCGATGACGTCACCCTCGACGGAGGCCTTCGAGGGACCATCGACTCAACGACATCGATGCACGGTGCCCTCTGCAGAGAAAATATTTCCAAAGCAGCTGAAGCTGGATGGAATACATTTAAGATGAGGAATACGTTGGAGGAACATCCAATCGAAAGAATGTTACCAGTTGGTAAGTAACTTGTTCTTCTCCCACATTCATCTAAGAAACTGTTTTGGGAGTCTATCAAAGATGAGGATTCTTTTGGAGGACACAATCCATTAGAATGTATTTATTGGTTATTTATAAGGCACACTATACAGCTAAATTGTGTTTCAAGGCACATCAAGACAAGCGGGGGGAATAGGGATGAGGAAGAGGGGATAAAAAACAAAAAACTTTCTTAAAAGGTCTTGAAACATTTGGAATGTGCAAGTGCCATGGCATGAGGACGGGGGAGCAGGGGAAGTGCAGGAAGGGAGGGGTGGGGGGGAGTGGGTGAGAAACAAACAAAATGTTCTGACTGGGTCATGAGACGATTGGGAATGTGCAAGTGTTGTACATGAAAAAAAGGTTGAGGAAGGGAGGTGGAGGAAAGAGGTACATAATACAAAGGTATCCGGTCATATTTTCTAATATATATTTTCGAAACACCATTATGTCGAAAACATTTTGCCACATTTTTTTTTTGTTTGATAAGTTAAAAAAAAGTGTTAAAAAACAGGGTTTGTGGGCGAACCCCCACCCCCATTTTAAACATAACATTTTTTTTTTTTTTAAATGAAAAAAAAAGATTTTCTGCAAAATTGCATCGACATAATGGCATTCGAAAATATGCCATTCGAAAATATCACTATAAACCAATACAAAACAAGTGAAACAAGTCAAGAAAGTGCAGGAACAAGTAGGTAAACTGAATGAAGTGGGGACTAGACATGCAATTGTGACAATCGGGTATGGTTGACTATAGCCTGGGAAAAGCCTCACCTCATGGAATGAGGGGCTACATCAGGCACACAGGCAAACAAATGCGACTAAGCAGGTAATAGTGATTGCAGCCTGAATAAGCCTCACCTCATGGAATGAGGGGCTACATCAGGCATTCAGGCAAACAAATGTGACTAAGCAGGTAATAGTGACTGCAGCCTGGAAATGCCTCACCTCATGAAATGAGGGTCTACATCAGGATACAAGCAAGCAAATGTAGCTAGCAAGGCAACGTTAGAATGGGTGGAAGTTTCAGCATGGGAATGCCTTGCATTGGTGCCTTAGGGACAGAGTGCTACATCAGGAAGCGGGTACAAGAAGGTACATAGCAACTATGAAAAAAACAGACAATCAGCTGCGAGAAGTCATTAATCGTGAATGCACACACTGAAAAAGCCTTGCCTCATGGTCAGAGGGGCTACATCAGGCGTGCAGAAAGTGAGCCAAGGTGGGAAGGGTATCAGACTGTAAAACAGCAGCAACAAAGAGTTCAGTGCAGATATTAGATCAAATGACAGGCTATGAAGACTGCTGGACAGCACAAATCTGAGAGAAAGTTAATTTCAGTAAGTGGGAGCAGGGTGATGCTGTGTTCCGCTCACGGCAGATGAGAGAAGGAGGTCAACGGCAAGGAGCGCAGGCAGCACAAGTCTGTTGAAGGCTAGCGGATATGTCTTGGGCCGCGGTCGAAGTGAAGGGATGCAAGTAAGCAGAGGCAAAGCAGCAGTAGAGGGCTGTGGGGGGGGGGGCTAACAGGGCGTGCAACGAAGGTCCAAGGGGAGGTACTGCAATGGGCAAGTGGAGTTAATCAACTCAGGGGATGTGACGATGATGAGTCACTGGGGGTAGAGACAAATTTAAAATTGAGGCTGCAGTGAGCACTGTACCTCGTGAAAAGGTGAGATCGCTGGTGAAAGAAGAGCTGGATCCAATCTAGAAGGTAAAGGGACCACGGGTGCGCCGTCCACGCCCAGACAGGGAACACAGAGGCCCTTAAAGGTGGGCCTTTGAGGGGCCGGCGTCGCCTGCCGGCTCCCAGGCCAGCAATCAAGATGAACGTGCCCTGGCCAATCAGATGGGCAGAGAGCCAGTCTCCTGGCCTCAGATGGAAAGCCCACAGTGAATGTTGCATCCCGGCAGCCATGATGGAAGGGCCCAGCCGGGATGATGAGAATGGAGCCCCTCACGGGCTCAGGCCTTGATGTTGCATCCACATGGCAGTAAAAGAAAGTCTAGACAGGGAACACAACAGCCCTTAAATGGCTTGGAACTTCTGTTGCAGGGTCCCTTTTTTTTGCCCCCTGCTTTCCATGTAATGGAAGCAGGGGACACCCCTGCAACTCCCACTTCTCCATCATTGGATCTTTCATGGATTCACATGCTTAGAATATTCCCCGTCGTCAGGCTGGGAATCCTCGGTAAGTTATATAGACATTTTCCATAGGAAAAAATTCAGACACTTTTGTGTCCTATCCACGTCGTTCTGGGCCGCGCACGCCGGTGCCACTAGGACGTAGGGGTATATATAGCTCCGCCCCTGCGGCTCCCTCAGATTTCAACCGTCTTCCAAAGTGGTGGGATTACCTCGCGTATCTGCTATTTTGTTAGGTTGTTCTTTCTACTTCTGCGACTGTTTGTTCTTCTTAAGAGAATGTCTGGAAAGGCGTTGTTTCGTCTGTGTGCTACGTGTGGCCTTAAGAAGGTGTACGAAGGAGTTGGTCATATGGACTGTATTTACTGCCTTCATCCTCACCACACGGCGGACACTTGTGAAATCTGTCAGGGTTTCTCCCAAAAAACCCTCAAAGATCGAATAAGACGCCTGGTTGATTGGCTCAACGACGGAGCGGGTGCGTACCCGGCATCGGAGGTGGGCTCCACGGCCTCAAAAAGTAAGTCGGAACCCCCGACGAAGAAGGCACGTGCTGCCGAAAAACGAACCTCGGAGTCGGCCGAAAAACGACCCTCGGAAAAACATTCAGAGAAACATTCGAAGGCCTGCTCCTCTTCACACAAGGCGTTGTCTTCTTCCTCCTCATCTAAAAAGGAGAGAAAAGAACCATCTAAATCCTCCTCAGGAGACCATCATAAGTCTACCTTGAGTCGAGAGGCCACGGGCAGCAAGTCGGCCCCAAAAGCGGCCAGGGCCCGGCTCCTCGCTTGGCGACCAGGATCACGACTGCTTCCCTCGCGCCGGAAGATTGTCCTACCCTGCAAGAAGAAGGAGAACTTCAGGGCTCTGACAGTGAGGGAACAGGTTCAGACATCTCACTATCCCCCTCAAGGGACCCAACTTGGGACTCTGAAGTGGAGATGGAAGCTCCGAGAAGTCCGGCACATCCATCGCCTCCTGACGACGTGGGTGCATTCCATGCCATGATGAGTAAGGCGTGTTCGGAGTTTGGCCTAGTTCCTGAAGAGGAGAAAAAGGATTGTTTTCTTTTTGATCATATGGGCAAGAGAAGGAAATCCGTATTCGCCATCCCGATTTTGGATCATGTCTGGCAAGAGGGCCTGAAGACCATGCTGCACCCGTTCTCTGAACTGGCAGTGAAAGGCCGTTTGGAGAAGAAGTTCAAGGCTCCGGAATCGACTCCCAAGTGCCTGACGTCTGAACCTTCACCGGAGTCGGTGGTATTGGCGGCGGCGGCGAGAAAGGCCAGGTCTCAACATAAATGCACGACCCCTCCAGACAACGAGGCCAGGAGACAGGACGCTTTCGGCAAGAAGGTGCTGTCCGTCGGCACGACTACGGTGAAAGCAGCCAACTCCTTGGCGATTATGTCTAGATATGACAGGGAAATGTGGCACCGCCTGGCTCCTACCTTCGATCATTTGCCCGAGGAACATAGAAAGTCTGCAATGTTGCTAGTGCGGGAAGGAGAGGAGGCCTCCAACCATGCTATAAATATTGCTGTCGACCTAGCCGAGTCCGGTTTTAAGCAAATCAATAATGGCGTAGTTCTACGTAGACAAGCCTGGCTCAAGTGCACTACGTTCAGACCGGAAGTGCAATATAAAGTCTTGGATATGCCGTGTGAAGGGGAACAACTGTTCGGTGAAAAAGTTGATGAAGCCTTGAAGGGCATGAAAGAGGATACTGACACGGCATGGTCACTCGGAGCCCTGGAGAGTGGGAGGAATTTTCGTTCCTTTCGTCCTTTCAGAGGGGCCTCTGGTAACTCCCGGTTTGGGGCATCTAGAGACCGAGGTTTCAGCAGACCCTCCTACTCGTCCCAAGGCTACAGGCGTGCGGCCCAATCCTCACGTAGAGGAAGAGATTACCAAACCTCCAGACGACGGAGTGCCTACCCTTCGTCGACGAAAGATAAACAAACCAAGAACCAACAATGACATGCTTCAGGGCATCCTGGGGAGTCGAGTGTCTCGTCATTTCGACGAGTGGGAGCGCATAGCAACAGACCGAGGGGTTTTAGACACGATTCATCTGGGCCACTCTCTACAGTTCAAGGGCAAGCCACCACACATTCCACCGGTGTTCTCGGCCCAGCCCCACCTTCAAGTACTGCTACAGGAGGTGGCGCTTATGCTGCAGAAAGGGGCAATAGAACTGGTCTTGGTGGCAGAAAAAGGACAGGGAGTGTACTCCCGGTACTTTGTCGTCAAGAAACCAAGTGGAAAATGGCGTCCCATTCTGGATCTACGAGCGCTCAACAAACTGCTCAAGGATTTAAAATTCAAAATGCTGACGCTTCAGGAGGTGATCCGATCGATACAACCCGGAGATTATTTGTCGTCACTAGACCTTCAGGACGCATACTTCCATATCCTGATGCGTCGACGGCACAAAAGATTTCTGCGGTTCGTCGTTGGACGAACCCACTATCAGTTCAAGGTCCTGCCGTTTGGCCTAAAACCTATAGCAGCCTGGCTCAGAAAGGAAGGTCACCATGTGTACCCTTATTTAGACGATTGGCTGGTGAGGACTCTGTCTCCAGAAAGGGCACAAGAAAGCCTAGATGCCACCCTGGCCCTCCTGCAACGTTTGGGCTTCGCAGTGAACTTCGACAAGTCCTCGTTAAAGCCTTCAAGGACCTTCGTCTTTTTGGGAGCAGAGTTCCACACACAGTCGGGACTGGTGAAGCCATCCCTCGAAAGGATTCACAAACTGCAACAAAAGGCATCGGAATGCGAGATCGACACCAAAGTGTCAGTACGAAGGTACATGTCCCTGCTGGGGACCCTGCCGTCCTGCATACCCTTGATAAACAACTGTCGCCTCTTCATGAGGCCTCTTCAAGAATTCTTGGCGGATCGATGGACACAGACTCGAGGACGCTGGTCGGACAAGTTGACCATCAACGGCCAACACGTGCAGGCGCTTCAATGGTGGAGAATCTCCATACACCTAACCGAAAGGAATGCCCTTACTGGAGCCTGCGTTCCAGAAGACAGTGGTTACGGATGCTTCTCTAACTGGGTGGGAAGCTCATCTGGACTCCTTGCAGGTTCAGGGTCGTTGGTCATCGGAAGAGTCCTCCCTCCACATCAACCTGCTAGAGTTGAGGGCGGTGCGTTGGGCCCTGAAATCCTTTCTGCCACAGATAAAGGGCTCAGTGGTGAGAATAATGACAGACAACACGACACCCATGTTTTATCTACGGAAGCAGGGAGGAACTCGCTCCAGGAGCCTGTCGACGGAAGCCCAGGAGATCTGGCATTGGGCCCTACAACACGACATACATCTGTTGGCGTTCCACTTACCAGGAGTAAAAAATGTGCAAGCAGACGCTCTCAGCAGAGAGATGAATTGTCTACACGAATGGGAACTGAACAATCAGCAACTGCACCGGATCTTCGCGGAATGGGGTCATCCAGCCCTCGATCTCTTTGCGACAAGAGACAACAAGAAATGCTCCCAGTACGCGAGCAGGTGGCCACAACTAGACTCGCTGGGGGACGCCTTCTCCTTCCCGTGGACGGGCAAGTTTCTGTATGCCTTCCCCCCCATTCCCTCTCATCCGTCGGACTTTGCAATGGATCCACAGATTTCCTTGTCGGGTGATCCTGGTGGCCCCCTATTGGGCCAGACAAGTGTGGTTCCCCGATCTACTTCACCTCTCAGCGGCAGAACCAATGAGGTTCCAGAAGATCCCCAACCTTCTGTCTCAGGAGAAAGGGACCGTTTGGCATCACGACCCGAACAGCCTCAGTCTGACGGCCTGGCTCCTGATTTCGCCAAGTTTGGCGCGTTAGCGATTCCAGCGGATTGCCGTCGTATTTTGTAAGCCGCAAGGGAACCTTCCACGAACGCTTCATACACATACAAATGGAAAAGGTTCTGCATATGGTGCGCAGGTCAACCAGGTCTGGTCCCGCGGGCGATCACACCGGAACAACTCCTACCATACTTGCTGCTCCTGGCAAATAACGGGTTATCTGTTTCATCCATAAAGGTGCATCTAGCTGCCATCTCGAGATTTACTCGGAAGAGACATTCCACTCCACTGTTCAGTGAACGCCTAGTTAAACACTTCCTTAAAGGGTTGTTTAGAACCTTTCCTCCCAAGAAGAAGTTTCCTCCGATCTGGAGTATGAACTTGGTCCTGGCAGCCCTGATGAAACCCCCCCCTTTGAACCAATGTCATCGACATCATTAAAATTCTTATCTTGGAAATTGGCTTTCCTGGTGGCCATTACTTCTGCTCGTCGCCTGTCGGAAATACAAGCTCTAGTGATCGACCCTCCATATTTGAGGTTTTTCAGTAATAAAGTAGTGCTGGCCACTAACCCGCATTTCATACCTAAAGTGCCTTCCGTGTTCCATAAACACGCTGCTATAGTGTTGCCTACATTCTTTCAAACACCGTCTTCAGTAGCAGAGAAGACTCTCCATACATTGGACGTGAAAGGAGCTTTGAAATTTTACCTCCATCGCACTCAAAGCTTCAGAGACACGAAGCTTTGACAACTCTTCGTAGCTTATGGCCCTGCGGCTAGGGGTAAAGCGATTGATTTCAAAACAAGGATGGTGTCTTTGGCCATTTCTTATTGTCATTCCAAGGCCGGAAAGCCGCTAGAAAAGCGTCCAAGGGCCCATTCGACGAGATCTACATCGTCGTCGACGGCTTTGTGGTCCGGAATCCTGCTGGGGGACATCTGCCAGGCGGCTTCCTGGTCGGTACCACACACGTTTACCCGGCATTACTGTCTCGCACAGCAACATGCTGAAGATACGCAGATGGGGCGGGCAGTACTACGTCATCTGTTCCAATAAGGTAAGCCCCAAGTGGGTTGCATCCTTCGGCAACTATGCTTTAAAGTGTCGTGTCTTTTACAGTTAACATGTTATAATGTAATGTGTTGCCATAATAAGTGAGCACTGTGCTTGTTGTGATGTTGGTTTGCATACACACCTCCAATGTTGGGGGATAGGCGCATTACAAATGCCATATCATATCATATCATATCATACTGCTATACAGTCTATTCTAAGCATGTGAATCCATGAAAGATCCAATGCTGGAGAAGGGAATAGTTTCTTACCTGTAACTCCATTTCTCCAGCATTGGTATCTTTCATGGATTCACATGCGCCCGCCGGCCTCCCCTGAGCATGCAAACCAGAGATCCCCCCCTTACTACTTTAGGGGCTGAAATCTGAGGGAACCGCCGGGGCGGAGCTATATATACCCCTACGTCCTAGTGGCGCCGGCGTGCGCGGCCCAGAACGACGTGGATAGGACACAAAAGTGTCTGAATTTTTTCCTATGGAAAATGTCTATATAACTTACCGCGGATTCCCAGCCTGACGACGGGGAATATTGTAAGCATGTGAATCCATGAAAGATACCAATGCTGGAGAAATGGAGTTACAGGTAAGAAACTATTCCCTTCCTATGTTCGGCATTATGGGATTCCATTTTTTTGTCCCAGTCGAATGTGCGGTAAACGTGCATTCAGCATTTATTTTCCGTCATTTTCAGGCAGAGCGTTTTATACAGTACCTTCCAACTTGCTGCTTCAGGAGCCAACCTCCCATCTTAAGATGGACACTTATCGCTTCTGGGTCCAATAAGGCAGAGTAACTACAAACAATTCATAAATTGTCTTCAGGTAATATGAATGTTGTTGTAACTCTTATGTCCCATGAGCCCCTGTATCCATATGATTGTAGTTCTTCTGCTTTTGCCCGTTCCTGATTGTTCTTGTTTCCACACGTTCTCCCTTCTTTTACCATGTGTCCTTGCGCGATCTCTGCTCTGCACATACTCCTTCCAGTTCTGAGTGGACGTCTGCATCTATTCTTTCCATAGCAGGGGCATCCCATTGCCACGCCTCCCTCTCCTCCCACACCCTGTCCCTGTCTGGCCTGCCCCAGTCCGGCCACCCCCCACCCCCCACCTGTACCCCGCAGTGATGCATTACAGGAAATAACAACCAAACACAATTTTAAAGTTGGAAATCTTAATGCCACAGCAGCTTTATTTGCATAAAGTCAAGGAGTTATCTTACAGGTGATCCGTGAATTCACCACACCACAGGTTCTTCTACGCTGTGTGATGCTTCCTAGGTATGCCTCCCTCCTCCCCCACTGTCTGCATCTGGTGGACGCTTCCGGTTGACCCGGCACTTGCTGCCAGCTTCTCTCTACCCATGGCCATTCGATTTGTTGCTTGCATTGCATTTCTTGACACTTCCCCCTTGCTCTAAGGTACCTGTTTCTAACACCCCGACACACTTCCCGGTGTCCTAATATTCCAGTTTCTAGCTTAACAGACACAACCGTTCCGGTGCCCAAATATCACGTAGGTTCCTATACAGACACAACCTTTCCGGTGCCCAAATATCACAGTTATTACCTATACTGACACAACCATTCTAGTGCCCAAATATCACGTTACTACCTATACAGACATCACTTTTGCGATGTCCAGCTTTCCTAGTGCACATTTCTACTCTACTCTGAACTCCCGTCCCCTTTTGGGCTAACTTCTTATCCTATTCCTTCAACCACAACTTCTGCCCCCAAGTATTCCCATATCGCCTTACTGTCCCAGAAGGCTGCGCTTAGCCTTAGGATCCGAACTCCTTGTACCCTCACCCTAGGCCCTCCTCAGAGATCTTGCCCAGGGTACCCCTGCCCGTCAAGTTCCGTAATCCCTAGTCCTTCCCCTCCATCTCTCCGGCTGTCTCCTCCCCTCTCACGATTCATTCTCTTAATCTCGGTCCCCCCCTTTTCCTCCACCTACAGTTCCCTGGGATCCGTTCTCCCCCAAACGCCGGCCCCCTACTGACCTCGATATGTCGTTCTCTCAATTTCCCCCCAAGTACCCCTGTCTCTTAGCCCCCAAACTTGCACTTGCCCCCCCTTCACGTTCTTGGACCTTGTGCCCCCCCCCCCCCCCCGGTTCCCTCTTGTCACCCCTCGAGCCTGTTTTCGACACCCCCCACATCCCCTTCTGTGTATCCTTCCTTCTGTTATCACTTCCCCCCACCGGTTTCTTTGGCAACCCTACCTGTGCCACCATACCTTCATCTTGCTCTCCCCAATCCATTGTGGTTTGTGTGCTATATTTGACAGCACTGCTTCTGCTATAGAGGTTTTCCCCTCTATTCGATAATTTTGGAGAAGAGGGTTCCTCTTCTTGTGTCCACTAACCACCAGCTGTCTATCACCTGGCTCACATAGTGGCTTCCAGAGAGGAGCAGCAACACTTCGGCGCAACTAGAAAACCAGAATACTGTGTCCCGTTAAAACCTGCTCTTGACAGCCCATATGTTCTGATGGTCCATGTGAATGCCATGTACGTACAAGGCCTTTGTCGCTTGACAATCGCCCATGGAGAAACAAGCTTGACTACGCGCGGTTTCTGCCAAGGGTACCATTGCTTTAGTCCCCTTGTTGTAGTTCTGTGTCCTGGTCACCATCATTGGTGATGGCTTGTATTGTAAGGAACTCATAGTGGCAACAGTAAATACAGACACAAGTGATCACAGTTCAAAGGTGTTTATTAAACTGTATAGGTAGGTTGGAAAAGCTCAGTCTAAACCTAAATCTAAGATGGGAGCAAGCTTTGACTATCAAACAATAATAAGGAAGTCCTTGTGGTGTCTTTGTCAAATAAAAGGGCCTATAATAAAAAACCTATTGCCAATCCGTACACTAAATACAAAAAGAAGTGCGGAATAATATACATAAGAAAGAAGGAAGTGTTCAAAATAATAAATCTTCCCCACGTTTTCAGCACGGGACAAGGTAGGATTTTGGAGCACAGCACACGCTTGAGTTTTCCCACCACAAGCTAACCGTTGCGCTCTCAGCAATCATGTCCTTAGGTGATTAAGTCTCTTTTTTAGAAAAAGTCTCTTGCCGCTATGGGTCTGAAGTATTCTAAATAATTTTAAAAAACTTTGCTTCTGCTTGTACGTTGGGTGATGCCTTTCACCCTTGGATTCCCCTCTTCCGGGTGCAGATCCCTAGAAAGTTCCTTAATGATACCAGGACCTCCAATAGCTACGTTTTCTTGCTTTCGAAGGCCTGACAGGTTAAAAGTAAAAGTTTCAACAAAAAGTTCTAGAGTTCTTCTTTGGGATTATTTGGGTGACAGTTCTTCACCCCCGGCTTCCCCATCTTCCGGGCTCAGACCGCTCTCGAATATTAGTTTTACTGTGTCTGCTCTCACTCTGGCATAGCATACATTCACAAGGCTTTCCCTCTTGTATTTTGCTTTGTTGCATTCACAATTCGGTGGGTGTTCGCTTCTCACCCTTGGATCCCCCTCTTCCGGGTTCAGATCCGGCTTAACTGTTTGCCTCCCTCGATCGGGTACACTATGGCTTTCAATGCAATTTTGTTGTTCCTTTGCAGATCTTAATGTCTTACTTCACACTTCACTGTGGACAGCCCTCGGCCGGGTTCACTTTTGTCAACACACTGTATTTCGGGACTTTAGACTTCGACCCCTCTTTAATGGCATCCCTCTTTTGGGTTCACTTTTGCCAGTCCTGTCAATCGTGCCTTACTCATTCAACTCTTACGATGCAGGATTTGTTTCCCTTGGCTTCACAATCATGTGCCGGTCAAAGACTTTCGACTGTCTAGAGGATTTTACAAGACCCCTGTATGACCTCTCTGACATCCTTCTTGCCTTTCCCAAGGCCTTCTGGTTATGGTAGTTTCAACAATCCGGTTAATTGCCAGAGTTTCCTGATTGAGAACCTGCGTGGTGCCAGACTCCTCTGTTGCTGGTTTCCCCCCTTTTTCATCAATCGCTCTTTATGCTTACACAGTTCAATTAGCCGTTTGCTACTTTTTGTTCAACACAGTTCGGTTTCTAATCGACTTTCCCCTGACTCACAGGCTGCGATGAACCGCTTGGCTTTCTTTTTCTTTGGAGTCAAGGTTGGTACCACAGAGACAATTGTCTCCCCCCGGATTGGTTATCAGCGGAGGAGGGTCTTGTGTAACGTTGACATCTGCTGCAACACACGTTGGCTATTGTTCGTGGTCTTACAATTTCTTCTGCAGAGGTTTCACGGGCCTTGGGTGGAAAGGGCAAGGCCACTTCTATCCTTGTCACCCTCTCGGTATGCGCTGTCATTCTCCTCCTCTTGAGCTGCAGTGCTGAGTTAGCTCTCACATAGTGCGGTCTGCCTTGCTCGTATTGTGCTCTTGTGCTCCACCTTTTATCCCTGTGGGGAAGGGAAAGGACCATCAGGAACGTGCGGTTCTGGTCATTTGCCTGACTTTGCCTGACCCTTGGGTTATGACCTGTCAGGTAAACTGTTTTATTAGTCTGTTGTCTTTCGTGGGGTAAGAGTATTCATGCCTGTCTACGGCGTAGGATGGGGAAAAGGTGTTATATGGAATTACAATCTTTGTACAAAGGGATTTGATGAACTCAGAAGGGTGAGATTGATAGGATTTACTAAATAAATCAGAATGACCGGGATTATTATCATGAAATGAGCAGGAGGAATTGTGGGACCGGTAGTGTTTTGTCTGAGCCGAGTGATGGTGTGGGAAATAACAATTAGAAGGACGGGAATAAAAATGACTGGGTGAAATAGAGTTTGGAATCCTGGGGAATTTATGATTTATGTAGAGGTCGTTGGATCTGAGCCTGAGAGATTCAACGGGAGGAAGGGAGGCAGATGTCGTACAGCCCACAAAGGCCTCAGGGATCCCATCCTCCTCTCCTTCTTCCTCAGTATAATGCTGCGTCTCACCTGGGATATTTTCCTGAGCACAACCCTGGGTTCCCCCATCCAGGTGATCCTCTCTCCCTCGTTCTCTCCTAGGGTGGGGGTCTGAAGCATCAGACCTTAGCAGGCTACCTGAATAATGGATTCTCGGGGTTTGTTTGGGAGAATACCCTCAGGTTTCTTACAGTATCCTGCAGGCAATTGCCTGGTCCGACTCTGGTGCTAGTTTGTGTCTCATGGGTTACAGTATCGACTGGTTACTGCTGTGGCAGTGGCAGAGCCTTGGCCTTGCCCCACAAATCGAAGCCATGATTACATAGCTATAGAGCATGTTTAAGTGTTTGTATAGTAGTTTGTCTGGGCTAGCGGGTCTATGGGACACACTCTTTTTTAACTTAAGTTCGTGCATGGTTTAGGGCTTGACATTTCTCTTTGTGGTGAGATGGTTGTTTCCCCAGTCGATAACTACATTATTTTCCACCCTCAGATGTGTGCCTCGCTATCTAGATCTGCCTCTCTTTTGTGTGTACCAGACAGTCTTCCTCCTCTGAACATTTGGGCCTCTCATTGCTCTGCCAGCTATCCCTTATTCAGGGGTGCAAACCCTTTGAAGGGTGCTGTCCCATCTTGCCTTGTGGTCCCTTAGGGCTCAATGCATTGTGTAACTTTCTTAAGGCGTGAAGAGGACAGGGGAGCCATGTAGAAACTCTGCTTACCTCCACCTGGCCCTACATCACAGAACTGATGATGTTACCCATCCTCCAATATTAACCCCAACCCCATCATCCAGCCTCAAACTTGGAATGTAGTCACATGATTCAAACCAAGCAATGTAATAGGTTCCCAGAACAAACGGCCACATAGCAGATGACCAAGTAGGACGCCAAGACCGCATAGTTCAAAGTTATTTTAAAGATTAAGGACTAACTGAAAGTTAATGGGGAACTTCCCAAACAAAGAGAAACTTAATTAGAACAGCAAAACAATCAAAATGGTCTTTGAGCGTGTTCCCTGCCGGCTGTGGGTGCCAGGCCCCTCCGCTTTGGCATCCTTCAAGCTTCTGGATGGTCGCTATTCGGAGTGTTTTTCTTGGTTTTGTTCTTGCTCCTAGGTTGTGTCGTGGAAAATCAACTGCAGACTCTTCAGGTGGATTGGTGAACGTCTTTAACAGCAGTCAGCAAACCCAGCATATGCTCGCCCCTATCTCTTATTTCATGCTATTAAACTTCTTCTGTTCTGCTTGGTCTTTTCTTGTATTGGCTACTGCTCTTCTCTTCTTCTTGGCCTCCCTGCCTTACATCTTCTTCCTCTTCTTCCTCTCCGATCTATTTATAATTTGTTGGTTCGTCTTCTCTTCTCTTTACCGTTTCGCTCCTCTATCACATCTTCTTTAGTGTCTATTTCACTGCTTTCCTTTGAATTACATCTTTGTTACCATTTTCTTTCAATGGTTTTTAAATGTACTCATGACTTGGCTCCTCCTTACCTTTCTTCGATAGTCTCGTTCTATTCTACCTGTCAGACTCTGCGATCACAGAATCTGCTTCTTCTCACTGTCCCTAAACCCCCCTGTGCTTCTTCGTGTCACCGATCTTTTGCTCTCTTAGACCTTAAACACTGAAATTCTCTCTCTCTCTATCTGCTCTTCATCTCTTCATATATATATATTTTTTTAAATTAACTTTTTATTGGCATTTTTTTAAGAGCAATAACACATTCAAACATGAATGAAGGTCCCCCAACCAAACTGGATGGAATATGTGAGCCATTCAACTGCTACTAGGCTCCACATTTTTGCCACCCATTCGTGGTCTGTGGAGAGTCCCTGGCTTTCCATTTGTGTGCCAGTACCAGCACGGCCGCCATCATCATGATGTAGAGCTTGCAATCCGACTTGTATTTGATGGCTTCTAGTGACCCATCCAGTCCAATAATGGCCAGGCCTCTGTTCCCCTTGCACTTAATCCCTATGACTTGCTCAATAGCTTTGAATATGCCCTCCCAGTATTTGCCTATTGTGGGGCATTCCCACCATATGTGGCTCCAGAAGCCCACTGCCCCGCATTCCCTCCAACAAAGCTGTGATGTGCCTGGGTATATCCTGTGTCATTTTGATGGCGTCATGTGCCACTGGTGAATACGTTTAAGCCAGATCTCCCGGATTTGGAGAGATCTTGTTAACTTGGGGATTTGCGCCCAGAGCTTCATCCACTCTGCTCCTCCACCCCACTCCCTGTTTCCTCCTGTCACTTACTTATGTATATCCTATCCGGGGGATCCTCTCCTGCCTTTATGTGCCTATATATTGCTGTAACTAAGTGCTTATCCCCTGAGTCCCTGCTGGCGTACTTTTCAAAGGGAGTTAGTTGGCGGGTGGCTGCTTTTTGCAAGGTGGGGTGGTGCAGCCAGTGTCTCAGTTGGACGTAGGTATACCTTTCTCTTTCGCCTATGGCGAAGTCTGTTTTGCATTGTTCGAACTGTTTCACCTGTCCTTCGCTGAACATGTCTCAGACTACTCTGCATCCCCCCCATTGCCACTCCCCAAATGTAGACGTTTTGTGTCCCGGGGTGAATTGTGGATTGCCAAAAAGTGGTGTGTAAGGTGAGAAGGGTATGTTGTGATGTGCGCTGTTTTCATCGCTTCATCCCACACTCGGGTTGTAACTGAAAGGACGGAGCTACAGTACATTCGGGCCGGCCTGTCCTCCTTGGATTTCCACATTATTCCCTCCAAGTCCTCTCCTGCTACCGCCCTGTCCATGGGTCTCCATATTTTCCCCCGATCATCCCTCTGCCAGTCCCGGACCACTCTCATGTGGGCTTCCCTGTAGTATGCTCTATAGTCTGGCTGTCCCATACCCCCATGCGCCGTAGCTGTTCTCATCAATTTGGCGGCCACTCTCGGTGGTTTATTATTCCATACAAACGTACTGGATGTCTTTTGTAGGGCTCTGAATAGGGATGGAGGAACGCAGACCGGTAGGGCTGCAAAGTAATAGAGGAGCTGAGGCAGTATCAACATTTTTAGAATGTTAATGTGCCCCAGCCATGTTATTGCTAATGGGCCCCAATCAATCATTTTGGACTTTAGTTTCTCTAAGAGGGGTGGATAGTTAGATTGGTCTAGGGATTCTGTTGTTTTGTCCAGTTTTATGCCCAGATAGGAAATGGAGTGCTCAACCCATCTATATGGGGAGGCTGTTTTAAGATTCTCAGGTGGGAGGATGAGATTAAGGATTTCGGTCTTGGCAGCGTTGATTTTGAGGCCCGCTGCCCCCCTGAATTGTGCTAGCTCCCTTTCTATCGCCGGTTGCGTTAGGGTCAGAATCATGTCGTCTGCGAATGCTGCGATCTTGTGGGGTCTCCCCGCGAAAGGGATACCAGCTATGTCTTCATTGGCTCTCACTGCCTCTAGGAAGGGTTCCAAGTGTATTGCGTACAGTATGGGGGACATTGGGCATTGCTGCTTAGTTCCCCATTTCTCAGCTATCGGTTCCGTGATTTGCCCATTAATTGCAAGGCAGAGAATTGGGTATTGGTAGTTGGCGCTTACCCAGGCTAGAAAGTTAGGGCCAAATCCCATTCCATGCATGGTCGCAGAGAGGAATCCCAACTCCACCGGTCAAAGGCCTTTTCGGCGTCCACAGCCATGAGGAGAGCCAGGATTCCTCTCTTGTGGGACTTTTCTATCAGATGGACCAGCCTCCTGACGTTGTCGCCAGTCTGCCATCCTCTAATGAAGCCGGACTGGTCCGGTTGGATTATTTTAAGGATAATGTGGTCAAGTCTTGTCGCTAAGATTTTCGCATTTCTCTTCGAGTCGACGTTTATCAACGCTAAGGGGCGGTAGGAACCGCAGTCCATAGGGTCCTTGTTTTATTTATGTATGAGGATGACTTTCGCCTCCTCCATTGAGTTGGTGATGGACCTGTCTTTGCCTGTTTGGTTGTATGAGGCAGAAAGATGGGGAATGATTCCTTGTGCGTTTTATAGAACTCCACCACATAGCCATCGGGGCCCGGGGATTTGTTAGTGGGTAGCAACTGAATGGCGGCCCCGACTTCGTCTCTGGCTATGTCCTGTTGAAGCGTTTCGCGCTCCTCCTTGGTTATGCTGGGTAGGTCTATTTTGTCCAGGTAATCCTTATGGAGTGCTGGCAAGGCTTATCTGAGCTCTACAGGGTAGTGTAGAACTGGGTGAACTCTCTTTTAATGTCTGCTAGTTCTACCTCCCCCTACTCTTGATTTTCACTATTGTTTTATACTTTTCTTCTCTTCTCAGCATCCTCGCCAGCAGGCGGTCTGCTTTATTTGCTTTAATATAATATTTTTGCCTGAGGTGAAGTAGGTTACGTTCCACCGCCCTCGTGGCCCTATATGCCCATTTGGTAGCCATAGTCTGCCATGTCCCCATTTTCACTATTATCCCCTTCAACTCCTCTTCCAACCGGGTCTCTTCTAGCCTCAGTTCCCTATCCCTTCTTGCTTTAATGGCTATTATTCTCCCTCTCAGGGTTGCTTTGAAGGCGTCCCACCCAATCTGCTGAGCGGTATCCCCAATTTTATTGGCTTCCAAGAAGGCTTCAATTTCTCCTGCCACCTGCCTGACCAGTAGGTCGTCCTTAAAGAGGGGTTACGGGTATCGCCATTTCCATAGACCTGATGGGCACCTCTTCCTTTCTAGCTTGAGAGTTATTGGAGCATAGTCTGATAGTATTATGGCGCCTAGTGTAATGCTCTTGGCCCCTCCCAGCAGCCTACTTGATAGCCAGATGTAGTCGATTCTTGAGTGTGTGCGGTGCGCGTGCGAGTAGAAAGTGAATCCGTCCATGTCCCCTTCTAGCTCCCTCCATGTGTCTACCAGGGACAGATTGCACATTTTATCCTTAAGTTCTGCCGATGGTCTTTCCTGCAGGGCGGCAGCCCCTCTACTCCTACCTTTTGAAGGGGTCCCAAGCCCTGTTGAAGTCCCCAGTTAGTACTATGAGGGATTTCACGAACTGTTCAAGCCTTGTCATAGTTGTTTGTGTGTATTTGTCTTGTCCCCTGTTTGGGGCATAGAGTGTGGCTACTGTGAGGGCCTCTCCCCCCCCGCCCTTCCAACGTCACTACTAGGAATCTACACTGGTCATCCGAGTCCTTTCCTGTGATACTTAAGTCCAGGCCGTCTTTCAGGGCAAGGAGGACTGAATGTGGGTTGCTTGCAGGTTGGCAATGTCGGGCCTTCCCGTCTGATGAATCTCTATAATTCTTTCCTCTTTATTGGGGAGTTCAGGCCATTGACATTCAGGGAGATTATCTTTAGTGTGCTTCCCCCAGCTATGATACCTCAGTCAATACTGCTTTCATTCGGACTTCTCGGGCTATGGATGCACATGCCCCGCCAGTAGTACCCCCCCCTCCCCTCAGGTCTCACTCCTCTGTCTGCTTGGATCCCTCGAACCCCACTTCCCCTCTCGTCCTGATGGGCCGGGTCAACTGGCCTCTAGCCTCCCTCAAATCGAAATCTCGAGAGTTG
Organism: Ambystoma mexicanum; assembly: GCF_040938575.1. Classification (NCBI taxonomy): domain Eukaryota; kingdom Metazoa; phylum Chordata; class Amphibia; order Caudata; family Ambystomatidae; genus Ambystoma; species Ambystoma mexicanum. The sequence goes on along the minus strand of NC_090922.1, from coordinate 37,605,626 downwards.
ATTCTCCAACCACATGTTTGCCCCACATGGGATCCCCCATTTCAAGGTTTGTCCCCCCCCCCCCCCGACCCCACAAGGCCTCTCATAGGTTTTAGATTAGCCTCAAGCACTCTCATTTAGCTTCAGGTGTGCCCTCCCCAGGCTTGCTCTTTGTTTCTGCTATGGTACTGCTTCTGTCTGTGGATTCATTTTTGAGTGGGCTCTGGGGTCTCTTGGACATCCTGATCCTTCTTTGGCGTCGGCCCTCTCATATTTCCTCTCTGGTGATTTCCTCTCCTGGCCTTTTTTGGGCTGCACCGTGGACCATACCCATGGTTTCAGGGCTGCACGGTGAAGGCGGGTGGATCGGATGGGGTTGACGCGTCCTCTTCGAGCCCGAGCAGGGATGCCCCCTGTTCGTAAGTTGTGATTCTTTGGTGTTTCACTTGCCAATCGAAAGTCAAGCCGAATAGGTGGACCCATCTGTAGCAAACATCCTGGGCTCTCAAGCGGGTTAGGACTGGGCCCATTCTCCTCCTTTTGATGAGGGTTGCTTGAGCTAAATCCTGTTACAGTGCTATCTCTAATCCGTTGTAGGTGATCTGCCTCGATTTCCTGGACTTCTCTAATATCAGTTCTTTGACGCTGTAACTGTGCATTGCTGCCAGGACGTCTCTTACTCTTGAGCCAGGCTCTTGTCTTCTGGGGCCCACTCTGAATTCTGTCAAATTGTATTTCCGTGGGTGCTTCGGTATCCAGGAGGTCTGCGAAAATGCCCTTGACTACTTGGCGTAGATCCTGGTCCTGGGTTTCATCCGGGAGGCCTTTGATTCGTATGTTTGAGCGCCTGTACCTGTTCTCCAAGTCCTCCGCTTGAAGTTCCAGATTATATGTGAGCGCCGTCAGCATTTGCAATAGAGCGTCCACCTTCCTTGCGTCTTCAGCCCGGTCCTGGATTGCTCTCTCATTTGTATCTACCTGCTTTTCCAATTTATTGTTGTCTCTCTTAATTTCCTGCAGGCCTTCTGCTAGATCTTCTCTTAGGGCATCCATTTGTTTCTGCCCTGCTGTAGTGATCTTGTCCACTATTTCTGTGAGGTGTTTCAGTGACGAGTAGGTTACTGGACGGTCCTGCTCCTCCTGCTCGCCTGGTTCCGGATCTGCGCTCCAGTCAGTGGTTTGATGCCCCGCTGTGGATTCGGTCTCCTTGGCCCATATTTTTGCTAGTGCGCCTTCCTGGGTCTTACTGGAGTTCCTTAGGGCTGGGACAGATTCCTTTGCCCTGTTTTTTGTCATTTGCTATGTGATTGTGGGTACCCATGGACTGGGTCCCGGCAGATGTGTGGTTGGTAGATAGCGGTGCCCCGTTTCCTGTTGTCTGGACAGGGGCTTCATGCACTACAATGGGCAATATGGTGCTCCGCATGTTGTTCTGCCCTGTTCTGAGGAGTGTCCAGCGTACTGATCGATTGGGGGTGGGCTAATAGGCTCTGCGGGACATACTCTGGGATCTCTTTTATGTGGCTTTAGTGCCGCTACTGCGGCAATCACTGTTACAGGGGGACTCGCCTGCCTCCTCTCCTCGCTCCTGTGGTGGCGTGACGGTCCGCCGCTCTCCAGGGTGTCTCTTTACAGTCACTGGTACAAGTGCCCGTGGGTCCTATTAGGTTTGTCGTTCCTGGGCTGGGAGGACCCAGGGGGCCTCCTTGCTCCTTCGTGTGCTTGTCCCTGGGGGTCTATGTCACAGAGAGACTCCCCTCCTCCTGTTGTCGTCCTCCGCCTGGTGCAGCTGCTGGTGTGCCCCCCTGGATGTCCTAGACGAGTCTGATTGCCGGCCTCGGGCACTCCCCCCCCACCCCTCCCTTACCACCCTTGCGGCTTTGTTCCTTTGCCGAAGGATCCCTTGAGTCCCCTCGGGAAGCAGGGGGCTCCACTCTCGTGGGGGTTGCAACACTGTGACCTACTGTCTATTCTCCTGGAGGCCCATCAGCAGGGAACTCAGGGGGGACGCACTGTGCGTACCTGTGCCTTGCAGCGCTGTGTGTCCTGGGTTGTCTCCCCGCAGAGTGCCACGGACACATTGTGGATAGGGTTCGCTGCAGTTTCTGTGGTCCTTACGGGCTGCTGGTTCTCGGCGTGCCTCTGAGTTGATGGTAGCATCCCAGGAGGGGGTAGAGGCAGTCCGAGGAGCCTCCCGTCCTCACCCCTGCGGGCCCCTCTCCCTCTCCCAGGCTGCAGTGGGGACGACTCCTGGCCCTGGGGGCTGCATTTTGAGATGAAGTTATGGAGGCCAGAGCTCGTAGGCTTAGGTTGGTTGGGCCCGCCTCCTCCGTAATGCTTGACACGGTACCCTTGAGGCCAGTCAAGGGTGGTGCTGACTCGGTCCCGAAACCACCGTTCGGGAGGCTTGTGCTAGTCCTGGAGGGCCTTTTATGACAGTGAGTAGGATGCCTTGGGACACCAGTGCTCCGTGTTCCCCGTGGGTGATGAGGACTCTCCAGTCCTTGCTGTGTCCGCTGGCCGGGGTGCGAGGGAAGGGGATCCCCGCTCATGCTACTTAAAGAGATGTGCGGGCTTCTGCTTGTGGAGGGAAGCAGGATCAGATACCCCTTCGTTGGTCTGGCAGGGTCACGCCGTACTTGTCCTGCGGAATGGTCAGTCCGCTGTACAGGGGCCCTTGGCGGGCAGTGTAGTAGCGCTTTCTTGCGGGTCCTCGGGAGACCGGACACCCATTGCTCAGATGTGGTGGGTCAAATGTCGTAGGGAATCCTCCCTCCAGGTCCTTATGGCTGGTCTCGATAGTGGGTCGGTGACCCTGACTGTAAGCTTCAGTTGCGGGACCGATTCATCTGGAGGCCGGCCCCCATGGGGTCGCGCGCTGGGTCGTTTACCGTCGTGCAGGAGGTTCGCTGTTCCAGTACTTCTGCCTCATTGGGGGTGGGGGCGCTTCCTCGCTCAGGAGGTCCCCGGGCGATCAGGAGACTCTCCGGGGGCTAGTTCCACGAGCCTTGGTGCCTGGGGAGGGCTAGTTGCAAAGTTTGCAGAGTTACGAGGCCTGGTGGGTCGGGAGCGCTGTGGATGTGGTGTTCACTCGAGCGTGGCCATCTTGTAGCCGAATCTCTTCATATTTTTCAATCTAACTTGAAAGCTTATCTTCTCTCCCTTCTTTCTACTTGGTGACTATCTGTTCCTCTCCCCGCCTTCTATTTTTAGTTGTTTTTTGCATTATCGTCTTATGCTTTATTTATTCAATAAAATTAAAATAAATTGATAAAATACACAGAATGACAGCAACCCACCGACAGACATTCGGTGCAGCAACCCCTTCCCCCATGCCCCACTCAAGGCACAGAGCTTTTATACAGGATAACTCACATGTATTTCTGTGGAAAGGGAGGTGCAGACATGGCATGAGATATGATATGATATATTTTATTTATATTGCGCCCATACGTGAAAGTGTTTCAGGGCGCGACGACGTAAGAGAGGGGTACAAGGGAGGACAAAAAACAACGATCTTACTAGGCCCAGTGACATTGAGAACGCGCGAGTGCAGGGGGGAGAGGGATGGGGGAAAAGTGCAAGGGGGACGAGGGGGAGTGGAAAGTGCTGAACACATGATCTGTACAGCAACAGGTAATGCGGCCAGTTGGTGGCAAGTGCAATAATACAGACAAACTGTGTCTAATAAGTGCAGGAAGGGGCCTGTAGGGTTGCAGAGACAGAACCAAGTGCAAGGGTTGCCAGGAGGCAGTGCGGGTATGCAGCTGGGGGGCAGGGATATGGGCCTGAAATCAGAAGGTACCCAGGTGCCCAGTATAGAAACAGACAGAGATCAGCAGGTGAGAGGATGAGAGAAGGCAGAAGCAAAGAGGTGCTTCCAGAACCAAAGGTGGTTCTCCTCAATTTTCAGAGAGGCGGGGAGGCTGTTCCAGAGGGAAGCCCCGCCAAAGAAAGATCGATGAGCAACAATGTTTCAGGTGAATGTGCACAGTCTCAGCATACAAACCTTAGGCAGTGGCTATGAGCTCAGTGAAGACACAATCTAGATGTGAGTGGAAGACATTTTGTGATATTCATTGCTATTCTGCTGTGCAAGCTACTTCTGTGATTCTCGTACGGTTTGCAGCCCGCTGGCCCGCTTAATAAATTACTTCTTCCGTCTACAAAATTTGCCTTTCCTAGGAAGGAGTCTTGCTAAAACCCACTTATACATGCCAAACATTTCAAAGGCGAGAATTATGGAAGCAAGCACTGCTACGTAGTAGGTGGTAATGCCTTTGTGTTTAAGACATGGGGCCTCATTACGACCCAGGCGGTAAGTTACCGCCTGGGCCGTGACTTTACCACCATGGCGTAAACTACGTTTACGCCATGGTGGTTGGCGGACTTACCGCCCCATTCCGACCTTGGCGGGGCGGTAAGTCCCCAATCCCCATTTACCCTTCCCCATTCCCATTTTTGCCCCATAGGGCATAATGGGAGTGGGGAAGGCGTTAATTACGCCACCGTAAATTACGGTGGCGTAATTAACTCCATGGTCCCTTAGCGCCATGGAAAAGCAGGTGTTAAAAGCGCCATGGCGCTAAGGGACCTCGTACTCAGGCGGTAAGGGTCGGCGCTGTTAACGCTGCCGTAAACCCCTTACCGCCTGGGTCGTAATGAGGCCCATGCACATTAGAACATCGGGCTTATTAATGTCAATAAGGTACTGTACTGTTAACATGGCAGTTAGCATAAGCTCAGTCATCATTATAAAGCTAAGGATCAGAGGAGTTCATAAAAAAATTGTAACTACACAGTTTTCCCCCACAGTCCCGTTCACTGCCCCCTCCACACTGCACTACTTTCCTGTGATGTCACAACTAGTTATGTCTCATGCCAGGATTCGGACTGCCTAATACTTCCCTCTGACAACTGTGGGATTGAAATGCTGTAACCGCTGGACTCCCCGATTCATCAAATGCCCCTTTTAAGTTTTCAAATACTTTCCCTGATGTTGTGAACAACGTTTTAGCAATGTTCCTTTACTATGCATGCTAGCACTGTCTGGTAAAGATAATATGTACCTTTAAAGGGAAAGGAAGCTTTTTCAATACTGGAGCTAGATGTTTGTTTAAAGGGCGCCGCACAGTCTCTCAGTTTCTGTGGGTGCTTTCACATTATCCTGCAGGTTCATCCAAGAGTTTGATTAGGGTTTAATCTTTTATTGGATGTATGACCTGATGGGTTTGTGTGTGGTACAGGGGCTGCGATGAATCCAATGGAGTCATCATGGATTCCCCGGCAGTGACCTCCTCCTAGGTGGCTAGGTGAGGCAGACGCTACCTGACCCTGCGGGCGGCTTTATGAGGCATGAACATATAGGATGAGACAATTACCGGGGAGATTTGTCATGACTGCATTGGACGAGATGCGGTATCGCCCCCTTTCCCATGAAGAAGACCCTAATGGCCTATTGCAAGCTGCATGTTACCACCTGTAGAGGAAGTAAAGAAATCCCTGCTTCATGTTTTTCTGGTCAAAGGCCCGCCTATGACATAAACACACACAGCTACAACTTGACACCTTTTGTTTCTGAGGTACCTTTATGTAAGAACATTGAAAAGGACTATTTTAATACCATATGTCCAATGACACCTATGGGCTTCATCTCCCAGATGAAGGAGTTTGAACAAGGAGACGAGTAAAACATGCAGGGCCTCATTAGGACCCAGGCGGTAAGGGGTTTACGGCGGCGTAAACAGCGCCGACCCTTACCGCCTGATTCCGAGGTCCCTTAGCGCCATGGAGGTTTTAACACCTGCTTTTAGCAGGTGTTAAAATCCATGGCGCTAAGGGACCTTGTTGTTAATTACGCCACCGTAATTTACGGTGGCGTAATTAACGCCTTCCCCACTCCCATTATGCCCTATGGGGCAACAATGGGAATGGGGAAGGGTAAATGGGTTAATGGGGACTTACCGCCCCACTCACCTCGGAATGGGGCGGTAAGTCCGCCAACCACCATGGCGTAAACGTAGTTTACGCCATGGTGGTAAAGGTACGACCCAGGCAGTAATTTACCGCCTGGGTCGTAATGAGGCCCGCAGTCTAGTTGTTTTTCCAGATGACCTGTGTGTGGGACATTAAAATATAGGAAGTGTATTACTCGAGAACGCAGTGCAGGAGACAATGTTGGCTCTTGTGTGGAGGCTCAGGAATGTGAAGATCACGTACCGCTGTGGCAGAGCAAAGAAGGCCACCAAGTCAGAAGGGGAACACTGTGCGAGATACACAAGTGCTGTGGAGATGTTAGGAGCCACAACAGAGGTTCTGGGCTCTCGGCCGATCGCAGAAGCAGCATTCTCCATTCCGGGACCTGAATGGAAGCAGGTGTGTGACTGCAAAGCCGCAAAGGAAGCCGGAAAGACGGCCACACACTCAAGTGTGGAAAGCGGTGAAAGCTTCACGCCACAGAAAACCGAACTGAAGATGCTGGAGAGATCCAGTGAGTCTACCCGAAGCCCGTGGGGACCCCGGGGCGTACCAGCAATAGCGCTGATGACAATTTGCATGTGATACTATTGTTAAAAGTCCAAGAAAATGATTTGAATACATAAAAGGCAAAGTACAATCCCTCATGAGCTATGGAGGCATGAAATGCAATTGTGGGGCAAAAGTTGAACAAACCTTAATGCAAACATACATACCAAGTCAAGAGAAACATATACGATATTGGTGATACAGAGAAACTGTGAATTTCATAAGACGTCCTGGCAAGGCAAAACACCAGGCATTTGAAACGCATAACATATCCTGACAAGGCAAGACCCCGGGTAATTGAAAGCATAAGAAGTCGTGGCAGGGGAGTATACCAGGCAAGTGAAAGCTTCAAGTGAAGTCCTGGCAAGAGAGTACACCAGGCAGTTGGAATTGCATAAAGAGTCCTGGCAGGGGAGTATACCAGGCAATTTGCAAAGATTCCAGGAATACGAAAGAAGGACCATGTTTTCTAAACCAAGGAGAAATTGATGTGAAAGAAAGACAGTGTTTTCTAAACCACAGAGAAGTTGGTGTGAAAGAACCAAGGGGAAATAGGTGTTAAAGAAAGACTGGTACAGCATTTGTTGTCTAAACAGTAACCTTGTGCATCAAGGAGAGCCACAAGGGAAATGTTAGTAAAAGAAACATTTGCCATCCTTCTTAAGAATCCAGGGGAAGGGGTCTACCCTCTGGATCCAAGGACTTTTACCTTGGACAACATTTTTGTTGGAGCAATTCCTGTTCTCAGTTGTGAACACTTTTTTTGCCAATATCAAGTTGAAGACATTTCCTTGCACATTTGAATTGTTTTGTTTTGTATTGTCAGGGTCAGGATAGGATGTTTTGAACACAAGGACGACTTTTCAGGTATTGACATCCTGAGATGGACAGATCCTTAGTTTTGGTTTTAGGTAGGGAATTCCTCTTTAGCATAGGGTCAGAGAGGTATTTTCCCAAACCATTTTCTTTAATAAATGTCTTTGAGTGAAATTATGACAATCTTGTGTACGGCTCTCATTTCTGACCCCACACAGAGCTTAATCATGGTTGACCCACCTTGGGTAGAGGCAATGGCTATAGTGTGACTATCCAATGCCAAGCAGATCAGACAGTGGGAGAGCGACCTGGGGGTCCTCCCTATTCCACCACTGGGTCCTTCACCCACTGGGTCTGGGTGGCACCATGCCCCCAACACGACTCTCCCACCTGTCCGCAGAGCCAGGCAGGGGACTTTGTCACAACTGCCATACTGAGTAAGTTTTGTGATACTCAAAGAAGAAAGTGCAGAACCATTTTAAATAAATGGACGAAGTAGGAAAGTTCTTAATGGTGACAAAGGCCCACATCCTGGGATTCCTGTTACAGTGGGATTGACTTTGTCTCTTGACATGCAAGATGAATCTTTTCTATTGGATTATTTCCTCCCACAGAATCCTCATCTATGATAATCCTATCCCCAGCAGTGCTGATCTCGTAAACCTATCCGTCACCAGGGAGGGCATCTTGGCTCTGCATCGGCTCCGTCCGATGTCTCCAAATGCCTTGCACCGGACGTGACATTGAGGCCAGTAAATATTGAGGTGCCCCATGAACCCAGTTCATGTTTTCTGTGCACTCTGTTCGCTGATGGGAACATGTTCACTTACTAAATTATCTATGACATGCTGACTCCTTCAAAGGCCTTGGGATTCCAGCCGTGTGCAAATTGCAGCCGACAGATGTCTGTTTTGGCTCCACACTGGATCTGTCTTTATTGGTTGGGCGAGTGTCACGACACCCGGGATTGCAGGTGGTGCCTATCCATGTACCCGAAGTCCCTCTGGGAAAGAGTAACAAAGCTCTTCTCCTTCATCCACAAGGTGAAGATTGTGGACCGCTGCCTCGTTTGAGGTCGCACAATGAGAAGCATTGTCCCAAAAAAACGTCTGCGCAAACAGGATGAAAAGGACAAGAAGCCGCACCGGAAGAGATCCCGCTCCCTGAGTGGTTCCTCTTGCTGTCACACTTCATCCTCTAAGAAGAGGAGCCACTGCTCCAGGGAGTCCCCGAAACAGCAGGTGCAAGTCCCTTTTCCCAGCCAGTCCTCCACTAAAGAGGAAAGGGTGGCATTTTGCCTGAAGATGATGCACATATTTGCTACGGCACTGACAGCTTCACAAGGACAATTTCAAGATGGTAACCCTAGCCCAAATACTGCAGGACCACAACCTACAGGATTCGTTGGTCTCACTGGACCTTCAGGATGCCTACTTCGTGTGTCTCCAATGAATTAGGTCGTGGAAGTACCTGAGTTTTGTGGTATGCCAACAGCATTGCCAGTTCAAAGTCCTGCAGTTTGGTCTTTCCTCCGCACTCAGGGTTTTCGTCAAGCTGCTAGCGGTGGTGGCGGCTTGCCTCAGGAGGGAGGGCATCCATGTTTTCCCTACCTGGATGACTGGCTCTTCTGAACTCACTCACGGAGCCTAGTGTTGGAGCATCTTCTCAGCACCTGCACTCTTTTGCACAGACTTGGCTTTTCCCTGAACTACAAAAAGCCTCAGATTTCGTGGTTCCTGCCTCTCCGACTCATCAAAGCAGTCTTGGACATTCCCCTGGGCAGGGCATTCCCGTCATGGTGAACATTTTTCGGATGGCTCATGTCCTTCAGTCCTGGAGTTCCGGCCTTGGCCTCCTTGCACCTTGTGCCTTCCTGCATCCTAGTGCTGTCAGAGGCGAGGCTTCACATGAGATTGCTTCAGTGGCTTTTCCTTGGTAGCAATTTCAGGGCCACATATCTGGCCTTTTACAGGTCTCGGACCAGGTGGCTCGGGATCTAGCGTGGTGGGCCATACGAGACAACTTGCTGAAGGGCGTGTTGTTTCGCCAACCTTGGCGCCAGGTGACGGTGGTCACAGATGCGTTTCCGACAGGCTGAGGCACTCACCTGTCTGATATGACAGTGAGCACATCAACTTGTTGGAGCTGAGGGTGATAAGACTTGGACTTGTCGCTTTCCTCCTCTCTGTGAAACACAAGTCTGTGAAGATCCTGAGCTTGTCTTTATAACCCTCAGCACCATTATACGCGAAAAGTTGTTTGTATAAATATATATATATGCAGGCTGATAAAAATATTAATATATATAACATCATATTCAGTAAACAGTTCATAAATAAATCATTCCATAGATGCTAAAATAGGAACCAATACCAAAGAGTAAAATCATCACTTATCAATGGGCAAAGAAGAAATAAATCTAAGTGACTTTCAACACGTTTTTTACTGCCTAAGCAACTGCTATATCTGGGGTCTGTAGTAAAAACATCAGAGCAGCCCGGCACTCTGAGACCTCTAGAGTGAAGCATTGGTATAATATTATAGCTTTATAGACCTGCAGTGAGGGCCGTCCTGGGCGTTATGGGCCCTGAAGACCGAGTTAATGGCCCGACCATAACGCCCGGTACGGCCCAAGCTGCAGGTCTTTAAAGCTATTAGAACACCCTCACTGTTTAATTAAAGTTGAATAAATGAGACATGTTCAATTGAAGTACAAAAAATTGCAAAATGATAAATAAATGTTGCAGACATTTTTTGTACTTCAATTAAACATGTTTCATTTTTTTTTATAGGGTGTTGGAAGGTGCTGGGATGGGAGCAGCATCATACTAAAGTGGAATCAGGTGTGAGTATGCCTGCCCCCTGCTCTAATTAAGTTTACTTTAGGTGTGCTTTTTTTCCCCCCACTACACAAATGTTAGGTACCAATTATTCAAAACAAACTTGTAGTTAATATACATCTGCAAGCTACATCTGCACATACATTACATTAATAGGCAATTCACGTACCTTTCTGTGCCCTTCGTCTCCATTGGCACTTCCATGCTCCACTGAACGTCCAGAAGTGCGCGCAACAGTTCATTTTATTTCACTGTCAAAAATAATTTTTTTCACACGTCCCCTGTATAACTGCAGTGCAGCTCATGTCAGCCCCTTTTTTATTTATGTGAAACGCTACGAAATGTGTTGGTATTGAAGTTAAACATTAATGGTGCCAGGGCACAGCCTTGGTGAACCTCTCTCGAAAGTTTAAATGGTGTAGTATATTCATGCTTCTGACCATATAGTACCACTGCTTCAGTGTCATTGTGTATTAGTTTGAGGATTAAAAGAAGATATGGTGGCAGGGCTACATTTTGAAGACCCTCCCACAACAGCGGTCTCTTCACCATGTAGAACGCTGAAGTAAGGCCCTTAAATGGCAGGATAGGTAGTTTCTTTTGTTTTTTAAACAATTAGAAACAAATTCAGAGCCTGCTCTTTTGCCCCAATGTATGCTCTGAAACCACCTTGCAAATCTGCCAATAATGTTTGCTTCAATCCAATTAAGAATGTTTTGATATAGCAATCTCACCTCTCACTAGTATGGTCCAAAAGAAAGATTGGGCGGTAAGATTTTGAGAGAGCCCAATCTACTTTAAAAAAAATGGGCATTGTTATAGATTTAGACCAACTCAGAGGTATTTTGACTGTTTCCAAAATAGCATTTAAAATAGTGACAAGAATAGGTGCCAATAGTTCTGTTTTTGTTTGAAAAAGTCCAAGGGTACTGCAACAAGTAGTTTATGAAGAACCCACTTCTCCTTTGCTGAAGAGCAAATTATTTTACATTTATATGATGCAATTTCTTCAACTTTTACTTTAAGGTACAGCACACAGATGCGTTTACCCTTTTCATGATTAGTTTTGTGATTCACCTTATGCTGCTTATTTGTTTATTTTGTAGGCTCTGTGTGTCATCCTTGGCAGTGAATGACTTTGTGGAAGGTGCTGGGGCAGTATATGGCATGTTTGATGGCGAAAGAAACGAGGAAGTTCCACGTCTCCTGCAATGCACTATGGTAGATGTACTCATTGAGGAGATCCAGCAGTCCACCTGCGACGAAACCTTCATGTGCAATACGTTCCTTGTGTCTCACAGGTAATGTGTCCTGTCAGTGCTGGTAACTCCTGATATGAGCCTTCTCAGTAGAACAAACAGCCAGGGACAAAGGGAGGAAGCCTAGCTTAAATATGAAGATTCCTACCATTGATTTTGAATACTTAATGTAAGATCTTACACCTAGCAGTCTTACTAGACACATTGAGGGGAATAACAACTGTAACGGTTTTGGCTAGAAAGCAATGCTTCAAATGACATTAAAGGTATGTGGTAGGGTGGAGTGGAAGAGCACTGGGGCCAAACAAAAAGTCATATATTTAACAGACCATAATTATTTTCCTAAACAAGCCACCTTAATGTTATGCTTAAGCTTTTAACTGCATGTCTTCCCTTGAAGGTTTTAATATATTCTGCTCCTTACTCTGGGTTCAAGCTCTACTAGTTGGTTAACTATTGGGATTAGCCTGCACCGCAGACCTCTGTATAAAAGTCATTCTCATGTTGTGGGCAGGTTCATATCCACAGTGTTGTCTTATTTTAAAGTAAAGGCTGGGCTCTCTGCATTTCGTGTCTCTCCACAGACTTGTCATGCCCTATATATGTGTCACCCAAATGATAATTCTTATTTTATCCTGAGGTAGGTCATGAAACTGCCTTGCAGAGGTTGCCTTCCCTTTTTTCTGGAAGCTTGTTTTGCCTCCCTCCTATTTTTCCCTTTTAGAAAATGTTTTCCCGTTGTGTTTTAATTTTTGATTTGGCATTGTCTACGTTTTCAGTTTATACCTCCCTTTAATGTGTGCCATTTACAAGAGGGCTTAAGCAATGCATTCGTTTTGGCAGAGACCTCTACTCTGCTGACCCAGACGACATCTGTGTAACCTACTTTGGAAATCGACATCAAGTAAGCATATTGATTTTATGCAACAAAATACTATTGAGATCCCATGAGAACTTGGCTACTCTCAGAAATGTCCCAATTCCACATCCATTGGTACACTTTGATGGTCACAAGCCACCTAGTGTAAGTAAGATGTTTCTGCACCAAATGTGTTATTGAGACGGAAAGTGACTTTTAATGATGATATGCCACCAAAGTTTTGGGACCCACACCGATCCAATTGGGACATTATAATCCCAGGCACCTGCATAAACAGGTAGCCAAACCAGGATTCCTGCCATACCTGATGATTTATGAGGCCAGGGCACAGGGAACAGGTTCTCTGAGTTACCTCTCCTTCAGCTATCTTCTATGCTCCTTTGAGCTAGTGTGCCCATCGGCCTAAGAAAACAAAAAAAGAAGAGGATGCACTCCAGAAAACACTTCTCAATTTCTTATTGGAAGCTGTGCCACTGTGCTCAGACTTTAGAATGCTTTGCTACATGGAGGACCTAGAAACATCTCTGAACGAGATATGTAGGGGTGTGGGGTTAATGCCTCAAAATATATTTGATCCCTGCTGAATGTGAAGCCTTCTGACTTCATGTGGTAGGAACATTTAGGTGATCCCTGATGCCAGTAGCACCTACGCCTCTGCTAAGTGCTCCTTGTGTGGAGAACAGTCATTCACGATCCCAATGTCACTAGGCCTAGTAGGACCGTTATTGTGATCTTTCTCCCTTGTCCCTCCCGACCCCCTTTTTTGTCTTCTGGCGCCTTGAAACACCATGTGTTGAATATGCGCCTTACAAATACACAATAAATAAATAAAACCCCACCATTGCATGGCTCTGGGCCATCTCACTTACAGGTGCCACACTCTCATTCTTCGGGCCAGTGCCATGGTTCTTGTCTCCGTGGCTGATGGCATGTTTGGTCGATGGGCTTTTGCTTACAATACCTGTGGTGCCACAAGCAGATCCACCTACGGTGCCACATAGAGATTCTGCTCTCCAGACAGTGACAACACCACTGGCTCTACACCATTAGCCACTAATATCCGATTCCTAGCCAGCTTTCCTTGGCCATGTTATAAAGTATCCTCAATGTGAATGACACATTTGTTTGCCATGGCCTACACGGTTGTGGGGACTGGAGGTGAGTGAATAGATGTATAATGCCCACTGCTGCAAAACTAACTTTCTCTAGGCTCCCGACATCTGGTGAAACAGGCCAACATCAACTTGTAATTTCTGCAATAGCCCATGAGTGAAGGTGGCCAAGCCTGTGGAAGAGAGGTAGAGTGGAAATGCTCCACGGTGAACCTGTCCTCTGTTGTCAGCGGAGGGGTGGGGGGCAGAGAAGTGACTATGATTCATCTTAAAGGGTACTGTGTCCAAACTGAAACCTCTGGCATCGTGAAGGGAACTCTTTTGGGCAAACAGGATTTTTTTCAGCTCTCTTTTGAAGGGATAGCGGCCCTGTAGGAATTGGAGGGAAAACTGCAAATAATGTTTCCTCCAATTCATAGTTTGTGCTTGGAATGAGTGCTTTGTCCATATCCCTAAAAATATACCTGTGGGAGCAACTAGGAGATGGGTAGTCTGCAAATGTAGAAAACGGGTGGGAACGTATCTACTAATGATGTTCACTGGATACAATTGAGCCTGACTGGGTATGGCTTTATGGACCAAGCAGCATGGTCTGAATTTGCTCCTGGCTTTGATCAAACAGCCAGTGAAAAGTGCCTAGGAGGTGCGGAACATGATCTCTTTTACTAGTGCCGAAGATGAGCTTAGCTGCAGTATTTTGTGCTGCTTGGTACGAGAGAAGAGCTGACTCGGGAGGCCTGCATAAGAGCCTATTATAGAAGTCAGTTGGTAAAGGCTGTCAAAATAACACCAGTCACATGTCTGGCTACCTTGTTGACCTGTAAGGTCAGTTATAGATGAGCATCTCACTAGACATCAAAGTTCTTTACCTTGGTTTTGCTGTTGAAAGCCGGGTTGAAGAAAGGTGCAGATGCTCAGATCTGGCATGTAGATGCTTCAGGGAGCCTGGGCATTTTCCAGCATTCGGTAGGGCTTCATTCATCACAGCAAAGGTACTGAGGGGGTCGAACAAGGCAAGTATACCTCTTTACAGAACAATAGCTCTTGGAAATATCTGTGTATGAGTAGCAGACCAGGGCGAAAAGAAAGACCTGGACCTGGTGGATTTGCCCAGAGATGTATAATATTGAACAAAATAGGAGATTACGGGGTTATGGAACCCCTAATCCTTTGGCATAGCAGCCCTACTACTGAGGAGCGTCCCTCTTCTAAGGAGGAGGATAACCAATGCAAGGTTTCAGGGCAAGCTATATTCATATTTGATAAGCAATTGATCAAGATCTGAAAGTCCACCATGTTGAACGCAATAGAGTTCCAGCAGGTGAAGAGTCTGAAATTGAGAGACCATGCAAGGATCCTGGCATAGGACATCTGGAAGGGGGACTATAGGATGTAAATGGGCTGGACATCAGAAGCACGAGTTGGAAACGTGATGTGCCCTGTATTTTTGGGGGGTGAATTTACCTCCTTCCAAACAGTGGTCAAGAGAGCTGTTAAGTACTTGGGGCTTCCTGCTCTTCTACCTGAGAATAGGGTCTATGCCTTGACCAATACTTTTTAACAGGAAATCCTCAGCTGATATTCTCTTCATGGTAATTGTAATTCTCCAGCATTGGATCTTTCATGGATTCACATGCTTAGAATATTCCCCGTCGTCAGACTGGGAACCCTCGGTACACATATATAGTCGTTTCCTATAGGAAAAAACTTCCGACACTTGTGTGTCCTATCCACATCTACGTCCTCTCTGGGGCCGTCCACGCATGCCCCGTAGGACGTAGTGGTATAAAAGCCCCGCCCCCGCGGGTCCCGTCAGATTTCAACCGTCTCCAAAGATAGTGGGATCTCCTCGCGTAGTCTCTACTTTCTAGGTTTATTGTTGAAATTACTCGTTTTGATCGAAAGGTTATTGGTCTTGCCAGGATGTCGGGCAAACCGCTCTTCCGCTCGTGCGCCACGTGCGGATTGAAAAAGGTTTACGAGGGGGACGGCCATCTAGATTGTATATATTGCCTCCACCCTCACCATTCGGCAGACCAGTGCGAAATATGTAAAGGTTTTTCCCAGAAAACCCTGAAAGATCGGAGTCGGCGACTGGTGTCGTGGTTAAATTACGGGGTGGGAGCATATCCTCAGTCGGAGGTTGGCTCCGTGCGCAGCGTGGCCTCGACGAAAACATCGGGGGTCCTGCGCCGTTCAGCCTCGTCGGAACCACCGGCAAAGAAAACTCGACCGGCGGAAAAGGATGTTCCACGAAGCCACTCTTCCAAAGACTCTTCAAAAGAATCTTCAAAAAAGTCATCATCGTCAAAAAAACATGGAAAGGAAAGGCCAAAATCCTCCTCGGGCGATCCTCATAGATCTGCCACGAGTAGAGAGTCGGAAAAGCGCAGGGAGAGCTCTGTGAAGGCGGGACCGCCTAAGCCACCTGCAGGCCCACCGTCGACGACGACGAACCAGTCAGTGGCCTCACTGCCGCTAACGCAGTTGGTTTCCCCCGTCCTCAACCCGCTGACGGCGACGATGTCCTCGTCGACCGAAGTTCAGGCCTGGAGACCAGAGGTTTTTGATCTGGTGTTGCCGGACTCGTTACTGCAGGAACAGGCAGTGTCGATTTCCTCGAAGGAAGACGACGGCTTCAGGATTGCGGGCCCGGAAGATCTTGGGCTCCGAGCCAAGTCACCATCAGGAGCAACCTGCTCTCAGGTGTTTACCCAGTTTTCAAGCTCACAATCGGCCCTGTCCATGGAGGTTCTGTCTCATTGCACTCGCTGCTGAAATCGTTAGATGAAAGGCTTCCACCAGTGAACCCGTCAACGCCTCCCGTCGACGAGCCAGGCCCGTCACATCGTCCAACCCAAACGACCAGAGTTCCGGTCACTCCAGTGGTCCACGAGGAGAATGAGCTGTCGGATTCTGTATCTGACCAAGGATCAGTATCGGACATCTCCCTGTCTCCATCTAGGGATCCATCCTGGGTGTCGGATGTTGAATTGGAAACACCAAAGAGCCCCACTCACCCGTCTCCACCAGATGATGTTGGCGCGTTTCATTCAATGATGGAAAAGGCATGCAAGGAATTTGGCCTGGTCCAGCAGGAGGAGAAAAAGGACTGTTTTCTGTTCGACCATATGGGTAAGAATAGGCGTTCAGTATTCTCAATACCCATTTTAGATCATGTCTGGAAAGAGGGTGTTCAAACCATGCGTCACCCGTTTTCTGAACCGGCCGTCAAAGGCCGCATTGAAGAGAAGTTTAAAGCGCCAGACTCTACCCCGAAATGTCTTTCGTCCCAACCTACACCTGACTCAGTGGTGTCGGCGGCAGCGACAAGGAAAGCGAGGGCCCAACACAAGTGCTCTACCCCTCCGGATAATGAGGCAAGGCGCCAAGATGTGTTTGGTAAGAAGGTACTATCCGTGGGTGCTACAACTGTGAAGGCAGCCAACTCTTTGGCTATTGTCGCCAGGTACGACAGGGAAATGTGGCACAGACTAGCCCCTGTACTGGACCACCTTCCGGAGGAACATAGAAAAGCGGCTATGTCTCTGGTACGAGAGGGCGAAGAAGCGTCGAATCATGCAATTAACATAGCAGTGGACCTGGCGGATTCGGGCTTTAAGCAAGTAAACAACGGGGTTGTTCTTAGACGCCAGGCTTGGCTTAAGTGCACCAACTTCAGGCCCGAGGTTCAGTATAAAGTATTGGACATGCCCTTCGAAGGTGACCTTCTTTTTGGTGAAAAGGTGGATGAGGCCCTGAAGGGCATGAAGGAGGACTCGAATACGGCTCGCTCGTTGGGTGCCCTTCAAAGTGGAAAAATGTTTCGATCTTTTCGTCCCTTTAAAGGGGCATCGGGCAATTCAAGATTCTCTGCATCCAGGGATAGATCTTTTGGCAGATCAGCATACCCATCCCAGGGATATAGACGCGCCTCTCAAAACACAAGCTGGCGCAGAAACTTCCAGTCATCCAAGAGACGACCGGCCTGTCCTTCGTCGACGAACAAACAAAAAGACCAGCAATGACGGGAAGCGCACCGTTCTGGGAGGAAGAGTGTCAAACTGCGTCAAAGAATGGGAAGACATCACAACAGATCAGTGGGTGTTGGACACAGTGAGGTACGGACATTCTCTACTATTCAAATGCAAACCTCCAAAATGTCCACCGGTATTCCTACCCCAACCACATCTGAACGTTTTGCTGCAGGAAGTAGCACTTATGTTACAAAAAGGTGCCATAGAATTGGTTCCTGCATCGCAGAAAGGCCAAGGGGTATACTCACGGTGTTTTGTGGTAAAAAAGCCAAACGGAAAGTGGCGTCCCATTCTCGACCTGCGCGACCTCAACAAGACCTTACAGAGCCAAAAATTCAAAATGCTCACGCTGCAGGAAGTAATCAGGTCCGTTCAAGTGGGAGATTTTTTGGCGTCTCTGGATCTACAGGACGCGTACTTCCACATACCTATGTGTCAAAAACACAGAAAGTTTCTGAGGTTCATGGTAGGTCGGACACACTACCAATTCGCAGTGCTTCCGTTTGGTCTCAAATCCCCCCCAAGAACGTTCACAAAATGTTTGGCACCCGTGGCAGCCTGGCTGAGAAAGAAAGGGCATCATGTATACCCGTACCTCGACGACTGGCTTGTGAGGGGATCCTCCTCGGCGTCGACCAACGACAGCGTACAGGCCACCTTACAGCTTCTGCAACGACTGGGGTTCGCAGTGAACTTCGGAAAGTCCTCTCTAAGGCCATCAAAGAACTTAAAGTTCTTGGGAGCTCAATTCGAAACCCAGTCGGGAATAGTGAAACCTTCCCTAGACAGAATGTCAAAAATCAATCGACTGACGAGTCAACTACATTTACATTGCACACTCTCAGTGAGAAAGTATGTGGCGATCCTAGGTTCCATGGCTTCCTGCATCCATCTAGTAGCCAACTGTCGATTATTCATGAGGCCACTTCAGGAATTCCTAGCGGACAGATAGAAGCAGGCCACGGGTCGGTGGTCAGACAGGATAACCATCGACGACGACGAAATCATCCGAGCCCTCCAATGGTGGAAAAGCGTTCACAACCTGGGCAGAGGGGTACCTCTAAAAGAACCAGAATTTCAGCGAACCATCATCACGGACGCATCCCTGACAGGCTGGGGAGCACACATGGACAACTACCAAACCCAGGGCAGATGGTCCCCGACCGAATCACTCCTACATATCAATGTACTGGAGCTGAGGGCAGTAAGATGGGCCTTGAAGTCATTCCTCCCACATATCAAGGGGTCGAGAGTAAGAGTGCTGACGGACAACACGACAGCCATGTTCTACTTGATAAAACAAGGCGGCACGAGATCCAGGACCCTGTCCGTGGAGGCTCAAAAGGTATGGCATTGGGCTTTGAAACACAACATATCTATAGTGGCACACCATCTTCCAGGAGTGAAGAACGTACAAGCGGATTCCCTAAGCAGAAGCATGGCCCAGATACACGAGTGGGAGATGGACACCATTCAGCTGCAGAAAATCTTCAAAAGATGGGGTCACCCCTCAGTGGATCTCTTCGCAACGAAAGAAAAAAAGAAATGCGAGCAGTTCACGAGCAGATGGCCTCAGAAAGGATCCCTAGGGGAAGCGTTCTCATTTCCATGGACAGACAAGTTCCTGTACGCCTTCCCTCCGTTTCCCCTTATACGGAGAACAGTACAGTGGATACGCAGATACAAATGCCGGGTCATTCTAGTGGCACCGTATTGGCCGAGACAACCTTGGTTTTCCGACCTGCTGCATCTGTCGTTGGAACAACCGATACCATTCCAGAAGGTTCCGAATCTCCTGTCCAGGGACAAGGGAACAGTGTGGCATCACAATCCGGACAGCCTCAACCTAACGGCCTGGCTCCTGACTTTTCGGAATTTGGCACTTTGAAAGTTTCGTCGGATTGCCGGAGAATTCTACAGGCGGCTAGGGCTCCTTCCACCAACAAGTCATACATCTGCAAGTGGCGAAGGTTCTGTATGTGGTGTCAAACGCAACACGAAATACGGCCTTTAGAAGTAACTCCAGAACAAGTTTTACCGTATCTTCTTCACCTGGCGGAGAGTGGGTTATCCTCGTCATCCATAAATGTGCACCTGGCGGCCATCTCAAGGTTCACGAGGAGGAGACAGTCCTCTCCGTTATTCAGCGACAGACTGGTGAAACATTTCATGAGGGGTCTTTTTCGAACCTTTCCCCCAACGAAGCGGTTCCCACCAACATGGAGTCTAAATGTGGTGTTGGCAGCTTTAATGAAGCCACCTTTCGAGCCAATGTCCTCTTCATCCATGCAGTTCCAATCATGGAAGCTGGCTTTCTTAATTGCCATTACATCAGCTAGAAGAGTATCGGAGCTACAGGCATTGGTCATAGACCCTCCATATATGAGATTCTTTAAGGACAAAGTGGTGCTATCAACTAATCCTACTTTTGTCCCGAAAGTTCCGACGGTCTATCACAAACACTCGACCATTGTCCTCCCTACTTTCTTTGCGACCCCGTCATCGACGGCGGAAAAGGCTCTTCATACTCTAGATGTGAAAAGGGCGTTGAAATTTTATCTGCAAAGAACACAAGAACTCAGAACTACCAGACAGCTGTTCATCGCATACGGTCCGTCGACGAGAGGAAAGGCAATTTCCAAGCAAGGACTGGCTCGATGGGTCTCGTCGGCGATTGCTTTTAGTGACTCCAAGCCCGGGAGACCCCTACAAGGGCATCTTAGAGCCCATTCCACAAGATCGACAGCCTCTTCCACGGCGCTGTGGGCAGGAATTCCTCTGATAGACATCTGCCAGGCGGCGGCATGGTCAATCCCACACACGTTCACACGCCATTACTACCTGGAAAGGCAGCATGCTGATGAAGTACAGATGGTAAGGGCAGTTCTGTGCCATCTGTTTCAATGAGGTAAGCCAAAAACGGTGAAGCTTTGTCTTTTGCCTTGTCTATACTGGTTCTTTAGTGTGTAGGTTTTGAGTAGAAATATATATATATATGTATGTATGATGAATATGTATATATCGGAAAATATGTTGCTGCTTATGTGCCTATATAATTAGGTTTTGGGGTGTTTTTGCGGTGTATGTTGCATTGCATTCTCACCTCCTTCTTTTAGGATACTGCTATACAATCTATTCTAAGCATGTGAATCCATGAAAGATCCAATGCTGGAGAAGGGAGTAGTTTCTTACCTGTAACTCCATTTCTCCAGCATTGGTATCTTTCATGGATTCACATGCGCCCACCAGCTTCCCCGGAATGCAATGTGCAAGATATATGTATAAGCAGGTTCTCCTTTCTACTTTGGAGGGGCCGAAATCTGACGGGACCTGCGGGGGCGGGGCTTTTATACCACTACGTCCTACGGGGCATGCGTGGACGGTCCCAGAGAGGACGTAGATGTGGATAGGACACACAAGTGTAGGACCTTTTTTCCTATAGGAAACGACTATATATGTGTACCGAGGGTTCCCAGTCTGACGATGGGGAATATTCTAAGCATGTGAATCCATGAAAGATACCAAGGCTGGAGAAATGGAGTTACAGGTAAGAAACTACTCCCTTTTAATTGGTTATTTATAACACGCATAATACCCAGAGTTTTCTAAGTGCAGAACTGAGGATCGAACCTGTGTTGCTCTGCCTCGTCTTGCCCTTGAGCTATCCTCCCGAGACTCTGGTGACCAGGGTTTTCACAGAACCAGTGTTAATATTATGTGGCAAGCCATTGTCCGTCCCAGCAGTTTAAAATTAATGGGTCCAAAAGCACAGGACAACTCTTGGACAACCAGGTCCTCTTTCCTTGCCCTCCTATTTCCTCTAATCAGGGTAAATGTTCAGTCCGTGGACCAGTATCAGCCCCAGGAAGGCTGTAAATATTTCTTCCCGATATGCCATACTGACAGAGCATAGCCCAATCCAATCAAGGTGGAGTTCGGGCGGGTATCTGCCTCAGAATTATTTTTTAATAATGGGTTAAAATTGTGTGTTTTAGAGCACACTCTTTGTTAGAATAATTGGGTAAAAAGCCAAGCAGAATGCAATTGGTTTTGTAGGGTAACTCATTAAAAAGTCCAAAAGATGTAAGTCCCCAACAGTGCACATGATGCCTTTGCCGTCAATATGTGCCAGTATAACACATTTTCACACTGGCTGTGCCCATACATTTACATGCTGACTCCACTATTATACCCCAATATTCACATATAAGAAGATACTCAAGTTTTCTTTGCAGATGATGCCAGTAATACTATAAGAAAACATGTCCATGTTTTCTCTGGCAATAGGGGGAAGGCATGCCATTTATTAATGGGCATCTGTAATACATGCCCAGTAAAAACTGCCATGCCCGCCCCCTAGGGCTCCAAGCGCCTTGCAGGCACACAACCCATTGTGCGCCTGTGAGGTGATGGGGGCCGAGACATTGCATTTTTTACCGGCCATCTATCACAGATGCCCATTAATAAATTGCATGCCTTCCCCCTTGGCCCTCCAGCACCTCACATGCGCAGATAATCAATGATGTGTGCATGCGAGGCACTGGAGGGCTTGGGGTCAGACATAACATTGCGTGTGAGGCGCTATGAACCCCAGCGGACTGGGCTGGTATTATTTAATGCTATACCTGCCCCTGGGCCACAGTGCCTCACATGCACACGATGAAAATTATTGTGTATATGCGAGGCGCAGAGGGGCAGAGGAATCAGGCATGGTATTTTTTACTGGACATCTTTCATAGATTCCCAGTAAAGAACATAATATGCCTGCCCTCTGGGTCCCCAGCTCCTCACACACGCACACTATCAATGTGATGTGTGTATGCCAGATGCTGGGGAGCCCATGGAGCAGGCATGGTACTTTTTACTAGACACCTATCATAGATGTCCATTAAAAAAATACCATCCCTGTTCCTTGGACCCCCCTGCGCTCATAGACGCACATCATCAACACGATTATGTATGTCTGCATGCAAGGCGCTGGGGGTGCCCAGGTGAAAAGGATGGTATTTTTTACTGGGCATCTATGATAGATGTCCAGTAAAAGATGACCATCGCTGTCCCCTAGGCCCCCACAGCGCCTCTGAAGGAGAGCTGATTGGCTGGCGGGGAGGGGGATTTTGCAACAAAGGCATTTTTAAAATGCCTTTGTTGTACAACTGACCCGCCCCCGAACTCAGAAAAAATCGGCTCCACGGACCAGCACAAACACACAAACACATACATTCATACAGCAAACACTTTATTATTCACACAAGCACCCATCATCATACACTCACTCATAATACAAGCATGCACGCATCCATACACATATTTAAATAATAAATAAATGAACATATACATGCCTTTTGCCCCGGTTCTCTAGATTCTTCCCCATCGATCCAGCTTGTACATGGTATGAACAGGTATCGGGAAGCAAGAGCTTCCTCGTTCCTGCATATGTGCACAGGAGCCTGAAACTGAGTGACGAAACACTCCACTCCAGCCTGCTGTGTGTGTGTGCGAGGAAGCGCAGGAGCACCCCCTCGCACATATAGACATGCAGCTCCCCAGCCAGCATTTCCAATGAGCTATGCAAGGCTGGGGAAGCAAAACACACCCAGCCTTGAATAGCTAAGTGAACATGTGCTGCTGGAGAACTGAACTGTCAAAGGGATACCATGTTTCCCTTTCACAGTTCAGTCAGCCCAGGAGCGCTCCCTCAGCTGGAAAAAGCAGCTGGGGGAGCGCTCAGTGTTTTACTGGGCTGGCGTGCTCCATAATGGGTGAGTGGGCCGGTGGGTTGACGCCCCCTTGCCCATTATGGATGAGACACCACTGGCATGGACTGTCCACCACCGCTGTCACTTCTGCAGTATTGACTCCAAAACCACGATAGTGGGAGTACTTGATCCATTTGATGTGGCTGGGTATCAGAATCTGACTTACAAAAAATACATTCTTTATATTGAACCAAATCAATTCCATCAATACACAGTGTTCATAGTTCACATCATTGGTAAAAACATAAACAGTGAATACAGCTTCAAGCATTGTATTTCTCAGTATAGCCAAGCGAAAAACAAATAGATAGGTTGTTGAGCTCACAAGTAGCTAACGATAGGTGTGAGGTCTGAGGTGGTGAAAACTTCATGAAAATTTTGGGTGGGCGGAAGCGTCTCTATTTGCTCACTAATGTGGTCGTTTTGGCCAATGTTGATCATAATTTGATCCTTGAAGAAAGATCACCTGAAACCGATGATTCTTCCGATTGTGTCCCATTTATAATGCTTCCTGATATTGGTTTGGCCTCTGATGAGTGACCTTAAACTGATGTTGCCTCTGCTATATTATCTTTTATGCTGGAAGATTCAACAACATTTTCCAGAGAGTTAGTCCTCTCCAAGAGATCAGGAAGAGATGGTACTTGAGGTACTTTCGACTGACTAAGAGGTGGTTGATTAGAGGCCCATTTTATAAATCAATTTGTTAAGAGTTCTTCTGAATGGAGAGATCCAAAATCCTCATGCTGGTTCAGGACCTCCAAGCGCTCACAGAGGAGAACAGATTGGTGTTCCCTCAACCTCCAGAATGCACCTTTTTTAACATTACAGTGTATCCAAACATTGGTGAGACCCAGGATTTCCGATGGAAGAGATGCATTACCAGAGTTCTTTGCTGGCTTTCGTTTTGAATTGTGTGCCTCGATTCCTCTTGAAGGTTCTTTCTGGTCATGGTTGCAGCTCACTGTTTGATGAAGGGTTCCATGTTCGCAAGTTAGGTCAACGTGATAAGCGCACATCCCAGACACCTTTGTTCAGTCTACATCACACAGGTTCAAAATTCAGCAGGACCAACTAATCCCATTATTTTTCTTTCTCGCAAGGTTGAGAAATTGAGTACCAGAAAGTTGAGTAATAACACCTAATATTACAACACAAAAAATCAGCAGTAATCAAACACATGTACTACATAAAAACATGATATTCTATTATTATTGCTTCTCTTATCGGTACGACTGGTTGTTGAAGGCAAGATCTTGTACCTCCTAACAGAATTCCTTCAAGACATGCGCCCTTTGACACTCCCTGGAATTCAAAATGGATTTTCATAAATTGTCTGTTATTACCTAGTGGCCTCTGGATTCCATTGGAAAAGGCCTAGATACGCAGCAGGGAATTGCATTTTCTACAGTAGAGAGTGTCACACATTGGTCAGTCCATCTCCATGTTAAAACCACATTGTTTAGTTCCAACGGTTAGTTTCATTAGACATTTCAACCCATTGCATCATCTGCTTTCTGAAAGCCTGATTTTGAATGAGATCACTTAAATGTTATTGGGGGCCAATAGTTGCAGTTCTTAGAGCTCAAAGCGCTATTTTTTAATTTGCTACCTGACAAGGCCTGTTATATATGCTTGAGTTTTCTCCTATCTTGGATTCTGAGTTTTGCCCTTGTTTTTTTCTTCTTTGCATCGTTTTAATGCTTTCAGTGCTTCTTGTCCGTCTCCTTTCATTATGTTTGCGCGCCCTGAGGCCCATGGGAATGTGGTGCAATGTTACAAGAACTTTTAATAAATAAATATGCATGATTTCTGTACGGATTCATCTGGATCTACTGCAGTGGACCGTGCATGCCAACTTTTTAATGGGGAGCCCTTTCCACAGCCCAGATGGATGGACAAGGTAATTAGATTGCCATTGGAAGTTTCATTCCTTCTTTTCAGAGGTAAATGCATCCCGATATTGACAGCACCACCAAAATCCACTTCCTCAATAACAATGTGGTGCACAGTTGATTTGCTTTGCAGAGAAGCCTTTCTGTTACTTAGAATCGCCCAGGCTTAGTGTTGGAAGGTAGCGTTACCTTTCTGCACCTAAGCGAGCAGGCTGTGTCTTGGCTTATTTGCTTAATCTAGTGTGGTTGAGCGGTTATAGGTCAAAGGATCGAAAAAAAAGGGTCGAATGACAAAAGGGTCGAGTCAATTCAAGCGAAATAAGGCTACCGGTCCAGAAGAAAACTGGGTAAACACAAATACATAATAGAACAGTATTACTTTGAACAAAAGAAATTCCCTAAGAGATGTGTATATATTCAATGAACATTATATTTAGTCAGTGGTAGGCAACGGTGTAACAGCATTTCTTGGTAATTCGGGTTTCGAAAGTATTAAGTCTTTCAGGCGAGCATTCTTTGGTCCTTGCCCTCAAAGGAAGGGTTAACTCCTACCTCACTTGAGGCCTCAGAAGTAAGAGGTTACCATAGGGTGCTCTGAAGGTATTGCCGGACCTCTGTTGACTCCTCTGCAGGCTGGTCTTCCATAGGAACTAGTGGTGGCGACAAATGTGCTTCTAGTTGGTTGTGCAGGGTACTGTTCTTAATTCTGCACTGTCCCTGAGTGTTAAACCTTGCTTTGGGACCTTTTGGGGTCCATTCCAGAGATAAGTGAAGCAGAGGGAATCTCACTGCCTGGTATCCTAGGAGGTTTAGGATGGTGGCTAGACAATGCTCTGGCGTTGACAATGTCAATGGTGAGCTGCTGTGTTTCTGGTGTGAGAAACCTACCCCCAAGTAGACCTCAGGAAACCCTTATTCAGGTGGCCAAGGGAGGGCTGGCGCTCTCAGATCCCAACCCTGGCAGTGGTTGAGCGAGGGAGGATCACCTGGGTAAGGGAACCCGAGGTTATGCTCGGGGAATGGCCCCAGGTGAGACACTGTATTTTACCGGGGAAGATGGAGAGGACGACGATAAACCTAGGGCCTTTGTAGGCTATAATACCTTTACCAACCTTCCTCCCGTTGAACCTACCAGCCCCTCTGTATGTAACAAGTCCCCTAGGATCCCATACCCCATTGTATTCAGAAACCATCGCTCTCAGAATCCTGTTTTCTTGTTCCATATCCAAATACTCCCAATCATTCTTCTTCCCATCCCTCTGATTATTTTGCACACTCCCAACCTGCTCAGATAAATAACCACAGTTCCCACAATCCCTTATGTTCTATTCTACATTCCAGTCATTCCCGTCCATTTCACAAACCTTCCCTAACCCGTCCAATAGGATACTCTAGCACTTCAACCCCTCCCCTTTCCAACACAAAGACTATCATTTCCGATACCCACACTTTTCCCCTTTCCGCCATGAATGCTGGTTTACAACGGACTTGTAATGAAACTGTTTACCTGACCTATCCCGATACAAGGGTCAGGCAAGGGCAGGCAATTGACTTAGGTTACACACACCTGATGGCTCTTTCTTTTCCCCAGAGGGATAAAAGGTGTTGCAAGAAAGCACAGGGCAAGCAAGGCGAGCGTGGCAGACTGCACAAAGGCACAGCTAACCAGGCACAGCAGTTCAAGAGAATGAGAAAGGCGTCGGGAAGCGAGAGGACGGCAAGGCGAGAAGCAACCTTGCCTGTTTCGTCCCAGACCCACAGAACCTTTTCTTGAAAGAGGACATAAGACCGCGAACACTAGCGCGAGTGTCTTGCAGCAGATGTCAACAGTACACGGGGCAAGCCTATGCCGATAAGCAGGAGCGAGGGAAGCTCCCACGACCGTGGTACCGGCCTTGACTCCAATGAAGCCGAAAGCCAAGCGGTTCATCACAGCCGGTGATTCGAGGGAAGAGCCGATAAGAACTGGGCTGTGTTGAATGAGAATCGCAGAAAGTGGCAGATTTGAACCAAGTTCAAAGAACTGTGAAAAGTGTTAAGGGGAGACCAGCTGCAGAGGGAAATCGGCACCAAGTAGGCGCTAACTTGAGAGACTCTGGCCGATCCCCAGCCGAGCGAAACTACAGGTACCAGAAGGCCGTAGGAGAACCAACAAAAGAGGTCAAAGTGGTCATACATGAGGTCTAGTAAAATCCCTGCACCCTCGAAAGACTTTGATCTACAAACTTTGCAAAAGTAAGGGAAGTGAATCCTGCATTGAGAAAAAGCAAGGGAGGTGAATCTCGCAACACTTGAAAGTAAAGTGAATGTGAATTTAGCAAGAGTGAACCCCACCAAGGGATGCTGACGAAGAGGGGGAAAGTCTAAAGTCCCAAGAAACAGTGTGTTGACAAAACGTGAACCCTGCTGAGGGATGTCCACTATGAACTGTTCAAAAAGGCATTGACCTTTGAGAAGGGGCCAAGCCCGAACGAGGGAGATCCAGGGGTGAATCCATCACCCGAGAGAAGCGAGAATTAACCCGGCAGCGGGAGGCAGAAAGTAGAGAAAGGGTCTGCGCCCAGAAGAGGGCAGACCCAGGGGTGAGCCATTATCACCCTAATCAAGTGACCCCAAGAAGGAGAGGTTCACAGTGAACTGTATTTAAAAGGCAGAGAAAGGCAAGAGGAAGTAAACTATCCCACTTGTCAATTGGGTCTGAGCGCGGCCGAGAGAGATCCTGGGGTGAAAAGCCATCACCCAAAAGTATATGAAGGAATTGTTATTTGATTTGTGTAGTACAATATGTGAGGGGTCAGAACCCGGAAGAGGGGGACACGGGTGAAGACATCGGACAACGTGAACTGTGGAAAAGAACTTTCATTTTGTTAAAGGAACTTTTGTTTGTGGTTACTTGAAAACGTCAGGCCGTCGAAGGCAAGAGACTTTCCAGGCAAACAAGACTTGACCATCAAGGTTCCTAATGGACTGGAACAGAACTGTCAACTCGTGCAGGAAAAGCTTGAGTGTTTGCTGTGCTCCAAAATCCCACTTTTCCCTGTGCTCAAAACGTGGGGAAGGGAAACGCCACTACTGCATCCTGACATATTATTTGAGAACACTTCTTTCTTTTCTTGAAAATCATCCCTCACCCCTTTTGTATTAGTTGTAAGTTTTGGCAATAAGTGTCTTAGTATAGACCCTTTTTATTTTGATTTGACACCATTAGGACTGCCTGATTTTCATTTGATGGTCGATGCTTTCTCCCATCTTAGATTTAGGTTTAGATGAGGCGTATTTTCCACCCTGCGTACAGTTTAATAAAGAACCTTGAACTGTGATCACTTGTGTCTGTCTTACTTGTTGCCACCATGAGTTCCTTACACTGGTGACAAGTGACAGCAGTGTTATGGCCGTCAGAGGTTCTTCAATCCATCTGGACATCTAAGGAGATGCTGGAAAAGAAGCGTGGCAGAGAAAACGCGGATGTTTGTGCTCAGTTCAGTGGCCTGGTGAAATGGAGCCGCAACTCCAGTGGTAGAGGTCCAGGCAGTATCTAGAAATGGCATTTAAGGTAGACAACCTACACCTTGGAGGCCCTACATTCACTTGGCGTTCTTAATAGATGAGGCTTCCTTGAGGACATTGAACTTGAGGGCTTGCAAAATAGTTTGTACCCTGGGTCAGTGAAAGAAAGTTCCAGTTGGTTCTCTTTGGTAGCTGGACGTCTAGTGCAGTCGATACCAAGCAGATTTGAGCAGTCGGGACGGGTCTTTGCTGGTTGCAGGTTTGGCACGGCTCCCTCACCACCCATCTTCTGGGTGGCATCTTCTATTTTGTTTTGGGACATGTCTCCTGGTGCTGCATGAAAATTGAGTAGGCCACTGACGTTTTTTCTGGAATCAGGCCTGGGAAGAAAACATAGGCTCCCTTTGCAGAGATGCACACATTCTGGCAGCCACTTAATCAGTTGGGATGTTCACATTTAACTTCTGTGGGCTTCCCACTATACCTTCTCACAGGAGAATTCAAGTGTGAATCCCAGAAATTATTCACAAACTGGTAGCAGCTGGTCCTGGCAACTGGAGCCCTCACTCTTCGAACAAGTAGGCATTTTCATGTACAGCCCCAACATGATCCAAATCGCTTATATAGTAACAATGTTTAACCATTGGATGTAACCTACTTAAATCAAGTTTGTCCAGATTATCAAAATAATTAATAAAAATCGAGATCTTATGCATCCAGAATTTCATATAACAGAAAAACAAACATCAACGGCCAAAAAATGAATAAAAACTGCATATGCATACACACTTTTTTTGGCAATAGAATGCAGAGCTTATAATTATTAGAATCGAGACAAAACCTGCCACTAACCAATGGTAAACTGTGTAAATGGTGTATCTTGCTCCCGAGGTGCTTAGGGATCGTGTGGTGCACCTACATTATTTGTGTCCCTGACTAAGCCCCAGAATAGCATGCATCAGGGATGAAAAGTCAGATGAAACTGAAGAAACCTAAAAAAAATACTAGAGTCTCTTTGTTTTGTCAGAGTCGAAGGGTATAATCTTGGGTCCCACCAATACTCATCTGGTTCTGCTCTCTGCAAAATGAAGTGATCAGTCCACTTATTTGCATAGAAGCTACATAAAGGGGTTGTATAGGTTCTTGCTATTCTGCAGGAATTTCCCTGTAACCTGGTTTTGTGGGGATGCACTGGTGTTCAATTGGAAGTATAAGATCTTGCATGTATTCCCTCCCATTCTTTTCATCCTTCTAGTTCTTGGTACCTGGATGATCGTTGTATATTGGCATTAAGAACATAGTACTTGGTGGTCCTGGACCTCTTGGTATAACTACTGTGCAAGCTCATCACGCAGCAGCAGTGTTCTGTGCCGAAACATGAAACTGACTGTTAAGACACTGAGATATGGGATGTCTCTGAATATAATATGGAAGGCTTGCTATGATCACTCCCATGTGTTACTTAATGCATAAAGGCCTGCAGGTAAAGTCTGCTCTCCTGTTTGTCCCACGATAGGCATTTTTTTGTACTTTCGTTTTCTTAACTTTTTTGCAATATTAACAATTAAGACCTCAATACTACTCAACAGTAGCATCTCCCAACAAACCCTTCCCTCACCCCCAAGGTTACACAAAGAAAACAAAAGAAATGAAGAAGTGATCACAAACGCATAACATCAGGATTTAAAATGGCATGGCGTTTTTAGGAGCAGTTCTCTATCAAGTCCAAACTAATTTGGTCCTCTGAGTCCTGAATCTGTGTTATACTTAGGGGGCTTCCATCCACTTCATACTTTGCATCTGATAAGAGTTATGAAATCCTGCTGATTATTACTTGCATTCATAAATCCTTACTGCCCTTCTCCCCTGCTCATCCTGGCCAGCCACGAGAGGGTGGCCCAGGAACGCGATTCCCTGTGGGTCTTCGATGGAGCCATCAAGTCATCAATGTCTAGTTCCCACTCTCTAATCAACGGGCCCCATTATTCCCTAAACTACCCCATGTGATTGTTAACTATGGTTGTGAGCTTTTTTTCCATTATAAAAATGTCCCGAAGTTTGTGCTCCCACTCGTCCCTCCTTGGCATGCCCAGTGCTTTCCATTTCTGGGCTATTGCTATTCTTCCTGCCCATAGCATTGCCCCACATATGCCTAATAACAGATGGAAAGGGTCCATTGTCAATTCGTCCCTGTTAGATCTTTAATCCAGCTGAAGACCTCTCCGCAGTAAGTCTGTATTTTTGGCCTGTTCAACCACATATGAAATCGAGAGACAAGCTGACCACACGCCATTGGACGCAATGGGGATACACCTTAAAACAACTTGGCGAGTTTGAGAGGGTCCCTATGCCAACCATGCAGCATTTTACTATTGTGTTTGAGAGCTGATGTTAATAGGATGCGATGGAAGGTAACCGAAAAAATTCTCTTCCAATATCTTTTTGCTCACCAAGTTATCCCAGTATGTTTTAAAGTTATGTCAATGTCCCTATATGCAAGGTATTTTTTTATTTTTTTTTAATTATATTTAGTTTAGTTAAACCTTTACAAAAAGAAAACGAAATCAAGTCAAGGACATATAGAAAACCAATCAATCATTAATAAATATACAACATAGTACTTAAAATCAGATAGGAGGAAAAAGAAAAAAAGACAAACCTTTAGAAAACAAAAACAAAAAGGAGAAAAAAACAGATTAAAACATTACGGCATGTCAAATACATAGTCACAAATACATTAACGCAGGTCAATATCTCTAATAGAGGATAAAAAAAGAAATATGTTTAGAACATTAGTCTTAGACCTTAGTGAGTAGAAACACGAAACAAACTAAATTATGGTAGTTCCAATCTACAGGTTCAAACTTTTGATAAAACCTGATGGGGCTAATCCCTCGTGGATAATGTGGATGTTGAGACACCGTTTCCATACCCACATTTCATGATACATTATAGAGTTCAAATTCAATGACACAAGGAATATTGCCCTCAATGACTCTAATGACACACTCCATGACCAAGTGTTTTAAGGTCTCAAGCTTCTTCGAGCAGAACCTACAACTGGCTAAATCCACTGAGATTAATGATCGCCTCACTAATATTTCCTAAGTGGGTAGCACATTCCATCGAGCCCTAAGGACGGTGCCTCTGTAAGATCTATTTGGGAATTGGAGCATAACCTTCGTAAGAGAACCTTGGGTTCTATGATCATGATTCAGATGGATTAAAGAGGGGTAAGAGTGGAAATCATCAATGGTCTGTGACCAATCAAGATCAAATAATGCTGTGTTTGGCCTTCATAGGGTTATTTATTTGTTTATTTGGTTTGCGCCGACTGCCTGCAGGCATCGGGGCGCATACATGGAGACAAAGACAAACGAATAGTGGCACAGAATGAAACAGGACAATTCACAGTACAGGTGGAGATGAGACATTTTCAAGGCAGAACGTCTTGCAATGTAGTTTACTTGAAAAGCAAAGTTTTAAGCTTTTTACGAAAGGTGGAGTGATTGGTCTCTAACCTAAGACAGTTCGGCAGTTTGTTCCAGTTAACTGCTGCACGGATGGGGAAAGCTCTATCCATACCGAGTTCTTTTTTATGTTTCAGGATTGTTATAAATCCCTTGGCTTCTGATCTTAGAGCCCTGGGAGGGTTGTAGAAAGTGAGTTTAGACTTCAGATAGGCTGGTGCTTTGCCGAAAAGACACTTGTGTGTTAGGCATTATGACTTAAATTGCACACGGTCCTCCATTTTCAGCCAATGGAGGTCCTGTCTGGCTTCACTGATGTGTTCAGTTCTTGCTTTTTGTTTAATCATTCTGATCGCATTGTTTTGGACCAGTTGAAATTTGTGCGTACTTTGCTTACTTGCTCCTGCAAGAAGTGTGTTTCCCTAATCCAGACGCGACAAGATGGTAGCTCTGGCTATTGTAGCACACATTTTTTCACTAAGTAGGGGTCTAATTGCTTTAAGTAGTCTGATGTGATAGTTACAATTTTTGCTAACATACATGGCTTGTGTTAATGGTAAGGATATAATCTAAAGTGTAATTGTAAAGGGCCCTATAGCACCCTTGCAAACAAGTTAATAGATTGAGATCAATAACGTTACTGTCACTAACCTGTCCTGGTGGCAGTCTTCTGGAGCAGCAATTGGAAGAATACAAGAATCTCCCGGAAGCTCCTGCCCCTCCCAATTCCCGGATGTAATGGATGTCAGAGAGGGAGAGACAGGAACACCAGGGAAACCATATGGGGAAGAAAACCCTGGACGGTCTTGGAGAATGCTTCTGGGATACTGGCTCTTCTCTGGAGTAAGGCTGCTGGAGGAGGAGTTACGATCCCTACAGAACAATTGATAGGTAAGTAATGAGAAATGACAGGTTAACTAAAGAAGAGAGTCTGGAGGAGGGGAACAGCACTTACTAAAACCAATCTCAACACAGAATTAAGTCGTTTGAGTCGACTATTCCTGGTGGCAGGTATGGGAGTTGAGTCGAAGGGTAACAGGAGATTCCTAATAAAGGCAAGAGAATCAATCATAGAAGAGAGAGAGAGAGAGAGAGAGAGAGAGAGAGAGAGAAAGTGAAATGACAGATGATGTGAAAGAACTCACTTTCTCGCGAGGGAAGACTTGCCCAAAATTGGTATGTGGTTGGAGAAGTGAGAGCCGAGCGGGAAGGGGATTACGAGCCGGCAAGCCCGGAAATGGAGGAACCGCTGGGGAGAGGATATGTGAAGGATTGCTACAAGGAAAAGACAGTCAGAAAAGAGGGAAATAAGTAGAGCTTCTAATGTATCAACAGAAGTTTGATAAATACTACAGCGAACTTACGAAGCGTCATGGAAGGCAGAAGCGACGCACAGGATAGATGTTCTTCGATCCTTAAATGAAGTCACGTGATCGTCAGATCGCGTCTGTCGGAAGCATGCAACAACTAGACTGTCACTTCGTCTGTGCCAGTGATTTATGGCCATCTTAAAATCCCCACGCAATGCGGTTCCACACAACGACCATTGTCGTCTCAATTGCCATCATTGAAAAGGTGTAACAGCTTGAGCATCTGCATTAAGGGATGCTTCCAGAGTCATGCCGAGTGTTTTAACCTTACCCGCCACTATGATACGGTATTCTTTGATTTGAAAAGCCTGATAGTCAGAGGCGAGTTTGGCTCGTGCCTGGGTGGATCCAAAGACCATTAGCTACGTCTTATTGCTGTTTAGGCACATCCAATTGTTATCCATCCACTCTTCAATATTCTTATAGGGTGTGTTTAATGTCGTACTGTCCTTCGCGTAGTCTCCACTCAGTTCCAGGACCAGCTGAGTGTCGTCAGCATAGTTGGTAAAGTACACCTGAAGGTGTTGTAGTTGCTCACATAGGAAACGAATGTACAAGTTGAAGAGCAGTGGGGACAGACTAGCTCCCTATGGTACCCCACAGAAGATGTTGAATTCAGAAGAGAATTTGTCTCCCCAATGTACTCTGGATATTCTGTTCTCGAGGAAGGAAGATAGCCAGTTTATTGCTTCCTTGGAGCAGTTTGCGACCTTCTCAAGTGCTTGTTGTAGTAGCTGGTGGCCTAACAGGTCAAATGCGGCGCTGAGATCCAAAAGGACTAGTAGGCCAGCTTTTCCCTTGTCCATAATTTCCAGAATTTTGGTTTGTAGGTCCAGCATCGCTGTCTCTGTGCTATGCACAGCTCTAAAGCCAGATTGTTGTGGGTGTAGAATCTCGTGACTTTCTACGTATTCCTGAAGTTGTGCAGTTGCAATTTTATCCATAACCTTAAAAGTAAAGTTACAGTTTGTGATGTGTCTTGGATTGTTCGGGCCACGTGGGTCTAAATTAGTTTTTTTTACTAGAGGTGTAATAGTGACTTTTTTAATGTTATTCGGTACTGTTTGGTCACGGAAAGAAGTGTTTACGATTTTAGTAAATAGTGGAGCAAAGATGTCCGGATGTTCGAGAATGATCTTGGGAGGGAGTTTATTTTCGGCGCAAGAGGATGGTTTCATAGACCAGAGTTTTTATCATAACATCAATAGAGATGGGTTAAAATTGAAACTTCTCCTTGCTCTCAGTGGTCGTCATTTCTACAGGGTAGCTAGGTTGGAGTTTATTAGCTTGAGCTGATGCAATGCGTTCTCTAGCTTTTGTGATTTTGTTGGAGAAGGCTACCTGCGTGTTTTCACATTCTGATTGTGATGGAATAAAGGCAGGGGCCAGAGCCTGAGGCTTATCTATGGATTTAAGAATGTCAAAGAGTTTGTTAGCTGAATTGGAGGATGCTTCAATTTGACTGTTGAAGTAGTTCTTTTTGGCCTCACTGATGTTGTTTTTGTAAGGTTTTTCTAGTAATTTCCAGCTGGTCTTGTTGCCATCAGTAGGGTACTTAAGCCATTCTGCTTCGCTGCGTTTTTTCTCCTTCTTAAGGGTAGTTAGTTCTGGTGTGAACCATTTCTGATAGTTAAGATTGGGCCTAACTGTTTTTTCACGGTTTGGAGCTTTCTCGTTTACAAATATGAGTATTTGTTGATCATATTTTTTGATAATGGTGTCCCAGGAATCCTTTTCATTAAGATCGGCAAGAATGCCGTTTACACAGAGTTGTAAGTTCGAGCTTTCAATGTTTTTGAAGTTTCTAGAAAGGACTTTCCTTGCTTCATTTGTGGGTTTTTTAGCTGGTTGGGGTAAGCGTAGGTTGAAAACCACTTTATAATGGTCCGTCCATACACAAGGGGTGGTTACATAGTTGTTTGTCTCCAAGCTGTTAGTGATGACCCAGTCCAGTTGATGGCCGTTGGCCATAGTGGGGTCGTGATTCATTACATTAAACTGCAGAGTTTTTTCAACAAGGATTATTTCTTTGATCGTGGATTTATTTTGGCCAATTAGTGAATTAGCAAGGTGAATATGTTCATCATTGAACTCAGATTCCAGTGAGGGTGGTCTGTAAATAAGTAAGATATTAATACAATTGTTGTCTGTGGGACAACGTTTTAGATGTAGTGTTTCACAGCCAGAGCATGGTGATGTTGTAGGAAAGACGGGCAACAACCCCGCCCCCCTTTCCACTACCTCTATTGGTTTCTAGGTCAAATGTTCGAAAACAAAAGGCTCGAATGCCTTTTTTTCGACAGTAAAAGGACCGAAAAAAAAGGATGGAATTTTTTTTTTTTTTTTTTTAAGGGGGGGTTCTCCCACAAGCCCCCTTGTTTTTATAAAAAAAGTATTTTATACATGCTAAACTAAATAAATATATAAATAATTAAATAAAACACATTTTGATCCTTTTTTTCGGTCCTTTTGTTTTTGATCAAAAGGTCATTCAATCCTTTTGATTCGAAAATTTGACCGGACACCCCTTTATTGGTGTAGTGGATCCTATAACCCATAGGAACTGCCAGGGTACATGTAGGACCTATAGGGTCCTGTAACCATGTTTCTGTAATGTACATAATGTCAATGTTGTCTGACGAAATCAGGTCGTGTAGACATAAGGCATGTTGGTTAAGAGAGTGTGTGTTCAATAGGCATATTTTTAGTTTTTTTGTAGTTGGGTGGGTGGGAGTTTCTTCAATATGTTTCTGTTTTTGTTTTTAGGGTTAGCAGTCAGAGTATCAAGAGATGAGCCAATCTCATCAAGGATACGTTCTGATCTATCCCTCAACAAGATCAGCATCCGAGAGAGGTTCATGTTTCTTCCCATTAAATTGCACAGTATTTGGAGTGGATGTATTGATTTTTGAGTAAAGGGAAAGACATGCCCATTGTACCTGTGCCCACATGGAGACTGTCGCCAATTCAAACCAAATTGCTGAAATGGGAACCGCATTCGGGATGCCCAGAATTCTCCACCAAATGCGGCCCTCAATCCTTACCATGTGAGCCTCCAATAATCTCGCCTTATGTACCACAGGCTCAATTACTGCTTTAGAGCCCTGGTAAGCTGAGAAATGGAAGCCCAGATATCACACTGACACAGAAAGTTTTAAAGGGATCCCTCCCAAAGTTCCAACAAACCCACAGGTCTTCGCCCTCGCTTTCGTGAAGGAGAGAATCTTGGTTTTATTAGGATTAATCAATAGCCCATTGGCTTTGGCAAATATTTCAAAATTTATGAGAGACCTCTGTAACCCCAACCTTAGTGAGATCAAAGATTAACAGGTCTACTGCATAGGCAAGCCATACAATTTGTTCAAATTGCTCGCACAATGGTTGTTGGGGGGGTGGGGGGTCAGCCAGTACCAAGAGTGGAAGAGTTGATCTATCTGGGTTACAAAGTTTATGCCTCTCCATCCATCTCTAAAGTGGAAGCTGATATTAGGAACAAGCTGACACAGCTAGTTCACCAGATGAAAAAGATACTATCAAAATTCTGTAAATTCTCGATTCTTTCTTTGATAAAATTCTATTCTGCCAAGGTGGTTCCTGTACTGCTGTATGAGCTTGAAGCTAAGCCTTCCCTATGGAATGTGGATTGGCAGCGGCTGGAAGGCCTAATTTGGAAATGGGTCCTTGGTTTCCCGCTGAGTCACCCTATGGCCAGCCTGAGGTTCGAATTGGGCTGGCGGGCTGGAAATTAAGTTCCCCCCTCCGTCTCATCATCACGGCCCAGGAGGGCTCACTGTACTCTGACATTAAACATCATTTGGGCAACCAGAGTTCCACTATCCTCTCGGGACTAGAAGTAAAGTTCGAAGAAGGGTTATCATGGGCAAATACGAATCGGGAAACACTGATTGAGAACCCAGAAAAAGCAAAGAAAGCCTTAGAAGAGATTGACTTGTTAGGAACGATTGACAACATGCGATCGTTGGCCCCAGTCAATCTGTTTCAGAAAGTGGATAGAAAAGAGGGGTTTCTAGCCAGATATTTAGTAAAGTTCTCCGATTGGAGAATTCGGAAGAATTTTCTGAGAATTCGCCTAAATGTGGCTCACACGGTTGAAATTCTGCATAAAAGGGCTTGGAGGGGCCTGCAATTGCCTTGTGTAGAGTCTGTGTGCAAACCCAGCTAACCAATCTCTCAAACTTTTGTTGTTAGATTGAGAAGGTACTTGGCCTACAAGACTTTTATTGTTTGGCAGGTTTGGGGTGGGAAATGAGAAACATCTGGAGAGTATGTTCTGGGACAGACTTGTGGCGGGTCATGAATTAGCATTGACAGTCGCAGTGGTTCAAGTTCTGGAGAAAATAAACATTGTACTCTAGGACTTTACTCTCTATGTATAAGGTCAAGAAGTATTGGGTCAACTGGTTATGGTGTAACCTCTCTAAAGGGGTTTTGGAATTATATTGTATGTTGTACCTACAGTACCACCACTCCATTCAGCTTTCCCATCCTAAATCATTCGGTTCAAGCTTTTTCTTTTTTTGTTTCCCCTTCTCTTTTTTTCTTTCTTTCAATAATGGGATTGATTTAATGGTTTTTTTTTCTTGTTCTCTCTCCCCTTTCCTGTTATATTAGTTTAATTGTCTCTTTACTTCTACCCCTGTGTGTTTGTATTTTTATGTATTTTTGTCTATTGTGTATTATCATGTATTTTGTGTCTGTTTACTATCGTATTTTATGACACTACGCTGCGTTCATGTTTTATAGGTTTTGTTTTTAATTGATTGAACAGTATGTAGGCTTTCTGACTTTGGATTGTAAAAGGTTTTATACCATATACAATAAAAACAATAAAAAATGTGTTCCTTGCCTATCTTAGGTGCAAGAAGCCCTTCCTTCATTAGCGAGAGCGCAACGTCGGAGAAATATTGGTTGAAGAGCCAGGGGGCCAAGGTGCAACCTTGCTTAACCTCCTGATAGGAATAAATTCTCTTCGAGAGGTTGTCCTTTTGGCTGAGACAAACCTGCCGCAGTTTTCCTAGACTCCACTGACAAGTCTTAGGAGCCCCACGGGCATGCCCCATTTTGCCAGCTTGGTCCAACATCTGCCCCGGTCTACACAAGCAAAAGCGGCAGTCATATTGATCGAGGCCATGTACGTGCATCCCCCAGTTGTCATCCATGCCACTTCCTGCACGCTCTTGAGGGCAAGGCCATTGATATTAGTCAAATGGCCCTTCCTAAAACCAGTCTGAAATTGGTCCAAAGGATGGTAAATGCGTGCCCAATCTTCAAGATGTGATAGCAAATACGAAGAATAGATCTTACAATCAGCGTCGATCAGTGAGATTGGACAATAGTTAGATGGGTCAGTCCTGCTACCACACTTGAAGATTGGGACGACATGGGCCATATTCCAGGAGGTCGGAGTTACACCAGTGGTAAGAATGTCTCTGAACTCCAGATACAAAAGATTAGCCCAGATAGGTTGATTATCCTTAAAAGTGTTATTCGTAAGGCCATTCAGCCCCGGGACCCGTGATCACT
Organism: Ambystoma mexicanum; assembly: GCF_040938575.1. Lineage (NCBI taxonomy): Eukaryota > Metazoa > Chordata > Amphibia > Caudata > Ambystomatidae > Ambystoma > Ambystoma mexicanum. Next base: position 37,566,633 of record NC_090922.1, on the reverse strand, counting down.
TGCATTTAGAAATCAGCTTTTGGATGCAAGATAATTAGGACTTTGTACAGTTTAGATAGTACCCCTTTTATATTTGTGGTCGTTGCTGTCACTGTCTCGAAGGGAGTCAAAACCCTGGCTATATCATCCACCCATTGTTTGTCCGTCAATATTCCTGTTAGTCTCAAATATTCGAAAAACGAAATTGTCTCCCGACCCAAGACTTCCTGGACAGCATCATATTCGATAAGACCTGTGTACGAACAGCTGCCCTACTCTTTCCAAACCTCTATCCAACCATTCCTGTGTGTGAGACGAAAGCCATGCTGTGCAAGGTCTAGTGTGGGGGACCCCATACCGACGTGACTGGCAATGACCTTGACGACAAGCCGTGATTGGCGCTGATCTTCTTCCAGAGGGACCACATTACTTCCATTGTTGGGTGGTCAATCAGTTATTTAGGGATCAACTTCGTTGGAGGCCACAATAAATCTCTAACCTTTTTTGGTGAGTTTGTAGGTCTTCTAAGTAAGTCCAATAGTTCCCCAAGTCATCCCTCATGTGTTCCAATAAGACTCACAGTTGGGAAGCACTGCTTCATCCAACTCTCTCTCCCTAAATACCTCTCTGCTAGAGCCCTTCGGTCTTCTAGATCCAACTCTCTGCTGATCAGACACTTCTCCAAGCAGAGAGTGGGGAGGGTAGATCTCTTTCATCTGCAGGTGCCTCCCTCTGGAATGGTCTCTCTGCCCCTCCAGACTTGAGCCGGATCTCTTTAGGTTCCGGAAGCTTCTAAAGACCCTCCTTTTCTCTTCCACCTTCCCTGCTAATTTTTCCCCCTCTGCCTCTTGACTGGCTGCTTGATTCCCTCAGATTCTTACAGGGCACCAGGCCCTCTCCTACCAGGCTACCCCTGCACTTGGTCTCCTCTAACTCCCCCACCCCTGACCTGCACTTGCCCTTCTGGTCTCCCTCCCCCTGCAGTAGCCTGGCTGGGCCTGCACCCCCTTTGCCCTTCCAGCCCGTCCCTCGCACTTAGCATGCACTCTCTACCCTGCACTTCTACACTGCACTTTCACGATCCGAATGTCACAAGGCCTAGTAGGACCATTTCTGTTTTGTCATCCCTGCCCCCCCCCCCCTTTGCCTTGTTGCACCTTGAAACACTTGTGTATAAGCGCATTATAAAAACCCAATAAATAAAATAAATAAATATAAAAATAGAAATAGAAGTCAGGAAATCCAAACCCTCCCCAATCCATTGGTAATGTTAGCGTGGATTATTTAATTCTTTGAACTGTCTTTTGCCAGATGAATCTATTTAACGTGTCTTTCAGCTCTCTAAAATATGCATCCGGGATGATGGTGGGAATAGCTGTAAAAGAGGTATAGCAGTCAGGGAAGGACATTCATCTTTATGGATATCATTCTGGCCTCTTTATTTTGTCCATATTAGAGCCCACTACCCAGATCGGCATCACGTTTGATTTACCTACATTAATCTTTCGCCCTGAAAAATGCCAGAAGGAAGAAATTTGCACCAATAGAGCGAGGAGTGAATTGTGCATATCATCTATATAAGCCGATATATCATCCGCAAATAGTGACAATTTAAATTCCATCTCTCCACAGTGGATCCCCGTATGCTGTGGTTAGATCCTATTGCTATCGCCAAGATTTCCCCAGCAATTTAGCAAAAATCTTAACTTCAATGTTTAAAAGGGATAAAGGTCTGTATGAGGAGCAGGACGCAGGGTCTTTACAGCATTGTGTATAACCACTATTATACCTCCTAACATTGTTTCAGAGAGGGAACCTCCTTCCAGGATATCATTGAATACTTGAACCAAGTATGGAGCTAAGAAGGGCCGGTACATTTTGTAGAATCGCACTGTGAATCCATTGTACCCTGGCGTTGAACCCCTCTTCATATTTTTAATTGTGTGGACTACCTCCTCCTCCATGATCGGCTCCTCTCTACCTTCAATCTGTTCCCTGGATAGGCCTGGGATAGGAATTGAATTGAAAAAGTTATTAATGTGGGACCATAGCCCTCCTATTCCGGCATGTAGAGCCGTTCATAATAGGCCTGGAACTCCTTGCCTATGCTTTCTGGGTCAAAGACCGTATCACCATCCCATCTCTTAATGCTCAACACCATTTTAGGTTTATGTTCCTCCCTCAGCCTCCACGCTAAGATTTTATCTGCCTTGTCACCCTTCTTGTGGTATGTTTGTTTTAAGTACAGGAGTTCATTTTCCGTCTCTTGGTCCCGGAGGGCCTTCAACTGTGATTTGTACTGCTTTAGCTGTGTCACCTGTGCTGACGACCCACAACCTCTCGGGAGGATAGCTCAGGGGCAACGCGCTCACCTTGGAAGCAAGACGACATGGACCAACTCAGGTTCGATCCCCGGGTCGCGCTTAGAAACCTCTGGGTATAAATAACCAATTACAATACAACCCTTAAGGGCAACTCTCGATTTTACCCTTAAATCAATTTCTCAGCACTGTCTTTTCCGCTTCTTATGTGCTTCTATCCTTATGAGAACTCCCTGAAATTTCGCTTTAAAGCCTTCCCAAAGAAAACGGACACTAGTGTCTCCCTTGTCATTGAACTCGAAATAGTCTTTAAATTCCGTCAGTACAGTCTGCGCCATGTCTGAATCCTTAAGTAGGAAGTTGTTACATTTCCATCTCCGTGTATCACTGCAGACCAGCCAGGTTCCCAGGTCAACACAGACTAAATCATGTTCCAACCACAGGACGGAAACCACCTTTGACTCAGTGACATAACCTTTTAAGGTGACATCAACTAATATGATATCTATTCTGGAAAACAAATCATGTGTCTGGGAGTAATAGATGAATGTAAAGTCTCCCAATGGCAGCGGGGGTCCATGTGTCAGTCAGACCCAATTCTTGATTAATCTGGTTGATCGTTTTAGCCTACTTCTCTGAGAGTTGTAGTTACTGTAATGTCCTTTATCCTCTTCCTATCCCTAAGGGGGTCAAGTACCATGTTAAAGTCCCCTCCCACCACTGGAGGGCCGGTAACAAACCTCTTTGAGTTTCACTTTGACTGTGTCGCAGAATGTAATTTGACCCTCGTTCGGACAGTAGACCGATCCCACTGTTATAGGTTCCCCTTGTAATTGGGCTCTTACAAAAAACTAGTGACCCTCAGGGTCTCGAAGGATCTTTTCCGCCACCAGCCCAATTCTTGTAGACACTATTAGCGCAACACCCCTCTTTTTTGCCACCACTGATGCATGGAGGACCTCCCCACCTACTTTCAATTTCAGCACAGATTCCTTTCCCCTCAGCCAATTGGTTTCCTGTAAACAGAGCAAGTCGGGTTTTGAGCGTAGGAATTCAGTACTAATAGTGAGCATTTTGTGGGGTAGTGGAAATCACAGGCGTTAAGAGAGACGATTATCAGATTTCACTTGTGACTTGCCATTTGAAAAGAAAAATTGAATCTACCCAATGCCCTCTCCTTGACTGCCACTGTCTATAAATGATGACACTAAGAGTGATGCTGTGATACAAAGTGAGGTATTTAATATGAACTCATCCTCACCAAGCTCTAACAAAGTTCCACAGACATTTCCTGTAGTTATACGGATTTTGGATCTTCTTGATAAAGGTCACGATTACTCTCACCATGAGTTGAGAGAAATAAATCTTCAATTGCTCATATTTTGACCATTGCAAATAGATTTTGCTTGCAAGAGAGTTATGTCCCCAGAGCCAGAATAAGAACTCCTGCGATGGGAATGATCAACCCCCCGGTACCATGTCTAAAGACGGTATGTCTTATACTGACAATAGTACCCAAGGTTCCATTGAAAAAGATTGGCGTCGGAAGTAGCTAATGATATCAACTCTATGAAACAAGCTATCAATGATATTAAACAGGTTTTATTGGAGATGAAAGCTGAGACTTTGCCTGAGGTAACACCCTATTTTTAGTGAGCACCCAGACAGTCCCTCAGCATTAACAAAAATAATTAAACAGATGGAGGAGGAGCAAGGGAACTCTACACCTACTGATAATGGGGAATTATTCATATCAAGGCGCACTAAAAAATTACATAGGCGCGCCATGAAAAGAGCTGTAAAGCGACGAAAAGCTGCAAAAAAGAATGGTGATAACGACAGAAATTGTGTGAGTGACAATTCACAAGTTAAAAATAGTTCTATAACACCCAAACCTTGTTCTAATGACGAGGAGGATCGAATTGATGTTGAGCAATTAAATGAGGAAAGCCAAAGCCTGCAAAGGCCTAAAAGCTTGGGAAAGGTTGGTGAAGACATGGGCAGTATTGGTAGTAATACTAAAGAACTACAAAGTAAGAAAGGGTCTATTAGACAAATTGAATCCTTATCAGCTGCTTCTCAATCTAATGAAGTTGTAGGAAATGGAGGGATTGGAAAACAAGCAACTAAAACATTCGTATCTATCCCTGAGTCAGAGTTAGTGATGAAACAGATGAATATGAACAATTACTTCTCCATTGAGCAAAGGAAATTAACTTCAAAGCATTCTACGGTTGTAAATACTATATTAGCATCTGAAAGTAACTCGAGGTTACTAGAATTGAGGTAGGGGGTTGCGAGTGTGTTCAAGAACAATGACAAATCGTATGCAAGTTCATGTGTAAGTGTTAAAGTAATTAACTCACCTTCACCTCCATGCAATGAAATAATTATATCTGGTGTGTGTAAGATCTTTGCACTACCCTTAGAAAATATTGAGGCTAAGGCCTCTGAGCACAATGGAGATGTGATTGGAGATGTATTACGTGTGCCTTGTGGCCCCTTGATATCGGTTATTGGGAAGAAGCATCATTTCCCTATTCTCTCAATTGGTGGGAAGTGTACTGACGAGGCACAACAAAGCCTTAATATGAAACAAATTCCATTGATTGCTAAAAAATGAATTGAATCTTCAAATAGCTAGTGGACAGGGTACTCCTTTGGACTCATCTAAGAATTTGAATGCAACACCTGGTGTTTCTGGCAACTTGATACTAAATGAGGTGCCCCTTATGGGATCAATTGACTCCAAGGTGATGTCACATCCTTATGAGTGTGATAAAGTATCGAGTAGTGAACCTTGCGATACAAGGGAGGAAACTAACATGATTGGGCTTGAGGGAAATGGTGAAATCTTACGTGGTGAAAGGATAAATAGGAAATACATGTTGGGGTTGATGGCACAAATTCCTCCACTTAGAATGTTGACTTCAGACGATTTTGATGGTATTTCATTGGCATGTAATGATAATTATAGAATGGTTTGCAAGATCCCATCTGTCAGCATTGTGAAGTTCATATGGTCTTTTTGATCTGAGTTACTGGAATTCGGTTTCAAGTTGCATACATTTGGAGAGAAAAAAATAGCGCTTGAATTCTTGCACTTTGCACTGCCCGATAAAAAATACTGCAGAATTAACCTCTACCTTGAGAAAAGGTATCAATACAGATGAAAATGTAAATGTCACTCAATTAATTGCACTTGCAATAAATAATAAGGAATTTGCTTGGGTGGAACCAATGCTGAAAGCACTCCTTACTCCCAAATAAAACTCTATTCAAAACTAGCTGAAAACTAGCCATGAGCTAGTCATTTACTCATGGAATTCATGTGGTTTAACTTGACTTGGTTGTCCTCATTCCATCTTTGCCAAACTCCCCACATCATATTAATCCAAGAAACAATGAAAATGAGTGACTTGATGCTTAATGGTTATAATACCTTTTGTGCATATGCAACTGAGGTGAATGAGGGTAGACTGGTGGGAGGCCTTGCTTTTGCCATAACAATAACCTAGAGTGGGATTCTGTGTTAATTTATGCCTCTGAATACGTACTTGCAGTAGCTGTAATGTTAAAGTGGTGTAAAGATAAACCAATGTTATTTGTTAGTATATATTGGAATCCCCTAAAAATTGAAATTGAGGTGATGTTCGATTAAATAGATTTTTGTCTTGAAATGGCAGGAACGCACAATAAATACTCTGATATAATTATGGGGGGCGGGGATTTCAATTCATATTGTGGTGTGAGATCAGGGAATGAGGTAGAAAATTCGGTGGGAGTGTTTCTTCAAGCAATGCAAACAGGAAAGAAATGGGTGCAATTTGTGGAGGCTTAGGATTTGAGTTTTGTTGATTTCTCTGAATCCTCAAGCAAAATGTCTTGGTCTCGGGGCTCGATGAGTTCACTGATAGACTTTTTCTGTATTTCCCAAACATTGGTATGCATTGTAAAACTTGTGATTGTTCATGGGATTGTGAATAGTGATCATGCACCCATTGAACTCAGAATATGTAGACAATGTTCTTTTTATCAAGTTGATACGTTTTTACAACTTATCGAAATAGACCGTCCAAATATATCCCTGAGATGGAACCCTGTAATATGTCAGAAATTAGTGAAACAGGTATATTTAAAGTTAGAAAAGTCAGATGAGGAGTTTTCAAGGCAGGAGATTAACTTGTATAAGAGGGAGGAAGTAATTGCAAAAATTGTTAAGGAAACTCTTTATGAACTTACAAAAGGCAGAAACTTTTCTTGCAGCCAAAGAAACATGGTTTTGATCTAGAGGTGGCACTGATTAAACGACATAAAAATAGAGAGATATGGAAATTATCTTACACGAAGTTGAGTGAAACTGATTATGAAAAGAAAAAAATCATATAGTACAGGTCTATGAAAAATAAAATAAAAGGGTTTAAGATTACATCACATATTAAAGAAAACCAAGCGATTATTAGAGCCCTGTGTAAAAATGATACTAGACGAATTTGGGCTAGTATCCGACAACCGTATATGTCTAGGTGTGAACAGCCAGCTAATACTATTCCAGCGGAATTTTGGGAAAAATACATCTGTGTGAAATATAGATTGCCTGAATGATTTATGAAAATCATCTATACGCCATTAATAAAACAGGGGTCATGTGCAATGAATTGGACAAAAGAGGATATAGCGTGGTCATTGGTAAGTTATCAAATTCAAATGCAGCGGGCTCTGATAGCATCCCGCCATGTGTGTATAAAGCAGACCCGTTGCTTTGGGCAGGTATTTTAAAGATCAAGTATGACCTGATTTTCCAAACCCGCATGATGCCAGCATCATGGGTTACCTCGATTATTATACCAGTATTTAAAAAAGGTGACCCATGTAACCCAGCAAATTATAGACCTATATCAATAATGGATACATCGGCAAATGTTTTTGCTATACTTCTCTTGTATGAATTGGAGAATTATATCGAACTTCATTACCTATATTCAAAGTGCCAAACTGGCTTTAGGAGAGGGATGGGAACTGCTGAAACAAAAAATAAAGATGCATATCCAATTTACATATCTTATATTGATTTGTCTAATGCCTTTAACACGGTAGTGCCTAATATATTGTGGGAGAAGCTGGCATCCTTTGGAATATATGGGATTCCGATTTACTGGCTTACTCTGCTCCACAATAACACTGCCTATAGGATTAGATTGACAGCACACGGGGCAATGACAAAAGCTATATTTACGGAATTGGGATTGAAACAAGGTTGTAACTTGGCTGCCACCTTGTTCAATCTTTACCTGTCTGATTTGGAAAAAAATTGGTATGAAGTAGGGTTTTTCCAGTTCGCCTTGGAACTTTGAGGCTTCATTTTTTGGCATTTGCTGATGATATAATTGTATTTGATCTCACTCCAGCATGGCTGCAAACTAAAATGCAGTTATTTGAAAATGTTGCCCATTTACACAACTTACAACCAAATGCAAACAAAACAACAATGATGGTATTTAATGCAGGCAAAAAATTGAAACAATATAGATGGAAATTGAATAGTGTTTATTTAACTCCCTCAGTGGACACGATATATCTAGGATATTTTGCCTCTAATGTAGTCTCAATTAGTTTATGGTGTGAAAGACTTAAACTCAAAACTCGACCTCTTCTCAGCCAAATGAAGCTAATTTGTGCCAAGTATTGTAAATTCTCTCTTCGCTCTCTGCTTGAGTTTCTGAATTTGAAAGTAGAGCGTGTGATTTTATATACTCTTGATATGTGTGTACATGATATGAGTACACAACTTGATATTCTGCAGGGAAGATTAATGAAAACAGCCTTGCATATTTCTTTGGCAATTCCAAATTGTATTGTGCAACATGAAATTGGATTGGTGTCACTATCGTTGAGAAGTAAATGGCGTTCACTTTCCAATTATGCGAAAATGTTAGAACCGCCCAAGAACTCTTTATATCAGGATTATAAAATATCATTTTAACTGATTGTACCAACTCAGTAATGAAGTATCATATGAAAATGCAACTTCTATTGAAAGAACTAGGAGTCCAACCTGAAGATCTATGCCTTAGACCTGCATATGTTAAGAAATAATTATTTGAGTGGGATTGGATATGCACGGTGGAGGCAATTTCTGGCTATTCTAGCTAAATGGAATATGCAAAATGTACTAAAAAAAGAGAGATCACGGGTACGTATATAGCAATGTTCCCATGTCATATGGCGCTGAGTTATTATCTACGGTTCAAATTGAATCAATTTCCTACAAGGGAAAGGACAAAGCACTGGGGAAATTAACCGTGTAAGATCATTGAGACAAAGTGTCGCTTTACCATATGTAACAAACCAGTTGAAACTCTAAATCATTTAATTCTTGAATGTGGACATTTTAAAGAGGAAAGAATCAAGATCTTGATGAAGTTTGTAAATGTTGATTTTGAGGATGCAACTGAATTTCTTTGGAATAGGATAATGACTGGTAGATTTAAGCCTTTAATCTTCACATTGGTTAGACTATTAAAAATTGTTGACTTTGAATTAGGATTGTTTAGTTGAAAGAAGGTTAAGGATTTATAAGCAGTATGGTATGGTAGCATATGAATTATGTATAAATTAGAAAAGCTATACTGTATGAAATGTGGTGATCAAAATGTTATTGTGCATTTAAACATATGTTAAAGTAATGATTGCACATCTGGACAGAATGCTTTTAGATTAGATTTGTTGTTTATGAAATATTTTATGATTATGTTTTAAATTTTGTAAAGGCTTCTTCAAGCCACGTACAATAAAAAATAAACTTAAAATAAAATTATAGAAAGTACTCCAATGTTTGTCTGCAATTCCATAATGACCCAATAACTTGCACAAACAAAATCGATTTACTTTCCTCGAACCCCACCTTCGAATTGATTGTGTCCTCCAACGTATTCCTCATCTTTGACATGTAATTTCCAGCTCAGCTGCTTTGGAAAACGTTTTTGGCAGAGGGAGCTGTGCGTCAATGGTGTCAAATCCATGTCCCTCGAAGGCCTCCGTCGAGGATGACGTCATTGCAGATCATATATAGCATGCGCGGCGCCCGTTGGCCTCAGTTCCGTTTTTCAATGACAGCTTTTGCTTTGGCTAACGAGAATCGGTGCGCCTCATCGTCTAACGACTTGTTTTTAGAGAAATTCTTCAAGAAATCCTTCGAGATGTCTTCATCCTTGAAGCCTTTAACACCGAAAACTGCAGGTCCAAGATGTCCCTTACCAACCTGCACCGTGTCTGCTTGTGGTGCCTGGGCGAGGACCATGACACAGCCAATTGTTCAAAATGTCAATCCATGACAGGAAAGGACTTGAGGGAGTGGAACGGGAAACTCCAGGTAGGAAGATTACCCAAATCCCCTAAGCCTCGACCTGCTAAGCCTTCGACCGATGAGTCGAGAGGAAACTCTCCTCGAAGGAAGAAGGTGAAGAGCTCTAGGTCTACAAGTAGTTTGCACCACTTGTCGGCGATAAAGTTGAACAGGAGGCACCGGAGGTCGCCTTCGTCGACGTCTTCCTCCGACGATTCACCCAAAAGGGTTGTATGTCCCACAGAAAAATCTACCACAGCAGAATGGGAAGTTTTCTGAGAGCAAATGTTAAACATTTTCGAAACACAGGGTCATGCTCCTACCGAACCTTCCAAGCAAGCCGGTAAGGATAGGTCTCGGTCAAAATCCTGCACGCCCTTGAGCCCGGGTATACGGACTGACAAACATCAAGAGCCCTCGAAGCCCTCTTACGATGAAAAGCACAAAGAAAAATCTAGATTGAGGTCCTCAACACCACCAAGACCCTCGACGCCATCAAAACCATTGACGCCAACGGTGTCCTCGGTGGCTGCTAGACCTTCGACGACGACAGTGTCGTCGACACCCATCAGGATCGCGACATCGACAACTGCGAAGACAGCTACGGCGCATACATGGGCTGTTCCATCGGCGCCAATCGCCTCTCCTCAATCGGCGCCAATAAAGCCTTCGATGCCATCGAAGCCTACAATGACTCCATCTGAAAAAGGTTTTACTCCTTTATCCAGAAAGAAGTTTTTCAAATCACTCTCTTCAATCTATGAAGATGAAGAACACTCTGATGGGGAGAATGCTCCTTTTGGACTGCAATATGGAACGCCTAATTGCAGAGTGTCTGATTACAAAGGATTCCAGGATTAAAGATCTATATGACAATTTACTGTTGGCAAGTGAAGTTGATGCTTCACCCAAGCTAGAGTACGTTAGACCTGAGCCTGGCGAACATGCCGACGTGCCATACAGACAACTCATGTCCAGAGGTCTAGAGTATCTAGGATGGAGCAGACCTCCACTGGCTTATGAATAGGACGATTTAACCGATATTTTGGATAAAGGTCCCAAAACAGACCCAGTATTGCCATTCAATATTGCTTTACAAAAAAGGGTGGCTGGAAATTGGGAAACTCCGGATACCAATCCGACAGTTAATAAAAAATCTGACATCAAAATACCACCCCTCCAGTAGTGACCCTGACTATCTGTCGAAACACCCCACTCCGGAGAGTCTGGTGGTGCAGGCAGCTACAGCAACGTCGAAGCAGGCAGCGTACCCTACCATCCCTCCTGACAGGAACGACAAGCGTGTAGATGGATGGGCAAGAAAGGTATTTTCAGCAGGGAGCATGTTGCTGAAATCAGCCAACTCCTCCTGTGCCCTGGCAACATTTTCGTACACTCAGTGGTATTGCATATCTATGGCGGCAGAGCATATTCCCGAGGTGGACGAAAGGGTTTGCTTCTTAGCTATTATTAAGGACGGCAAAGAAGCTAGTTGTGAATTCCTTCAATCAGGGCTGGATACTGCAGATAGGGTCAGCAGATCCATTGCGACCAGCACTGTAATACGAAGACATGCGTGGTTGAGGAAGTTGGGTTTTGCACCAGATGTGCAGTCGAGACTTCTCAACATGCCTTTTGATGAGTCTCCTCTTTTTGGCAGGAAGGCTGACAAGTGCCTTGAAAAGTTGCAGACCTCTTAGGCGGCAGCCAAGTCTTTAGGTGCCGCTCTTAGGCAGCCTCAGCCTTTTCGTACTAGTGGAAAACCTTGGAGGGGTAGATCTTTTTGCTACTACTCCTCAGTTTGAATGGCGAGAGGAATGGCCAGTCAAAGAGGCCAGAGAAGATGTCCTTGTGGTGGACGAGGTAGAGGTGCCAAGCCAGCTCAAGCAGCAGCCTCTTTACCATCGGCCTCTGCAACAGCTGCCTCAAAACCACTTTGAGGTCTTGAATCACAGTTCACCAGTGGGGGGCAGACTGTCTCAGCATTTAGAGCACTGGCGAGCCATTACTTCGGATGCTTGGGCTCTGGAAACCGTAGCCCATGGTTACCGCCTTCCTTTTATAAGAAGACCTCAAAACAATCCACCGGGGTGCTGCACTTTGATGGTTACGGACCTGCTCCTTGTGCAGGAAGTTTTAACCCTGCTAGAGAAAGGTGCTATAGAACCAGTAGCAGAGAGGAACAAGGGATTGTACTCCCCATATTTTTTTGTCCCCAAAAAGGACAGAGGACTGAGACCCATCTTGGACTTGAGATACTTGAACAAAGTCCTCAGGAAGGACAAATTCAAGATGGTCACACTTTCTCAGATCCTCCAGGCCCTCCAACTCCAGGATTGGTTGGCGTCATTGGACTTTCAGGATGCTTATTTTCAGGTGCCAATCCATCTCAAGCACAGAAAATACCTGTGGTTTGCAGTTGGCAGTTCTATTATCAGTTTCGAGTTTTGTCTTTCGGGCTAACCTCCGACCCGAGGGTTTTCACCAAACTGATGGTGGTAGTGGCAGCGAATCTCAGGAGAGGGGGGATTCACGTCTACCCCTACCTGGACGATTGGCTGACCAGGGCGCGATCTCCTGAACAAGCCTTGGATCATCTCAAAGTCACCTGCCACTCCCTTCACAGATTGGGCTTCTCCTTCAATTACAAGAAGTCCCATATGACACCTTCCCAACAGCTCCAATACATTGTGGCTGTGTTATACACGTCTTTGGGAAAGATCTTGCCTCCCAAGGTGAGGGCTCAAGACATTCTTCAGATGGTATCGAAATTTCAGAATGCCAGAATCTTCCGGCCTTCGATTTCCTGAGGTTGCTCGGTCTCATGGCATCCTGCATTTTTCTGGTGCCAGAAGCCTGCCTGAGAATGAGATCCCTTCAATGGGCTCTAAGAACACAGTGATCCCAATTCTCAAGAAAGATGTCGGGCCGACTTCACGTTCCAGCCAAGGTCTCACAGGATCTTCTTTGGTGGGCCTGCGAGGAAAATATTCTGAAGGGAGAACCCTTTTGGCAACCATGCCCGGAGATTACAGTAGTGACGGATGGCTCACCCACAGGGTGGGGAGCCCATGCCAACGATTTTACAGTCAGCTGTGGTTGGTCTCCTCTGGAGTCCAAACTACATATCAATCTTTTGGAGCTGAGGGCAATCAGACTAGCTCTGAAGGCCTTCCTGACTTCTGTATGGGGGAAGAATGTCCTGATCATGACGGACAACACGGTGGCTATGTACTACCTGTTAGGCAGAAACCTGTGCAGTTCCCTTAGGGACCACTGCAAAAGATTTAGGACTACAGGTGGTTGGCAGTAAACCCAATTGGTAGCAGTCTGTACCACCCAGATTTACCTGGTAGCTGTGGCTGAGCAGTCAGACTTCTCTCAAGATGAGTTAGGCAGTATATAGAGTATACACAATAGGTAGAGAGATACAGTAGCACAAGCAAACACTGACCAGAGCTTTGGTGTAAAAGTATATAATTATTTATTTAAAGACACTTGTAAATTACACTAGCACAAAAAGAGGTAAGTAAATTCAACACACAGTCACTAATATATATATATATATATATACAACCCTAATTACTTATTAGACAAGTCTTAGTGAGAAACACCACTTATTTTCAGACAGAGGTGAGCGCTTAACCTAAGATGGCACTCTAATAAGTTATATAAAAAGGGAGGGAAAAGGCAGAGTTATGAAAGCACACAAATTTCAATTCTTTTCAAAGAACCACAGTGAGGCAGGTTAGGCAAAGTCGACTGGAGAGCAAGGAAGTTCAAATACCAGGCCCACTCTTAGAGAGAGCAAGCAAAATGGGTCCAGGATCACACAGTGGGGTTATGCCCAAAGAGTCTTTGTAGATAGTTCACAAAATATTGAGATCAAGTCAGGAAAAGTTAGTTAGCAGGCCCCAGGCTAACCCAGGTTAGAAAGTCGAGGATTTACTGTCCCCCCGAACGATCTGTCGCAAGGGAAGCCAGGCGGGACACAGTACCTGAAATGGGAAGAACGCTCCAGCGGGGGCAGTTGTTCCTGGCAGCGGGTGCAAGTCGGTGTTTCGTCCAGAGGAAGAGGGGGTCTCGACGTGGAGGAAAGATGAAGGTCGTTGCACTGCCAGGGAAGAAACCAGCCGCTGAGTTTCCTGGTTACAAGGTACTACCCTTTTCTTCGCGGTAGTGGTAAACCATGGTATTCCGGTTGCCGGGGCGCTTGGCACAGGCAAGGCGGCCACGAGATGGTCCAGGAAGGCGAAAAGACGGGCAAACTGGTTATCCCCACCAGTCAAAGGAAGAAGACTCTCTGGACTGGAGATCTCCTCTGTTGTTGTCGGGAAAAGTGGTGAGACGGTTCAGCAGGGCTCCACCGGTGGTGTCGTCATTGCAGGTCGGCTCGGCTTCTCCCTCCTCGGATTCTTTAGGTCCTGTGGCGACTTCTGAAGTTCTAGTCCCTAAAGCCCTGCTTTTATGCATAAAACCCCCATTCATTCAGCCTAGCTGTCACTCAAACATGCTAAGTGGTGAGCCTGGCGGCTCACCACTTGGGCCAATCACACAAGAGTGCGACTTGAGTTGCCGAGGCAACGCAGTGCGGGGTGCCTAAACCCCCTCCCACACCCCCTGTGGTACCCAGACAGAGTGGCACCACTTTTGGAGGCTTCTGTGGAGAAGCCCGCCAAAAAGTGGGACAAAGGGCTCGACTTGGGTTGGAGTCACAGAAGCGAACACAAATGCCATTTTGGAACCAGGTTTGGGCAAAAAATACCAAACGGTGAATTTATATTAATATAATAAACCGGCGGTATGTTCGAGGCCATTTTAAAAAGTGGTAGCCTCGAACAATGGGAAAATCCCATAGAAATATATTCGCGGTCGAATATAAAAAGTAGTATCCACTGCCACCAGCCAAAACTCGGTCGGGGGGGGACTGGACAGTGCCCCCTCGAACAACAGATCTCGGGGCAATCAAATTGCCCCGACCAGTACGTCCACAATATGATGGTTTGTACTGGTTCTGTTCACAATTTGAGACTAGTAAAGCCAATGGTGACTTTACATGCCCTGGGAGACAGTAGTCAGTCCCAGGGTATGGAGTCTATGTTTGGGGGTCGCTACGACACCCCTGGGTTACTGCACAGAGGGTGCTGTGTAACCCACATATCAAAAACACATGAAGCCCTATGGGGTAAAGGACCCCATAGCCCATAGAACACATACAAAGTCAAAGGAACACCTCAAATCATGTCTAAGAGTGGGAAAAAAGAGTCTCACTCTTAGCAGGAGAAAAAAATAAACCCCAAAAATCCAGCAAAGCTGCTGGGGGACTCACTAGGTTTGGGAAATGAGCCTTTACAGAGAATTCTCCCTAACACTACCTCAATAACAGAGGAGGTGTAGGGTCACTACCACTGTGCAGAGAGGCAATGCAGCTTTGGTACTGGGCAATTCAAGAAGGAATATCTCTTTCGTCTGTTCACCTAGCCGGAGAGGAGAACACAGCGGCGGACGCTATGAGCAGGCGGAGCACAATCTCCCACGAGTGGGAACTAGCTCAGGAATTCCTTCAAGAGATGTTCACCCTTTGGGGAACCCCTCAAGTGGATCTGTTCGCGACTGGGGTGAACCGGAAGTGCGAACTGTATTGCTCCACGGAATTTCCCCAAAGAGGAGCTCTAGGAGACGCATTCATGCTGGACTGGGAGTTTCCACTCCTGTAAGCGTTTCCTCCAGTCCCCGTCATTCCTCATGTGATCAGGCGATTGAGAAAGTTCAGGAAGCACATGATTCTAATTGCCCCTGATTGGGCCAGGAGAACTTGGTACCTGGACCTTCTAGACATGTCCATCTGTCCTCCGATACGTCTTCCCTAGAGAGAGGATCTTCTCTCACAAGAGGAGGGTCGAGTTCTCCATCCAGAGGTCAATATTCTGAACCTTCACAATTGGTTTCTGAAAGGTTGAGATATAAGGATTGGAACCTCCCAGATGACGTTATGTAGGTGTTTCTTTCGGCTAGAAGACTAGCAACAAAATCTTAGTACCGTTGCTGTTGGAACAAGTTTTGCAACTGGTGCAAAGAAAAGAATGTAGA
This sequence comes from Ambystoma mexicanum, assembly GCF_040938575.1. Taxonomy (NCBI): domain Eukaryota; kingdom Metazoa; phylum Chordata; class Amphibia; order Caudata; family Ambystomatidae; genus Ambystoma; species Ambystoma mexicanum. The sequence goes on along the minus strand of NC_090922.1, from coordinate 37,550,898 downwards.
TCCTTTCCTGTGTAAAACACTGGATATTTTATCCTTCCTTCTATCCTTAGCCAATTTGGGGCTCCAGATTTGTACCATTAAAGGCTATTTGTCTGCGCTATCCATTTTCAGAAGGAGTTGTGATTTTTCAGATTCTTTTGAGACTGTTCAATGTACTGGGCCATTCTGGCTCTTAACTCAACTACATAACCTACTCTGGAGGTTACCCTTGCATCATTCTCTCAACAGATTTAGAGGACCTCTAAGAGGCTGAACAAACAGAAGCTGAAAGGGTCTGAATCCTACTCTGCTCTGTCACATCTCTGTTTAGGCGAACAGGAGGCATGGCAGGCGAGCATACTATTTTCTTCTCAAGTTCTCTTCCACCCATCATGCCTTTCAGTTCTTCACAAGCCCATTCGGTTGGGGATAGAAAGGTGCAGATACATACTAAGTAATTCTACACTCCTCTCACATTGCCTTCAAATATATAGTTTGAGGCTCTGCCAGAAATTATTTCTACAGAGAACCTCACACGAGAGAATATCCTTGTCAAAGCCTTCGCCACGGCAGGGCCATTAATATGCCTCAGGGGGGAACTGCTTCAGGCTACCGTTTGGCATGGTCACCCACTACCAAAATGTACAGGTTACTAATGTGGTTTGGGGACCCAAAGGGCCCACAGTGTCCATTCCTTTTCACTGGAAGGGTCACCCAACCTCTGGTAGTGCAGTTAAGGTGGCCTCTGTAACCCTGCCTGATTAACCAGAAGCTTGGCAAGTATGGCAGAAGTGTACAGATTTTTTTATTTCAATTTGTATTTCTTTATCATATTTTCTTCATGCCCATCTCAGGCTAGTAAAAATGGGCAGACACCCTGTCAGCTGTTTGAACCACTCCAAAGTGACCTGCCAAAGGATTGTCATGATCCAAGCCAGTAGGAACCTCCTATGGCACTGGAGAACAACCGTTCTCTGATCACCCCAACCTGAGAATTCTTGGGCTCTCTGTACAGGAGATCATTCTCCCTGTATACCTAGAATAACCCAGGGAACCCACCCTGAGCCTGGACCTCTGCATGCTTTTGCAGACCTGGCAGAGGGAGACAGTCTCTCTATGGCTAGCAAAGATCAGCCTGACTTGAGCCTCAAGCTGAGGTCAACTCTCTGCCCTAGCAGGCCCCTGAGGTCTGAAGCTACCAAGGTCTCCCTTTCAGGTTCTTTTTCTACACCAGGAGGCAACCCTAAGATTACTGTGTCCTGTGCTACAACAGTACACTTAAGTGGCCATTGCAGGTGCCTCTGTGGATTTAGAATCTGGTCTAGGCACAACCAGGGTCTCCTATCTCATGCACTCTCTAGCAGGTGCAGCCTTGAGGCCCATGGCCTCATGTACTTCTTCTCTGGCTCCTTAGTCCTTCTTAGATTTAGTGACTGCCACGATTATTGCAGGATCACTGAGGTCATTTCCTGACGCCCTACTCGAATGGAGTCTTTTACTGCTACGTAGGGCGTGGAGGTTCCCCCCACCAGCTAAACTCTACCATCGCAAATGGAAATTGGCTGCAGCCACCAAATCCTCTGACACTGCAGTCTGGGCCTTGTACATACTGCCCATCTTACGCCCATTGTCGCTTTACAGCAGTGTGACTAGCAGCTATGTCACGCAGCACAGGAGTCTTATTACCAATGAAAAATCTGTGCTCCACAAAGAACTGCATATTTGCAGGAGCTGGGGTCTCCTCTGGATACCTGCTACCTTTCCCACTCATAGTAACTAGAGAATATTTGGCTGCTCCCTTGCCTAGTGGGAATTCATCCTTTGGGATGACCAACACTGGCTTTGCTCTGTTTGGATCTACCCCTACAGGGCAGATGCCCTGTTTTATAGGCCAAGTCACCATACAGAAATATCCTTTGAATGTTGTGAGTGTTAGTGGCCAATATTAGAGGTACCCACACTCTCCTTTTCTATGGAAGCTGACGAGCTATGTGGCAGAGATTACCCATCAAATGTGTATGGTCTTTCTTGGAAGAAGGGTTAGAACTTTTGTTTTTACCTATGTTGATTTTACTTTTTTCAGAAGCTTTTGCTTCTGCTTTGAGTGTGCTCGCCTTCCTGGATGCGAGTACTGTCACACCTTGAAACACTTGTGTATAGGCGCATTATATAAGCCATATCATACCACATATTAATATTGATATTTTATTTCTATTGCGCTCATATACAAGTGTCCAGAGCGCGACAAGGCAAGGGAAAGGGAAACCAGGGAGAACAAAAACAATGATCTTACTAGGCCCAGTGACATTGAGAACGTGCATGTGCATGGGAGAGGGGGATGGGGAGAAGTGCATGGAAGGGGGAGAAAAGGAGAGTATGGAACGAGGAGAAAAACATAAATAATAAATAAATAAAGGCAACAAACAATGGTAGTGCAGCCAGCAAGAGGCAAGTACTGGGTTTAAGGCAGCAGGCTGGGTAGGTCTGATAAGTGCAGAAAGAAAAAGGGGGGACTCTATGGGTACAGATACAGACCCCAGTGCAAGGGGTGGCCCAGAGGCAGTGCATGAGAATGGCAGGGTGAGCAGGTACCTGAGCCCGGAGGACAGAGGGTGGCCAAGGTGCATGGTGCCAGGTGTCAACAGATCAGCCGGGGACATGGGGGGCGAAGGCAGAAGCAAAGAGGAAGGTCTTGATGTGCTTCCGGAACCAGAGATGGTTCTCCTCAAGTTTTAGAGTGGCAAAGAGGCTGTTCCAGAGGGAAGCCCCAGCCGAGACAGAAAGCTACCCCAAGCTTATTTTTTTGAGAAACGACTGACCCTGAGGGAGTTAGCGGTAGAGGAGCGGAGAGCTCGAGATGGGAGGTATTTGCGGAGGGATAGCTGAAGGTATGTTGGACCCAGGCCCCAGAAAGTCTTGTGGACAATGCAGAGGGTTTTGAATTTAATCCTTGCATCCACTGGGAGCCAATGGAGAGATTTCAGAGCTGGAGAGATACGATCCCAGGGCTTGGGGCCAAGGACAAGTCTTGCAGTCCTGTTCTGCATAAGTTGCAAAGGGCGGAGAGTAGAGGCAGGTAGATTAAGAAGGAGGCTACTGCAATAGTTCAACCTAGAGCGAACCAGAGCTTGGGAGACTGAGCTTCTGGGGGAAGGAGAGGAAAGAGACGTTTGACTTTTTTGATACATCAGCGATGTGGGCGGAGAAGGAAAGTGTGGAATCAAAGGTGACACCGAGGTTCTTGGGCTTGCAGGTGGGGATAGGAGGAGGGCCAAGGGAGGCCGGCCAGCGAGTGAGGGGAAAGGAAGGTTGATGGTGTGCTGGTAAGGAGGATCTCTGTCAGTGATGAGAGATGTGGAGGAGGTGGCCAAGGACAGCCTGAAAATGAGTTGAGTTTCATCCGCGTAGCACTGAAAGCTAGAGCAGAAAATGGCAATACAGCGGGCTAGAGTTGCCAGGTATTGGTTGAAAATCCAGGGCGAGAGGTTAGACCCCTGGGGAACACCACAGGTGGAGAGGAAGATAGATGATAGGAAGGACCCAAGTTGGACCTGGGAGGGTCGATCAGAGAGGAAAGAGGTCAGCCAGGCCAGAGCCTGATCGGTGATACCCAGGTTATCACAGAGGCAAAGGAGTGGTTGCAGAAATCGTCAAGGGCCGGAGCGAGGGTATCAATGTGGTCCTTCATAGTTTTAGTGGAACAGGAATGTATCTGTTTTGATGAGGCTTTCATAGATCGGATATGTCTAGCAAACTCAGGAGAAAATAGGAAAGGACGAGAAGGAGGGTGGGTGGATGGCTGCAGGAGGGTCAGTGAGTACAGACGGAGAGGGGAGAGAGGAGAGGGAGCAGAGGAGAGGGTGGAAAAGATGTCCTAGGATTTTGCGATAAAGTGAGAGGCAAGGGCATTGCAAAGAGAATGAGAGGCAAGAGGAGTGGTAGAGACTGCAGCAGGGTTGGCCAGCTGCTTGCAGATTTTAAAGAGTTTGGCAGAGTTGTTAGATGCCGCAGAGACACGGGCTTGAATGTGGACTCTCTTCTTGGTATGGACAGAGAGACGGTATTGCCTTTGGAGTAGGCGACATGCCAGTTTGTCAGAGGATGAACAGGAATCCCTCCATTTTCTCTCAGCCGCCTCACACTTACGTTTAAGTGTAGCTAGGTCGGAGTCATACCAGGAATTGCACTTGGCTTTGGACTTCAGGCTGATCCTCATGTCAGGGGCAAGAGTATCAAGAGTATCAAAAATACAAGAATAGAGAAGAGCCCGGGCTGTGTCAGGGTGTCAGCCAGAGCATGAGGGGTGGGAGAGAAGGTGGCAGCAAAAGCCTTGACTGACATGCCCTTCATGGGCCGGATGTCCAAGAAGGTACGTGGCAGTGTTGGGGTAGGCTTGGCTTGGAGGGAAGAGAGAGAGAGAGAGGAGAGAAGGCAGTGGTCACTCCAAGAGAGGGGAGTGGACAGAGGGATAGAGAGGGAGAGGCCAGAGGAGATCAAGACATCAAGTGTGTGTCCTGCAGAGTGTGTTGGGCCAGAGGGGAGGATAGAGAGGGAAGCGCAGAGGACGCGAAAGAGCAAAGCTGAGGGACAGGGGAGATCAAGGTGGATATTGAGGTCGCCAAGGAGGCGGAGTTGAGTGGTTGAGGCCAGGAGAGAGGAGGAGAGGTCACCCGACTCGGAGAGAAAAGAGGTGATTTGACCAGGGAATCAGTAGAGAGTAGCAACAGTGAGAGAGTGGCTAGGAGAGATAGAGAGAATGCATACAGGGCATTGGAAGGAGGAGTAAGTCTGAGTGGGAATGATAGTGGCAGGAATCCACCCATGAAAGATCAGGGCTACACCTCCTCCGGGCCGGGTGGATCTGGGTACAGAGAGGATCTCATAGCCATCATGGAGGAGAGTGTCAAAGCTTGTGACGGAGCTGGCCGTGAACTATGTCTCATCTCAGTAAGAGCGCGGACATCAAGGTCCAGTTCTTCAAGGAGGTGGCAGATGTCAGAGGAGTGTTTGACAGCAGAGCGAGACTTTAGAGTGGCAAGATGAAGAAGGTTGCCAGCCTTAAATACCTTCCGGGGAGGGGTACAAGTCAGAGGTACGCCCTGCAGAGGTGTGGAGGGGGCCCGAAGTGGGGCAGAGGAGGAGGGATGAGTGGGCAAGGAAGCCGAGGAGGGGATATCCAGAGAGGAAAGGAAGTTGATGAGGCCAGGGATCTGCCTATCAAAGAGGAGGAGATTGGCCTGAGGACCTTGGAGCATGACAGTACCATTTAAGTAGACATTAAGGATGACTCTGGAGGAGTCAAAGGAATCCATGAGCACTTCCCAGAAAGTTCCACCATTAATGGGAGAGAAGGAGACAGGACAGAGCAAAGAGATCATATGTGGGGCCCATAGATCCGGCGAGGGGACGACAAAGAGGATGTTGGTAATGGTCTGTCTGGAAGACGCGCTGGAATAGGTATCAGCGATGGGGAGACCTGGGTTGAAGGCCAAGATATCCTTTTTAAACTTCTTTTTTCCAGACTTAGTGAGAAGGGAAGGATAGTTGATAGTGAAGAGGTTTGAGTATTAGATGGGAGAAACAGAAAGCGCCATGAGTGGAAAACGAGAGGAAGTAGAAGGAGGGGTATGCAAGAAAAGTCGAAAGGAACAGTCACTGGGCTAGCAGGTTACAATGAATGGCAAAAGGTAATGCAAACTACACCCAAGTTTGAACTTTCAAGTTAAATGCAAAATACTTCCAAGTTTGACTTTCAAGGTAAATGCAAAATACACCCAAATTTGAACTTTCAAGTTAAATGCAAAATACACCCAAGTTTGACTTGCAAGTTAAATGCAAAATACACCAAAGTTTGACTTTCAAGATAAATGAATGCCCTGTAGTTAAGGAATCAAGTGGGAGTCAGATGTTAAGGGTGAGTACAGACACGACTTCAATTGAGTACTTAACAAGGAGAGCTGAAAGAGTACCGGCAGAGAAGGAAGTACAAGGGAAATCAGAAAGGAGGGACTAACCCATGCAGAATGTGTTGAAAGAGTATGGTAGTCCAATGGTCCAGGGTTAGCAGCGTCAGGGAGGGTTTGGCTGTGGCAGAAATCACATGTAGCAGCCTGTAAGCAGACAGGGAAGCTGACAGGGGCCTTGGTGCACTGGGCCGGCTCCCGCCTCCTGGTTGCTGCTATTGGTCATTGTCGACCTGTGCAACCAATGGGAGGGGGAGACCAGTGCAAGCACAAGGCAGCTTAGGCAAAGGAAAAAGATGCAGCCATCTTGAAGGCAGGAAGAATACAATGAGCCCCAATGAGGGAGAGGCAGAAATAAAGTAAAACACCCAGGTTCTGGGTGGAAATGAGCCCGGTGAGGGCTCTCCAGGAACTCAGTGCTTTGCCAGCAAGTCAATTTTCAATATTACAGCACAAAATGCTGAGGGCGCCGCATCAGTAGCGCTTACCCTGTGCGAAGCGCTGGTTGTGATGGAATTGTTTGCAGGCAGCAGGAAGTCTTCACGAGCAAGAACGAGGGCTCCAAGTGTGCAGAGGATTGGACGAGGAATGAATGCAGGGCCTCGTGCGGCCTTGGTGCACTGGGACGGCTCCCGCCTCCGTCAGCAGCCTTTGAAAACTACAGTCTGTGATATTCTTGTCCACTAGACGTGGGTGTAACTCTGCCTCAAAATTTATAAGAATATGCCTGGTTGCGACCCAATTATACATTCCCTCATCTCTTGTCAACTCTGTTTCCAGTTCCCCACCCCCATAGGTACCTCAGAGATAAATGTGTGAACGCCTCAAAAGTTTGGTCGCCCCTTTGCTAAAAACCCCTCGGGTTTTGTTCTGGGATTTTGCAAAACTTCCTGAGGATTGCCACTTCCATTTTGGGATAAATGGGCCTCTCCTCGGGAGCCAATTGAATGATGACATCAGTGGCCTATGCCAGTAAGAGGCTGTTCAGGGCTGCACCCCATAATTCTTCCTCCTGCTCCAGGAGCTGGAAGGCAAACTCCAGTGCCTCAAACCAGTCAAAAAGAATTATTTCCTCATATTGCTGTGGGCACCATGGCTTGAAGCACTATCCCCCTCAGAAGATTGTTTCTGCATTTCCCTTTTTTCTCCTGAACCTTGCTTAGTTCTGGCATCACTGGATCCTTCTGTTTCTGTGTCATATCTGCTACTTTGGATTCCCTCCTTTCTTCAGAAGGGGCTTTCTAGAAGAGACGGACATGGCTGAAACTCGGGACCTAGCTGAAACTTGAGAAGGCATGCTACCCGCCTTTTGGCAATAATGGCCGGAACAGCTATTACTGGCTCTATCTCAATCTACTTCCATGCTCTCACTGGAATGGGTACATGACTTGGGGGATCAAGGTTGCTTTGTGTCTGCAGCGTCTCCTCAGTCATCCCTGCTTCCATAAAATCTTACAACCTCTTAAGCATTTCAGGTTTACTACCTAATTCCCATGGCAGAACCTCCTTTTCTTACACAGATCGCAAACAGCGCTAGATTTCAAGCCCTTCACGGAATCCATGTTCAGTTCCATAGCTATAAAAAAATAATTGGCAGTGTTTCTAACGTTTCCTTTAAAATTTTTATTTTGGCTCACTAAGCTGTAGGTGCAATCTGTGCTGGCTCCCAACCGCTGGCCACCAATATGACAAACTGCCTTTTCCTCTGCAGGAGTACAGGGATGGGTAGTGTATAAAGCAGCTACTCAACACCACAGTACCAGTAACCCAGCAGTAATCCCAATTATAAAAGTGAAACAGGCACAGCCCAAACGGTATACCCCCTTTTCCTCTTTTGGTAACATGGGCCGAGGACAGGCTATACTCTTCCGAAGGGGTTTGAGCTGTTAAAAATGTAACACAAACAAGAATAGTATAGTGGTCCTAAAATAAAGGACTGTCCAACCAAGCTTTTATAAAAATGGGAACTTTAATAAAAACTAATAAGCTGCACAACAAACTAAAAACGTGCAAGCCCACCCCTGGAAAGTAAACACAGAGAATGCAGACTTTGAGAGCAAAGGAGGCACTTTGGGTGAAGATGGGGGGACGGGCAATTTATTTGAGCACCAAATGTCATAAGTCAATTTAGTGTCTCAAAAGGAGTGGGAATTTACAATCTCTAAGACCCTTTAATTTGAACATCGAGGACAGGACCACTACAAATAACTGTATTGCTTGTCTTGGTATTGACGGAATTGAGCTGGGCTTCTTGGTGCTTTTCTGCAGTCAATCCAGTGTCGAGATTGGAGTAGCACTGTTCCAGTGGTAGGTCAGCGTGACGATTGGGCGCTCTGTGGATCGGGTCAGTATTCGAGGCGGGTGAGTCGATGGCTTCAATGGATTCCTTTTCTCCCGCAGACTCCTCATCAGGTAAATATGCACTCCATCGTCGGCTGCTCAGAAAACTTTTCGATAGGAGCCGTAGTGCACATAGACTCGGCCGTCGATCCGTCTTGCCTCGATGCTGTGGTCGTCGGCTCGGGGCCTGCCATCGGTCATCGTACATATACTGCGTCACTACGCCCCTATACCTCAGATCCTTTTTTCCACACGCTCAGCATGCTGCTTAAGGAACAACTCTCTCACTAAATCGCTGCGGAAGAGGTGCTGCGAAACCCGTGGTAGGTTGGCCCCATCGAAGTCTCTGGCGCTGTCGACCACCCGGTCGTCGGAAATCGAGATGGAAGGGCCTACTCCTGAAAAGGAGGACAGGCATCAAAAGTAGACAAAAAAGAGGTCACACTCTTAGTCACTCCTCTTCCTCCCATAAGAAAAAGCGCCACCATTGGAGCAGGCTTAAGTTTGACTTGTTGGATTAGCCTAGTAAGTAGTCAGCAGGGTCTCCATCCAGGGCTGAGTGGGAGGCCTTTACATGTTCCGAAAAGCGGCTGCGGGTATGGGTGATCCCCCGAAGCAGCAGGCTTTGGTAGCTCCAGTAGCACCTGGTGACCCCGGCCCCAAGCAGATCACTACAACGTCATTGTTGTCAAAGCATTCGGGTACGGCGCCTAGTAAAGTTGGTACAGCCTTGGTGTCGGTGCTCACCAGTGCACTTCAGGAGCCCATCTCGACCGGTGCTCCTCAGGCATCGATGTGCCCTTTGGCACCGATCAGCGAGGGACTGTCGGTGTTGGCACCCATTGCCGAGCGATCGTATGTCCCGAAGTCGAAGACCTAGTTCTTCCACGCAATTACAACTATTTTCAATGACAACCAGATGTCGGGCCTGTTTACACAGTTACTGAAGGTAAAGATTATTTTGCTGGATTTAGTCACTTTGACTGAGGTTCTTCGCGAGGCAAATGGCTTGGACACATCTCCTTATTTGGAGACACAACAGACTCACCCATACGGGCATACTAATGCTAGGTTTCGTGCCTTAGTGGTAGGACATTCTGGACAAAGCATCCTATACTGAAAGGGCCATGCCATTTAATGTTTCACTACCTTGTGGCGGAAGCCATGCACCAATCCCCCAGAGAAATCTGACTTCGCTGAGAAGTACAAGCTGGCAAGGGGAGACCCAGCTTATCTCTCCACATACCCAATGCCAGACAGGTTGGTGGTGCACGTGGCCATGATTAATACGAGACCAGCCACATCCACGTCTATACTCACTACAGATAGGGAAGTGTGAAGGCATCATGAAGCAAGATACAGACAACAGATTCAAGGTTCAAACACAAATAATTTTCTGACTCAAATGTCAGGATGGTAGAAGGCCTAACTTGCCCTGTGTTAAGGTGGGACTTCCCTACCTGGACGAAACTAAGGAAAGTCTGAGTCAAACAGTTCAACTTAAAAGTCTATGTCCAAGACGTATGCTTTCCCTCACAACAAAAGCTAAACAACATGTAGGGATGTCAATAATCAAAGAAATGGTGATCAACAGAAAGTTCTGAGCTTCTTCCAGCTCTTAGCTTCCTTCTCAGCTCCCCTTCCCCAAGTTCACGAAAGTTCCATAAAAGTTTCAAGATTACCTTTCCCACTTTCAAGGCAATATAGTTCCACACAAATCGGGGGATTCCTGCCCCAAGTTCAATGCAACACAGTTCAAAGGAAAAGCTTGGGATTCCCTTCCCCTAGTTCATTGCAGCACAGTTCAAAAGAAAAGCTCTGGGTTCCCTTCCCCAAGTTCAGTGCAACACAGTTCCAACGAAAAGTGCCTTGAAGCTCAGTTTTCAAGACAATATTTAGGGTTCCCTTCCCCAAGACTTTAATTCAGCCACTTTTATTTGTTTTAATCTTTTCAAAAGGTTCAACACCTCCCTTGGTTTGTTTTACAATGTCTTTGGTTTTCACAATTTAGGGCTCACTGGTCTATTTTGATATTTGATATTATATTTATATCGCGCTCATACACATGTGTTTCGGAGCGCGACAAGGCAAGGGAGGGGAACAGGGGAGAACAAAACAACGATCTTACTAGGCCCAATGACATTGAGAACGCACAAGTACATGGGGCAGGAGTAGGGGAAAAGTGCAAGGAAGGGGGAGAAGTGGAAAGTGTGGAGCAAAAGAAGGACAGAATAAATAATAAGTAAATAAATAATAGAAGCAACAATAGTGATAGTGCAGCCAGCAAGTGGCAAGTGCTGAGTTTAAGGCAGGAGACAGGGTAGGTCAGATAAGTGCATGGAGAAAGAAAAGGGGGGCTGTATGGGTACAGATACAGACCCCAGTGTGGCAGGGTGGCAGGGTGAGCAGGAACCTGGGCCCAGAGGACAGAGGGTGACCAGGTGCACAGTGCCAAGAGAGAACAGATCAGCAGTGGAGAGGGGAGGCGAAGGCAGAAGCATAGAGGAAGGCCTTGAGGTGCTTCCGGAACCGGAGATGGTTCTCCTCAAGTTTTAGAGTTGCAGGGAGGCTGTTCCAGAGGGAGGCCCCAGCCTCAAACAGAGATCTACCCCCAACTCGTTTCTTTGAAATACGACTGACCCTGAGGGAGTTAGAGGTAGAGGAGAGAAGAGCTCGAGAGGGGAGGTATTTGCAGAGGGATAGCTGAAGGTATTTTGGACCCAGGCCCCAGGAAGCCTTGTGCACAATGCAGAGGGTTTTGAATTTAATCCTTGCATCCACTGGGAGCCAATGGAGAGATTTCAGAGCTGGAGAGATACGGTCCCAGGGCTTGAGGTCAAGGACAAGTCACGCAGTCCTGTTCTGGATTAGTTGCACAGGGCGGAGAGTATAGGCAGGTAGATTTAGAAAGAGGCTGTTACAATAGTCCAACCTAGAGAGAACCAGAGCTTGGGAGACAGTGAGTTTCTGGGGGAAGGAGAGGAAAGGCAGAGTATCTCTGAGGTTTGCAGTAGGAAGTTTTACTTTTTAGAGGCATCAAAGATATGGGCGGAGAGGGAAAGTGTGGCATCAAAGATGACCCCGAGGTTCTTAGCCTCGCAAGTGGGGGTAGGAAAAGGGCCAAGGGAGGCCGGCCTGAGAGTGAGGGGAAACGATGGAGATGTTGTGCCGATGAGGAGGATTTCAGTCTTGCTGGCATTCAGACAAAGATCATTGGTGGAACACGAATCTTGAATGGCAGTAAGGCAGTCCGAGTTGAGAGAGAGAGAGGAGGTGGCCGAGGGCAGCCTGAAAATTAGTTGAGTGTCGTCAGCATAGCACCGGAAATTTGTGCAGAAAATGGCAATGCAGTGGGCGAGAAGCTAGACTAGTGGTCATGGAGACAGCCAACAGAATTGGAATGAAGGTTAAGCTGAGAGATGGGCAGCTTTTCCAGGAGTTTGCCCAGAAAGGGAGTAATGGAAATTGGCGATAGTTGGCCGGACAAGAAGGATCGGCTGTGGGTTTCTTGAGAAGAGGATGCACAAGGGAGTGCTTAAGAAGGGGTGTGGTGGGGGATCCTGAGGCAAAGGAGTGGTTGCAGAAATCGTCAAGGGCCGGAGAGAGTAATTGAAATTGGGCGATAGTTAGCGGGACAGGAAGGATCAGCTGTGGGTTTTCTTGCAAAGTGAATGCACAAGGAAGTGCTTCAGAGGGGAAGGATCCTGAGGCAAAGGAGTGGTTGCAAAAATCAGCAAAGGCTGGAGCGAGGGCGTCAATGTGGTCTTTGATGGTTTTAGAGGAACAGGATGAACCTGTTTTGACGAGGCTTTCATAGATCGGACTTGTCTAGCGACCTCATCTGGGGAGAAAAGAGGAAAGCATGAGAAGGGGGGTGAGGAGTGGCTGTGGGAGGATCAGCAAGCACAGATGGAGAATGGGGAGGAGGGGAACGGGAGGAGTGGGTGGACAGGGTGTCCTGGGTTTTTGAGAGATAGTGAGAGGCAAGGACATTGCAAAGAGCTTGGGAGGCAACAGGAAGGGCGGAGAGTGCAGCAGGGTTGGCCCACTCCTTGCAGATTTTAAATAGTTTGGCTAAGTAGTTAGATGCCACTGATACACAGGCTTGAATGTGGACTCTCTTCTTGATGAGGACAGAGAGTCGATATTGCCTTTGGGGCAGGCGACAGGCCAGTTTGTTAGAGGATGAACAAGAAGCCCTCCATTCCCTCTCAGCCGACCTACACTTATGTTTAAGTGTAGTTAGGTCAGAGTCATACCAGGAATTGCACTTGGCCTTGGACTTGAAGCGGATTCTCATGACAGGGACAAGAGCATCAAGAGTGTCAGAAATAGAAGAGTAGAGAAGGGATAGGGCTGTGTCAGGGTGTGGATCAGCCAGAGGAGGAGGGGTGGGGGGAGAGAGAAGGTGGCAGCGAAAGCCTCAACTGACATGCGCTTCATGGGCCAGATGTCCGAGAAGGTTGATGGTCGTGTTGGGGTAGGCTTGGCTTGGGGGAAAGAGAGCGAGAGATGAGGAGAGGAGGCAGTGGTCACTCCAGGAGAGAGGAGTGGTAAGTGGGATCGAAGGTGGAGGCCAGAGGATATCAAGACATCAAGTGTGTGACCTGCAGAATGCGTCGGGCCAGAGGGGAGGATAGAGAGAGAGAGGGATTTGCAGAGGTCGCGAAAGAGCAAAGATGAGGGACAGGGAGAATCGAGATGGATGTTGAGGTCACCAAGGAGGAGGAGTTGAGTGGTTGAGGCCAGGAGGGAGGAAGAGAGATCAGGCCATTTGGCGAGAAGAGGTGATTTGACCAGGTGGGCGATAGAGAGTAGAAACAGTAAGAGAGTGGCTAGGAGAGATTGAGAGCCTGCATACAAGGCATTCGAAAGAGGAGTAAATCTGAGTGGTAATGATAGTGGCAGGAATCCACTCATGAAAGATCAGATTTATAGCCCCCCCAGCCGGGTGGATCTGAGTGCAGAGAGAATCTTGTAGCCATCAGGGAGGAGAGTGTCAAAGCTCATGACAGAGCTGGGTGTGAACCATGTCTCTGTAAGGTCGAGGACATCAAGGTCCAGTTCTTCAAGGAGGTGGCAGATGTCAGAGGAGTGTTTGACAGCAGAGCGAGAGTTGAGAGTGGCAAGATAAAGACGGTTGCCAGCCTTAAAGACCTTCCGGGGAGGGGTAAAAATCGGAGGTACGCCCTGCAGATGTATGGAGGGAGCCGAAGTGGGGCAGAGGAGGAGGGAAGAGTGGGCAAGGTAGCCAAGGAGTGGGAGGAGGGGACAGCCGGAGATGATAGAACGTTGATGAGGCGAGGGAACTGCCTATCGAAGAGGAGGAGATTGGCCTGAGGACCTTGGACCATGACATTGCCATTTAGGTATACATTAAGGATGACGCTGGAGGAGTCGAAGGAATCCATGAGGACTTTCCAGCGAGTGCCACCATTTACAGGAGACCGGGAGGCAGGACTGCTCAGGAGAGGAGAGCACAGAGATCATAAGCAGGGTCCATAGATCTGGCGATAGAATGACAGAGTATGTCGGTGAGGGTCTGTCTGGAAGAGGCGCTGGAATAGGTATCAGGATTAGGGAGACCAGGGTTAGAGGCCAAGATATCAGACCACAGTTGTCAGACCACACAGTCTACCGATCACAGGTCGCGCAACCAGGCTCCCTAGGCTCCTCAGCCCACATAGGTTCTTCTGTACCTGCTCCTGTTTTCAGAGTCACATTCACTTAGCTCCTCTTTGTTGGCCTCTTCGCTTTATGTGCAGATTTACACTCCTATGGCTTCTCCTAGTTAGCCCCTTTACTTTGCCACAAAGTGTCACACCCCTCTTGCCAGTCTTTGGCCTTGCTGCACTGCAGTTATTCATAAAGTTCATTTTCAGGTGGTCTTATTCATGCACCACCTTTCTATGGCACTCTTTCACACTTGCACTCTTTTCTGTGTCCTCCCCGTCAGCTCCTGCTGCTTCCTCCTGCTTCCCCAGTCAACGGACTGGCCTCTGCGAGACCTTTGCACACGCCAGCAACTGCGTTGTCTCTGCAAAGCCGCAGACGGCGTCCTTTCTTCTGTCCTGCTCGTTCGCAGCAACAGCTGCTTGTTTATGCATACAGAGGTTCCCCACCTGTGACAGCCTCATGGCCTCTTGCATTGGGTGTCCCAGGTCCTTGCGGGATCTCGGACCGTGTCCTGGCTCCTTCTCCGGTCCCACTACGGCTGCCTTCTCTCAGAAAGTGTCCCTTTCTGGTCTCTCCCACACAACTCCTTGTTTCTCCCTTTGTTGGTCAATGGTTCTCGATTTATACACCTGCTACCACTTGACAGGTTGCAGGTGTGCATTCTTAATTGGGCTTGCCAGACTATAATCAAAGGGACATGCCTGACCCTCACAGTACTCTGCAGGCATCTTCCTTGTCCCAACACTAGAGTGATAAACTAGTTTACAAGTGTTAACTACTCCAGGTCGATTCTTCCTTGTCTCAGTACTGTCAGATGAAAAATGTGGGAAAATGAGGGGAGAGGTTTTGCAGTAGCCTATAAAATCTGAGGGAGGGTTAGGTTGTTCTTCAGTAGGGAAAGGGGGATACCATGTCTCTCCTGTGGGTACCCCAATCCCAGAGGACCCTCCACCCAGGTGGCCTTCCCTCGCTTCTTCGCCGCCAGTGTCAAGATCCAAAAACGATTGCTTTTCCCTGGCCACCTTAGAAGAGGATCCAGGGGGAGTAGGAGTGAGGATACCCTCAGGTTTCTCACAGAAAGTAAGAAGGTTGACGCCTTAGCCAAGAAGGTGTTCTTGTTGGGCAGTATGGCCCTGAAAGCGATTAACACATCTTGCGCATTCGCTAAATATTTGTTCGGCATGTGGTCTGCTTTTGGGGAAGCAGATGCGGGAGGGCTTCCAGAGACTGGTGGATTATGGTAAGGAGGTGGCCCAGCAGTCGTTGCAGACGGGCTTGGCCGTTGCGGACTGCGTCGGGACATATGATATGATAGGTTATTTATAATGTGCTTAATACCCAGAGGTTTCTAAGCGCGGACCCGGGGATCGAACCTGTGGTGCTCCGTGTCGTCTTGCTTCCAGGGCGAGCATGTTGCCCATGAGCTATCCTCCCGAGACGAGATCCATGGGGTCAGCGACTGTCTTGAGAAGGCAAGCATAACTTCATACATTTGGGTTCTTGTACAATTTCCAAAACAAGTTACTGGACATCGCCTTTGATGGCGACAATTTTTTCAGTCCAAAAGCCGTGGAGTCCTTAGAGAAATGTAAGGACACCAAGCTGGCCGCCAAGTCTATTGGCCTAGCTGTCCAGCAGTCGGCAAAACCTGCCCTTGGCTTTGCCTCAAGGGGAAGAGGGTACAGGCCTTATGTCCCCTTTGCAGGAAGGCTCTGCTCCCGCAACCCAGGCAGGTGCAGAGGCGGTTCCCACCCTCCAGAAGGTGCAGTGGGGCCTCCAGAGGCCAGCATACAGCAGCAGCAGCAGCAACGGCTGGGGCGGCTCCGCCCTTGAAGCTGCTTTGATTTCTCCCCCATGTTTCCTCGGTTGGAGAAGGGATAGGCGAGCACTGACCCCAATGACGAGAGATTACCTCTGATGCCTCGGCGCACCAGCTCGTCCATTGTTGTTACTGTCTGCCTTTCTTATAAAGGCTGCTGGACAAACCACCCCCCTCCTACTCAACAACCGGAAAAGGAGCTCCAGGAAGAGCTTCGAGTCCTGCTTTTGAAGGGTTCTGTCGAAGAGGTACCTTCCGAGCAGAGAGGATCAGGCTGGTATTCCTGATACCCAAGAAAAGGGGAGGACTCTGTCCCATCTTGAACCTCAGGGCCTTAAAAAAGTTTCTGAGAAAGGACAAGTTCAAGATGGTGACCTTGAGAGAAATTCTCCACACTCTCAGATTTCAGGACTGGCTGGTGGCAATAGCTCTCCAGGATGCATATTTCCATGTGTCGATCCACCAAAAGCACATGAAATTCCTCATAGGCCGCAAGTACTACCAGTTCAAGGTGCTCCCCTTTGGGTTCACCTCCGCCCGAGGGTCTTCACTAAGCTCATGTTGGTAATCGCGGCTCACCTAAGGAGATCCGGAGTCTGTGTTCCAATACTTGGACGACAAGCTGATCTGACGGAAGTCGACTGAGCAGGTTTTGTCCCATCTCGAGGACACCTGCTCGCTGCTCCACAAGCTGGTCTTCTCCCTGAATTTACAGAAGTTCCACATGACACCAACACAGAGGCCCCAGTTCATCAGAGCGGTCCTGGACACGAAGGTGGGGAAGGCTTTCTCCCACCGACCCCCGAGAAGAGAGTCACCAGTGTCAGACAGATGGTTCAGCTGTTCCAGTGCCACAGCACCTTGCCAGTGGCTTCCTTCCTCCACCTCTTAGGTCTCATGGCCTCCTGCATATTTCTAGTGCCAGAGGCCAGACTGCAGATGTGGTTTTTGCAATGGCTCCTGCATGGTCAATGGTCCCAGTATTTCAGCACTTTAAAAGACATTCTTAAAGTGTCCAGGTCAGTGGCCAACAATATTTCTTGGTGGGTCAGCCGCGAGAACAAACATGTTGGCGGGGCACCCTTCTGGCCTCTGTGGCCCCAGGTCACGGTGCTCACAGATGCGTTTCTGAAGGGTTGTAGCGCTCACTGCAAGGATTTACGGGTGAGCATTCTTTGGCCCACGATGAAAGATTAATGACACGTGAACAGGCTAGAGCTGCGTGTGATTAGGTTAGCCCTGAAAGCGTTTGAAACCTCTCTCAAAGGGAAGCACGTCCTAATTATGATGGACAAATCAGTGCCCATGAACTACCTGTCCAACCAAGGCAGCAAGCACTACCCTCTCCTTTGCAGAGAGGCAATGCAGCTGTGGTTCTGGCTTTTGGGGAATCAGATCTCAATCTCAGCAGTTCATCTGGCAGAAACAGAGAACAGATTGGCGGATGCTCTGAGTAGGCAGAGCACAGTTTCACATGAGTGGGAAGTGTACCAAGAAGTCCTAGAGGAGATCTTATCGCAGTGGTGTACCCCAGCAGTGAATTTGTTTGCCACAGAGTCCAAAAGGAAGTGTAGACAGTGTTGCTCGAGGGATTTCCCAGCGAGAGATGCAGTAGCAAATGCGTTTCTGGTGAAGTGGATCTTCGATCTCCTCTATGCCTTCCCTCCGATTCCAGTCATTCCGTGGGTTCTCAGGAGGTTGAGGCGGTTCTGAGCAACTCTGATCTTGATTGCCCCAGATTGGGCAGGGAGAACGTGGCACTCGGACCTCCTGGACTTGGCCATCTGGCCACCTATCTGGTTGCCTTGTCGGCCGGATCTCCTATCTCAGTTGGGGGGGCCGGGCTCGCCACCCGAACCTGGAATCCCTCAACCTACATGCGTCAGAGGAGGTGCTTGAGGTGCTACTGGCTGCATGTAGACTGTCAACAAGATCGCTGTATGTGTGCAGGTGGAGAAGATTCGAGACGTGGTGCAGGGAATTCTAGATTGACCATATCTCTTGTCCCACCACTATGGTGATGGAGTTCCTTCTGTCCCTGGCCACGACAGGCCTTCAGGTCACTAGAGTCAAAGGATACTTGGTGGCTTTGCATTCAAAACGTCTCTGGATAAAGAGTCTTTGTTTACGATCCCAGTTATGACCCAATTCCTGAAGGGCCTTGTGAGTAAGTTTCCACCTGTTCCGTTTGTTGTCCCAGATTGGGACCTTAACTCGGTTCTCACTTTCCTTATGGCTGCTCCCTATGAGTCTTTGCATTCTTACTCCATTCGCTAACTTACTTTGTAGACTGCTTTTTGCTTACATCAGCCAGGCGTCTTAGTGATCTACAGGCACTATCGTGCAAGCCACCTTATCTCTGTTTCTTCAGGGAGAAAGTTTCTCTCAAGGTATGACTGGGGTCTTCCCAAAGTGGTCTCAGAGTTCCACCTGGGCCAGGCTATTGACCTGCCAGTTTTCTACCTGCCTCCTCACCCCTCCAAAGAGGAGGAGCAGTTCCATAGGCTAGACCCAAAGAGGGCTCTTAGCTTTTATGTTGCGAGAACGGCAGAATTTAGGGAAGCGGACCAACTGTTTATAACCTTCTCAATGGCGAGAAAGGGTTTGGCTGTCTCCAAGCAAACCATCTCTAGGTGGATCACACTCTGCATTTCAGAATGTTACCCCAATCCAGGGAAGTAGTTACCCACCAGGCGTCAGAGCCAACTTCATATGGGAGGTGGCTGCCTCTTCAGCTCTCCAAAGGGGGGTGCCAGTGAGGGATATCTAATGAGCGGAAACTTGGTCCTCACTACATTTGTCCCCCAACCACTACTGCCTGAATGTAACCCGTGGAGCTGACACTCGTCTATGGAGAGCGGTTTTACAAAGTATCCGTTTAAAGACTTAAATCCTACCTCCTTCACACATACTGCTTGGGGAGTCTATCCGATGAAGAATCTGTGGGAGAAAAATAATCCATTGAAGGAGAAATTAACTTACCTTAATGTTCTTTCTATGGATTCTTCTCCAGCAGATTGCTCATCTCCCCCCATCCTACCCCGCTATGAAAGTGTCTGCACTTAATGACTAACTTCTCTTTGGGAGAAAGAGGTTATCACTTGTTTATAGGGCTTTCGTTCACCTTATTAAGTTTGTTTCTGCATTCTTTTTGGCACCCCCATTCCTCCCGGTTCAAAAATAAAAACTAATCCCATTAGCTAGGTTTTCTTTTTTACTATGAGATGTTGCTGATTAGCCGAACCGTTTGTTTCTTCGACCGCGGCAGCTGAACTCGGGGGGAATAAAGGTAGTGAACCGAGGTACAGGGGCAGAGTGACACAGTATATGTACGACGACCAGCGTCCCGTCCGGAGCCGATGACCACTGCCTCGAGGCAAGACGGATCGAGGGGCGAGTCGAGGTGCACTACGCCGCCTGTTGAAATGTTTTCCAAGCAGCCGATGCTAGAATGGATATCTATCCACAAGACCAACCAGAACTGCCTATTCTCACCGGCTCATCATGGCTAAATTTAAACAAGCAAAAGCCGTCGGCTCTAGCTTCCCAGCCTTGGCAGCCAAACACTGGAAAACTCTTCCACCTGCCCTGCAAGCCGAACAATCTTATTGGGCCGTCTGTAAGGCCTTAAAAACCTGGCTGTTTACTAATACTCTGACGTGGGTGTTCCTGCACACCACCTTTGCTGACTTGAGAACTCAGGCATGTAACTTGTAATGTAACAGTGCCCTTGGGCTTTATGCGCTTTATAAATGTAAAAATAAATAAATATCTGATGTGGAATCTGCGGGAGAAGAATCCATAGAAAGAACATTATGGTAAGTAATTTCTGCTTCTAGTGGGAGGAGTCTGATCAAGTCAAGGGTTTCCACAGAGGTGAGCCGACGGTCTAGTCATGGCAGCAATGTTCTTCACTGGGTCAGGTCGGCGTTGTGACAGCTCATAGAAGCTGGTAAGTGGTTTGAAGTTATTAATGTGCCAAAAGCAGCACCACAGGTCCTTTAGCGAATCAAACTAAGTTGATTGCGGTCAAAGCGGCTCAAAGGTGTCTTGCAACAGTAAACCGGGTTCTGCACTGCTTCTGGGATTCTGAGTTGTTGGAGGCCCAGCCTAGAGTTGTCACCAAGGCCAAGGTGAGTTATGTGTTCCTTACTTTCACTCAAGGAAGATTGTATGGCACCTGCAGGGGTCTTTCACTTCGAGCAAGCAGAATTTCAGTTCCATTGCACTGGCAGCAGAGATGCCTTGTTCCTCTGCAGTTTTACCCCAAATGTGCCCTTGCGATGGAGTGGGAGAAAAGCTTTCCTCTTCCTTGGAGCCTTATGTCTTCTCCTCTGTGGAAGAGAACTTTGGAATAGACTGTAACCCCAATAGAGTTCCAATCCCCACACTTAAGAATGCAAACTTCTACAGTAGATTTATCCAAAGCAATCCCATTGACAGGGATCCAGTCCAGGCTCCTGTGACAAGTGTTATTTGCATTCTGATGACATACCCATGATGTTTTGTCTGCAGGAAGTGAGGAGAGGCCAAGACGTTTAGTTATCTGTATCCAAGATGATGGGCTAAGCCTTCCTCTGGGCCACTCTAACTCCCTCCACCCACCCTACTCTGTCTGCCTATGTCAAAATAATATAATATTTTTTTTATAACATGCTTAATACCCAGAGGTTTCTAAGCACAGACCCAGGGATCGAACCTGTGTTGGTCTGCGCCGTCTTGCTTCCAAGGCGAGCTCCTCGCTCCTGAGCTATCCTCCCGAGTACAAAAGGACTCAAGTAATAAGCACTTGTTCCCAGGGGAACTCCTGGAGGATGGTTCCTGTCTCCTAGGAAAGGTGTTGACCTTCCTCAGGGGGATCAAAAGAAGAGCTCCCTTAGCAGGCACCCACATGATTGCTATGTACACCCAGGCCAGACTACTAATACACACCTAGCCATGTCATGAATTATTAAACTTAAAGGTAGCAGGAGCGCCTCTCTCGGAAGAACAAGGCATGATAACCTGTTCAGTAGTTGTTAACCACATTGAGAGTTCGCAGCCATCTGCTTTTTGCTCACTGTACCTTTCACAGATGGGAAATATCCATTTGCATATCAGTCTTTGTCCTGCCCACATGGGCAGTCCAGCACCGAAATGCTATGGCAATTCCTCTCTGAACAAGAGTACCACCAGCAACCCCATACACGTGTTTCAGCCTTGTTGGGCATCATCAGTGAGGTGAAGCTGAGCCTCTCTAAGCACAGTGAGCAGGGAGTCCACGTCTGGTTGCCCCCAGGTAACCTAGGGTGACCAACCCCAAGTTCCTTCAACAAATTCAACTTAAAGGTAGCAGGCGCCCCTCTCTCGGAAGAACAAGGCATGATAACCTGTTCAGTGGTTGTTAACCACATTGAGAGTTTGCAGCCATCTGCTTTTTGCTCACTGTATCTTTCACAGATGGGAAATATCTATTTGCATATCAGTCTTTGTCCTGCCCACATGGGCAGTCCAGCACCGAAATGCTATGGCAATTCCTCTCTGAACAAGAGTACCACCAGCAACCCCATACACATGTTTCAGCCTTGTTGGGCATCATGTCCAGTCCCCCCTTGTAGAGTTTCTGGCTGGTGGCAGTGGTTACCACGCAAAATATTCCACTGGAATATTCTCTATGGGATTTTCCCATTGATTTTAAACGCACCACTTTTTGGTGCAATGTTAAACATACCGCCGGTTTATTTATTTAATATTAAATTCACGACCATCGGTCTGGGGATGGTGACTGGTTGATAACCTCACGTCGATTTGCGCCAGTTGACAACATTTCTTCCAAAAATGTGAAATGAATTGACTACCTCGGTCAGAGACCAATACGGAAGGGAATCCGTGTATTCGAACAATGTTTTCGAGGAACTCCTTGGCCAGAATTGAAGCAGAAGGTAATCCCTTAAGAGGAATAAAGTGGGCCATCTTGGAAAAAAGATCCATAATAACTAGAATGGTGTTAAATCCATTACATGGAGGTAGATCTGTAATAAAGTCTAACGATAAGGTGTGCCATGGTGTATGTGGAATATCCAAAGGTTGTAAGAGGCCAGCTGGTTTTTTCTTCTGACTTTTGTTTTGGGTGCAAATGCCACAAGACATTACAAATGACTTTACGTCTTTTCGCCAGGTGGGCCACCAGAATTGTCTCTTAATTTTAGCTTCAGTTTTTGCGATACCTGGGTGTCCTTCCATCAGGGAGTCATGATAATTGGAGATGACTAGTTCTTGTAGTTCCGTGTGTGGTAGAAATAGTCGCCCTTGATAATAAGGTAGGTCATTGATGACTGAGTAGTCCGGGCCTTTCTTCACCCAGTCCTGCAGGGCTGTTGGATCGAAGAGTTGTTGGATCTTTACTTGAATATCCTCTAGTGTCTGTAGAGTGGTTATGCCAAGAATTCTTTGTTCTGAAATTATAGGCACCGGTTCTGGGTTCGCATATGCTTCTCCCACCCCTATTCGGGATAAGGCATCTGCCTTACCATTTTTACAACCTGGTCGATAAGTGATCACGAAATCGAACTCGGCAAAGAACAATGCCCATCGAAGTTGACGCGACGATTGGGCCTTGGCTTTTTTTAAATACTGCAATTTCCGGTGATCGCTAATTACCGTAATGGTATGCCTGGCACCGAGAAGATAATGCCGCCAAGCCTTAAAGGCGGATTTGATGGCTAATAATTCTTTATCGGTAACCGCATAGTTTAACTCGGGTGCCGAGAACTTTCTGGACCAAAATGCTACTGGGTGAAGTTGACCGGCTTCAGGATCCTTCTGGGACAGGACAGCTCCCATGGCTAAACTGGATGCATCAGTTTCAACTATGTATGGAAGTTTGTGGCGTGGATGCTTTAAGACAGGTGTAGACGTGAATTTCGCTTTCAGCTCTTGGAAGGCCTTTTCAGCTTCTTCGGTACACAAGAAGCTTTTGTTTTTTCGCAAAAATGCTGTGATAGGGTGTACAACATGTGAGAAATCCGGAATGAATCTGCGGTAGAAATGAGCAAATCCGAGCATGCTTTGTACCCCTTTAACTGAACTGGGTGATGGCCACTTGAGGATTGCGTCCACCTTTCGAGAGTCCATTCGGACTCCTTTTGGAGTCAGGATAAATCCAAGGAATTCAACTTCCGTAGCATGAAAAATGTATTTTTCCAATTTTGCATATAACTTGTGCTGTCGTAGTTTCTCAAGGACTGCACAAACGTGCTTCACATTCTGAAGAGGAGTACACTAAAATATTGTCTATGTATACAACAACACAGACGTCAATGAGTTCACGAAGGACATCGTTCATAAAATACTGGAAGGCTGCTGGTGCTTTGCACAACCCGAAGGGCATCACCTAGTATTCGAATAACCCGTACTTAGTGCGAAAAGCAGTCTTCCATTTGTCGCCTTTCTTTACACTTACCAGATGATATGCCCCTCGGAGATCTAATTTAGTGTAGATGCAAGCGTCCTTTACTTGGTCTAGTAATTCGGGGATCAGAGGCAATGGGTATCTGTTCTTAACCGTGATCTGATTTAATGCGCGGTAGTCTATGCACGTTCTGAGGTCACCTTCCTTTTTAGGCACGAAGAACAAAGCTGAAGATGCAGGGGACTTGGATGGACGAACGAAGCCATTAGCAAGGTATTGGTCCAAGTATTGTCGTAGGTGAAGGTTTTCGGGTTCCGTAAGGGCGTAGATCCTACTACATGGAGGTTGTGCACCGGATATGAGATCGATTTGACAATCGTATGATCTGTGAGGTGGTAGGGTGTTTGCCTGTTCCTTTTGGAAAACATCCTGGAATTCTTGATATTCCTGAGGTAACTGCACGACTGGAGTAGCGACTGTGGCCAGGCCTTGGTTCAAGGTTTTTTTTGGGTAACAAGTATGTGCACAATCCGGGAAGGTTATTCTCTTCTCTCGCCAATCAATACAAGGATTATGTGTTTCCAACCAAGGTATCCCCAGTATTATTTGGAACTGCAGGGCTTTGATTAAATCAAACATAATAGTCTCTCAATGCCCATCCTGACCCAATAGTGTCATCTCTGCGGTGGAATGAGTTACAGGCCCAGAGGCAATTTCAGTTCCATCGACTGTGGTGATGACATCCGAAGTGGTCTTTTTGCAGAGAGATAGATTCATCCTAGAAGCCAACTCGTGGTCCACATAGTTTCCTATGGCCCCGCTATCAATGTATGCCCTCACTGCGTGCATACGTGATGGCTGCCTTGGATCTATAAGGACCATTGGTATGATGAAGTGCAAGGTCTGAGTATCCTTCTTCAAGCTTGGCAAGCAGACCTCTACGCTTGCCGGGCGTGGTTGTTTCCCGAATCAGGCTCTCTTTGATTTTTATCAGTAACTCCGACTACTTTTGTAGATGTTTTTATAGGGCAATCCCGTAGAAAATGTCCTGAGGCCCCACAGTACAGACACAATTATATCTGCCGTCTTCTTTCTCTTTCCTTTTGAGTTAAGGTTCCCTTGACCCCCCCCCCCCGATCTGCATCGGTTCTGATACATCTGTTACTTTGAGGGTAACATTGGGTTTAGCCAATACCCGATTCTCGAACTTAGCTCGATCAGCCTTTCTATTCTGAAGTCGGTGGTCTAACTGGACCACTAAGTCTATATATTCTGCACAATCCTGAGGTGGGTTCACAACTTGGGCCAAAACGTCTTTGAGTTCACCCCGAAGTCCACGATGAAATAATGTAATTCGTTTTACCCCTGGCCATCCGATTTCCACCACTAACCTATAGAAAGTGGCGATATAGGTTAGTAGATCCTGGTTACCTTGTCGTAATGATAAAAGTTCGTTATCCAGGGCCTGTCCCTGTGAATGTCTGGCAAATAGTCTTTCCATGCTCAATTGAAAACCTTGAAAATCCCGAAGAAGAGGGTCATCCTGGTTAACTAATGGAATTGACCAATCTGCTGCGCTGCAACTAAAATATGATAGTACAAAGGCTACTTTGGTTTGGTCGTTCAGAAAAGCTCCAGGTCTGCATAAAAAGTGCAAGCGGCATTGGTTCATAAACACGGCAAACTTTTTTGGGTCCCCAGCAAAACGTTCGGGTGGAGCTAAAGGAAGGCTCCCTGGTAGAACCACTTGCACAGGATTGCTCGATGAAACAGGAGTTGGATTCCCCCCGAGTCCAGGTAATGGTGTTTGCCCAGCTTGGTTTTGCAGTAATTGTCTAGCAAGATCATCAGTGCGCTCCTTTGACACAATCAGTTCTCTCCAGAGGGCATTAGTCTCTTGGCGCGCGGAGTGCACTTCTGCCCTAAGTTCCCCTAACAATAGGGCTCGTTGGTCGGTTTCTGAGGTTTCCATAACGCCCGGGTGGGGATTTGTAGATAGGCTTCGCGTTCTGTTACGCTCACCTGGCTCCCACAGGAGCGTCGGTCGGACCCGGACAGCTGCGGTCTCCACACACGCGATGCGTAGTGCAGCGATGACTGACTGGATCTGCCCTCCTAATCTTGTCTGCTTAACCCGTAGAAATATTCTCTTGCAAGTGGAGAGATGGATTTAGTCACTTGTGGATTCAAGTGATGGCACCCCCACAGTCCTCCCCAACTAATCACCTCCGAAATGCCCTTACAGCAATCTCACCTTATATTCTTGAAAGATGAGCTCTCCATCCTGCATGGATTTGCAGGGGAGCGTCTATTTCAGTTACTTCACTGGTTTGAAGGCTCGGGAGAGTTCCGGAGAGTATTGACTCTGAGGTTCCTGGTGAGGACCAGTAAGTATTAAGTTCATAGAGTTCAATTTGTCCGATGTTCACTCTTGTTCCCCCCTTCCTTTCTTGTCTTGCAGCTGGCTCGTGAAAAATGCTTTTGTGGCAGCTGGTGGCGCTCAGGTAAGAGTCTGTATTGCCCGGCGCTGTCCGGTAAATGTTGCACAAGGAAAACTTGTTGTTTTGTCTCTCTTTACAGATGCGGCACGTGAAAATATGGAGAGTCACAAAAGGATGCCTCCGGTGGTAAATAAGGTACGTCTATGGTGGTAAGAATGATATTTGTTGGTTCCCTCGGCTCACCTTGTGGTTTTCTTTTGTCTCCTAAGTGCCGAAGTTCGGCGAAGAAATGATGGAGGCACCGCCGACCCGAAGAATGCTGTGAAGACTGGTGAGTATGGCGCGGCAGCTGGAGGTGCGGCGCTGCAGCTGGAGATGCGGCGCGTGCAGAAATGATGTTCTGTACAGGTCCGGAGACAAGATGGATCCAGAATCAGATGTGGAATAGAAATAAGTTCGTTTTCTAACCTTGTCCCTTTCTTTCCTCTTTGTTTTAGGAGCTCCGGATTCAAGGTGGGCGTGGCAGAAGACTGGATGCAGGCTGCAGGCACGGTGAGTGTTACGCTGCTGGATGCAGAATAACGCGAAGCGTGCGTTGCTGGTCGGGTGTGGTTTAAATAGCCTCAAAAGTAGTCCCAGGTAAGAAGTCCCTAGAACCACAACGAGTAAAAAATAGTCCCTGTAGAAAAATAGTCCCTTTCAGGCTTCATGTTGGATTGGAGTAATTTGCAGCATGGTCTGCCTGAGGTAAGTAATGACTATGAGCCTGGCGCCTTAGGCGCCAGGACTGATTCCTACTATGAGCCTGGTTCCTAAGGCGCCAGGACTGAACCCAGATAGCCCCTAGCCGGGGCTGCTGAGTTTTTACCAAATGTCTAGATGCCTGCTCCCGGGGCTGATGGGCTTGGTCCGGATGCCTGGGGGTAGGCATCATGACACCTCCCTTTCTTCGGATTGCTAAAGGTGACCCTTAAATCCTTGGCTTTCCAACTGGGTTGGCCCCAGACCTTCTAACTTTACTTCTTGAACCACCCCAACTTCTTTTGAACACTCTGCAAAGACTATTAGTGCATTTTAAACTGTGTGATCCTGGGCACTTTTCGCTTTGCTCCATTTAAAGTGGGCCTGGCTTATGAACTTTGGCTCTACAGTGTATACTGCCTTAACTGACTTGCTTTGGACTTATAAAAGTGTTGGGAAGTGTTTTATTTTTATGCTCTGCCTTTTTTTTCTCCCTTTAACTATTGGAGTGCCATCTAGGTTACACGCTCACATCTGTTTTAACAAATAGTGGTGTTTTAACTCTGGCATGTCTAATAGTTATTAAGGGAGGTGTTTATACTTATCTGACTGTGTTTGTCCTTGCTTTTGATTTAGAGTCTAAAGTGTGTTTTAAATAAATAATTATATACTTTTGATACAAAGCTCTGGTCAGTGTTTGCTTGTTCCACTGTTTTTAGCCCTATTGTGTATACTCTATTTACTGCCTTACTCTTCTTGAGAGAAGTCTGACTGCTCAGTCACAGCTACCAGGTAGATCTGGGTGGTGCAGACTGCTACCAATTGAGTTTACTGCCTTACTCCTGTAGTCTTAATCTTTTTGCAGTGGTCCCCAAGGGAACTTCACAGGATTCTGCCTCACAGTGAATTTGCAATGGAAAGGCAGAGGGATGTGTCTCAACTTACCTGGTGCTCTAAGGACTCGGACTTGGATGCCAGAAGCATGGAGTCTTGCTCCCACAGTCAACTGGAAAGAAACCAACTTAAAAGGAGAGGCCTGTCCTCACTGTTTATGGTTCCTTTTGGCGGGAATGTTTTACAATACCTTTTGGTTGAACTCTTGTTCATAGTCTTGAATAAATGTGACACAGAACAGCAAGATAACGTTTGATCATAACATTTTGTAAAAATCTATTTTGATTAAAACAAATAAAATAAAAAAGTAAAAATGTTTAAATAAAGAAAATGGTGTTGGTGTCCTCTATTATGGAGTCCATAATGTGACACCTATATATTTATGTTGAAATTGATGTGAGATTCTCTTATGCATATTTTAGCCTATGTCCTCCTGTGAGTTGAGCTTTTTTCCCTGAAAAACTGTTATTGTAGCTGTTCTTTCTTTCAGAAAGATAAGCTTGCTAAATAAAGTTATTTTCCAAAAAGCCATACATAATATTTCTCAGCCGTGAGGTGGTATTTTGTACTGTACCCTGCTTAATTCCAAAGTTTTAGCTCTACTTAAAACACATTTGTCAAGTTGTTCAACCCAGAACCTCTGCTTCCTCCACTGAGGAAATATTGCAATATTTAAATAGGTGTATAGCTTTAAAACTTTACCTCAAGACAACTTAATCTTCCAGATAATAATTTTTTGTCACATGGTCTTTCTCCTGACGACAAGGCATATTACTTGTTGTTGCGTGCATCTAGTTAATCTTTCTCCTCAGGTTATACATGCACATTCCATTGGACCAAAGGCATTGTGAGTTACTTTACAGAGACAAGACACCCATCTCGATAGTAGTAGGGCTGTCACCCCATTTGCTTTTGCACGCATTACTCTTGGGATGCTTCTTAGAGAAGAGTTGCATCTTTTAGTCAGAATGTTCTGTGCAGCCTTTTTGTTTGTTGTGGTTTGCCACAAGCTGATGCTTTCTCCCAGAGTTTTTGGACTTTATAATCTGTTTCCCAACAGTTGAGAAGGAGGAAGCACGGGATTGCTTAAAAAGGAAACATTTCCTTTATGGTAATTCCAGTATTTAGTAGTTTCTCCTTTCCTACACTCTCACCATCATGTCATCCGTGCATTTGAAGTGCTCCGATTTAATTGCATAGTGATACCCAAAGGATAAGAGTGGGCGTGACGGTTTGTGTCTTATATTCTCCTATACATGTGTGGGTTATCATATAGAGGGATGCTGCTCTAGAAGTCTTTTGTGTTAATTTCCAAAGAGACCACAATGTATTAGGAATTTCCATTTGAGAAATGCTATTCCCAATCAGTTCTGCAGTGGAAAAGCAAAAACTGTGCATATTAAAATTGCCATAAAGGTACATTTTCCTTTTTCTCTAATAGGAAACTGGGCATGGCAGGTCAGAAACTTGGCTCTTCGGCTCTCATGTGTTACATCAAACGCCATACTACAGATGCTTCTAACACATTCACTATGACAGCAGCCAACGTGGGAACATGCCAAGCCATCCTGTGCCGTAATGGTCAGCCTCTGACCCTATCCAGAATCTTCACATTAGAACAGTGTCCAGATGAATTCCTAAGGATTAAAGAGCACAAAACAATTTTAACAGAGGTAATGTATGATGTTATGGATTTGCTGGGAACCAGGAACAGCATACGGCTGCTGGAAGTAAATGGGTATGTGGGAGGTGAAGATTAAAAGGGAATGTTATCTACTGTAGCAAATTTGGGTTGACAGGTGGAAGTTTCACTGTTCTCGCCATCTCTTTATTTAGTGTACTTAATGTTTATTATTTTTATTTTTTAAGCTTTATTTGTCGTTTCAATCATACACCAACAAAATGTGCCAAACCGTATACCTCGTCCTTTCATTCCTCGCGGTGTCTGAATGCCAAGCCAATTCCATTTTGGCTCGCACCCACTTACGCATCTCCCTACATGAAATTCCTATTCCTGGTCCCGGGCTGGCCTTCCAGGCCATGGGGACCACTCTCTTGGCCAGTATGAGCTCCAGTGATAGCACTCTAAATATCACCCTACCCCGTTTCCTTTCCGAGATGGTCCCAAACCTAGCATACAATGCTGCACAGAGAGATGAATACAAACTACTTGATGTTTATTTTTGATAACATTGCTTACTTACAGTAACTCTTTACTCTTGTTTCTCCAGCATTGGATCTTTCATGGATTCACATGCTTAGAATATTCCCCGTCGTCAGACTGGGAACCCTCGGTACACATATATAGTCGTTTCCTATAGGAAAAAACTTCCGACACTTGTGTGTCCTATCCACATCCACGTCCTCTCCGGGGCCGTCCACGCATGCCCCGTAGGACGTAATGGTATATAAGCCCCGCCCCCGCGGGACCCGTCAGATTTCAACCGTCTCCAAAGATAGTGGGATCTCCTCGCGTAGTCTCTACTGCTAGATTTTTGTCGAATTGTCGAACTCCTGTGAGTTTGTTAATTTTATCGGAATGTCGGAAAAACCTCTATTTCGCCCGTGTGCCACGTGCGGATTGAAGAAGGTTTACGAGGGGGACGGCCATTTAGACTGTATTTATTGCCTCCACCCTCACCACTCGGCAGACCAGTGTGAAATATGTAAAGGTTTTTCCCAGAAAACCCTGAAGGATCGAAATCGACGGCTGGTATCCTGGTTAAATGACGGTGCGGGAGCGTACCCTCAGTCAGAGGTGGGCTCTGTGCGCAGCGTGGCCTCTGCGAAAACATCAGGAGCCCCTCGACGCTCAACTTCGTCGGAACCTCCGGCTAAGAAGTCACGACCTGCGGAAAAGGACGTTCCACGAAGTCACTCTTCTAAGAAAGACTCTGCAAGAAAGACATCTTCGTCAACTTCGTCGAATAAAGGAAAGGAGAGGCCTAAATCCTCCTCGGGCGATCAACACAGATCAGCCACGAGTAGAGATTCGGATAAACGCAGGGAGAGCGCTGTGAAGGCGGGACCGCCTAAACCACCTGCAGGCCCAACGTCGACGACGACGAACCAGTCGGTGTCCTCACTGCCGCTGACGCAGTCGATTTCACCCGTCATCAACCCAGCGACGACCTCGGCGACGATGTCCTCGTCGACGGAAGTTCTGGCCTAGAGACCAGAAGTATTTGATATGGGGTTGCCTGTCACATTGCTACAGGAACAGGCAGCGTCAATTGCCTCGAAAGAAGACGACGGCTTCAGAATTGTGAGCCCGGAGGACCTCGGTCTACGAGCCAGGTTTCCATCAGGAGCAACCTGCTCTCAGGTGTTTACCCAACCTCCAAGCTCTCAGGCGACCCTGTCCATGGAGGTACTGTCCTCCTTACACTCGCTGCTGAAATCGCTGGACGAAAGGCTTCCACCTGTACCGTCGACACCCCCCGTCGACGAGCCCGGCCCTTCACACCGCCCGACCAGATCGATCGGGGTTCCAACTACTCCAGCAGTCCAGGAGGAAGGTGAGCTTTTGGACTCCCTATCTGACCACGGGTCAGCGTCAGATATATCCCTCTCACCATCTAGGGATCCATCCTGGGTGTCGGATGTGGAAATGGAAACACCAAAGAGTCCCACTCACCCGTCACCACCGGACGATATAGGTGCCTTTCATTCTATGATGGAAAAAGCATGCAAGGAGTTTGGCCTGGTCCAACAGGAGGAGAAAAAGGACTGTTTTCTTTTTGACCATATGGGCAAGAGTAGACGCTCAATATTCTCAATACCCATTTTAGACCATGTCTGGAAAGAAGGTGTTCAAACCATGCGTCACCCATTTTCTGAGCCGGCTGTCAAAGGCCGCATTGAAAAGAAATTTAAAATACCAGACTCTACACCGAAGTGTCTTTCGGCTCAACCTACACCGGACTCGGTGGTGTCGTCGGCGGCGACGAGAAAAGCAAAGGCCCAACATAAATGCTCTACCCCTCCAGATAATGAGGCGAGGCGCCAAGACGTGTTTGGTAAGAAGGTTCTTTCTGTGGGGGCCTCACGGTGAAAGCAGCTAACTCCCTGGCGATTGTGGCCAGATATGACAGGGAGATGTGGCACAGACTGGCACCTATCCTGGACCACCTCCCGGAAGAACATAGAAGAATGGCGATGTCCCTGGTTCGAGAAGGCGAAGAAGCATCGAATCATGCTATTAACATAGCGGTGGACCTGGCAGATTCGGGTTTTAAACAAATAAATAACGGAGTTGTTCTAAAACGCCAGGCTTGGCTTAAGTGCACCAACTTCAGACCCGAAGTACAGTATAAAGTTTTGGACATGCCCTTCGAAGGTGATCTTCTTTTCAGAGAAAAGGTGGACGAGGCCTTGAAGGGCATGAAGGAGGACTCAGATACAGCACGCTCGTTGGGTTCTCTCCAGAGTGGTAAGCCCTTTCGTTTTTTTCGTCCCTTTAGAGGAGCATCTGGAAACTCAAGATTCTCAGCAACCAGGGATAGATCTTTTGGTAGATCAGCGTATCCTTCCCAAGGATATAGACGCGCCTCTCAGACCTCAAGCCGGCGCAGAAACTTCCAGTCTTCCAAGAGACGACCAACTTATTCGTCGTCGACGAGCAAACAGAAAGACCAGCAATGACGGGAAGCGTACCGTTCTGGGAGGAAGAGTGTCAAGCTGCATCGAGGAATGGGAGACCATCACAACAGATCAGTCGGTTTTGGACACTGTGAGGTACGGACATTCCCTACTATTCAAATGCAAACCTCCAAAATGTCCACCAATACACCTATCCCAGCCACATCTAAACATCTTGCGGCAGGAAGTAACACTCATGTTACAGAAAGGCGCCATCAAATTAGTCCCTGCATCGCAGAAAGGCCTAGGGGTATACTCACGGTGTTTTGTGGTAAAGAAGCCAAACGGAAAATGGCGCCCTATTCTCGACCTGCGAGACCTCAACAAGACCCTACAGAGTCAAAAATTCAAAATGCTTACACTGCAGGAGGTGATCAAATCCGTCCAAAGGGACGATTTTTGGGCGTCACTAGATCTACAGGACGCGTACTTCCACATTCCGGTGTGTCAAAAACACAGGAGGTTTCTGAGGTTCATGGTAGGTCAGACACACTACCAATTTGCAGTGCTCCCATTTGGTCTAAAGTCTCCCCAAGAACGTTTACAAAATGTTTGGCACCTGTGGCAGCCTGGCTGCGAAAGGGAGGGCATCATGTATACCCGTACCTCGACGTCTGGCTTGTGAGGGGATCCTCCCCAGCGTCGACCAACGACAGCGTACAAGCCACCTTACAACTTCTGCAACGACGGGGTTCGCAGTGAACTTCGAAAAGTCTTCTCTAAAGCCCTCAAGGAGCTTGAAGTTCTTGGGAGCTCAATTCGAAACCCACTCGGGAATAGTGAAACCGTCCCTAGACAGAATATTGAAGATCGAACAACTGACGAGTCAACTTCGCCTACAGAGCACATTTTCCGTGAGAAAATATGTGGCAATCCTGGGTTCCATGGCTTCGTGCATCCACCTAGTAGCAAACTGCCGATTGTTCATGAGGCCTCTACAGGAGTTCCTGTCGGACAGATGAAAGCAGGCCACGGGCCGGTGGTCAGACAGGATAACCGTCGACGACGAGGGTGTCATCAGATCCTTCCAATGGTGGAAAATCTTTCACAACCTGGACAGAGGGGTTCCTCTACAAGAGCCGGAATTTCAGAACACCATCATCACGGACGCCTCCCTGACGGGCTGGGGAGCACACATGAACGATCATCAAACCCAGGGCAGATGGTCTTCGACTGAATCGCACCTACACATCAACGTGCTGGAACTGAGGGCAGTGAGATGGGCCTTGAAATCATTCCTTCCACATATCAAAGGATCAAAAGTAAGAGTGCTGACAGACAACACGACAGCCATGTTCTACTTGATAAAGCAAGGCGGCACCAGATCCAGGACCCTTTCGGCGGAAGCTCAAAAGATCTGGCACTGGGCGTTGAAACACAACATATCCTTAGTGGCTTACCATCTCCCGGGTGTGAAGAATGTGCAAGCGGATTCCCCGAGCAGGTCAATGGCTCAAATACACGAGTGGGAGCTGGACACCGGTCAGCTACAAATAATCTTCGAAAGGTGGGGGACCCCCTCAATCGACCTCTTCGCAACGAAAGAAAACAGGAAATGCGAACAGTTCGCGAGCAGATGGCCTCAAAAAGGATCCCTGGGGGAAGCGTTCTCGTTTCCTTGGACGGACAAATTCCTGTACGCTTTCCCTCCGTTCCCCCTTATACGGAGGACAATCCAGGGGATTCTCAGGTACAAATGCCGGGTCATTCTAGTGGCACCGTATTGGCCGAGACAACCATGGTTTTCCGACCTCCTACATCTGTCGTTGGAACAGCCTATAACTCTCCAGAAAGTGCCGAACCTACTGTCCAGGGACAAGGGAATGGTGTGGCACCACAATCCGGACAGCCTCAACTTAACAGCTCCTGACTTTTCAGAGTTTGGCAGCTTGAAAGTCTCGTCGGATTGCCGGAGAATTCTGCAGGCGGCTAGGGCCCCTTCGACTAACAAATCATACATATGCAAATGGCGAAGGTTCTGTACGTGGTGTCAAACACAGCACGAAATTCAGCCTTTAGAAGTAACCCCTGAACAAATTCTTCCGTATCTTCTTCACCTAGCTGAGAGTGGGCTGTCATCATCGTCCATCAAAGTGCACTTGGCGGCCATTTCAAGGTTTACGAGGAGGAGACAGTCTTCACCATTATTCACTGACAGACTGGTGAAACATTTCATGAGGGGTCTCTTTAGAACTTTCCCCCCTACGAAACGGTTCCCACCGTCGTGGAGTTTAAATGTGGTGTTGGCTGCCTTAATGAAGCCTCCATTTGAGCCAATGTCCTCTTCATCCATGCAGTTCCTATCTTGGAAACTGGCTTTCTTAATTGCCATTACATCGGCTAGAAGAATGTCGGAATTACAGGCATTGGTCATAGATCCTCCATATATGAGATTCTTTAAGGACAAAGTAATTTTATCAACTAACCCTACTTTCATCCCGAAAGTACCGACAGTCTATCACAAGCACTCGACCCTGGTCCTTCCTACTTTCTTTGCGTCCCCGTCGTCGACGGCGGAAAAAGCGCTTCATACTCTGGACGTCAAAAGGGCGTTAAAATTTTACCTGCAAAGGACGCAAGATATCAGAACTACCAGACAGTTGTTCATTGCCTACGGTCCGTCGACGAGAGGAAGGGCAATCTCCAAGCAAGGCCTGGCTCGTTGGGTCTCTTCGGCAATTACTTTTAGTCACTCCAAGGCTGGGAGACCCCTACAAGGACGCCCTAGAGCCCATTCCACGAGATCGACAGCCTCCTCCGCGGCTCTATGGGCAGGAATTCCTCTGACAGACATCTGCCAGGCGGCGGCATGGTCAGTCCCACACACGTTCACACGCCATTACTGCCTGGAAAGGCAGTATGCGGATGAAGTACAGATGGGAAGGGCAGTGCTGCGCCATCTTTTTCAATGAGGTAAGCCAAATATGGTGAAGCTGTTGTCTCTTACTTGCCTATGTTTGTTTTTCCTTGATGTGTCGATTTTAAGTATGTATATATATATATATAACTATGTATTATGAATATGTTTATATCAGAAAATATGTTGCTGCCTACGTACATGGTATCTTTCATGGATTCACATGCGCCCACCAGCCTCCCCGAAATGCAATGTGCAACATATGTGCATAAACAGGTTCCCCCTTTCTACTTTGGAGGGGTCGAAATCTGACGGGTCCCGCGGGGGCGGGGCTTATATACCATTACGTCCTACGGGGCATGCGTGGACGGCCCCGGAGAGGACGTGGATGTGGATAGGACACACAAGTGTCGGAAGTTTTTTCCTATAGGAAACGACTATATATGTGTACCGAGGGTTCCCAGTCTGACGACGGGGAATATTCTAAGCATATGAATCCATGAAAGATACCAACGCTGGAGAAATGGAGTTACAGGTAAGAAACTACTCCCATCTCAATTATATTTTTTGCGAGTTCTTCCAATTTGTTTAATATGTGGTTATTCCCCTTGGTTTTTCTCAGTGGTCATGTCCCTTGCTCCTGTCCAGTGGTTGCTCATCTTGTATTACAAGAATCCCTGTCTTGTGGTTGTCTGCTCTGTAGATTGGCATACGTTTATTCTTATGTTTTGTTGAATCTGTTTCCTTAGTGGCTTAGTTCATTTTGCCCTCTCCTACTTATTTCTCTGTGGTTTTTCGTCTTATTTCTTGCATGAAGATTTCATCTCCTATTACTGATTCTGTCTCTTTTTTCGCTTGCTCAGTGGTTGGTATGCACATGACTTGTTTGCCTGTAGAACTAAATATTCCTTAATCCTGAATTGCCCTGTCATCTGCTTGCTAATAGTTTGCCTTTTTACCACCTGTGGTAAATCAGAATCAGGATACTGACAACTTGCTATTTTCTACTGAAAGGCTTTTATTGTGGTACAGAAAAACCCTAGTATAATCCTACGACTTTGGACGCTATGCTGAAATAAAGAAACGGGTGGACACCAGGATGTCATACAGAAGTAACTGGCACTACCACTACAAAGTAACCAGAACTGCATATGAAAAATGCCTAAGGGCCTCTTGCCCAACTGTCTGGTTTGTGACCCACATTGTACTGCCCCAGCTTGTCCCCAGCTAACGTCTCTGGGGCTCCTGTCCGTTTTACAGTTCTAACATGTAGGTTTCCTTAGGGCCTCCTACATAATTGAAAAGTGAATGTCTCTAGGTCTGTTGCTCAGTTCTATGCAAAACAGAATTTCTGATGTTTGTTAATCTGCTTAGAATCACATGCTGTGCATAGTCCGACATTCAGTGGTCACTGGGGAGTATTGCTCGAAAAGGGGACGTCGACAAGGCGTGTCTGTAACACTATCCCTATAGTGACGTGCTTTGTACCCACAATCCCTCACGCATCGAGGTCCCTCAGATTGTTTTTTTCCGCCCAGTTATTGGTCGCCTCTATGCGGAGCTCCTCGAGAGACATTGCGAAATCATTTCTTCGACCCTTGGTCGTTTATTATTATTAATATCTAACACATAGATCCCTCCCTCGACGAAGCTGCAAGCTGTTTCTCTGCCGAGCAAGATCTTCGACGGAAGGACGAGCGGAGGAGATCCTTCGGCATCACCGAACACGTGGCCTGGCCTCGCCGGCCTTACACAGTAGGGAGAGTGGGGTTGTGTGATCTTTTCTTTTCACTCCGAGAATGCCTTTCTCTTTCCCCTCCCTCTCTTTCGAGGTCGTAATCACACTTCTTACCCTCAGCTATGGAGAGGACGCCTTTTAGGTTTTGCCCACTTTGCAAAGGCAAATATACCTGGAAGGACAAGCACAAACGGTGCAACCGTTGCTTGCCCCTCGATCACAAACAGGACGGCTGTGCGGCCTGTAAGTTACTTAAACCCAAAACGATAAAGGACCGCAGGGTCAAAAGGTGGGCGGCCTACGCCATGTCTAGGTCAGATTCCTCGCCCGCTGCCGCCGAATGTGACGAGGACAGTGATTACACGGCCCCCGTAACGTAGGTTGTAGACCTCTCGAGGGAGCGTTCTCGCTCCTCTTTGTCCGTCCCTGGCCCCGACAAGCCCGGCTCACACCCAGTTTATGGGGATGGACACCCCAGCGACAAGGACGCACACAAGAAATCTCATAAACACATACCCCACGGCACACATTCGTCGAAGACGAAGGCAGCCATAGCGCCAACGGAGGCGCTGGGCCCACCGGCGTCTTCCGCTGACCGTAAGGGTCGCCAGCCCTCCCCGCCACCGCGACAGGCAACCGGGCACTCTGGAAATAAGGGCGCTAACCCCAAATCCTCAGGCGGCGACGCCCCTCGTAAGAGTGCGCACGCTGCCAGTAAAGACTCGATGGTACCTAGCACGACGGCGAGCGATCCCGCGGCAGAGAGAATGATCGCCGAAAGCCTCGCGTGTATATCTAATAGGGACAGCCAGAGACGGGTGACACGCCGAAAACCGCGCACAAGGCCAAAGAAACGCCGAAGGCGCCGGAAAGTAAGCTGGGACAGCTCCCACTGTCGACGGAAAGCCCTAGCCTGCCAGAACACTTCTCAGAAGGCGAAGGCACCTTCGACACTATGGGACAGATCTAGGCAAATACAAGGAGAAGAAACTCCTTTTTCACTCCCAGACCGCTCTGGCCTACCTCAGTGGACCTTAGAGAAGTTCTAGTCCTGTATGGACAAGTTAGACAGATTCATGGCCATTCCAGAAAATAGGACACCTAATAGACCTAGGGAGGTACTCCTAGAAAGTCCAAGGGCTAAATACACGAAATTGTTCTATAACCCCTTTCAGGAGGATATGAACTCTTACGACCTCACCGAAGAGGACACTCACTTCAAGGAAGGAGAGGAGTTCATTAATGATGAAAACCAACAAGAGGGAGAAGGCTTCCATGAGGACACTAACATAGGTGAGGAAGGGTACGAGGAAGACCCAGGTGAGGGTGACCCAAATCCCTGGCAGTCACCATCAGGGTCTACAGAGCCAGACATTATAGACATCAGGTCTCCTCAGACCACACCAGTCAGGAACCCTTCGCCTGTTGACGATCAGCCCACCTTTAATGCGCTGCTGAGGAAGGCAGCAGCACATTTTGAGGTTGAAACTGGCGAGGTCATTCCAGACACTGACTTCGTGGAAAGGATTATCAAAGAAAAACCCCCCACCAGCCAAACAATTCCAATACTCGCCTCTGTTAAAAGACAAATCAACCCTTCAAAATATTGATTAATTACATCCTTTCCCCATCCCAACGTCGAACTTTGACACTCGACGCCGGCTTGGAGAAGAAATCGACCGTCGGCTGCTGCACGACGGATTTGGGCCTCGGAAGGCCTCTGGCCTCGGCCCGGGCCTTGGAAGGCCTCTGGCCTCGGCCCTGCAAGTAGGGAGAGTGGGGGGTTGCACATACTCTAGACTATTGGTATATAGGTACACCTTATACATTTCCTACACTTACCAGCCCGCTGCCTCAAGGTGCGTATGGAGGGTACCCCTTTTCAATTCTGCCCCAAGTGCAATCGCAAATACCCTTGGGTCGACAGGCACGCTATGTGCAATCTCTGCTTGCCGAGGGATCACCCGAAGCGAACTGCAGAGCGTGTAGTAGGTTTAAACCTAAGACACTTAAGGACTGTTCGACGAAGCGTTGGGCCCACCACGCCAGGCAGGGGGCCATGGCAGAGGAGGGCGCCTTCAGCGATGGCAGTGACGCCATGCTTTCGGACGGCGAGGGCATTACGGCGTCGAAAGACAGCCGAGCGCAGGTCCCCGACCTTGGAAGGTCGTCCGACAGGGCGGCTATGGGGAAGACCCCCGGCGACACAAGCGCTTCACACACCACTCACACAAAACACACGAAGTCCAACTGAGACTCGACGACGTCGAGTTCTCGGAAAGAGGCACAAACAGAACGGTCCGAATCGGTGTCCTCTGGGCGTTCTCGATCGAGATCGCCGCATGACTCCAGGCAATCATCCACTCTTGCCAAGAGTGTCTCGCTCCCTAGGCTAACAGAAGTTCGATCGTCGGAGGACGAAGACGACTTCCACCCCCAGGCCGCTCTCCAGGAGTCAGAGCCCGCAGACAAGATCAGCGCGGCCCCACGTTCGAAGGACAGGGACTCTACCCCCGATGCTCGACGCCAGGCGTCGAAAACCTCTGGAACCACAAAGGGACAGGGAAAACACTTTTCCACTCCCGGGGAGGGGGGAAAACAGCAGAAGAAGCAGCCCCTGCACTCTTCCACACCTGTGAAACACTCCTCTCCTCCTAAAAAAACAGACAAGACCAGGTCTGCTGATATTTCCAAAACCAGCAAATCTACTCAAGATAAATCTCCTAGACTTTCTGAGAGAGTCATTCCCAGTTCCAAAAAATGGTCGAGTGATGACATAGATAGGGTCATGTCAAGGATGTCTTCTTTGGCAGACTTTTACGATAAAAATCCAGACCATTTCCTTTCATATAATCCACAAAGGGCTACACCCTCAGGCTCTAATGATCCTATCCCCCCGAGTAAGAAGCCCCGGTTTGAGACACCGATGAGGTCTACAGACCCCTTCGAGGTACAACCATACTCACAGCCATACTCACTGTATCAAGGAGAGACTTCCTTTGGTGAGGAACAAGATTTTGGCATGATAGAAGAGCAAACTGGGACGGGCTACTATGGGGATGATGAGGACCAAGAAGAGGAAAGGAAGACCCTGAAACCTACAGAGTAGATTCCCCGGTAGAGAAGGAAGCCCTGGTTACCGACTCCCCTGTCGATAACCAACCCCTCCTGAACGAGGTTCTCGCACGAGCAGCAGAACATTTCCATATTGACACCCACGGTGTCCAGGAAGAGAGGGACTTCGCCGAGGAGTTAGTGGGAGAAAGGAGGCCTGTTGCCCAGACCATCCCGATCCTTAAGTCTATTCAGCGAAGAATAGACCCGTCCCTGGTGAACCCGAACCTCACCAGAGCAGTCAATCCCAGAGTTGAAAAACTTTTCAGGGCAGCCCAGTCTGACCCTCTCTATATAAGAGGTCATCTGAAGCCAGACTTCCTAGTTGTCACTAACACTCATAAGTGGGCTGGAACACCCTTGTCATCGTCCGAAGCTCCTCCAGACAAGGAGAGCAAAAAACTATATAGTTTTGGCAGGAATGTAGCCTCAACGTCCGCCTATCAGGCAAGGATTGCTAACTCCACCACCCTGTTGGCCAGCTACAACTGCCATCAGTGGGAAGAAGTCGCGGCACTCATAGCCTCTGCACCAGAACCCTTAAAGGTCCAGTTAGCACGAATTTCCGCAGAGGTTAGAGCCGTGTCTGGTTGCATTTTAAAAGCAACTTTTGACGCCGCGGACAACGCAGGCAGATTGATAGCAGAAGGTACTGTTATCAAGAGACATGCATGGTTACGGCAGTCTGGATTTAAGGCAGAAACCCAGGCATCATTGTTGGACAAACCGGCGGAAGCCGATCTGTTGTTTGGTTAAGCGGTCGAGGACGCGCTGACGAATGCCAAGGACGAATACAAGACACTCAAGTCCCTTGGCCAGTTAACCAATAAACCCCCTAACCAGAGAGGGAATAGTAATTTTCGTCGCCCACGCGGCCAAAATTCCCAGAGAGGATCAAACTATTCCCAGGGGCAGGGTACACAGTGGAACAACAGCCAACAGTCTACCCAGGGTTACGGCAGGGGTAATAGGAGGGGACGTGGTAAAGGCAGAGGCAGCCCCAGTAAAGGAGGCGGCACGCCTCCACCAAAGCAGTGACGCTCTGTTCAGTGTCCCTTCTCACGCAACCCCAGTAGGGGGACGCATTTCCAACTTCACCCAGGCTTGGGAGGGGATCACATCAGACAGATGGGTGCTGTCAACAGTATCCGCAGGGTACTGTATAGGACTACTGCAGCGTCCCCGGAACCATCCTCCACGACAAAGAGTACACTCTTTAGAACATCAGAAGATTCTCCTCGAGGAGATCGCCAATCTGCTAGCAAAGGACGCGATAGAACTCGTCCCGGGACACCAGGTAAACAAGGGTATTTATTCAACTTACTTCCTTGTGCCAAAAAAAGATTTGACAATGCACCCAGTATTGGACTTACGGCCTGCCAACAAGTATGTCAAGCCCCAAAAATTTCGTATGACCACGCTGCAAGAGGTAATCCCCCTCCTAAAAAAGGGGGATTAGATGGCAACCTTGGATATGAAAGATGCCTATTTTCATATTTCCATGTTCCCAGCGCACAGAAAGTACTTGCGCTTCAAGGTGGACAGTCAGCACTACCAGTTCAAGGTACTGCCCTTCGGGATAGCTTCGGCACCAAGGGTATTCACCAAGGTACTGGCGGTGGCGGCTGCACACCTACGCAGGAAGGCAATCCCGGTGTACCCTTATCTCGATAACTGGCTCATAACGGGGCAAACCCCAGTAATTTGCAGAACAAACATTCAAAGGACTATCGACCTCCTCCATGAGTTAAGTTTCTCAATCAACGAGAAAAAGTCAAGCCTGGTGCCAAGTACCTCGAAACAGTTCCTAGGAGCAATCCTAGATACTCAAGAGAGGTTGATATTTCCTTCAGAGGAAAGAATTCGGAATATACTACTGCAAATTCCGCAATATCAGTCTGGTCACCAAATAACGGTACGCAAAGCAATGCGTTTGCTGGGCATGATGGCGTCATGTATTTACCTGGTCCCCCACGCGCGCCTGCGCATGCGTCCCATGCAGGAATGGTTGGCGAAACGGTGCTCTCAGGTAAGTGGTCAGTGGGACGATCTAGTGGTCGTTTCGCCAACACTGGTACAAAGCCTTCACTGGTGGACAAGAGAGAATCTTGCACAGGGGAAACCCTTTTACGATCCCGAAGTACAGGCAGTAGTCACTACTGATGCATGTCTGACGGGGTGGGGAGCTCACCATCTCCACCACACAGCTCAGGGTCTCTGGTCTCCCTCAGTGGCCAAGAACCACATCAACCTGCTAGAGCTTCTGGCAGTATTCAGAGCGCTTCAAGCGTTCGAGCCCCACCTACTAAACCTGTCAGTGCAA
This sequence comes from Ambystoma mexicanum, assembly GCF_040938575.1. NCBI lineage: Eukaryota > Metazoa > Chordata > Amphibia > Caudata > Ambystomatidae > Ambystoma > Ambystoma mexicanum. Next base: position 37,508,982 of record NC_090922.1, on the reverse strand, counting down.
ATCCGGACGGACAGCACAACAGCCATGTTCTACCTGAACAAGCAAGGAGGGACTCGTTCGCCAAATATGTCCAAGCTTGCCCAGAAAATCTGGATATGCGCACTCAGACGGAGCATCTTCCTGTCATCACAACATGTTCCAGGGGAGCTCAATTCCCTAGCGGATGCTCTGAGCAGAGACTCCCTCCCAGAGGAACACGAATGGTTTCTACACAGAGAGGTCGTAGAAGATATCTTCTCTCAGTGGGGTTTCCCCACTATAGACTTATTCGCCACAAGCGAAAACAGACAATGCCCAGGATTTGCATCCAGGTTCCCCCAACAAGACTCCCAGGGAGTCGATGACGCTCGTCCTAGTTGCTCCCATGTGGGCAAGACAACCGTGGTTCCCACACCTACGCCGGATGGTGGTGTGTGAGCCCATCAAACTTCCAGCCTGGTACAACCTACTGTCCCAGCACCAAGGTCAAACAGTGCATCAGCAACCCAACTCAATGAACCTGGCAGCATGGCTCCTGAGGTCATAGAGTTTGGACATCTCAATTTACCTCAGAGGTGTATGGACATCCTAAAGGAATCTAGAAAACCAAAGACAAGGCACTGTTACTTTGACAAGTGGAAGAGATTCGTTATCTGGTGACAGAGTAAACAAATCAACCCAGTTGATTGCACTCCTTCCACTATTGTTACATACATGCTCCACCTGCTAGATGCAGGGTTGGTTTTTAACTCACTGAAAGTACACCTATTCACACTTTTTACACGCTCTTCTGCATTGACACCCATTCCAAGGCAGATACACAAGTGGGACAAGCGGTCCTAAGACACTTATTTGCTCATGACCCTTCTCACATCCCACCTCCTTCTTCAGGTACTGCTCGCTAATCTATGCACAGCATGTGATCTAAGCAGATTCCACAAGCCTCAGAAGGGATACATTACTCACCGTAATCGTATTTCTGATGCTTGTATCTGCTTAGATTCACATGCGACCCACCCTTCCTCCCCTCTGAGAGAAGGTGCATGGTTGCTTGTAGTCTTACCTTTCTATCTATCTGCTAGGATTATCTGTACTCACGCTACTCCTCATGCTACCTCCTGTCAGAAAAAATACAATCTGAGGATCCTAGAAACGTGAGGGATTTTGGGTACAGTGGACGTCACACTAGGGATAGTATTACTGGCATGCCCTGTGTCGACGCCCATTTTCGAGTTTCGAAAAACAAACTGTAATACTCCGCAGCTTCCACTAGATGTCGGCCTATGCACAGCACGTGAATCTAAGCAGATACAAGCATCAGAAATACGATTACGGTGAGTAATGTATCATATATATATATATATATGTTTTCACTTTTTATTTTAGCTTGGCAGAACCTAAGTGCAGCAAAACATAGACTGATCAATATTTCTACAGATCACAATTCTGGCAATACAAAAAGGAGAAAAGAAAAACGCGCTCCCCCCAGTAATAATCCAACTTTCCCAAAATGACACAACCTGCGATTTAAATGGACAAGGTCATAATAACTGGTGGGGCTAGTTTTGATCTTTACTAGCCAAGTACGAGCCATATGTCTTTAGGTCTAGCGGCAGTAGGAAGGAGTCCAATATAAGTGTCCTCACAGTTCTGAGCCCAAGTCAAATCCACCAGCCAGTGTGAGGCACTAGGATGGGTTTTATCCTTCTATTTCTGCAAAATACATCTCCTGGCCATCGCAAAACCCATGTTAACAAATGTTCTCATAGGCTGTGCTGGTAGATAAATCCATAGACAAAACTGCACTCCCATAGGTGAGTGCACCACTGGAATCCCAGCCACATCAGAATGCGTTTCAAGCGTTGAACACCAAAAAGAAGAGTCTCCTACACCCCTAGAACATATGCATGTGATCAGCATTAAGTGAGTGGAATCTGAGACACCTACCGTCATTACCATGATACATTTTACTAATTCTCTCAGGTGTATATTATAATCTATTTAGCAGTTTATATTGCATACATTTAAATCTAGGGTTCAGGGATACCCTCTTGGTATGTAAGCACATATAACTCCACTGGGAGTCTCATAGGTCTACACTGAGGTCCTGGACTCAACAGCGTCTAACCTTGGGATTCAGTAATTCCAACATACTCATCGTCTTCTTATAGAGTACCGACAAGAGACCACGGCATCCCCACAAATTGATTATGTAGCTCAGTAGTTCATCCTCTGATTGTTCCTCAGGGTATATGGTCCGCCAAACAGTGAATGCTGCACATAGCCTATAGCACCTTTCCATAATTGTCTTTATGCCCTAGCTTCCATGTGTGTGGTGTAATAAACTTCCCGCTTGGGAAGACATCCCCCAGTACCTTGTAGCCGAGCTGTGTCTAATGTGCAATCAAAGCTTTGTCCAATATAGGGCCAAGACCCGGGAATTTCCAAAGTGGAAGCCATTTATGATATGGGTGCTTCACCCCTGTTTTAGCAAACAGTACGCGCCAAGCAATCAGAGTGGTAAGAACTGGATGGTATGTGCAATTGTCAGTATATTGGAAATTGAGTAGTAGTGTCCTTGTGTCTTCCTCTCCTGCTGCCAATTCTTCTAGTTTTACTTGTGGGGGGGCTCGTTCATTGCCATACCAATATGTAGCAAACTGGGCATGAGCCGCAAGCCAACACAACTCCTAGATGTGGAGCATCAAACCTGCCCCTATCGTATGGCAGGGTCATCTCTGACAATTTTTTACAGACAGCGCCTGAATGCCAGAGGAACTGTGCCAACACCCCTTGGAGCTGGGAAGAGAGGATTTACCGGCCCAGATGGGAGCATTGACAAATGTATATAGCAATGTTGGCAGTAGCATCATCTTTATTCAGGCCAGTTACTGCTAGTGAAATGGAAGCAGTCTTCCATCTGGACGTCTTATCCTCTATATAGTGTTAGTGTGTAGTGCAATTGTCCCTGAGTAACGACTCCTTTGTCCCAGACACCACCACTCCAAGGTATTTAATGCTATCCGGGGTCCATTGAAGAGGTAAGGTGCCTCTTGGCTCTTTTGTAATATCCGTCAATGGGAAGATCTCTGATTTAATGTCATGCACCTGGAACCTAGATTATTCTCCCACATGTGTTATATCTTGCATAATTGGGTCCAAATTCTGCTGAGGGTCCCTAACATAAAGCAGAACATCGTCCGTGTACAATGAAACCATTTCAGGAGATCCCTTCAGATGGATCCCCCTCTTACTATGACGCTCTCTGACCAGATCAGCAATTGGTTGGATGGCCAATTCGAACAGAAGTGGGGGTGAGGGGCACCCCTGCCGTGTACCTCTACCCAGTCTGAACTGCTTGGAGATCTGGGAATTCACTGCTACTCTCATCATTGGATTAGTGTATAGTAACTTAATGTATCAAAGCATATTGGGGCCCAGACCCATTTCGTCCAATGCCGTAAAGAGGTAATCCCATGACATCATGTCAAATGCCTTTTGGGTATCTAGCGTTACTGCAGCTGCAGCGGCCGTGCGACTCAGCTGTGCCATAGTATTGAACAGACGACGAAGGTTGAGAGATATAGATCTACCCAGAATTAAGCCTACCTGGTCACAGTGGCCCAGGTATGGCATCAGCACAAGTAGGCGATTCGCCCGTGCCTTTGATATATCTTAGTGTCCGTGTTCATAAGTGAAAGTGGGCGAAACGTCCCACATTCATTGCTGGGTTTATTAGGTTTAAGTAAGACCTTAATGGTAGCCTCTCTCAATGATTCAGGGAGAATCGAATTCTCAAAAGACTCTTCCCAGAGATCCAAGAGACGGGGGACGAGAAGTGTTCCATATTCGCTGTAAATTTCAGCCATCAGTCCATTAGGGCCTGGGGCCTTACCTCTCCGGAGGTCGCCAATAACAATCAGCAGCTCCTCAACTGAGAGTGGAGAATTCACTTGATCCGTTGCATGTATTGCCAATCATGATATGGGGACATCCTTCAATAGGGAGCGCATGGCCTGCTCACCATGCTGATGCCCGCTGGATATAGTGTTTCATAAAAGTCGCGGAACACTCCCAGCACCTCCCTATCCGCCCATCTATTAGTTCCCTTTGCGCCTAGAATGCAATCAATTTGAGGAGGTCCCTTCTCGGCATGTACCAGTCATGTCAGGGTCTTCCACGGTTGTTCCCCCTCACCATACTTCCTGGCAGCCCTTGGCTGCGTGAAATATTTAATCTCCCTCTGGGAATGCGTATGCGTGCCAGCAGTTCTGGGGCAGGGGACCCCGCATATTCTATTTCCAGGGTCGGGCCTTAAGCTAAGCCTCGCACAGTCGTAAAGCCTTTCTTATCATTTTGAGCACGCCAGACTCTCTGGAGATCAACATTCCCCTAATATATACCTCAAACATTTGCCATCCCATGCTAATAGACGTAGCCCCAGGGGTGTTATACAGAAAGAAGGTCTCAATGTCTGCTTGTATTTCCTCCTTAAACACTATGGGGGTCATTACGAGTTGGGCGGTAAGGGTTTACCGGCACCGTTAAGGATGCCGGTGCCAGTAAACCCTTACCGCCCTATTCCGAGGTCCCTTAGCGGGTCCCAACAGGAATGGCTGGTCTGACCAGCCGTTCTCTGCGGGTCCCGTTAAGGGACCTTGGAGCTAATAACGGGCCCGCAATTTGCGGGCCCGTTATTAGCACCTTCCCCATTCCCATTGAGCCCTGTGGGGGCTCAAATGGGAATGGGGAATGGTTTACTGAATGGGGACTGACCGGGTCCTCCAAGGTCGGAATGACCCAGTAAGTCCCCATTCATTCAGACCGGACCCGGGTTTGGAGGCAGCCATGGCGCTAATAGCGCCATGGCTACCTCCAAACTCGTAATGACCCCCAATATCTCTGAGTTCCTCCGATTGAAATTTCCAGCTTTTGCGTGGGCGTTGCGCCCTGACCAGTGTTAGCCTTACCACTATAGGAGAGTGGTCAGATAATGTACACGTAAGTATATCAGCACTTAACACTCTCCCCATCAGTGTGCAGGACAAAATTAAAGTAATCTATGCGCGAGGTCATATAGTGCACTGAAGAGTAATACGTGTAGCTGTGGGTTAGTGGGTGTAACAAGCGCCATACATCTCGCAAGTCCATTACTTGTATATGTCTCAGTAGGCTGCGCTAGATTGGGGGCTGGGGGCTGAGCTTGTTCTATCCAACTGTTGGTCAATAATTAGATTAATTTCCCCACCCCACAGTATGGATATCGCTGAATAGGTCGACAGTATCCCAGCAATATTAGTGTAAAAGTTGGGGGAGTCGATATTAAGCCCATATGTGTTAACTAACAGAAGGTCTGTGTTTTCAACGGTCCCATGAACAATCAGAAAATGGCCCTCAGAGTCTTTCCCCCCCCCCCCCTCTGGCTGAATTTCAGTGACTTGTGTAGAAGGGTCATGACTCCTCGCGACTGAGTGGAAAAGGTGGTGAAGTCTCTATTCCCCAGGATGGTGCAATAAACTCGCAGGTCTCTGATACGGCATGTGTCTCCTGGAGAAACAATATGTTAATCTTGCGCCTGTTAGCATACGCCATGATTCTTCTTCACTTAGTGTAGTTCCCCAGGCCCCAGACATTCCAACTCATCACACTAATCGACATTACACTAGTGTGTCCTCAAATTACAGTCGGATGTGCCAATTATAACAAACCACTGTGCCATTACAATCTGCTCTCCAAATCAATACGCACATGTCTTCCAAGACAATTTTTACTTTTCAATCCCCAACCATTGCCACCCCAGACCATCGCCACTACCCTGACCATTATCTCCCCTCCTGGTTAAACCCCACCCACCCATCTCGCCCACCCTCACTGCCTCCCTCCACTAGCAGTGTATACAGAACCCTCCCCCCACCCTTAAACCAAAACTGTACCCCCAAAACAGTGAGAGGCTTCCCAACTGCAACAAACAGAAATCTGTTGCTATGGGGGTTTACTGCCATCACCACTGGGCAGTTTCCGAGATACAACAGAAGTATATTCATTACAGCAGTATTAGCAGATAAGGCAATGCTATCAACATATGGTTCTGATGGATACATTAGTGTGTCACTGAAGAAGCACCCCTCATGTTGCAGAAAGGTCTCCCACAGATGCGCTGAATTGTCGACTGGAATCTTGGCCTCGATAAATTTCACAGCTTCATCGGGTACAGTGAAAAAGTATAATTTGCCCCGAAATTGGAGTCGCAGCCATGCTGGGAACAGCACTGCATATAGGATGTTACGTTCTCTCAACATTTTTTAACCCCCACAAATTGGCATCGCTCCTTTTGTACCGCCACTGAAAGGTCAGGAAAAATCTGTATGGTCTGTGAGCCCAGCCATAGATCTTTTTCATCTGTAGCGAGCTTAAGTAGCAAATCTCTGTCCTAGTAACTCAGGATTTTAGCTATTATGGGTCTCAGGAAGCCTCCAGGCTTCGACTTCTGTGTCAGTGCTCGATGGGCCCTTTCAACCGCGAAGACAGGCACGATAGCTCTGCCTCTCACAGGAGATCTCTGAGTAGTTGTTCCACTGCTTGTTCCATTGCCGCGAAAGGGCGTCTTCCTGAACCCCAGTGATCCTGATATTGTTTCTCTGAGAACCGGATTAGAGGTCCTCGCATTTAGCCTTAACAAGTTTCATATCCTCCGTTAATGCATTGACTGATAGTTGAAGGTCCTGAACCGTATTCTCTGTGGCCCTAATCCTTTCCTCCGCTTCATTGATTCGCAGGACCTCTTTCGCCAGTTGCGCTCGGATGTTATTGACATTTAAAGTATTAGTACCCAGCAAGAGTCAAGCAGAATGTAACACACATTATGATTGGCTCTTGCGGGTCGTTAGCCGGCCGAGAATCCCTCGATTCTCGACCGGGATTCCAGCCGCTCTGTCCACGGCCAATGAGGAGGCTCGAAGCGGGCCATCTCTGCTGCAAGCCTCCACACGGCTGGAGGCTGCCATTGTCCCCTGCCGGGGATTCAAGTACATTTTTTTTTAATTTCTTTTCCCTCCCTCCTCAACCCCACTTTTCTGTCGTCTTTCAGAAGCGAACGCGCTGGGATCACTTCTGTCCAGCGCGTCCGCTCCCAATGGGCGCCATGGAAAGGAAAACCGGACTCCGATTTCCCTTCCCGTTGGCCACTTTCGGCGTAATTCTTTTTTTCTGCCCCGAAACGCTAGAGCGTTTCGGGACAGAAAAAAAGCTTTTAGTACCCTGGTCTTGGGCCGGGGTACTAATAGCAATATGCCCCGAGTGGTAGGGGCATTACAGACTCTGGTAATGCCCCGGGGCCATAGTCAAGGCCCTCGCTTCACTCGGGCCTATAACTAGGAGCCCGGGGCATTAACGGACATTACCGGACTCGGTAATGCCCCCGCCGCTCGGGGCATATTGCTTAAATATTGTCCAGCTTTTCATTTACTGCAGCAAATCCCTTTGTCATGGTAGCTAGCATTTGTCACAGTTCAGACGGCGAGCCACTGTCTTCCTGCTCGCATGGCGCTGGAGGGCAAACTACTGCAGCTTTCTCACCTCGGGGCGTTGCTTTAGTGAACAAATCCATTGCCTCAGTTTCCTTACTGCCACCTGCACTCCTTGTCATGTCGGGCCTGGGCACATAACAATTAGCTGGTACAACAATACTGGCGGCAAGGTGGCAGACACAGTCGGTACCTTAACTCAGCCGCTACCGCCCAATACCACTTTACAGGAGGGAGCCCACCGTCGAGACATCAAAAGGTCAAGGACCCCAAATCTTGCAACAAGTGGGTCCTGCAGCACCTCCCTCTGTCACCAAATACCATGGGCCTCATTACAACCTGTCAGGTCTGGACCGCAGTGATTCCGTGACGGTGGTAACAAAGTTTCCGCGTCCGCAAGGTTGTGGAAAGACTGTCCGATTACGTGCTGTCGGTCGCGCGCACCACACGGACGCGGAAACGTTGTTACCGCCATCATGGAAAAAGCCACGGAAATGGACATAGCGCTGCCACAAGTAGCGCAAAACCTGTGTCCGCCACCGTCGACACGGAACCGGAAATACCGTGATCGCCAAAACAGGAAACAGAGAGGCGGCCATCATATAAAGCACAATCCATTGCCATCCAGAGTCAGCACAAGCCGAATCCACACTGTGAGAAGGCAAAAGGGACCACCAGCATGTCTGCCAGGATTCCAGCCCAGAGGCAGCGCAAACAGCGCTTTAGTGAGGCGCAGCTAACTGTTCTGGTAGAGCACATAGTGGAGCATGCAGAGATGCTGTTCCGTGCCGATCAACGGCGTGCCACACAGCAGCGGAGGAAGGAAGTGTGAGCGGAAGCAGCACGCAAGTGCACCGCTGTGGGCGTGACTGTGAGGAATGTAAAGGACTGCCACAAGCGGTGGGACGACCTCAGGCTGAGGGTTCGGAACCTGATCTCCACACACCGCCAACGCAGCAGTGGGACCTGTGGAGGACCCCCTTCCCCACTGAGGCTGCAAGCATGGGAGGAGCGTTGCAGCCGTGTCCTCCACCTTGAGGGCATCCATGGGATCGGGGAGGCAGAGGCAGGAGTGAGCCCACCTACAGATGCTGGTAAGTGGAAAAACATGAATGCCATATGAGTATATGTTGATGGCATGACTGGGCCAAAGGACCCATTAACAACCCCCCTCCCCCCGAGGCAGTGCATGACTGGGCCAAAGGACCCATTAACAACCCCCCCCGGCAGTGCATGACTGGGCCAAAGGACCCATTAACAACCCCCCCACCCCCCAGGCAGTGCATGGCTGGGCCAAAGGACCCATTAACAACCCCCCCCAGGCAGTGCATGACTGGGCCAAAGGACCCATCATGATCCAAATGGCAACCAATATCACTACAATGCATACCCCCAACAAGCAGATGCATGTACCTGCCACTATTAAATGATCAACCTGTATGATGCATGTGATGCACCCATCAGGCACCACCACATAACT